>NC_090660.1:73437593-74043170 GCF_013368605.1 Nyctibius grandis
TCTGGATATTCAGTGTGAATAACTCTCCCAATTTAGCTGCAGTGTATGTAAATTAAATTTGTATTTAATGCTTATCACTATGCAGTCCACTTTAGCACCGGGATAAATTGGGTAGCCTGTGATTTTTCCCTTTTTTGTTATTAGTGTGGCTGAAAGTGGTTCAGAAAGGGGAGATCTGGAAAACTTGGTCAACCATACTGGAAAGTTGGAAAGTACTATTATATAGCCAAATTTTCCTGTCAGCTCCCACCTCTTCAGGCTACAGCATCATGTCTACAGGCTACATGCTTATTTATTCACAGGTGTTACACTTGGACATCATATGCATATAGTGTGTATATATATATATCTATAAATATGTGTGTGTATATACATATACACACACACATACTTTTATAACATATCTACTAAAGCAAAGGGGTCTAGAGAAGCTTTAAAATACTGGATTTATAACAGAGGAAGAGAAAAAAAATCTTCCAAAATTCTTCATTCTGTGTTTTCTTCTATTGTTCCTTTCACCTAACTAAAAGTGCTTCCACCTTATTCAACTTACTAAAATCTGAAGACATCCTTGGTTTTTACCTTTAGTTCTAATCCAGTTCCTTTGTTACTGAATCAGTTCAGAAAAACGCCTCTGTTCAGGAAAGCACATGAACATACATTAAGTACATTCTTAAATGTAAGTGACTTCTCAAATCAGCCTAATAATTTAAAGTGGTATTAATAAACACTCCTTAATAAACAATTCCATTTGATATGTCTTCACAATGTAGTGCTGCTCTCATATTCTTTCACATGTTCCTCCTTTTTTACCACTAAGATGACAAATAGTAGGATGTGGAAAGATGGCTTCATGTTTTTGATAGTCAAGGCTTAAGATGGCTCTAAAGAGACTCATTTTCAGAAGCACATCACTTCAGAAAATGAGGTTCACAATGAAAGTCGTCTCCTAAGCACCCTACATCAGCAATTATTTTGGAAAACTTGACCTAGTCTTCGAGGCAAACCATCATATCCATAGCAACACACAACTCGGTTCCACACAATGCGGTTTTGTAACCATTGATTGCATTGTGAATAATTGTTGGAACTTGTCAGAACTGGTATGTGCATATGAGCATGCACATGTCTCTGTGCCTGTGTGTACGAGGTGCAAACCGGTGTTTGCCCATGCAAAGTGGGCAAGGCTCAGACAGACAAGGCTCCCTGAGCGTAAACAGAGGTATTCCTAAAACACTCTCCACCACCTATCCCTCTCTTCTGCAAAAAGCATGTGTGTTAAGTTCAAGAATGACCAAGCGTTTCATCAGTGGTACAGTAGAGCAGCTGCAGAAACAGTCCAGTCCATGGCCAGGGCAGCACAGGAGAAGGACCATCACCACCAGCCTCACAACCTGACCCTCACCCCAACAATCCCAGCTGTGCTCCAGCACAGTGCTAGATATTATTCTCTTCCTGACAGCGGCAGGGTGAGGGCATTTCCACTTTCTCCATCAACGCTCACAGCCATGCACTGCCACTCTCCCACTGCTCTCTCAGCTCTGGAGCTACAGTGGGAATTTCCTGTGCGAGAGGCCACTTGCAACTTGCAGGGCTCTTCTGAAATCCAGGCATTTTTCCTCCTACAGTTCAGCAAATAGTACCACAACAAGTTGTACTTGCACAAGGGCAAGGACAAAAGCACAAGGAAGGAATAAGCAACAAGGAACACTGTAAGGGGATGGGGAAAAAGCAACACTGTCACTGAGAAAAGGCACATCGGACTTTATATTAAAGCTTGGTAACTGGTCACACTTCACTATGGCCCAGAAACCACCTGTAAGTTCCTAAGTGGCTAACAAATGCCCTGAAGAACAGGCTTAGTTCAGATGCTCTCAGAAGAAAAAAAGATCTAAATGTATTTGATACGTAAATCTGACAAGCTCTACTTGACATACAAAAGGGATTTATCCTCTTTTTAGATTTTTAGCTTTATAATGGCAGTGGCAGTCTGAGGGACATCCCTAGTCAACTTCAGAACTTCCGGTTTGGTATAAATATGCTAGCTTAATAAAGTGGGGCTGGCCAGAAAGAAAGTTTTTTTTAAAAAAAGTGTTAAGATTTCCAAATTCATGCTTGTTTCATATCAGAGGAAAAAATGACACTTCTCATACGTTATTGGGGGGCAGTGAGTCACGATACACACATACACACACCCAAAAGAGCACCTTACTCCTGCCAAGACTTGCTACTACAGTTTTCTCAAACCCAACACAGCCTCTCTCCTCTCAGAAGTGAAAAAAGAAACATGCCATTGCAAGCCATGGTTGCAGCTACTCACGTAGCCTCTCCTGCTACAAGGACAGCATTTGGGAAGTCCTTGTCTCTCGAGAAACTGCATTTAGTTTGCGGCGCTGCCACGAAAGTAGGCTGGAAACACAACCCTTCTATTAACACACCAATAAAAATCCCAAGCTAAAAATGTTAAAGACGACATCGATCCAATATTCCTTCTGCACACATGAAATCTAAAATTGCCGTAAGGACTGCTCTTCATTAAAGTTCCATTAAATGAGCTGTTACAACAAATAAGCAAAAAAATTAATTCTTAGAACCACAGCACACGGTTCCAGTCAGAATAATGCAGAAGGCATGACTTGTATCAGGCAGATTTTCAAACCTGTTATCAAAACTATCAATCATGTTGTGTCTAACAAGGATCCTGCAACATTATAATTTAAGCTAACACAGATACTGTTATAAGGAATGAAGATTGTTTTTAAATTGTCTTTGTTATGCAGAAGGAAGTTTGCATTGATGTACTTGTAGGCATCTCTACTGACTTCTGGCAAATTTGTAGGAAGATGCAAACAAGATAAAGGCTGTGTGGAGCAACATGAGCTAACCAAAGCTCTGCCTGTAGGCCATGGGTCTACTACCTACTTTTTTTATTCTGAGACAGGAAAAAATTATATTCCTCTCTCATCTTCGTGAGAGAAGCCTCTGAACTTGATTTAAGATCCCAAATCAAGACCAAAGACAGTTCTTGCATCAGAGATGTTATTCAGCTTTACTGCGGTGCTGGCAAACCTCCTCAGAGAAGACATCAGAGCCAGAGCTTTAGGTATCTCTCATACCAACAATGTCTAGATAATCTCATCTGAAAACACCAAAATCTGTCCATCATGTATGGTGAAAACATATAGGTTTATAGGCATTTACAGTGCTTATGCACAGGCCCTACTTGCATTCTCTGGAGCATAGGTTTTTGAGGAGAAAAAGTAAGACAGACTGCTTCCTGCTATGGTGCTGAGATTAGTTTCATGTACGAGACAATAAAATTTGAACAATACTTACACTACCTTTATGTTCCCCATATTGACCCCTTGCTTCTGTGCATGGGAATGCATGCTTAGGTCTTGTTTGTGATCAGCTTATAGAGCATGTATAGACTGTGATGCCTCACTGGCTGCTGCTGAGAAACGTTGCTTTCTAGCCACACCCCTGAGAGTCCTGCTGTTTACCATAGCATGTGTCAATAGGATAACTATGTAAAATATTTCCTATGAAAAAGTGGAAAATTACTCATGAAACAGCTTGAGCACACACTATAACTGTTCTTTTTTACCTCAGCTGTGGAAGGTCCTCAAGGCCAGGGTCTCTCCCTGCTAGGCACTGTTTGCATGGGCTACACTCAAGGGCCTCGTGACTACTAACCTTAGATGAAAAAACAGATACATACAAAAGTTGTAAGGAGCTGAAGGAAATTATGGTAAGTAGTAATCACAACACAGAGCATTCATAATCCTTGTAAGGTTTCTTGGAGACATCATGGATGGTATGTGCCCTCTTGCTTGTCCGTCTGAGTAACAGCTCTTTTACATCAGTGGGATTTCAGTGCAGGAGAGTGAGTGGAGCAGATAATGTGGTCTTGTACCGCTCACCGACTTCTCATCCTTTCTCGATTAAACCAATTCACTTCCAGCCCTCCTCCCCTCACTTCCCCTGGCTTCTACCTGTTGACTTCTGATTCAAAGATGTACTTGAGCATCTAACTGCATGCATGGGAAATTCCTGGGTGTAATATTCTCCGGATACGCTAGTTGCTATTTTTAAGACTAAAAGGGAAGCATAAGCACACTTAAAAAACCAACCAAACAAAAACCAAACAAAAAAGAAAATAAAACTCAGGATTCAATCCAGCACGCTTCAGTTTCTATAGGAGCTGGGATTACAGTCTCAGCTGAAGGAAACCAATGACAGTCAGGCAGGAACTGAACTTGTAACTCTCTTCCTTACACTCCAAAGTGGTTAGTTCATTTAATTTAGCTTGACAAGCCCCACATTTGTTAACCGTAATGACATCTCGCATGGCTTATCCTTTCTCAGAGAGAAAAAGAGAGGCGATAGAGATGGAGCTGGCAGCAGAGTGGAGAGCCAGGAAGGCTTTCATGGGCCAGTACCCTAGGATGAACCATCACATTGCAAACAGCACTGTGGACATGAGCTTCTAAGACACTTTATAAGGAACTTAGAGCTGAGGGAGATGCTTTGTTTTAAAGGGTGAAACAAAAACAATTAAGTATGGCACTCCTTATAAGATTAGAACAAATTAAAAATGCTCAGTGTCATAACTTGCAGGATGATTGTGAAACCTGGTCATTTTCCTGATAGGTAAAGGGAATATCCTCTACTCAGTTCTGTAGTTTACCATTATTTGCATGAAAGGACGGAGATATTAATCTTACTTAGACTTGGTTCCCTTCAAGGAGCAATTCATCCACCTGCCTTCCTCTTGGGGCTGAACCTCCTCCCAGAGGTGCCTGTCTCTCTCTGTCCGCTCTAGAGGAGGTCCAGCTCAGGCTGAATGGTTTCCACACAGTTCAAGTCTGGCAAGGTGGTTCCCCAGTTCCCCTAACCCCCATTCCCAGGGTCACAGCCAGGTCTAAAAACTGCAAGATTCAGGGCCATTACACTGGGCACAAACATAGGAAGAAACACTCTTGATCCCAGGGCCGGAGGCTTAGTAAATCTTCTAGTGCAATTTCTAAGCTGACAGTGCTGTCTTTGCTGCTTTAACGACTTTTATGGAGATGTGGTCTCTGCAGCTACTGATAGGACAAAAACAATTTTCTTGGTCTTGCATTCACAGCACTTCCTTTAGAGGAATTATGTCTTTTCCTGGTTTAAACAAACAAAATAGTATTTGAGCTATATGTTTCAGATTATTAAAATACATTCACTTGTGATACTGCTTATTCCCTGCAAGAGGGAGTGAATTTTTCGGATTATGCACATAGCTAAAACCGATAAATTTTGTCATTCATATCCATAAACAGCACGGCAAGCTAGAAAAAGCTGTTACGTTTCAGTTACACAAGTGTGTTAAATTACTCAGTCAACTGACATCTGGCATGAACTATAAATTGCTCGCAAAGTTCTTTTAGAAAGATTATTATATTATTATTAATTTGCTGTGTATGTCAAAGCATATCACACACACAGCAATTCTGAAATTAATTAGCATTTTCAAGGATCACACTGAAAAGGCCCGCAAAGCCAGCAGAAATAATCTCCAAGATACTAGCAGGTTAAGCAGTGCTGGCACAACTCGCCTTCAATACATTTCCTTCAATCCATCTTTAAGAATAAAATACAAGAAACTTTTTTTAAACAAGATCTTTGTAGCATATCCTTGACTATTACAAATTAGGCTCAGAGGCTAAGATTTCATTTGCAATTTATATTCACTAAAAACAAAGCATTTAGAAAAATGACAGTATTTTTTGCTCATTTTCTAGCAATTCAAAGCCACCCTGTTAAGATATCCAATTCAATAACGGAGCACAGAGAACAGCTTAACTATTTAAGCATGATTTTGAACACAGGGCTCCCTTCTGTCTTTGCTGTGGTCCTTCAAAACACCTACCTAGGACAGCTAAGTAATATTACAATTAAAATATCATTCAATAAAATTTCATTCAATATGATTTCAGATAAAAAATCATTCAGAGCATAAAAAACAAGGTTAAATTCAACAATGTTTTATGAAAATACTTGATTATCAGCACACAAGTAGTCCTACTGAAATCCTGCTGAAAATTTTTTTTAAACTGCTTATTATAATTTTTTCCTTAAAAACAGGATGACATTTCACCTAAAGTCCCTCAGGTGAAAGATCAAGAGGTACAGTAAAAAGCCAGATGCTTGAAGAAGTTAGGGTATGTCAGAATCACAGTTGGCTGGGAAGCCTCATTGCATTCTCCTTGTGGCGTGGCAGTAGTGTCACAGAAATATCACAAAATCCGTTTCTCACCCATGACTGCAGCAGACAGCTTGGACAGCAGGAGCAAAAGTAATGCAGGAAACTCAGATTGGGTATTTTCTGCTTCCAAGATTTTGGACTTCTCAAATTATCTCAAATGTATTTAGCAATGATCCTGGGATATGTTCTAGAAAGGAGGTGCTGGATGCCCACTCACCAAGTTGTTGGATGCTTCATAGCATTTACCACACATCTCTATGCACCAAGTACAATTTTTCATGAATAGAAGAAGCATAACCTTTAAACAAATAAAGGATCATTAACTCTTTTCTACCCAGTGTTCTGGTTTGTACTAAACCAGACCAATTTTCTTTTCAGCGATTTTTCCTTTCAGCTAAGTCTCTTCTAAGTAACTGCACTTTCTGAAACTAACTGCATGTTTTGCAGACAGTGTCTGCTTCCAGGACTGATAACGCTCAAAGTTTATAGTTATCACTGAGGTACCGGTAGGAACAGTATACAGAATGTCTTATACTTATTCCTAAAGAAACCAAGGTCACTGCTAAATTCCTCATTGATTATGAGCGAAAAGCCGCAGGGGGGTCGCACCTGCAGGGAGAATCAGACAGGGCAGGTGACCCAAAATTGACCAACGAAGGTATTCCATCCCATACACATCATTCTCAGTGTAAAGCTGAGGGATGATGAGGGTCTTGCTCTCTTTTGCCATGGCCGGCATCTGAAGAGGACCCTGTCCATTTTTCTCCTGCCCTCAATCCCAATCTGTGTGCTCCTGAATCCAATTCCCATCTGTCGCTGAGCCCAGTCTGGGCCTTCCCAGAGCCTACCTGCAGTGATGGAGGTGACATGACTGACATCCGGGAAGCTTGATCTTGGGTTTGTGTATATATATATATTTAATTATTTCTGTTATTATTATTATACTCTTTTATATTGTTATAGTTTATTAAAACTGTTTAAACTTTCTAACCCTTAAGCCTCTCTCCCTTTTCTCTTTTCCTTCCCCTTCTGGAGGGGGGAGAGGGTTAATAGAGAGCGTCTGCCATGTGTTTAATAGCCAGCCCAGCTTTAAATCATGACACCCAGCAACAAAAAAAATCATTTCCAGAAATATCATATTTGAGGGTTTATTGCAACAAAAAAATGTCAGAGTTAGTAAGCGATGTCAGTGTGCAGTGTGAAAGCATGACCATCATCAAGATCTCTGTACTCTGAGATTGTTTCTCAAAGTAACAGGTATGTGAACTAATCTCCCAATGGCTTCCCACAGTCTTTGCTTTGGATTTAAAAGAGGAATGGTGATGAGCCTAAGACTGCAGTGAAAAAAGCCTTCAGAACTGGCATAACTCAGCATAACTCATGCAGAAACACCTGTCTGGATCTGCAGAAAGCCTGAGACCATGCCATAAAAGTGAAACAACAAAGGAAAAAATATTTATTCCATTAACCTCTTAACAGACAGTAGTGCAAAATACAAGTGGTACAGTCCACAAGATGCCCACACTGTCTATATGTGTATCGAAACCAGAAGCCTTTCATCACTACTGGGTTTATCCACATCACTTACTTGAGTTATCTAAATTGGAGGCATTCAGTTTCCCCTATAGGTCACTACCTTTCTCAGCTGACAGTGAATTTAGGCTATGTGTAAATTAATATGTATCACAGCCTGACAGGAGTGGTTCCATACAGTGAAACTGTTGGAGCCAAGAGCATCCACACTGAATGTTTGGGTGGGGCGTTCTTCAGTCTAGTCTCTAATCTTTGCCTGGGGTCTGAATGTCTTAATAGTTGTAGCAGATAATGTGTGTTTCGAGTGTGAGTGTCTTCTGTGCCTCTTCCATAGGGATTTCTTCATCTCATCCTAAAAAAAAAAGGTTTGTGTGCTCTGAGACCACCCTGTAGTGTGTACCAAAACATGCTAAGGTTATAATATCACTCCTGATCCAAACAAAAACGCTGGAACAGAGGCTCCTGTCATGCAGACGGTCAGAAGTCCAGGAGCGAACAAGGAAATATTTTGACAATGTGAACATACTCTTTGGCTTTCAACCTTTTATCCTCTGGGTCATATGTAAATAAACTGGCTAATGCAATCTAACCCAGCTGCTGTTCCCGTCTTCACCTTTGTGATGAATATCATAGAATCATAGAATGGTTTGGGTTGGAAGGGACCTTAAAGATCATCTAGTTCCAACCCCCCTGCCACAGGCAGGGACACCTTCCACTAGACCAGGTTGCTCAAATCCCCATCCAACCTGGCCTTGAACACTGCCAGGGAGGGGGCATACACAGCTTCTCTGGGCAACCTGTTCCAGTGTCTCATCACCCTCAGAGGAAATAATTTCTTCCTAATATCTAATCTAAATCTACCCTCTTTCAGTTTAGAACTGTTACCCCTCGTCCTGTCACTACATGCCCTTGTAAAAAGCCCCTCCCCTGCTTTCCTGTAGGACCCCTTCAGATACTGGAAGGCTGCTCTAAGGTCTCCCTGGAGCCTTCTCTTCTCCAGGCTGAACGGCCCCAACTCTCAGCCTGTCTTCACAGGAGAGGCCTATGGAGGGGAATGAAGGCCGATTTCATTCTTCTGGAGGTTTTTGACACTTTGCTCTCATGCGCTTTCAACTTTTGGCCTCCCTGTGAGGTGAGCTTATTCCAGCCGCGCTGCGCTCCAGGTCTCCCAGCGCTGCCGGTGCCGTTCCGGGCGGAGGCAGGCAGGGGCCCGGCTGAAGCCGGCAGCCCCCGGCCCGGCCGCGCTCCCTGCCCCAGTCCTCCCCGAGCGTGTGGGAAGGGGTCAGAAGCCGGCACGGCCAAGCGGAGCGGCAGGAGGGGCAACTCCAGCGCCCGCCGGCTCCGGCTGCGGCTGCCTCCGTGCCACCGCGCAGGGGCTGCCCGCTCCCCCGCTCCCCGAGCCGCCAGCCCCGCTCCCGGTCCGGTCGCATGGTGCCATCTAGTGACCGGTGCGCGGACCGCCACGGCACCCACCGGCACGGCACCCACCGGCACGGAACGGCACCCACCGGCACAGCGGCCCGGCCCAACCAGGTGGCCCCCGCCGCTTCCCCCCCCGCGCCCCGGCCCTCCACGGCCCCGCAGATACTGCTGGGAGGGAAACCCATGCAATGGCACCCCAAAATCAGGCAGCAAACAAGACATTTAGGTACAGCCACAAAAATTAAAAGGAAGTTCCCCAAATCTACCTTTATCTCCCTGAAAACACAGATGCAAACATCCCTAGAAACTAGGTAGCATGAGAGGAGTGCAAAACAGCCCCGTGCCATATTCAGCTTCTAAGTAATGTGATTAGTTATCAGTCCCAGAAATGCCCTAGCGCCAGAGCTAACCAGACTCAGAACAACTAAAAATTTTACAAATAACAAATTACAAATTACAAATCAATATGGCCCAGGACTGTACCACAGGATGCTTCAGATCACAGAATCACAGAATGGTTGGGGTTGGAAGACACCTCTGGAGATCACCTAGTCCAACCCCCTGCTAAAGCAGGTTCACCCAGAGCACGTTGCACAGGGTGGTGTCCAGGCGGGTTTTGAATATCTCCAGAGAAGTAGACACCACAACCTCCCTGGGCAGCCTGTCCCAGTGCTCTGTCACCCTCAAAGTAAAGAAGTTTTTCCTCATATTCAGATGGAACTTCCCATGTTTCAGTTTGTGCCCGTTGCCCCTTGTCCTGTCACTGGGCACCACAGAGTCTGGCCCCATCCTCTTGACACCTGCCCCCAAGGTATTTGTTAAGTATTGATAAGATCCCCTCTCAGTCTTCTCTTCTCCAGACTAAACAGACCCAGCTCCCTCAGCCTCTCCTCCTAAGAGAGATGCCCCAGTCCTCTGACCATCTTTGTAGCCCTCCGCTGGACTCTCTCCAGTAGTTCCTTGTCTTTCTTGAACTGGGGAACCCAGAACTGCACACAGTACTCTCAGTGTGGCCTCACTAGGGCAGTGTAGAGGAGGAGGATAACTTCCTTTGACCTGCTGGCCACACTCTTCCTAATGCACCCCAGGATACCATTGGCCTTCTTGGCCACAAGGGCACATTGTTGGCTCATGGTGAACTTATTGTCCACCAGAACTCCCAGGTCTTTCTCTGCAGAGCTGCATTCCAGCAGGTCAACCCTCAGCCTTTACTGGTACATGGGGTTATTCCTCCCTAGGTGCAGGACCCTACACTTGCCTTTGTTAAAATTCACGAGGTTCCTCTACATGTTGGTGCAGGCAAGGGTAACAGAGGGTTTAGTTGCAAGGTTGTAATGATATGTTTAGACAGCTCTGGCTATGCCAGTTAGTTTCTCATAGAAACAAACTGTCCAAGATAAGTTTTTCTTACTGGAGTTCATGAACACTTTCATGGTATGCTAAGTGATACAAAAGCCAAAGTATGGTCAACCAAAATATCCAAAACCTATGAGTAAGGCACCTCATATTAGCCTAAGAGTAATGCAACATTAACTGGGTGGGAAGGGTTGTTTATCAGTTTTCTGGCTTTTTATGTCTATAGGATTTACGTTTTCAAGCCACAATTAAAACATTTATTTACTTTTAAGTGAAGGGTTTAATTCTTATACATTCAAGTGATATCAGGTGCTGAGGCTTTTTAAAAGGTGAAAAAAAATCCCTTCACAATCACAAAATCAGAAGAGTTTGTAATACGTAGTTTGACTTAAAAGACCAGGACTAGGGCAATCAAGTTAGTGTGTCCTTTTATAGGAGTTTAAAATTATCCACCCGTGACCCCACACATTCAGGAAAGCCTTTCAACTTGTTCTCCATAAGCATCGAAATAGTCACACTTCACAGTAGTTTTCAATGAAGTTTACAGCATTTTTCTAGTTGTCTGACTGTCAGCAGGCAGTATTCAGCCAGCAGCAGGCAAATAGATTAAGAGAAGGCAGCAAAATTAGAGAGTCATGGAGAACTGAGAACTCAGCAGCTGTTTCCCCTTGAATTATCTTAGGAGTCCCTTCTCTGCATGCTTGACATGGGAACAAAAGAGGCTGCCGTCCCTCCTCCCAGCCGTGGCTGACAACCTATGACAGACTATCTGGCAAGCTGCAGATCCGTTACTGGCTTACTGGGAAGGCTCAGGAGACATCTATGATGCCACTCTCAGGCAGAGGCCTACACCTGCTAAAAGGCTGAATAATTCCCATTCGGGCTCCTTAGTGAAATGCCCTCTTGGGGTTTCTGTATGTTTTATTTAGTATTTTCACGTCAAGTTGCTCAAGTGACTGTACAAGGACATGAAGCATGTCTCTATCTCTTGAGGGACACATCTCCTGAGATCGCCATTCAGGGCCCTTCAAGCTGTCCTGTCTTTCATACATAGCTCATCTCTCAGCTGGTGATGAAGGATAACCTCTTTTGGCACTTTCTTCATCTGATCTGGACAACCCTGGAGTACGCATGAGTTAACTTCCTGCAGCTCTACATCCTGATTGACGCTTTATTGCATCAACTGGATCCTCCCCTCGAGATATGAAAGCCTTGTCACATGTTGACAGAGCCTATTGTTCCACAGGGTAACCTGAGTTTTATTCTGAAAAAGATGCTTTGTCTTGGCCAGCATAATTAATGTGAGAGATGACCTTTCTGGGTAAAACTCTAATATTCAAAGTTTTTCCAAAGTTGCAAAGGCATCCAAAGTAATTTTCAGTTCTTAACTTTGAAATTGGAAGAATATATTTTTATGTGAAATGTTATTTTGTTGTTTGCAAGACCCGCTTTGCAAGAACATAGAGAAAAGTGGACCAAGCTCTTATATGTACTAATCATTAAGGCTGCTCAAAGATGACCATTCACTTGAGAAGACTAGGGGAACAACATCAGGTGTGAAAGCATTCATGATCAGAAACCAGAGATTACAGGGTTCATTGAAATCACTGATTATTCAGAAAAAAAGAAGTCAAACTAGGACTTTTTTTTCTTCACTTTTAACAATCTGACAGACTTGCATGGAGAAAATAAAGGCATGTTTTGCATGGTATACCTCACTTGGCCCAGTGATGGTGTTTGGCCTCTGCTGCAGAAATGACATAGTTTGACTGGGAATATGAGTAGAAGGCATCTTCCCTGGCTGCCCACAGGACAACAGTGCTGGTCATGCAGATAGCCAAGAACCTGACAGCAAAACAGCCTGCAAAGAGCTGCTACCTGGCAAAGTTGGGCTACTGTCATATTCACAGCTGAACGGCAGATAGAATAGCAAGTGATATGCCAGAAAGTAGGGATTCTGTGTCTCCAAATGTATTTACACCCAGAAGAGCACATAAAAAGCAGACAAGAGCAAAGCAAAGTAAGCAGACAGCCTACACTAACAATGACCCCAGAGAGATACACTCGGGTGAGTGGCTTTAAGTGCAACCAAATAGTCACGCAAAACAGCCCCATATTAGTCTCCCGAAGCTCTTTGTTATTGCTATTTTAAAGAGTTTCAACCTTGCCACCAGGGATTCAGAAGGATAAATCAAGTATTTAGGCCTAAGTTTCCAAAAGTATTTCTGATTTTGGTTTGCTCAATTTTTAGATATTCCTATGTGAGGACCTGATAAGATCTTAAGCACTGTTGGGCTCAACAGAAAAAAGACCTGAGACAAAAAAATGACTGTGGATATATGTATACAGTCACTGTCAAAGATGACTGAGTTATTTGTGCCCACAATTACCTCAGCACTAAACTATGCTGAGAAGAATTGATGGCGATGTTTAAACTTTGTGAAACATACAGTCCCAGCAAATGAGCCCACTTAAAACTCATTCTACCCAACTCAAGCCCAGGTGATAAATTATAAATAAAAAGCAAATAATCCAAATCTACCTACTTTCTCACAGCAAACAGGGAGGGCTGGAGTTCCCCTACAGCTTGTGCTCACCTTTGAAGAAGGAGGAAGTGGCACTAGTGCTGCAACTCACTGCTTCTTCAGATGCCAAATTTTCAGTATCCAGTGGTTCACCCGAGAGACATTTTGCCTTCTTTCTGCCTTTCTTTTGTATGTGTTCTTCACGTTCAGATGAAATGCCAGTCTTCTATTTTAAGCTGCAGTTTATGCAAGATGAACCTTTTCATTTAACAACACAACATTTGAAAAGGCAGACTCTAGGAGGATTCCAGGTTCTCGTCCTATATGCCCCCCCCCCAATTTAATCAAGTCTGTAAAAAGAAAGTTCACAATGTGATAACTATGTTCATTTTGGTCACACCCCACACAGCCATATGCTGTTGTTTTTTAGCACACATGGAATTTTTGCATGCTAGCAATATGTTTGAGCTTTTTGGGTTTTAAGTGCTGAAATTAAATTACTTCTGGTGTGAAAACTGAAACCACCTCCAGCAACATGCAAGAATTTCTGAAGTTGTTGCAGATTCCACAATATTTTGGGTGTGGAACAGAGGAGGTGTGCTTCTTCTTTTCTGCTTGCTTAAATCAGTTTACAACACAGAAATACTTCAGCTAACTTACTTAGGACACATCTATACAGCATATTGAAGTATGGCATGAGCGTGGTGCTGCTTCGGGAATAATTAGTTCTGTTGAAGGCAAGCAGACAAAGACAAAGCAGTAACATAGCAACATTTTGCTCAAGATTGTTTGATTAAAACATACAAGCAAAAAACATGGACAGCTACAAGTTGTTTATTCAAATGTCCTGAATTCCATGTTTGTTTCGCATGAATAAGGTAACACATGATGAAAGAATCAAAAGAAAATACAGGGTTTTCAGTGAATCAGCTATAGTTTAAACACATCCTTATATAATTCGAAGAAGGAGGAAGTGGCACTAGTGCTGCAGCTCACTGCTTCTTTAGATGCCAAGTTTCAGTATCCAAAGACATTAATAAGTCATTGCTTATTTCAAAGCAACTGCCATGTTTAGCTTAAAGATACTAATTTCTCTTTAAACTTGGAACCCATAAATGACATTTAAGTATTTTTTTAATACATTTTGCATACTTTGATAACAGAAAAAAACCCTCTGATTTATGGAGCTGCTTCTACTGGGCCTGGTATGTATTTGCTACATATAAAATATACTTGATTGTTCCATTTAAAATTTATAAACAGTTGGTTGTACCATATTCAGATAACTTACTATTTATAGCTCCAATTACACATATCCAAGAATCTTATAATCTTTGCTGTACTTATCCACATACCACAACAGAGATGGTACAAGGACTCTGGGACAGAAATAGAAACAGAAAAAGAGCTTCCAGTTTCCTGAGCTGACTGAGTCTGGACCAGTCTTTCCTCCAGGTAAAAGACACATTTCAGTAGGAGGCTTCCACAGAGCTCAGCTTCTAACACATAGAGAAAAAATATTTTGCCTCACAAGGTTGTAGTTCCTCACCTTTGAGTCCACCTACCTTGAGTTGCACAGAAACATCCCTCTTCTTCTGTCACATCAACTCCTCCCTCTCCTCCTCCTCTGTCTTTGATCCCACCACCACCAAAAAGAGGACCTTGATATTGCCATCAAAAGAAACTTGAAACACTTCCCCAGACTCTCCCAGCTGAAAGCCAGCTAACTTACTCATAATCCTGCTGGACAAAAGAAGGCATGCTTCCTTCCCCCTCTCTCAGAGTCCTCTCCAAATAATGGGCTGCTCTATGAAATATAGACTTCTATCTCAGTCAGTGAAATATGTATTTCTGCCTCTTCCCTGCTGCTCTCCCTTGTCCTGCTGGATACAATAGACCCAACTTCTCTTCCTTCTGTCCCTTCACCACGTGAGACCTGCAGCAAGCTAGGTGGCTCCTTAATTTCTCTTTTTCTTTGGTTGTGATGCTCCAACTCTTCCCTTCAGTAAGTCCATTTCTCCTGCCTTGCTTTAGCTTCATATACCTAAAAGCTTCTGAGCTTTATTATAGAAATACTCTTGATCCAGCCAAAATCTATTGCTGCTATACTAAGCACTTCAGAAGTTTATACAGAGATGGTCTTTCCAATGTCAGCCATCAAAGAGCTAATCCTCAGGCCTCCCGCATGGACAAGGTTTCTACTCTGTTCACCAACCCAACAGAGCTCCCCGCAAAAGCCAGCCAAATTGCAAGGAATCAGAATCAGTGTTGTAATTAAATTTCTTCTTGAGTTTTTCTCAATTACCATCACTATATTACTGTTTATTAAAAATTTTTGTCTTCTTGTTTGTTTTTTTCCTGCCTTAGTGATATACCATACTGTAAAATAGAATATTTTTGAAGAATTTTGAAAAAATTATTTTGAAAATTAATATTTTTAGAATTCATAGAAGGGAATTTCCTTGAAATCATCCAAACAGCAACAAAGACAACAAAGAAGACAACAAAATCAGAAAGCCTGAATGTAGAACCACGGTGTTTGTTTAAAGAGAGTTCAGTAACTGACGCTGCACAAACCTGTATCTTTGGCACTGCTGGCATTGGACTATTTAAAGAATTATCAACAAGGAAAAATATTTAATGGGAACTTCCGATAAGAATTCTAAGCTGAATCTCATTTTCATTATGCTTGGATCTCTTTTGTCTTTCTTTCCATAATGATTCAAGCACTGAAGCAGTCCTTGATTGAACACTCTCAAAAAGTGTATTTTAAATTGGGAATACTTGCACTTCAATGACAGTGGAATTAAGAATTATTTTTAGTCAAATTCCCAGTTGTCATGCTGAGTCAAAAAATACAGAATCATTTGCAGTACATACACAAATCATGAAATGAAAAAATAACAAACAAAAAAGAAAAAAAATTTGTGCCTTTTGGGAGATATTCACTGAAAGTGCTTAGGGTAGGTAAGGGGAAGTATCATTTTCACCAGCTCTGAAAAATGCGATAAGGTCCAGGTAAAACTTCCATCACCCTCTGCGGAGTGTGATTTTTTTTTTTTTTTAAAGGCGGCAAGTAAACACTTTCCTCCCCCAAAACAGACCTTAAATCAAAGTTTCCTCCCAGAAGCTCAGATACTCCTTGTATAAGCTTTAAACACACACAGCTGTGTATTTTCTAGCCCAAAGACTAGCACCAGCCTCTTCTAGTGTTCCCCTATCATAGTGAACTAGCAGGCATCAGTATGCGGCTTTGGGCAGGTTGGTAACATCTGCTTAGGAGGGTCAGAATAATTCTGGCATCCTCTTCCACTTCCAGGAAAATCCAAGCATGGGTCTGAAGTGTTTTGCAGACCCTGAAACATTATTTTATTGGATTCTAAATATAAATGTTTATTATGATTTGTAGTTTCAAGCAAGCAGCATTTTGCATTGGCGTGTTACGGAGCCAAAGGAAGACCTACTGATGATATGGCATGATATCTTTCCTCCATTTGAATGTTCAGAACTACCTTTGGACAATTAGACATAAGACTGTATTTCCTAAATTTGCATAAAATGAGAATCACACAGATGGACAACACATGCTTCCCATAAGTCCAGTGTGAAAATTACTCTATCACTTGTCGTTGTACCCAATCTTTCCACATTTCTGGCAATTCACATCTTAAACAAACAAGAATTGTGACAAGCAAAACAGATGGTCTCTCCTCCTCCTTCCTAAAAAGTTCCAAAGGCACATTTCCCAAAATTCTTGCTTTATAATGGTGCTGTTCTACTTGTCACAGCAGTTTTGAAAGAACTTTCAGTAATACACAAATAGCAGGCCTAAGCCTCTTTTACACTGCAGTCCTGGAAAACCTGCCTGTGAGTGCAAAGGATCCGTGCAGGGAATGAGCTAAAGCGCACAGATCTTCCAGGTTAGTTTAAAGAGGCGTCAGTCAAGCTGTTTAAAGCAGGCTTGCTATTCAAAGGCAGATTCTGTTTCCTTCTCCATTTATAAACTAGATTATTAATTGATGTTGGGTGTCAGCTTGTTATTCAGTGTGTGGGAGCCTTATTTGCTAAGGAAAAAATGTCCTGCAACAAAGAGCCCTCCTAATCAGTGGCACATGAGCCTCTTCACTGAAAGTGTTCACAATGGATATAAAGCTAAGAACACCTTTGCGTCACATTGTGGCCTTACAGCACATCAGCATTCTCATTTCTCTTTTATCTCCACCCCATGTGGTCTTCTGCTCAAATGTGCCAATTATGGCTACATGTACCCATTGTCCACAGAGCAAGAGCTGTGCAGTGCCTAGGGAGCTGGGACAGGCAAATGCACCTTGCAAGGGTTACGGAGACGTGGACATTCACACGGCAGTAGCTTATGAATAAGCTGATGATGGGCAAAAAATGTCAAGTGTGGAGAAACCTTTGAGGAATCTAAGAACAAAGCCCTCAGAAGAGAATGAAGGGTAAGCAACAGCAATACAAAAAAGGCTGCAAAAATACAACTCAGAGCACAACCTGGTTCTGTCTCCAAGCAACACAGCCTGAAAAATCAACCCCTTACTTCACAAGAAACAATTATTAACAAACAATACAACCATCACGCCAGTAACCTCCTCAGCCTCTGCAACACCATTTCATAAGCTTCTTTCAGCCCATACAACTACATGTATACATTTTGTAGGCATGAATAGACTTACAAGAGAAGCTGCATCCGTATCTTTTCATTGCTCCACAGGAGCAAGCAGGAGTAAGGAGTCCTTGGTTAAAGGTATTGCTGAAGAAGTAGTAAGCGTGCATCCCATCAGAAAATGAGACATGATCCTGGCTCTCCTCTTGCTGAGTATGTTCTCCCACCATTAGTCTATTATAGAAAAGGTGGGGTATCATTACTTCTGTCTTAAAAGAAAGCAACTGTTGTCAGCTGCATTTTGAGAGAAGTCTGATACTGTCAGAGCATATCAGTGGTGTCTGCAAATATCTACTTCAGGAGCCCCTCAGACAAGTTAGAGGAGGAAAATCTATTTAGTAAACACCATAAGGTGATGGAGAGGCCTGTGGCAGCCCTCGCCACGCACAGAGAGGCAGCTCTAGCACCCTCTAGGTAACAGGTGACAGGGTTTTTTTCCAGAATCAATTTCAGGCTCATGTGCCTCAGGGGCTGTCTTAGGCGCCCCACTCTGGCTCTAAGCCTTGTTTACAAGTGGTGTATTTAATCCCCTACCAAGAAGGCAAAGGGAGGGCTACATATTCCCTATTATCCTGCAAGCGTGCCCTCTTCCTATGTCAGGCTTGGATGTGTACAATTTTCCAGTACAAGTTTTATGAGTAAGTTCAGACGCTTCTGAGTATGAACAGCAAACAATAGAAATGCATACTTAAGAGGACAGAGTGCTAGCGAAAGTTTCTTGTATCTGTAGGCCACCAATTCACTGAAGTTAGCTCCATAATTAACTGACTGGATGGCGCCTAAGGCTGATTTGCTAGTTGAAAAGAAAGAGAGAATACAGAGACTCTTACTAATGATCAGGATCTGCCACTCTCACTTACACTGAATATCATTTCACTGCCTGAACTATCTCTTCAGTTTTAGTTGACCAAGTCGACATCATTAAATTAGGCTGAGCAGTAATTTATGCCAAAAATGCTCCCACTGGTGCTAGTGGACTATTTTTGGAATAAATTACTATTCACATTTATCCCTGCTATTGTTCCCTTCCCCTAAACAACAGAAAACACAGCAGGAGTAAGGGTCATTTCATATTAAAATGCATAAAAAAAGACAATAAGTCTTTTCTGAAGAGTGTATAAGCTTATATCCAGAGACTGGAGTCTTCTATTTGACCATAAACTCAGTACATGTAATCACAAGTGTCCTGGTTTGGCCCAAACCAGGCCAATTAGTCTTAGAGAAACCAAGGTCACTGCTAAATTCCTCACTGCTTACGAGTGAAGAGCCGAAGGGGGGGGGTCACAGCTGCAGGGGGGGGGTCACAGCTGCAGGGGGGAGCAGACAGGGCAGGTGACCCAAGATTGACCAACAAGATATTCCATCCCACACACGTCATTCTCACTTTCCTATTTATCACTAACCCACTGCCTCCTGGAGGTGGGGCCCAGGAGGGAGGGGCCCTCCTGTCTCCCACTGATTGGTACCAGCTTTGCCAATTTTCCAGTTAAAAGCCTGCAGGTGTGATGGCAGGGGGAGCTACTGCATTTTCCCCTCTGCTTGTGCTGGGGGGAGCAACTCTGCCTGAGGAGGATTTCCAAGCTCTCAGTCTTGGCTTTGTATATATTTGTATATATTTGTATATATTTGATTATTTCTATTATTATTGTTATTATAGTCTTTTTCATTACTATAGTTTATTAAAACTGTTTTAACTTTCCAACCCATAAGTCTCTCTCCCTTTTCCCTTTCCCTTGTGGGGGGGAGAGGGTTAACAGAGAGCATCTGCCACCTGGTTAATAGCCAGCCCAGCTTTAAACCTTGACAACAAGTTTCCCCATTCCATTCACTCTGGCAATATGTTTTGATCCCAGTTTGAAGAGATCACTTCTGAAGCAAAAAGCTCATTCAGTTTCTATACCCCCAGCTCATTGGAGTCTCTGCTTTCCACATAAAAACTACATCTACACTGCAGAGTCAGGACAAACTCTGCTTCAGCTGCATTTAAAACTAGATGAGGCATCTCTGCAGCACTTACACCTAGAGAATAGATATCTTCTAAGAAAGGCAATTAATCTAGATATGAACAATGATTTTTTTGATGAGATACCTCTTTCTAGTTTCAAAGCCAAAACACAGAACTCAATGTTGCATGTCACAAATGGACCTGGACTGCAAAGTGAGGGAACAGTAAAAGACCTGTTAGTAAATAGTACATATAATTTATCAGCTGAGCATTTCCTTCCAGGGACATGTGTCCCTCTGTTATCATCAGCACAGGCAGAAGCGTAATTACTCCACACAACCTCTGCCTCTCAACAAACAAATACTTCTGAAGTGGAAGCTTGAAAGTAAAAATCAAGGAGATTCCTGAGAGCACCTGTGCCATTTGCCATGTTGCCTTCTGGTGACCCTAACTTCAAAAGCCCTATGTTCCCCCTGATGCACATGGAGGAATCTGCCTGGCTTGAGGGATCCCAGGGCATTGCACATAGAAGAAACAGCATAAGCCAAGTTCTTTAAAAATAATCGCTGCAGTCTGGCAAATTTTTGGCGTGCAGCCACCCCCAGCAGCCATTCAAAAATGCCAGGTGGCCCCGTCTTGCCAGCGAGATGATTTGGCAGAGATTTTGAAATGAAGCAATTCAAAGTGAAAATCATCTGCCCTTTCCAAACAGAACTGTCTCAAACACTTGATTAGATTTCAATCCAAAATAGATATTTTTCTGTTCAAATTAACTGACTGCAAAATAAGCCATTTTTGTCCTAGCCTGTCTGGCTCGTCGTGCCTCATAACGACTTTGTGGTATTTCTTCATGTTACCTCTGCTCAGGCGTGGGCTCTATTATGGAAACTGGCAAGATATGTTCTAAATGGGAATTATATTTTGATAATCTCAGTAAATAGGAACTTCATATTAACAAAAACTCTTGTGAGCCGCAATGCACGTCTGTCCACATCTTCTTGCTACGTGGCATCTCATCTTCTGCAGCAAGACTTACTAGGAGAAAAAACTAATCCTGGCTGCTAAATGTGAGTAGAGGTAGTTGAGGGGCTGTTAACCAATTTATATTTGTTTATAAAATATTGAATAGTCAAAACTGAACCTGAGCTAGTTTTATAAATTTTCTGATCTCAGAAAGATTTCCAATCTTGAAACTTCTCTAAGATCTTATTTTTGCAGGTTTTAGCATCAAATCATTTTACTCCAAAGTTGAAGAAAACTTTTTGTTTGGGAATTTGATTTTATTTATACCACAAAGAATTTGAAAGTTTAAAAAAATCAACATGCAAGCAAATTTTAATTGACCTGACATTAACTGCCTTTGTTTGTTTTTCTAGGTTGGTTTGTTGATAAGCTGAGGAAGATTGAATTGGAGCAGGTGAAAATTTTCAAAGGTACAACTTTTCATCCTGGTTGAAACTTTGAAAAAACTTTCACAAGATGAGAAAACAATTTCCTAGCCTGTTCTAGACACAGACATTGTTAAGAGATGCAGAAATTTTTTTCTAAAGGAAATAGTCTTGGAGAGAAACCTAGCTCTGATTCACAAGTCATTCCTGAAACTCCTCTGCAAGAGGGAAGCTCAGCAGCAGCTCAGAGCTATTCAGGGTACCTGGTGTGGAGGGAGGGAGGGGAGAGGAGCAGGGGACAGACTTAGGCTGGGAACAGACTAAGGCCGGCCACTTCTAGATTTTGTGCATCAATCCCCTCTCCTGGGACTCTGATGATGTGACTGAGACACAGTGTCCTGTGTCCAGAGTCCACTGACCCAAAATGTTATACCATTTGACAGAAGAAACAATTCTTATTGTTTCCTGGATGTTAGCTAGTTACATAGCAAAGAAAATATTTCCAAAGATTAAAAAGCTTGTCCAGAAAGCAGAAAATGTAACACTTCAAACTGCTGGTGAGTGAAATTTAAAAAGAGATATAAACCTGACAGTGTCCAAGAGGAGCAATGACAGGAATCTTTCTATATACTCCCTGCTCACCTCTGTAACTTATAATATACAAAAAGATCTCTCAGGACTTTTAAAATTACCACCGTAGCTCAAGACCCTGTTAATTACCACATAGCCCAAATTTTCCAATTAAAAATATAGGAAGTAAAATAAACACATAAGAGAACATGCTCAGGGTAAATCAGTCTTTCTTCCAGCAGATGCTGCCTGGACCGATAAGAAGCTGTTGCTCCACTCCCACAGCCAGCTGGTATCAGCTGTAAGGTACTAAATATCCTTTACCCATGCTCTATTGCGTGTTACAAGGCATACAGTTTACCCCACAGTACAGTACCCCTCTCAGTGCCCAAGCTAACGGCATTTGCCGGAGGCTGCCAGCCCATTGGTGAGCAAGGTCACCCCATTGTCCTCTGGCTTGGTGCTTGGGCACCTTCGAGTGGGCTCCGCTGCCCATGGAACATGCCAGAAGAGCCTAGTGTGCACACGCAGTTTTCAGAAAGAGGGCCACCAAAAATGGCTGGGAGGAGATATAAAATCCCCCCTGGAGATCCCCCAAGATGTTCAACCACCATTGGCGCTCCAGCCACCAAGCTTATTTCAAAGATGATGTAGTCACCCTTCCTATCTCCTCCTACCTTCACAGTCCACCCTTTTTACATGCAGACATTTCAGAGCTGTAAGACAAGGCAGAGGGGACTGCAAGGCAGATTTCCTTCGTTCTTTTCCTACACCACCAGCTGACCTTCTGTGCAACCTCAGAGGAAGCCACTTCAGCTCGTTTCTCAGCTACCTACTTGTAAATCAGAGATAACCATGCCTAGAGGATTCACTACAGGCTGAACAGTATTAGGCATAATACATGCTATTACAAGGAGCTTTTTGCAGTCCATAGTACCAAGGTATCAGAGATTTATATGGCTTGTCCCAGGCTACAAGGCAAAAAGTATAATTAGCTCAATATCATCATCATTATTTTCACAATTACTGTAAGACTGAAAAAAAAATCTTCATAGCTATTTTAAGGCCAGTAGGGAGCTCTCTAATCTTGTCGTCTTGCATAACAGTTTGTAAAGATTTTTCCTAGTGATTCCTCCACCAAACACACTCATTCATGGTTTAGATGTAGCAATTTTCATCTTTTTTGACTTGCGCTTTTCAAGGAGAGGTGTTAACTTCTGTCAAGCCTCCAGGCAAGAAAGCTGCCTTTTTAAGCTCTCCTTTGAGATCTCTTAGAAATAGTCCATAGAGACTAACAGTCTCCTGATTAAATTGATTACAGCTTATTGTGTTCGCTGCTTCAAGTATTTACATTCCCGTTTTCAAAGAGCTACGTCTGCTTGCACAGACCCAGACAACCCTGCAGAGAGCAGCAGAACTTCTAACCAGATGTGATGTTGAAGGGATGGAAGAGCTGGAAAGGAGATTTTCCCCACCACCGGTGTAAGTGTGCCACCCTCTGGACAGTGGTCTGAATCACCTTTTCCAGACCACCAAGATCTTGAGATAAAGATCAGTGGTACCAGTGGGGTCCAATAGGTTGTGGACTGGAACCAAAAGCCAGCTGCATCTGTGTAAAACTGAATCCTGCTTAGCTCGACCAGGAGATTTCTATCTCTACAGCTCACTGCTGAAAACAGACCTGATCCTGTGACAGCAAGCATTGCAGTTCATTTTCAGATATTAAAGGTCTATATAATCTGTTTCTACCCTTGGACCACTGCTTTCCTTTTCATCGTACTCTTCACAACCAGCAGAGACATGAACTGCAGCACCACCCAAGTCAGAAGATGTGCTAGCAGGCAAGGTGTTCTCCATTAAGGCCCTGTCCCTGTCTAATTAGATTTTCTTATTTGCAGTTAATTATTTTGTCCATTTTAAGGTCTACATTTTGCCTCAGTTCCCCTTTCTGTCTCAAAGAGAAAGAAGCTAGATAGTGCTGTGCAACAGAGGGTCAGTCTCTTCAGGGGACTGCACAGGGTACTTTTGACTTTACGTTGCACTAAGCAGCAAGTCTTTTACAAAGAATGCCAAGGCAAAATGCAAAATGTCTTCTAGAGCAGGAGGCCACAAAACCACCTGAATGAAGTAAGCACACTGAACCTCCAGATGGGGAGCAGACTGTATGGCAAACTCTTCCCACCAAGGAGACAAACCTGTAGTCCAGCAGCATTTCTCTCTGTCCTCTCCTACTAGCTTGAAGCCCTACAACCTGTAAATCCACTAGATTCATTTTAAGTTTACTATTTATTGCAGTGTTCCCAGGCCAGGTCAGACTATTCCTTCTTGAGTGAAAACTCTAGGTTTTGTTATTAGATCCTCATAATGGCATCTTACTCTTACTTCTTGGAAGCAATGTGGCTCCATGGGCAATTCTATAAGTGATCAGATTACAATGGACTAAAATGTGATGAAAGTGCTGCATAAGCCAGGTTGAAATTGAAAGCCTGCATTTCTAAAAGTGACTTATCTAGCATTTGATAGATAGGGAAGAGAAGAAAGGAAGAGAGATCCCTACTGAAGAGAGCATTGTCAGAAATGTTTCTTCTTACTGGACAGTAAATTGACCAACAGCCTGTTCTTAGGAGAGAAGCAGCTGCCTTCTCAGGATTGGGCTGTGAGATTAAAAATCATGTTAAAAGAAAACTGAAATTAGAAAATCCAAGCACTCAGTACTTTACAATAGGAAAAAAGCTGCCTGTCCAAATTTCATCCAACTGTTTTGTCTATAAGCATTAAGATTAAATACTCTATTGTGTGACATAGAGTACATACAGTGACATGGCCACAGCATCATATCCCAGGCTCACTCAGTGTGCAGAATAGCTGATGTGCAAACTCTTATTCAACCTTTCTATGTACCTTCTCTCAAGGGATGGTTCAGGCATTATTTGCAGTGTCACAGCTCAATGTTTTATCAAGTATGAAGTTATTCATTACCTCCTGGAATTTCCTGTGGCAATGTCATTTCACAATAACTGATCCACAGCCATTATGAATTTGTCTCTCCGATATGCCCCAGAGATGAGAGCAAGGATGTTTTGCAGAAGGGAAGTTGAGGCACAGGGATATTTGGGTCCAGTTTAGTTGATTGTCCTTCAAGTGGTTTTTGAAAGTGTTTAACATTTTACAACATCGTGTGGCAGAGAAACTTAGAACAATTCTTATATATATAACTCCTGCAGCATAATGTCTTAGCTCTGTAGCAGAAATAGAGATCCCACCTAGCTGTCCAAGTTACATTCCTGAGATGATCTTACAGACAATCTGTTAAGCGGCCATTAGTAGAGACTTCACATCCATTAGTGACTGAGTTTGGGTTACAGAGGCAATGTTGATTTAGATATTTCCCTACGGTAAGCTTCATTGCACAGAACTGTATTTTTCCTTCTGCATGAGTTGAAGCAAAGCTGATGGTTTTCAGCTGTAGACACAGCTGTAGACACAGCTAACAATTGTGCTCCCCACCCCTGCACCCCTCATATCTGTCCTGTGTCACCTGAGCTTCTCCCTCTACTAGCCACAGTCTCATCTCTTTGCTGAGGCTAGCTCAACTTTTCAGTCCCTACCAGCTCTTCCAAACAGTTTTTCCAGCTTCTGCCTTTCTACCACTTCTTCTGCAGTCCAGTGTGACAGATCCCTCTGTTTATCATACATACATACCCTTAGCACATTACAGAGACAGTCTACAAGCAGTGCAGTGTTTTCTCATCTCACAGTCCCAGAATAATAAACCCCAGAATAATCATAGAATCATAGAATGGTTTGGGTTTATGAACAATGGGACAGCATGTAGATTTTAATATGAAATTCAGGACACACCCCATACCTGACTTCTCAATGCAGCATACAATATGAAATCTTAATCATAGAATTATAGAATGGTTTGTGCTGGAAGGGACCTTAAAGATCATCTAGTTCCAACCCCCCTGCCACAGGCAGGGACACCTTCCACTAGACCAGGTTGCTCAAAGCCCCATCCAATCTAGCCATGAACACTTACAGGGAGGAGGCATCCACAACTTCTCTGGGCAACCTGTTCCAGTCTCTCACCACTCTCACAGGAAAGAATTTCTTCCTAAGATCTAATCTAAATCTACCCTCTTTCAGTTTAAAACCTTTACGCCTCGTCCTATCACTACATGCCCTTGTAAAAAGTCCCTCTCCCACTTTCCTGTAGGCCCCCTTTAGGTACTGGAAGGCTGCTATGAGGTCTCCCAGGAGCCTTCTCTTCTCCAGGCTGAACAGCCCCAACTCTCTCAGCCTTTCTCTTCATAGGAGAGGTGCTCCAGCCTTCTGATCATCTTCGTGGCCCTCCTCTGGACTCACTCCAACAGCTCCATGTCCTTCTTATGTTGGGGGCCCCAGAGCTGGACGCAGTACTCCAGGTGGGGTCTCATGAGAGCGGAGTAAAGGGGCAGAATCACCTCCCTCGACCTGCTGGCCACGCTGCTTTTGATGCAGCCCAGGATATGGTTGGCTTCACACTGAAGGGTCATTTTGAGCTTCTCATTAACCATCACACCCAAATCCTTCTCCTCAGGGCTGCTCTCAACCCCTTCTCTGCCCAGCCTGTATTTGTGCTTGGATTGCCCCAACGCACGTGCAGGACCTTGCACTTGGCCTTGCTGAACTTCATGCAGTTCGCAGAGCCCCACCTTTCAAGCCTGTCCAGGTCCCTCTGGATGGCATCTCTTCCCTCCAGCGTGTCGACCGCACCATACAGCTTGGTATCGTCGGCAAAGTTGCTGAGGGCGCACTCAATCCTGTCATCCACGTCACAGAAAAAGATGTTAAAAATAATCCTGAGAAGTAGTTTATGGTCATGTCTATCCTCTGCTTTTGAGGAAGAACAAACAGCATGTAACAGCTACACCAAGAACAGAATTTTAACTTCTTATCAGTAAAATACAACTCTCTTCTATGCTGTGCCACCAGTAAATCGCACAGCAAGCCACTACTCTTTTTGTAGCATGTGTTGTAAAGCTTTCCTTTTAGCAAGATCAAATTTCTTCTCTTTCAGGCTCAATGATGGAATTTAGTCTATTAAATAATCAGGATCTTTTCTTGGTTAAAGCAGGGCCAGGAAGATCTGCCATAACTTTTTCTTTTTAACAGTGTGTTGCAGAGAGGAAGGGATGAAACGAAAAGGCTAAACTGTCAAAAGATTATTCAGTGTCTGACACTCAGTGGTCAAAACCTAGTACTGCAATTACAAGGCGGCTACAGAAATCAGTACTGCCTCAAAAGTAACCCGTTCAAAAGTGACCCCATTCAATACACCAATAGATATATTAAGGGACTCATCATCTGCCATTTTAGTATTTTATTAGCATGTGTTTTTAAGCTATGGGATCAACACAGAATTAAAACAGGGTTTCAATTACAGGTAATTGAACCTGAATAGAGGGCAGAAAATCCAAACACTGTAATTTAATTATTTCAGAATTAATGAAATAATTTCTGTCTCATCATAAGCTACTGAGAACAGATTTTTTTTCCCACGATTTTGTGTCTTGAAAAATACCAATCACCTTATTGGAATATTTTAATAAAACTCAGTGGTGATTTAAGCCTACTACTTTGGGAAATTTTAGAAAAAAAATATTAAAATGTGAATTTGATCCCTCAAAAAAATTATCTACATGCAATCACTGAATTAATCTTAATTCAAAATAAGCCATTAAATAAAAATAAATGGATACAACTAAGAATTACTGATAAACTTCACAAAGATATTTAACTTGTTGCAAGAGAAATCAGAATGTCACAGTATATTACGGTAGGGTACGCAGTGAAATCTTTTATAACATAACACAATGAAAAAGAATATTCCAAGACAGAATAAAAGTAAAGATGTCCCCAAACGGTCTCTCACTGCATGGTATCAGAGATGTTTAGGCTTTGTTTTGCATCCACAGACCTACCTTCAAGCCAGACCGGCGCTGAATCCCAGTCAGAGGTGAGAGGGTTGAGAACATCATCTTCTGAGAATATTAGCTACACTGCTGCACTAGCTACAAAAGGTGGTGTGACTGAACCACTCCAGCCTAGTGAGTAACCTTGGCTGATGTGGTGGGCATCAGAAATGCAGGTTTAATCCTGCAGATTCAAGGACTCTTATGAAATATTCCAAGAATATAGCAGCACAAAGCAAGAGACAGTCCATACCCTCTAGTGTCATATTTCATGTAGGGCATATATGTTATCCAAGAAAAAAAAAAGATTAAAAAGATATTATAACTGAATGCAGGAGATTTAGGTAAATTCCTATAAAATCCCTTTGCAGAGCAAGGAACAGGGTTTGGCCAGGGGTGTGTAATGTTGTCCAGGAGAGACATTCCAATAAAACCATAGGAGATGTCAAACAGGAACTCAAAGTCAGAGATAAATTAGGTCCTTAGCTCCTTGAGTTTATGGATGAGAATGTTCTGGATTACCTTCAGAGCTCTGATGGCTTGGTTTTGAATCCTAGCCATGTATGTCAGAAATAATTCTGTGTATCTTTTCTAAAGTCATGTTACTTTGCATAACAGGAACTTTTCTGCCTCAGAAATCAAGCTGGTCATGCATGGCATTTTTGGCAAAAACAAATATACTGTCTTGCAACCAAACCATTTCGCAGTCATGTCTTGTTCTAAAAAAAGAGAGACTGTGCAACCTGGCTGTTAGAGAGCAGAGGACGTTCCTTTCTTCAAACAACAAGAAGCAGCCTCACATTCACAGACCCTGGTCCTCCTGGGAGACTTTAATCACCCATTATCTGTTAGAAGGGCAACACAGCAAGGCACAAGCAATCCGGGAGATTTCTGGAAGGCACTGATGATAACTTTCCAACACGGGGGCATGCTCTCCTGCACCTCATACTTACAAACATGAAAGAGTTTGTTGGGAATGTGAAAGTTGGGAGCAGCCTTGGCTGCAGTGATCACAGAATGTTGGGGTTCAGGATCCTGAGAGGAGGAAGCAAAGCAAATAGCAGGATCCCCAGCCCTGGACCTCAGGAGAGCAGGCTTAAGCCTCTTCAGGGAACTGCTTGGAAGAATCTCATGCGATAAAGCTCCGGAGAGAAGAAGGGTGCAGGAGAATTTGTTGATTTTCAGGGACTACTACCTACAAGATCAGGAATGATCCATTCCCATGTTCAGGAAGTCAAGCAAAGGTGGCAGAAGGCCTGCGTGGATGAACACAGAGTTCCTGATTAAACTCAGACTTAAAAAGGAAGCATACAAGAGGTGGAAGCAGGGTCAGGTCACACAGGAGGAGTATAGAGACAATGTCTGAGCATGTGATGGGGCTAGGAAAGCCAAAGATCAACTGGAGTTGAATCTGGTGAGAGATGTGAAGGTCAGCAGGAAATGTTTCTACAAGTACAGAAACAGCAAAAGGAAGATAAGGGAGAACGTGGGTCTGTTGCTGAATGGGGCAGGGGACCTAGTGACAAAGGACATGGAAAAGGACAGCGTACCAAATACCTTCTTTGCCTTAGTCTTTACCAGTAAGACTGATCTTTGGGAATCCCAGACCCCTGAGATGAGAGTGAAAGTCTGGAGAAAGGAAGACTTACCCTCAGTGGAGAAGGATCAAGTTAGGGAATATTTAAAAAAACTGGAACTTACATAACGATTGCATGGGACTTGGCAGGATGCACCCACAAGTGCTGAGGGAGCCGACTGATGTTATTGCAAGGCCATTCTCAATTATCTTTGAAAGGTCAAGGTATTCGGAGAGATTCCTGAGGACTGGATGTTGCTCTTGCCTATCTTCAAAAAGGGCAAGAAGGAGGATCTGGGGAACTACAGGCCAGTCAGTCTCACCTCAACCCTAGGAAGGTGGTGGCACCACTAATCTGGGAAGTCATTTCCAAACACAAGAAGGACAAGAAAGTGATTTGGAGTAGTCAGCATGGATTTACAAAGGAGGAATCATGATTAACCAACCTGATAGACTTCTACAATGAGATAACTGGCTCAGTGGATGAGGGGAGATCAGTGGATGGTGTTTATCTTGACTTTAGTAAGGCTTTTGACACAACTTCTCCAATAATATCCATATTGACAAATTGATGAAGTACAAATTAGGTAAGTGGACAGTGAGGTAGACTGAAAACTGGCTGAACTGCCAGGCTCATAGGGCTGTGTTCTGCAGCACAAAGTCCAGCTGGAGGCCAGTCACCAGTGGTGTACCCCAGGGGTCAATACTGGGTCCAGTCCTGTAACTTCTTCATTAATGACCTGGACAATGAGACAGAGTGAAAATTTAGCAAGTTTGCAGATGATACAATACTGGGAGGAGTGGCCCTGCATTAGGAATAGCATTGCCAGCAGGTCGACAGAGGTGATCCTTTCCCTCTGCACAGCCGTGGTGAGACACATTTCAAGTGCTGGGACTCCTGCACAGGAGTCTGGGGAAGTGCCATAAAGATGATTCAGAGACTAGAGTATCTGACATATGGGGAGACAGCTGGGCCTGTTCAGTCCAGAGAAAAGAAGGCTCAGAGAGATCTTATCAATGTGTATAAATACCATCAGGTATTTACCTGTTGTGGTTAAGTGCTGCATATCCTCAAGCTCTGACTAGTAAAACTATTGCACTGTTCTACAATGGGCTGTATGAAGGGAACTGTTGTAACAAAAGCATTTACAAAGAAAGATTTACAAATATTTTAGAGAACTTTCAGATGTCTTCTGAGGACTATTTGTCATGATTTTTTGTATGTGAAGTCAAGTTCTTACCTTTAGAAATCTCTCCAAGTAGAATAATAACATTTTTTAAAAAGGGCTCAAAGTCTGTTTCTTAAAAACAACAACAACAAGGGTTGTAAAAAACAATGTAATCAAGCAAAACGCAAACAAAATTCACTTATCAGTCAAAACACAACAGGAAAGTTTTTTAAAACTGCTTTTCTCCAAATTTAATCTCAGATCTCTCTGAGGACAAAAATCTGATATTAGGCATCCTGTGGTAACACTAAGAATATCTTTTTGCCCATGATATAGCATCATGTAGTCTGTTGGGTCTCAGGCCTAGAGGCTAATACAGGCCTCTAATTTTTATTTCTGGGGAGTATAATTTTGAAGAGAAAATTTCATATATTGAGGAAAGAAAGAAAATCTGTAACTAATTGAATAGGCATCTTTCTGTACTCTTACCAAGGGATCTGCATTATTGGCTAGAGAAAAGTGAGATATGAAAGAGAATACCGCTTTGCATGTCCTATTCCCACATACTTACATGTTAAAATGAGACATACACACATGCCTTAGCACATGCATATATATGTATTATATGCCATGTATCTGACAGTACAAAACAAACCTTCTTCTGCATTAGGAGTGAAAATGCGCTCTGCAAATCAAGCTACAGCCTTTCCAGCAACTGTTTGAAAATAATATGACGGAAGCTACTTCTAGACCTTTAGTTACCAGCTTCCACGTCAAGAAAATAAAAGCTGCTAAAGTCTGCCATGGTATCATGGGAATATGTTTGGAGGACACTGTTTCACCAGTAGCTTTTCAGCTTGAACTGACATTTCTCACTATTCATACCCCTCAGTGTCAAAAACTATATCAGGTTTTACAGCAAAGTTTCTACATTTGCCTTAAAGGGTGTCAGTCGACCTGTGCTCTCCACAGTTTGACGGGCTCGTCGGGCAGCAGGACTCCCAGCTGCACTGAAATGCGGTCTGCACAAACAGTCATGCTAGACACCTAACCATCCTGACAGCAGCTACACTCAGAGGAGGGCACGCTTTTACCTCCGCAGCTGATGATTTCCCTCCCTGTAACTGCAATAGCTTTTCACTGGAAGTGGGAGTTAGTGTTACTATGGTAGAGTGTTTTTTGCTTGTGTTCATTGAAAGGTGTTTAATAGTAAGCACAGGGTTGAGTGAATGTGTCATCTGCCAGACTCTGTATGCATTGAGTATGCATTGACTATGCTTCCCAAGAGAGGGAAGCTGAGCATTCGTTTTCAAAGTGTGTCTCCTGATGATTATGGGGCGGGGGGGGGGCGTGACTGGCTGCATCACCTCGTCTTATCTCAACACCCTGTTTTGAATTCTGTCCTTTGGAAGATAGATCCTGAAGACAGGAGACATAATGCTAAAATTAAGATCTCAAAAAGTTTTCACATTGGTCCTACAAATAAAAGGACATCCTTGTTTTACACTCTAGAAGGGATGTTAATTTAAAACAGCTCATAACAGAAAGGATTTCAGGACATTTCTGTTCTATGTTCTGCTGTTTTTGTAAGGACATTTCATCTCTGCTTGGACAGTGTCAGATGCTTCACCTTTTTATTGGTATCCTTTCTAGGTATATCATTATACACCACAATCTGATAATGAAAACACTATATAGGTCATGGAAAGGCAAGGTGTTTTGAGCTTCCACCTTTAAACAGGAATAATTAGAATGACGACCAATTTCAAGATTTCAGAATCAAATTTTAGTACTGATGGCATTAAACCTCAAAATCCTGAAAAACTACCTACAAAGTTCAAGTTGATTTCCAGGTCGTGAAAAGCAACAACTAGCTCCAATCTGAATTTTTTGTAACAAAACTCTGTTCCATCACCTATAAGTAAGACTCACATTTGACCTTTTGTGTGTCTGAGGATGCTTAAATGAGATCCTAAAACAAAGATATACTTCTAAGATAGCTCCAGACAGAAGCTTCATCTCCATGCATGAAATTTCTAGTGGGTTGAATCCTGTAGCCTTTCATTCACCACAAGCACCTAAGACAGTTAGATATCCTCCAGACTTTTCCCCGATAGAGAGAACAATGAAGTATATAAGGCCTCTACCATGGCTAATCAGAGGAGGAGAAATAAACAGCTTTCACTCCATAATTAAAAGTAGAATAACTCCAAAGAAATTAGCAAGATGGAACAATTAATGTGATGAACAAGCAAGATTAGTCTGCTTAGAAACTACTCACCTAGTAACCATGTAACAGGAAATAAATTTTCCACATTTTTCCATGGAAAAAAATGATCTGAGGGGAACAAATGGGAAAGAGGAAGATCCTACTATTAGTTTGGAAAACCTGGGGCAAAGGTACCTTTTTTGCCCCTTCACCTTCTTCAGGAATAAAAAGAAGGGAAGTATATCCAAGATGAAGGAACATGTCCAACTGTACTCAATCCAAGGCTGCTGAGGGGTAGACTTACTCAAACCGCAACTGAAACACAAGTCATATTTAAATTGGGGAGTATCCACAGCATATATTATAGCTGTTAAAAATCCCAGCATAATCTTCAAGAACTAGCTTATTGTGCAAGCTCCCCAGTCTCTCTGGTGTTTGCACTGGTGTTGTTGAACTCCACCATTCAAAGAACCCAACAGGAAGCCACAGAGTGCACAAGCTTGAGGGCTTCAGAGGATGCCCTGCATGCATAAGAAAGTGTATGCAGTATGGCTGGAAAGGGAAATTCAGTGTTTTTCTTCCGTCTTATTTTTGTGATTCCAACATGAAAGGAGCAAGGTTTTCATACAGGAAGGATTAGGAGGTTAAAGTGAACTCTTCCATCTTTATTTGTACTATTTGTAGCACACTTATCTCTTTCCACTCCTTCCTAATGCTACAGATTTACAGTGCCGACAAAAGCAATGAATGACCTGAATTCACCTTTAAATCCCAGGAAACTTGAACAGCCGGTATCCACTGAAATAACACTGTTATCGCAACAGCTTTGGATAATAAACTCCTAACTGGACTGACAGAAGTCTAGTCTTCGTTGAATACCTCCTCTAATCATCTCAATACAGAACAAGCTGTTTACTTTAATGTTTATTTTCTTGAAACACAACAAGACTTCATTGTTGGAATTACTGCATAAACATGGAGCTGAGAAATAGTCACTGGTGAACATTATTCATGGATGTAGAGGTCTTAAATGATTCAGACTCTGATTCACTCACATCCTCGATAATTATTGCCACAAAAGGGAACACATTTTAAAGAACAGGATGTGACATTAATGTTCTCAAGAATTTGTAAAACAAAACCTCTACAGATTTTTTTTCAAGTTCACTATGAATTGTTACTGACTTCCAATAGCTCAATCAGGAGTCTTTAATTTTTAAACCACCATGATACATGGGGGTTTTTCTTCATTATAAAACAAAAGAGATTGGTTAGGTAACTGGAAACTTTTAGAATGACTTAAGGTCAGTTTAGACCCATTAATGCTGTGTTTCTGCTTTCATGAGAATATATGAGTTTTAAGTCACTGGATTATTTTGTAGAAAGATGAGCAACTCTGTCAACATCCATAAGAGTCATCACTCAGCACTGAGCCAAAGACTTTGGGAGATTTACTGCAAAATTCTTTGGGACATCTATTTGAAAATTAGGAGTAGGTTTTTTCTTCTGTTCTCAATTTTAATCAGCCCTATAAGAAAAATTTAAGGTTTGCCTCATAACTCTAAGAGATTAATCTAAAAAATGAAGTAACTATCTAGCATTTTTTGATATTTGCTTGGATCACCAGGAAAACAGCAACAAGTCTTTTTATTTAGTTCTTGTAAAATGCTTTCAGCAGCAGGTTGGACTAGATGACCTCCAGATGTCCTTTCCAACCTGCATGATACTTTGATTCTTTTTCCAGAAAAATCATGAGGTATGTAATAGCATAAATCTTGCACCTGGGTCAACATCTTCATAGAAACCTTATGTGTTCTTCTGTAGGTTTAGTAATGTTCTACCTGATTTGCACAGGTTGTATAATCATAGAAAATAGGACTCAAAGAAGAAGGTGCGTGTAGACTGTCTCCCTTTTCTGGATTTGTCTAGTCCATGATAATAATTTCATTATGAGGCTGGCATTTATAATTTAATAATGCAAGTTCTGTTAGCGCCATAGGACTCCAAATGGGCCATTAAAGAGAAAGTTTATTCCCTGTAGAAAATATAACCATTTCATTTCATACATTTGGCAGTATACATCTTGATTATGAAAAGCTTGGGATGATGCAAGATTCATTTATTCGCTAAAGATTATTCCCTAGGAACTGTCCTATCACCATTCAAGAGCAATAACACTACTGCTACTTTCATTGAGCAGACAGATTTCTGATGACTGAAAAGGTGTTGGTTTGGGGTGGTTTTAGTTTGGGGTTTTTTTTTGCTTTGAGAACATAGTCAAAATAGAGGACATAATATATGTCATGGTAAACAGTGAGGCAAGAAAGCAGAATATATAAGGCTAGAGTGCAAGAAATGCAGAAGAGAACTGTTGCTATTGTTCAGGGGAGAAAAGTGGTAAGGGGAAACAAGTGGCAATAATGGGGCCCAGACAAAAAAAGGTTGTGAAACACTTAAACCAATAGATGTAAAAAAGTGTGCTAAATCTTTGGCAAGACATCCAGTCATTCCAGCATCTAATCATCAGGTAAAAAAAATCATAAATTGCCTTGTACAGATATAAGATTTCTATAATTTTAGATATTTCAGTAACGTTTTTTTTTAAAGTTCTGGTTTCAGCACCAGGGTTTGGGTTTTTTTTTAGGTTTTCTAGGGCTGGTACTCACTGGGACAACGGATCCTTCCTGAGTGCATCTGCGTGTTTTAACATTGTGTTCAGATGCAGGCAGATGTCATCTGTCATCCTGCTATCTATCAAGGCAGACAACACACAGGAAGATGCGATAAACTCAAAAATTACAGAGTGAACAGTATTGCTCAGCTTCAGTTCTTCACCAAAAACATAAGCTATCCCTTTCTCCTGTTTTAGCTCCCTTTTACTGATCCAAGGACTCTTTGTTTTGTATGAAGCATACAAATATGTTGAATTTGAAAGCTATTCTAAATAGCTATTCTGCTTCTAAACTTCTTGGTCTCATCACATTTTGAAAATAAAATCTATAGAGTCTGCAGCCACTCTTCCAAGGATTAGAGAAAGGATAAACATTCAGAGAATACGGGACATTTCTCTGAAAATCTTGTCAACTTGTTCATGGATATTTTTAAATTCAATTCAGATTCATTGTTTTGAAAAACTCTAATTTTTTGTTTGCACATAACTGTTGCCTTTAGGTACACTTCTATTTTAAGCAAAACTGCAATGGATCGATAGCCATAAGGTTTAACAGATTCATAACAAGAAGTTACACTTTCTGTGTTTTTATCCAAAATTCCCAGTCTGAGTATATCCAGAAAAGATGCACATTCGCCAAGTTTCCCGAACCACAATTGCAGACCTGAACATTACCTAAACTTAGATTGTCACATTATATTCACTACACAGATCTTGTCATATTCTCTCTCTTCCTATTCTGAGGTAGTCAAACAGCAATTCCAAATCTTCAGTAGTGAAAGTATGGAATTTACATCCAATACCACAATTCAATTCTTTGTGTAATGTCAGAAATTTGCACCTAGAAAATGTGGACTTAGAAAAATGTGAAGATTTTGGCTGTGAAGGATCTTCAGCCTAAAATGTTGATCCTTAAGTAAGTTAGTTGCTTATCCCTTTAGAGATCATGGAAGAACGCTGGACTTGTATTATTTGCTCAGGTAATGTAAATTAGAGTATTTTATTCAATTTGTTTAAAATCAGTCTTACCAAGGTGAAATGCACCACGAAGTGATACAAAAGGAGGTCAGAGGATAAGAAGAAAGAGAAATGGAACTGAACAACACACTAATCCAAGTTCTTCTATGAAAAAATATATTTAAACTACATCTATCTATAATCGTACAACCATTTCTGTTGTTACTGAACATTCACATATTCCTTTTTGTCAGTAAAACAGCAGCAAATAGGAGCTTCCCCCAGTTTTCACATCTCTCTCATACCTAGCAAGTCTGGGTTGCTTTTCCCTTCCCACCGCTGCCCAGGACCCACACAAGCAGGTTGTTCCACCTCTCTAAGCAGGTACAGAACTGAGACTGTCAAGTTTTCTTCCACCAGTTTCTTCAGCTGACAGTCTTTCAGCTATGATTCTGCCTCCAGCAGATGAGCTCAGATTTGTCTGGAACCTACCTCACAATTTATACTATCTGTTGTGGGTTTTTTTTAAAAATTGACAGAATTTGAGGTAAAGTTTTCAGAAGGGAGCTGTACGGCAGGACAGCTGATGCTACCGTTGTTACTCGCCATGTGACAGTTTGTGCCTCACTCAGCCTTAGATCATTTTCTTCCACAAAGCTGCACCTAACAATTACTCTTGGTGTCTGTTGCAGAGCTGTCAGCCCCTCATCAGCTGTCAGGAGGCTGAATTTCACTCCGTCTGTGCCTTATCCCCACAGCCCTGACTGACAGGCGTCCTGTAGCATGCACATCTGACTGCCCTGGCGTGCTGCCAGCCCACTTGTCCCCCCAGATCAGGCTCGCACCCTGGAGGGGTTAAGCTGTGCTCCCTCCCAGGACTGCCAGGTAATGGGAAAATGCAGGTTGCAGTGAGGGTCAGCAGCACGGAGGACAGAGCAGCACAAGCTGCTGACAGAAGGCCTTCTTCCACCCCTAGACCCCTCAGTACCAGCTCCCCCATTCCTCCCCATGGGACTTCTCCCTAGGATTAAACCCACTTGCTACCTCAGCTGTGCTGATCAGTAGCATTTCGTAATGGCAATGCTTGCCCCAAAAGCAGCCCTGCTGCTGGGGCACACGGAGCAGAGGGTTGTGGGTGCTGCTTCAGTTCAGCACAGATCAATGAACCAAAATGATGTTACTGCAACGAGGGAAGTCCCAGATGTCTGAAGTACAGGGAGCCCAAAACTTCAGAGCAGAAACAGCCACTTCATTCATTACATGTTTCTTTTCAAGTTAGGCCCTTCCCGCTCTGAATCCCTGCATCTTTTCACAGCTCTCAGCATTGGCTTGCTCTCACCTGCTTTTGTTCCTGTTTTGCTCTGTCACCTCAGGAACACATGCTGCTGCACAACAAAGTCTGGGCACTTCGGATCCACAGCTCAAGCTGAAGAAAGGAGTTAAAGGGAAGTGTGCTCCCCCTCCAGGAGCCTGGGGGTGAGAGACACCACCCAAACACGCACAGCACAGGCGGCATGGGCCGTACCCACATCCCAGCTGCTTTCTCAGGGAAGGGGGAAGAAGCCTCCCCAAATGCAGTGCAGCAGCTTTTCTGCCTGAACAGCACTTGCACCCAAGGGACTGCATCCAGCACATGTTAGAGGTGCCACATATCAAACCAGAGGTGCACAGTGCTCATCTTTGTACCTCTCTCACACTGGCAACCTAACACTGTGAGGACAAAGCACCCGGCCATCCCTTCCTCTCTGCATTATCTTGAAGCTGTATATCGTATCTCCACGACAGAATATATATTTTAGAAATCATTTCAGCTTTCAAAAAGATCCAGTGTTAAACATGCAAGGATACCACGATGAAGATGATACTTGAAATAAATGTATGTTATTAACAGTAGTTACATATTTCCCAGTAACCATTTGTGATATAGTCCAGTTCTTTGAGACACACTACTTTCGTCTTTGAGATTAAACAATCTTCCTTTGCAACTATACAGAAAATATCTGTGGACTCTAAGCACTTCTTTGCACATAAAATCTTCAGTATCAAGTCCAGCTATGTGCATAAGAAAATAACACACATTATTGGCTTCTCGTGCAGATGACAGACCAAAATGACCATGCTGAGCCATGCTACCTGCATGACTGAAGTGACTTCTGACTGTCTCAAGAAATGGGTGTTGCTCTCTATTTCTCACAAGCAAGTTTCATTTGGCAGCTAACCAGCCACAAAGTGAGATATTAAAAAAAAAAAGCCATACAAAATGACATAATGGTGCTGCCAGCTTCTTCTCCTTTGTTTATATCTACTATAATCTGAAGCCAAGATGCAAAAAGTTTATTTTTCCTTTTCTTTTTATATGTAAGTTTATATGTATACACATGCACAGATACACACGCTGCAATTTCATTAAAGATTGTAAAATATCAGATTATTTCGGCAACTTAATCATTAAATGCTCAAAAATAAAAAAATAGTAAGAGAGTAAATTAATCTTCCACACCCAAGCTGAATTAAAAGACCTTCTCTAACAGAAAGTTTTTCTCTAACCCCCTAAACCTCCTTGCCTTATTCTACCCTGACCTCAGAAATATTGTTTTCCAAAAGCAGCTCAGCTATCCTAAGTAAAGTCATAATTCTGTATTTCCAGATGTAATTTTGATGCAATTATTTTTGTAGTTGTTTGAAATCACAGGAGAGAGAGCCCGTTTTCAGCATTTAGTTACATTTGCTCATGATTTTCCTAAGACAAGAATGACAGCAGCAATAAAACTCATACTAGTGTTAAATGCTTTCATTGTTTGGATTTTTTTATCCCTCTCAACTGAGAAAAGTAAAGTTGGGAAAAACATTGAAGAAAGCAAGATGTTTTATCTTAGTTTCTTTTTCTGGTGTGTGTGAGTGGGTGTGCAAATTATCTCTCACTCTTCCTTACATCACATTATTTCCTTTCTTTTAAATGCAATGGGAAAAACATTAAAACAACGGATGGAAGGGGATGACAGCACATTACAATTTTTTCAAAGTTATACAGGATTCACATTTGACTTCAGATCACAAAAATCTACAGTGCAGTAGGGTTGGAGACAGGTCACACATGGGACAAGAATGGGCAGGTGTGACCAGAACACATAAAAGAGAATGGCTTTGCCACCCTGGGTCATGACACCTTGTGGGGACAGGACGACCATGCAGGATCAGAGTTAGAAAAAAGGCCCAGACTTGCCAGCTGCAGTACTCTGACTCTGGTGCAGGAGCGTGAAAAGCAGAAAAGTCACAGCAATGCCCTGGTGGGGTAGCAGGAGAAGGACCTAAAGCTGCTGAGAAATCCATACTTGATCTACAAGTGAAGGGCTGTTTGATTATTTTCACCTTAAAAGAAAGTGGCTGCAATGGGAAATGCTCTGGGCCCTGGAGGTTTGGAATGCCTCTGGAGGTTTGGAAACAAAAAACAAACCACCTAACATACAACCAGTTTACATCAGACCTTTGGTGAATGAAACACTCTTGGTGCGAACTGGTGCTTGTCTGGGCAGCTGATCTACTGCTGACAGTGAGCTGGTCCATGCCACTTCCCCAGCTCTTGCTCATCTTTAATACCTGGCTATTACAGTGCTCTGCATAGGAGTCAAGCTATTATTTCATTGTTGGAGAGGGGGAAACCAAGGCATGGGTCAGCAACGGGCCTTCTCCATGCTCCCTGTGCAGCTGTGGTAAGATGTGAACAGATGAGAAGTTACAGACTCCAAATGCAGCTCATTATCCACAGCATCACACTGCCTCAAAAGGAATTAGATCTTACAAACCATTTTGAAGGGAAGAATTGGGGTTTGCTGAATCCAGTCGTAGTTCTGAAAAGGAATGAAAACCATGAGCCAGAAGTATGAGGAGCAGCTGAGGGAACTGGGGTTGTTTAGTCTGGAGAAAAGGAGGCTGAGGGGAAACCTTATCGCTGTCTACAACTACCTGAAAGGAGGTTGTAGTGAGGCAGGTGTTGGTCTCTTCTCCCAGGTAACAAGTGATAGGATGAGAGGAAATGGCCGCAAGTTGTGCCAGGGGAGGTTTAGATTGGATATCAGGAAAAATATTTTCACGGAAAGGGTTATCAAGCACTGGACCATGCTGCCCAGGGAAGTAGTTAAGTCGCCATCCCTGGAGGCATTTAAAAGACCTGTAAATGTGGTGCTTAGGGACATGGTTTGGTGGTGGACTTGGCAGCGCTTGGTTGACAGTTGGACTTGATGATCTTAAGGGTCCTTTTCAACAAAAACAATTCTATGATTCTATGATTCTGTAAGTATACTGTCTCAACCGAGGTAAATCCTCAATTACACTGAAAGAGAAGTAATATTTTAGAATATATATAAATATCACAGAATCACAGAATCACAGAATCACAGAATGTTAGGGATTGGAAGGGACCTCAAAAGATCATCTAGTCCAATCCCCCTGCCGGAGAAGGATTGCCTAGATCATATCACACAGGAACGCGTCCAGGCGGGTTTTGAATGTCTCCAGAGAAGGAGACTCCACAACCTCTCTGGGCAGCCTGTTCCAGTGTTCGGTTACCCTCACCGTAAAGAAGTTTTTCCTCATATTTAAGTGGAACCTCCTGTGTTCCAGCTTGCACCCGTTGCCCCTTGTCCTGTCAAGGGATGTCACTGAGAAGAGCCTGGCTCCATCCTCATGACACTTGCCCTTTACATATTTATAAACATTAATGAGGTCACCCCTCAGTCTCCTCTTCTCCAAGCTAAAGAGACCCAGCTCCCTCAGCCTCTCCTCATAAGGGAGATGTTCCACTCCCTTAATCATCTTTGTGGCTCTGCGCTGGACTCTCTCTAGCAGTTCCCTGTCCTTCTTGAACTGAGGGGCCCAGAACTGGACACAATATTCCAGATGCGGCCTCACCAGGGCAGAGTAGAGGGGGAGGAGAACCTCTCTTGACCTGCTGACCACACCCCTTCTAATACACCCCAGGATGCCATTGGCCTTCTTGGCCACAAGGGCACATTGCTGGCTCATAGTCATCCTGCTGTCCACTAGGACCCCCAGGTCCCTTTCCCCTACGCTGGTCTCCAACAGCTCTGCCCCCAACTTGTACTGGTACATGGGGTTGTTCTTGCCCAGATGCAGGACTCTACACTTGCCCTTGTTATATTTCATTAAATTTCTCCCCGCCCAACTCTCCAGCCTGTCCAGGTCTCTCTGAATGGCTGCGCAGCCTTCCGGCATCTCAGCCACTCCTCCCAGTTTTGTGTCATCAGCGAACTTGCTGACAGCGCACTCTATTCCCTCATCCAAGTCATTAATGAATATATTGAATAGTACTGGTCCCAGAACCGACCCTTGAGGGACTCCGCTAGACACAGACCTCCAACTGGACTCTGTCCCATTGACCACCACTCTCTGGCTTCTTTCTTTCAGCCAGTTCACAATCCACCTCACTACCCGATCATCCAGACCACACTTCCTCAGTTTAGGTGCGAGGATGCTGTGGGAGACCATGTCAGACGCTTTACTGAAATCGAGATAGACCACATCCACAGCTTTACCATCATCTATCCACCGGGTTATGTCCTCATAAAAGGCTATCAGGTTGGTTAAGCATGACTTTCCCTTGGTGAAGCCATGTTGACTGCCCCTAATGATCCTCCTATCCTTGACGTGCCTCGAGACAGCACCAAGGACAAGTTGTTCCATTACCTTTCCGGGGATGGAGGTGAGGCTGACCGGTCTATAGTTACCCGGGTCCTCCTTCTTGCCCTTTTTGAAGACTGGAGTGACTTTCGCTTTCCTTCAGTCCTCAGGCACCTCGCCCGTTGCCCACGACTTAGCAAAGATGATGGAGAGTGGCCTAGCAATGACTTCCGCCAGCTCCCTCAGCACCCGCGGGTGCATCCCATCAGGGCCCATGGATTTATGGACGTCCAGATTGCTTAACTGGTCCCTGACCCAGCCCTCATCTACCAAGACGGACTCCTCCTCTATCCTGACTTCTTCTGGGGCCTCAGGGGTCCGGGGCTCCTCAGGACAGCCTCCAGCAGTATAGACAGAGGCAAAGAAGGCATTCAGTAACTCCGCCTTCTTTTTATCCTCTGTCTCCAGGGCCCCCACCTCATTCATCAGTGGGCCTACATTGCCTCTAGTGTTGGTTTTACCTGCAATGTACTTGAAGAAGCCCTTTCTTTTGTCCTTGACCTCTCTTGCAAGGTTTAATTCCAAGGAGGCCTTAGCTTTCCTAGTTGCCTCCCTACATCCTCTGACAACAGACTTAAAATATATATAATATGTGTAAATATCCATACATATATATAACACATATCACATAATATGTGCACAATAGGTATAATTATGTATAAAGCATATATCATATATATAGAATCATAGTATCATAGAATCATTTTGGTTGGAAAGGACCTTTAAGATCATTGATTATAGATCATGTATCATATATATAATATAAAACGCTAAATATGTTTGTCAGTGAGGTAGGTAAAAAAAAAAAGTGTTTAAAATAATTGTTAGGGGTTTATTCTCACACTAATCTGTGAATATGCATGGAGGTGAAACACGGTGATCAGGGTGTCTGAGCGCAGCTAATGATGCTTTTAAGATAGTCAAATGCAAGACCATGTATCCTAGAACACAAAACACAGGACAAGCTCAGAGGCCTGGATTACAGAAAATAGACCCCGAAGAAAGACAACTGGAGAGAACATGTTGATGGGGACTCGGTTCAATGTTAAAGAAAATAATCACATTTGATATATAGGTGGGACTAATGAGGGGGCACAACCAGACCAGGCCTGGAGAGGGCTCTGAAGTCCCAGGTGCAGCAGAGCGATGAGCAGAGGCACAGGATAGCTCTGACCAGCCTGATGTACACAGTGGGAGAAACACCACCACACAGGTGTAACTCTCTGCTCAGTCTGCTGGGCCATGCTACTATTAAGATACTCCTGACTGGGTGAATCTAAAGGACTGAAATCCAGTGCTCAATTGCCAACGTTTAGAGCATCCTGTTTCTTCCGATAGTAGCTTCCCTGGGTCCGAGTCAGGGTGTCTGTGCAAAAGTACCTGCCCTCATAACCTCTGTGCACCAGAATAGTAGGGACAGTGGTAAGAATGGCAAAAAAAAAAACCAAAAAAACAGAGGGTTCGGAGAAAAGTAATAGGAATGACCCATAGTTCCTAATGCCTTACATGAATTGAGTTTGTTTTGCTCATGTGCAGACAGGCCTGTGAGACCAGAACACTTGTGTGGTTTCTCTAGTTATGCTAACCTGGGACCTTGCAGCTGTGCCACCACCAGGCTCACTTCTCCACTTTTACAGTTTAAAACAGCAACAAAAAAAACCCTTTGAAGCTCTGTGAGGCAGTGGTGCCCTGAGCAGCTGTGTCAGATGGATCTGGAGCAGAACTGGACAGAATGGGAAAAAAGGACAGAACAAACTGAATAGAGCAAAGGATATATTTTTCTGAAAAAAAACTTTGCACAAACTTGCATGACCATACTTCTATGCTGCCCAATCAAAAAAATTTTAACTTACAGTTTGTCAGACAGTTCTAGGCTAAAATTATAACACCAAGAGCTGCAATCTGCATTTTTGACGTGGTAGGAAGAGAAGCACTACCTCCAGATCTTTCTAGTGTCTCCTCTCTGGACACACAGGAGACTGGGCAAAGAAAAGTGGAGGGGAAAGGGTTCACGGCACAAGGCTGTGACTGAAAAACATGACTTCATGGTCTTCTGAGGGTGAACCTGCAACAGCAGCACCTCCCTGGGGCTCCACAGCTGCCCTCCCACTCGGTGAGCCTGTGCCCCAAGCCCTGTGGGGCCACTGACCACAGCCCTGGGAAACTGAGGCACCAGGAACCCTAAACCACAGATGGAACTGGGCCACTGCACACCACCACAAGGCAGCAAGGGGTAGGGCAAGCCTGAAGAAAACAAAACAAGATCCAGGAACACGTGTCTTGGTGGAAACATGCAAGATCTGACAGGTCTGTAAATTAACCAGCATAATTCACCATCTGGGTGAGGTCTCAACTTTGCTAGGTATTTCATTGCTTACTAAAGGAGGTAAGAAATGGAGAGGAGCATTGTAGCAGGGGTGACAGTTCATCAAGCTCTAGGAGTGACTTGCATTTGGGAACTACCATTAGTTTTTTGCCTCAATTAAGAGCAAGCCAAGTCCCCAGAGTGGTCTGGTTGCTCTGAGACATTAAATCAACACTAGGTGTTTTTCTTAAAGGAGTCAACCAGTTTCATTGCGGGTCAGCACAGAAACTGCTGGGTGAAATTCTGGGCTGGACAGAGAAACTGATCCCAAAGATCCCCTGGTCCTCTCCTTCCTGACCTTGGTCTCTGGAGTTATGCTCCAGTTCTCTCCCAGAGCAGAAAGACCAGGACTTCTGCCCAGCAGCTTCCAGAGGCAAGGACTTGTCCTTTCCTCCAACTGAAAAGCTGGATCTGAAGTTGAGTGCCAGTCACTGAAAGACCTTTGTAGACAGGGTAGAGACAGATCTGAAGGGAAACAGGGATGGGAACAGCGTGGCTCCGTAACCTCGCAGCTCCCTCCCCGCCAGAGCCACAGAAGAGGACAGTGCTCTTCCCTTTGCTCCCAGAGGTCTGGAACAGGAAAACACCTCTCAAAATCTGATGTGTGCTTTTCAGGCAGTCTGCTTCACTCTGTGTGGTTTAAATTCTTTAGTATTAAACAGTAAAGGAGAAGGATTATAAATAGCAACTCAGGTATGGAGTTCATATGTCTTTGCCATCAACCTGGACCTTTGTTAATTACAATTTTGGCTGGAGTTTCAAGTAAGATTGAGACTACAGGTTACTCTTACCCATAGTCCATTCCCTCCCCATGCTACCTTCTCACCAGACCATGGCCTCTAGAGAATAAATGCAAAGGTTTTCAATACCACATGGAAAGAATGAGGCTCCAACTTTGTGTAACCATGAGGAATAGTTTGTAATTCCTGTGTAGCTTCAAAATGGCAGGAAAAAAAGAGAGTGCAAGAAGATAATTTAGAAAGTCAGGTAGCTATCCTGCAAACACCTCATAAGCCTGCCTAGCTAATAGGCACTGGAAGAGGCAATCCACAGCATATGCTAGAATTTTCTAATATCGGTCTGGTTCCAAAATATTAGTCCTATTTATAGACTGCAAAATGAGAATAGACTGAAGTGATCATTTAGTCTGATATTCTACGTAAGAGAGACTTTAACATTTCCCTACATAATTCTTGATCCAAGTCCAAGAGTCAATTTAGCTAGTCCATTAGTTTTCAACCTTTTACAATTTGTATACCCTTAAACTTTCCAATAGGTTTGATGCTGTATGGGCATTTCAGGCCCACTGACACTCAGCTTGCACTTCTTAGTTACCTTTCTTAGGTCCCTTCAGAGTCACCCCTGGACCACCAGGTGTTCACAAACACATAAAAAAGCACATATACCTGTCAAAAAACATCTGATTTTAACTTTAAATAAAAGAAATTAAATTTTTAATTGAGGAAGAAGGAACCTGCACAATGCTGAGTAATAAATTACCCTCAAGCATTAAAGTTCACCATTTCTCACCTGAATTTCTCTGGTTTCAGCTTCCAGACAGTGTATGCTGTGTCTGTTTGCTACCTAGGCTGAAAAGCCCTCCATTACCATGCTCCTCTCCTGATGTGGACTCTCACAGACTGATCGCATTGTCCTTTCACTTTCCCTTTGATAAGTTAAATGGATTAAGGTTCCCCAAGCCACGCTACAGGGTATATTTCCTGACCCATTAATCATTCCCCACTATAATGTAAACAAAACCAAAAGGTATTCAGTACATTCTTTGTATTTCTCTGTTCGTACTTATGTTACTGCCTGGTTTAAAAGACAATTTTATCTAAGTAAGTTATAGATCATTAAGCTGAAAAAAAGTTTGCCTGTTACTGCTGTTTTACCATCTTGCCCCATCTTGTCTCATTAGCAGGAACTGATTGAGCATGAAGGTGTTCCCTGGCTGTCAGTAGATAAAGTAGGTGCTCTTGGCTTTCATCTGTTCTGAATTCTCCTTGTCTCATTATCTTCACAAGGTCAGATTCTTTGACACTGGGACTGCTTGCTTAGCACTCCATTCTGGTAATTACTTGCCTGGCAACCTTAACCATAAGTAGATTGCATGTATATGGCAGCAATGAAAGTATCAGCATACAGGCCAACAGCCATATATCCATATAACACAAATACCATTAGAAATGTGTTCATTCTACTGATGTAATTGTTATGCTTCTATATTATCGCACTGCTGCAAGCACGACATACACATTAAAATGCACAGTTTATACTACAGCACTGAAACCAAAGTTGCAATTCAGCTCTCTTTTAGGGCCAATCCTATAGCCTCTTTTTCCACAAAACTCATGAATGGCTTATTTGAAAAAGGTTAAGCTGCACTTCTCTGAATCTTCTTTTAACCTGTATTACAAAAATGTACTCAAGCCCTGAAATTATAAAGTTGGTAGAAGAGTTTGGGGAATTCTGGAGGGTGACATCCATTGCAAGTATAAAGACTATCCTCAAATCAGTGCAGAGTCTTCTGCAAAATAAATGCTTCCCCTTTGATATGTTTATTGTGAGAAAGCAAAAAAAATGCAGCCTGTGATGGATGCCTCATACAGCTCTCCTTTTTTTTCCATTTTACGTTCACAGAATTGTTTCCTCTACAACAAATCTTTTCTACACTGTTCATCAACAATAGTCAAATTGTATTTGAGTCACTTACTTCTGCAAAGTTGTAACAATAATATATATATGTTGTTTATGTTCCAAGAAAATCCATGAAAAGGATAAAAATGTGAATGTCTCACATTTTGGCAGAATGCTTAAACAAAAATACCTTCATACCACCACAGTTAAAACTCATTTATATCAGATTCAAACATGCTTCTTCTGCTAATGTAGTTCATCCTCTGATCACTTCATTCTTCTTAATGTGTCAGCAATACTCAGATTTACGACAAAGCTTTCAAATCACCTATTCAATGTGATTTCAAAGGTGTTGGACTATCTAAATAAAAATCTGTCCGTGAGACACTGGGGGTAGGTATCACATTGCACTTCCATTGTGTGATGTATTGATGGTAGTCACATCATCCACACTTCACAGATGGAAAAACTGATGCCCTGTGAAATTAGATGAGTTGACACTAATCGTACAGCAAGTTAGAAATAAAAATTAGACCTGCTGCCTCCTAGTTTCACAATCTAATCAGTCTAGCTTCTTTTATTTTGATCCCTCTAACAGCCACAGCCCCATGCTCAGGTGCAAACCCACACACTCATTTTTTCTATCAGGAAGCCCTTGGTTTGCTTCTGATCCTCTCCACAGCTCACAGCCCTGCCTCCAGGCTCAGAGTGTTTCCACCCTCTTCCCTGCTCACCACCTGTGGTCACAGAAAATCCATCCTCAGCTCGTAGCTGTCTTCAGTAATGGGGATCTTTCCCCAAACAGAAGTCATGCTTTCTTTCCACTAAATTCAAAAGCCCATTTAAAGGCACCCTCCCAAATTACCCCACAGAAATCCAGGTTTCCTCCCTTGTGGCCCTTTAGCTGCACCAACGCTCTCTAAATAATGCTCTTCTTTGTCTCTCCCAATTCACTTTAGCACAATGAGGATCAGGATGAGCCTTAGCACCTGAAGCCCCAGCTGCATTTTGGCAGAAACAACCTTCTTACCAGCTGCAAGGTGGCATTCACTGCAACGTGGTCTATCTAGGGTCAGCATGTGTCCTGACATCCCCACTATCTGGTCCATCCTTTAATGCCTTTTTCTGGATGCATTGGTACCAAAGAGCACAGGGCACATGTCTGTGTCACAGAACACTGCCTCCTGTCTTGGACTGAAAATACATAAGTGCCCATTACATATTCATAGGTACACTAACATATTTAAGGAAATTTTTTGCCTTGTGTCTTTTTGTGAAGCTTTTAATATCTAAATAGGGAGGTTTGACATTCATCAGACAGATGAGAATTTACTCTTATCATCATCACCTAATAATAAAAAGATGAAAATTGTTATACAGGAATGTTTGGCAAACAAGTGAGTTGTGGCAGGGGAAAACTGTCTGTCTTTCACCAGGAAAAGCAGCTCATTGTATTCACTAGTAGGTTTCACTGAGTGCAGTACCCTCCATCCCCTGCTTGGTTGAAGATGGCCAAAGAGACAGAGCATTAGCACTGAGTCCCAGGCACTTGCTCAGCCTCTCACAGTATATAGTTTATAGAAGCTGATAAACAAGCAATGAAAAGAAAGCCATGTATATCTCTATGTTTATCTTAACTCCAAAGGAGACATTGTACAGCTGACAGGGTGCAACATGTTCACAGTCTCCTGGCAGATGATCCACCTTCCACTCTGCTCTTTCACATGGATCCTGGGCACCTTGCTTCCTTCTGTACTCCACCTCTTTTAGATACTAACTAGTTTCAAGTCTTCCTCTTCCCCACGTCCTTCAACTCAGAAGGATTGAGAGCAGCCCTGTGGACACTCAGTCCTCAGCGAGGCAGGTGTCAGTCTCTTCTCCCAAGTAACAAGTGATAGGATGAGAGGAAACAGCCTCAAGTTGTGCCAGGGGAGGTTTAGATTGGATATCAGGAAAAATTTCTTCATCAAAAGGGTTATCAAACATTGGAACAGGCTGCCCAGGAAAGTGGTTGAGTCACCATCCCTGAAGGTATTTAAAAGATGTGTAGATGTGGTGCTTAGGGACATGGTTTAGTGGTGGACTTGGCAGTGCTAGGTTAACAGTTGGACTCGATGATCTTAAAGGTCCTTTCCAACCAAAATGATTCTATGATTCATTCCCCAGCCCATATTCATACTGGGGATTGCCCCAACCAAGATCTTGTACTTGGCCTTGTTGAACTTCATGGGGTTTACAAGGGTCCACTCCTCCAGCCTGTCAATGTCCCTCTGGATGGCATCCCTTCCCTCAAGCGTATCAGCTTCACCACTCAGCTTGGTGTCACCAGCAAACTTGCTGAGGGTGCATTCGATCCCACTGTCTATGTCATTAATAAAGTTATTGAACAGTACTTGTCCCAGTATGGATCCCTGAAGGACACCACTTGTAACTAATGTCCATTTGGACATTGAGCCATTGACTGTAACTCTTTGGACATGGCCAACCAGTCAATTCCTTATCCATTGAATGGTCCATCCACCAAACCCATTTCTCTTGTATTTAGCGGCAAGTATGTTGTATGGGACCGTGTCAAAGGCCTTACAGAAGTCAAGATGTTCATATTTAATTTAGAGCTGAGCAAGATTCCCTTCTGATAGCTAATGAGGTAACAAACCCTGCTACTTTCTGCATCTCAGTCCTTTCAGCCCAGGCCCTGTTTCGATGCTTTTTGTCAACTACAATCTCTGCAGCAGTACTGCTCTCCACTCACTTTGGGAAGTTCATAGTGTCTCTCCAAACACATGCACTTTAAAGATTGAGAAATAATAAACAAATCCAAAGAACAAGTACAGTCTGACAACAACATCAACACAGCTTTCCCCTCACGTCTTAACCCAGTTTTAGGGAAGACAATAGACAAGCCCATGCTCTAGTCCAGCTCCTATTTCCAAGGCAGGCCAAAAAAAAGCAGCTAACTATGATGCAGATACTTGTCCTTCAGCAAGTAATGGAATATCAACAACTGAGGTCTTTGATTCCAAGAAAAATTATGGGTTTTACCTCTATGTCTTTTGAATTAGTTCACACTAAAATTATTGTCACAGACAACGGAGTCATAGATTTACAGAGGAAGAAATATGTGATTAGGCCTCATAGTGGAGACTTTACACCTCCTGAGCTCACTGATTAGCCCTTGTCTCCCATTCCCTTTTGGGAAGCTGGGATCATTCATATGTACTGCGGTGCTGAGTTTGAATGGCTCATTGGACATTCAAGGAGAGGGAGAGAAGTGCTGATGAACCTCAGTGCTGTAGTTTTAAATATCAACACAAGCTTTTTAATGAGAAAAATCTCTATGATCAAATTGAGAGTTTTTTTCCTGATCTGGAATGAAAACTATAAATGTTGATACTGCGAAGGAAAAATTGTAAAAATAATGTGTTTCAGAAAAACATATGTATGTCAGATATTTTTCTTTGAGAGAAAGGTATAGTACTCTCTCATCAGCTGAACTCTTGGCTATTTCTGGGGAAGTCATACATCCCAATGAGTTCTTCAGTGTCCTGGTCATACCCAACCCCAAACCAGAGAGCAGTGAGAACTAACGTGCTTGCAGGCCTTCTTCATCACTGCATCACAGGAAGGCTGGAGCTGTGAAGACCATTATTTGCTCTCAGTCCAGTGACAGAAACACCAAAATCCTTGAAGCCCTGGCTTATGTGAAAATCACGTCCCAGAATCCTGCTGCAGAGACAAGATGTGAGCCCTGGCTCGAGGTGCAGATCCCAGGGCCTCTCAGTGCTATGCTTGCTCCCTCACCAGCTGTAGAAAAGTTAGGTGATTGGGCTGCCCTGACATTGCAAACCCTGGAAGCCCTGGCCTTGTCAACTCCATGGTAATCCGAGCAGTAAGGCTGACACAAAAATTCAGTTCCTTGGAAGCCCAGGCTTCCACACAGTCTGAGCAAAAACCACTGATATCACCAAAAGAAAATTGTTTGCATGAAATTCTTCATGGAAGTGGTATTTTCCAGCAAAATCTTGTTCTAGCTGGAAATCTGCAGCCAGCTCTGCCCTGGAACTGCTGAAGTCAGTGGGATTTGTGCAACACACTCAATATCACGTTGAATTCAGTGGAAGTTTGTCTCAATGGAAACAAAGTGTATATAAAGAGAGAGGTTGTATTCACCTTACACACAGTGGTTAAAACTTTGCTGCTGTGAAGAGTATCCACAGTAACCTCGTGCACCATCAAAGTCCCACCTAGGAAGCTTTGTCAGACATAGGTGATGCATGAGCCCTTTGGTGGCACTCTGCACAAGGGTCAGTTCATCCCACATAACGTTGATAAATTGTGGCCCTGTATCCCTAAGTTTAACCTAGAACTGCAGATCTAGCTATCTCAGCAGATTCCTGAGATGCTGCCTCTGCAGCATGTGAAGAGTTTCCCACCAGTATTAAAACCATTGACCCAGCCCAGATTGTTTTATTTCCTCATTTACCCAGAGAGAAAGACTCTGATATTTTTTCATTTTTTGTGAAGGACAATGTATGACAATTCTTACTGAGTCTTCTTCAATGTAAACAGGCAGTAATTCTTAAGGTCAAACAAGTACAGATTCTTAGGAATGAATAATTAATAGGTATATACAAAATGTCAGAACTCAAGTTTCTAGGATTTGCTAGAACACAGACAAATTGGAATCTGACAAAAACAAATTGTGTCTAATAACCCTTAAAGACGTGATCCCTGAAGCATCCTGCAGTACCCAAGTCTCCCTTTGTCCAACTTCTTTCATCTTCATTTACACCAGACAAAGACTAGTGAAAATAATGTTTGAACTTTAAGTAATAAAATCAGTTATAAAATCACTTACTTTATCACACTTAAATGCTTTTTCCCACTCTTGCTTTTTTTAACCTTCCTGACTATCTTTAGCGACTGCAGTTTCCACCTGCATAGAACCACCCCTCCCAAAGTAGCCCAGAGCCTTGGGGTGGTGCCTTGCAGGCACAAAAAGACGCAGGTCTTTTGCCCTCTGCTCTCCAAGGTGATGCCAAACCTTGTGACTGTAGATGACACAACACTGTGCCCCAGCTACCAAGCCAGAGACGTGAGATAATATATAGGCTCTAACTAATTCAGTCAGGTGGATTATAGTTGACTCGGAGTAAGGGCAGAGTGGGGTCACATATAGATAGACCTTATGGGGGAAATCACAAACCAGTATATAACTCTTGGTTTATGCCTCTTATTCCCGTCTTTAAACCTGTGATGTCAGTCTGACATTGGCATCAGTCCAACTTTATCATTAGTCCATAAAAATTGAACTGCTTCTAAATTATGTCAATGCTGAATTAGTCTCACTGAAAGTGCAGAATCAGGCCATCTACCAGTAATGAAACAAAGACAGAATATTAAATTGTTGCTATTTATTTCACACTGGCTTTCTGGACACTTCTTGGTCAGATTTATAGATCAACCCTTCAACTTAGAGCTCTAAAACCAGGAGATCCCATGGAATTATTCAGTTGCAGGCAGTCAGCAGTCGATCTGGATATGCCCAGAGTGAAAACGAGAAATAATGAGGCAGGACTGTTCAGAAAAGGAACACACATGTGAAGTTCTCTGTTTTCAGGAGGAGAAAAAAAAAACATACCACAAGGATGTCAAATGCTGCAAGAAATTTTCTGAGTTTTCATTTACTCCTCAATGTGTGCAGTTTACCCTGGAAGTGCATTTAGGTACCTCTGTTGTACACATTGCATTCAAGAAAAAAACATTTTCTCATGAACATCTCTTAGCATATGCATGGGAAATATTTGCAGTATACATCAGTATTAACAAAATATTGAATAATTACCCCAACACAAAATCATTTGGAATATATAAATATGCAGAACATTCAGAATATCTGAATTCTAAGGTGTTTCTCAGCCCATGACATTGTTAGTTGGTTAGCTGGGCAGATTCTACAGAATTTACCCTGTATTTTTATTGAAGTGGCATAAGTGACAGAGGGGACTCAAGCAGCACCCTGGATACCTAAATCTCCTCTTGCTGTGAACAGACACAGTTGGTCAGTCAAACAGCCACCCAGCCAGTCGATCACATATACAATCTATTTATATACATAGACAGGAGCAGCCTTAGACCTTGAACTGCAAAACTGGAGGCTCCCAGGCAGAAAGTTCAATGAAATCCTTGGAGACTGAACAAGGAGCACTAGCTGCTGGTACTCGCTGTCCAATGCCTCACTTCCACAATGCAGACTCTAATTGCCCACAAAGTGTCCCCAGCACATTTTATTTCGGTTCAAAGATTAAGTAAAAGTTGAAGAGAAGCATAAAGAAGACATGAGAGGTGAGGTCGGTGGGCAGAGTATCAACAGCTGAGGAGAACATACTTAAGAGACACAGTGATTTTCCATCAGACTCTCTCAGGCAGTGTCTATACTAACAAACAAAGCAAGTCTCAGGGCAAAGGCTCAAGCCCGTGATCGCATACTGTGTCAGCACACTCCCTGGCGCAGTTTTGGTCTGTGCCAAGCAGCATCATCCCAGGCTGCCCAGGTATGGCTCAGAGCACAGCACAAGCCAGGGCACATGCCCAGGTCGTGGGTTGGACACAGCCACCCCCTGTTTCAAGAGGGACAAAAGTTTAGGGATATGGACGTGAACGTAGCATGCTGCTTGGCCTCACTGCCAGAAGCCTGTCCTGGACTATTTTTCAGTAGTAGCAAAGGCATGGCTTAGCCAAGCTGTTGCCAAAAGATGTGGGGTTTTTTCCACATCCTTCTGTTTGCCTTTGCATGTCAAATTGGCATGATCTCCCATGCTCTGCAGCGGCTCTATATGCAGCGACAAGTCAGCTGTACCCCTGAGAGACCTCTTCGTGACTAATCTGGAGCCCCAGCAGAATCTTTATCCTCAGGTTGTAACAGATAGTTCTAGCAGTTTCTCATTAGTTCCCCTCAGATAGGTAAGACTTTAGACCCATATTTCATGTTTAGCAGTTTCACATTTTCGAAGCAAGAAATTCTTTTCCCTTTTCTTGTTCAAGTGCTAGTTTCATGCCTTCTACACTTCCGATAGAAAACAAAGAATACAGTATTTCCTCTTTTTCTGGTCATACAAAATTATGTAGAAACTTGTGCTCCAAACTGAAAAATATTCATATTTGATATAAATAAATAATACTTTTACTTTGCATCATAGATTACATGATTTTATTTTTTTACCCAACTCATGCAATCTTTTTCTGTGTTGTATATTTGATTCATTACCTTGACATCCAGATAAAGGAAACAAACTTATTGCAATAATACAAAAGTAAACATTTTCCATGCTGATTCCAGTCAATGCTCTTTGATGCAGTTACATTGGTCAAAGATCTTGCAAGGCTGCTAAATTTCAGATATGGATAAAACTTTGTTTTCGGATGTGTATGCAATATAAAGAAAGACTAAGTCTAACTTCATCAAGTGACAAAAAGTCTAAAGAAAAAGAATGACATCCTCCAAATTTTGTATTTTTAACTATTTATAAGTCTGGATATTGCTACATCTATAAACATCCAGTCCTAGTTAAGTCCCTAGTCTTGACAACATCCTATTACGAGGAATTCTACCATCTGTTACCTTTTATTACGATTGAACATTTCATCTCTCAGATCCACAGAAAAAACCCTGATTTCTAAATACATCTTTACCTTTCTAAATTGATTGCCACCACATTTATCATGGAAACTGTCAATATCAAGATTGGGAGCAGCCACGTTATCACCCCAAACGCAGTCATGTTTCGTGTGCATTCTCCCAAGCTAAATGAAGGTTTAAAGAATGCTTAGAGATGCAGAATACAGGATGAGTCTGGGATTTGAACCTTGCTCAGTCTAAACCATGGGCTAACAATCTGTTTAGGGATTAGCCAATTTCCAGTTTAGCAGCTAGGCTAGCCCTAATCATGGCCAGCCATGCCCAGGGGACATTAGCTTTTCCAAGCCAAAGGCAGCCCTGGCCTCCTGGGAGGAAGCTCAGCACTCCTCCCTGGTAGAGCTAGGGATTAGGAAGCCCCAGGGAAAGAGCAGGAGAGAAGATTTGAATCTGAACGGGACCCTGTGGAAGCCCCAAGGAGGGGTTAGCATCTGAAACCAGGCTCACTTTCCCAAGTCAGGGCTCTTCTCTCTATGCTACCTGTATGCACAGTACCATACAGGTTTAGAAAAGCATTCACAGTTTTAATGCTGAATAGAGAGATAGAGAAATATCTTTTGTATCTGACCCTGCAGACTAAACAGGATTTGTTTTGCTTCTTCTCACCTGTGACTTTATAATGGTCTGTTACATAATTTTACTTCAATTTTTGCAAACCTTTTAACCTCACTTGATTTTCAGCATAACTAGCAAAGCACCAAGGCCTAGCAATCTTACAGGTGTAGCAAACCTTAAAATCAAGCTAAAATCCTCTCTAAGTACAGTTTATTTGGTTTAACTAATTATTATAACAGAAAACACCCCTGCTTAGTTGTTTAAAGCCCTTTGAGAGCTGAAAATGCCACCTTCTTTATGGAAGAATTGTCTTCTGTTCACTAACAGCAGCCTGGAAAGCTTCCAGACAGTAGCAAGAATCAGTGAGGAGGAAACATGTTATAAGAATGGGCCACAGATGTGAACACTCACTCCCCCACTTCAGTGTGCTGATCAATTAAAGGTAGTTAGCAGTTTCCAGACTAGTGTCGTCTTGAACGTCTGCAGAGCGCAAATGCAGCTGCTTCTCATCTTCTCCCTCCCTTAGAACAACTGAGCTGCTGCCACCGTCTCATACAAAAACCAGTCATCAAAATGGGTGTAGCATCAACCACCTCAGCCTGAACAGAGATTTTAAGAATCGGTAACCTGTGTGTTGTAAAGATATTTGCCAAAAGCAGCTTTTAAATGGAATGTTTTGACGTTAACATTTTATATTGAAGTCACTCATTCACCGTTGATATACTGAACCAGAAGGAACATCATCACCTGTAAAGGTGCAAGCAGACAGATGACCCAGGCATGTTGTGTTTTTGGGAGGCTGATGAACCACTTTTCAAGGCACTATCAGGACTAAATTATCAGTAAGTAGAAAAGCATCTGAATCACATAGACAGTTTTCACAGTTGCTGGAAGGCATTATATTACTGCTGCCTGTCTTTGTAGTAATGTCAGCCCTATGTGTAAAGCGGGTAGTGAGAGATCTGTTCCCTGGCTCAAAGCACATACAATGCAATACCATATGTTCCCATCAGAAGGAACCGTGGGTGCTCACAACCAATCAAGATCAATCTCTCAATTAGGCAGATCATAGGGTTCAAACACAAAGGAGAAGTGGTAACTCCCAGTGATGCACTTATTCTCTTAGCCATGTTGTTTCTGCATTGGATTATTGCTGAAAGGCTTTGGTAGAAAAAAAATGTGTTTCAAGGAGGAGGTGTCACAATATGTCATTTATAAACAGTGAATTGTATTTCATCATACACATTTATAATACATCCATGTGGACAGGTGCAGATACATGCAGGCTGCTTGGTCAGTGCTCTCAGACGGCTGGATACAAGCCAGCTCTAGTCTCGAAGCTGTTTAGACACAAACCGGTAATATACACAGCCTGTCACCAGGCCTTATTGACTTGAGCACAGTGCAATGTTAACACAGTTATATAGACCAGAAACAGCTTGTGTCTGGCCAGCTCAGAGGATGAGGAGACAAATCTCGCAGCCACGCCTGCCCTCAGGAGGGTGCACCCATAGATTCCCCTGAACTCCCTCAACTTGTGAAGATGCCAACATCTGAGATACAGACAGTGAGAGGGGCCATTTTCAAACTCAGACAGAATTTGAAATAAAGTCTTTGCTGTGAGAATAAATATCTATATGGGTCTTATCTCCCTTTGAGGTTTGTCTTGAATTTTTACAATGTTCATATATACACTGATAGAAAAAAAAAAAAATATCAGTGTTGCATGTCTTTCAAGCATATGGCTCTCCTTAGAGCCAACAAGGCTTTTGTATGAAAAATGAATATGAAATCAGGGCAAGATTTTAGTATATCGAAGTAAATTTCCTCCAATCCTATCTACAAAAAATAAAAAGAGACAATAAAAGATGGAAAATCTGTAAGGTGATCAAGCTACCAGTGAATTTAACTCAGGTCCACAGGCTACCTCAAAGAAAAGATACAAAACAAATGAACCAACACACAAAAATCTTCCTTAGAGATCACACGAGTCAGCTGGCCAGAAAAAAATGCCAAAGCAACAGTGTACTGGTGCCATCTGGCTACTCCTCCTCCTTTCTCTGATGGCTCCCTGCCATATTCCTGACCAGGATATTGGAAGAACCAGATACAGGACACATCCAAAAACATCCTCACAGGTTTTACACTGGGTCCAGTGGATGTTGGAACAGGTTGCTGGGAGACAATGCTATATAAATGTCATGCAGTGTGAACATGCCTAAAACAGCTAATAGCTGAATACCAAATCTTACTATCTTAAAGGCACATTGTGACTTTGCAGAAGTAAAAGCAGCCCCACATTCAAGACAATTCAGGTTACAGGGCGAAGACTGTAGAAACACACTGGGTTTTCTCCTGTGTGGCTACTTTTCATTTCAAACTTCCCTTTCAGATCCAAAATGGGACTGTTGCCTTGAAGAAGACAAGATCGGGGTCACTTTGCCGAAAACTAATCTTTACCTAAGTTGAAGAAAGCCAGGTTGTGATTATCAGACAGTTGTATTTATTTTGCTTGATATAAATGTAATCTAAGGATTGAAAGCAAAACACTACATATTCAGAAGATAATTCACAGTTTTAGATATCAACTGAAAATCAAAATATGCACCATTTGCAGTCAGCAACATTCGCGAACCACATGTATGGGGTATGTACAGCTGGTGTAGAATTTAATTTGAATGCTATTTATGTGCTATGCATGCTGCATATAAAGCAGACTGTCAACTGTTCACTTCCAAAAAAAAGGAAACAAAAGATACAAAAATTAAACCTACAAACCTTAGGAACCTCAAGTTTTCAAAACAAGAACAATGGTCAGAATAAGGTTTATACCTAGTTTTAATTTGCCAGGCTTTTGTCAGTTTAACACAACCTTTCACTCATTTGGTGTATTTCTCTAAAATGTAGTGCAGTTTGTAATTGTTTATGTGTGGTTATAAAATTCATATCTCTCTGAGGCACAGGAATGACCCCTGCTTAGTGAATATATATTCCTTGGATTTTTTGAGCTTCTAATATTTGATACAAATAATTTATATCTGAAATAATTTTAGTGCTTTTAAAAAGTGTGAGATTGCCAGATTTTTAAGAGAGAAATGTTGTTTATTCATACAATATATACAGTACAGGCCTTTGCAGTGCAAGTATCCTGACACTGCCCTAATAAATAAGTAAAACACAAGACCTGTGGTTGGAGACTTGCAAACTTTACTTCATGTTCATTTGATCTCAGTTAACATCACAGAAAACTGTACCTCACTGTTTTACAAGCTAGCTCAGAATGACCTAGGAAGAACTCATGCAATTCACTTTGATTTTAAAAAAAGACAATAATAAAACTTGAACCTTTCCATCCTCCAGTTTCTTTCCCTTTTACCTTCTCTACAAGTACGAATGAAATTTAGCCCTATGCAAAGCCAATGCCAGTGTCACCGCTACTGAAAGTTGCGATACGGATAGTAACAAAAATATGTGGAAAGGCCTCTATTTAATCCAAAAGACATTGGACGACCTCCTTTAGAGACCTATACAGAGCTTGACAATAATAATAATACAGAGCTATGCAATAATAAATTTTACTAGTGTCAGATGTGCTACATCTGTGCCAGTAAATAAAATAAATCATGAACATTGGATGACCCTAAGAGCAAATGGAATAGCACAGTTTGCATCTATATGCCCAAACTCTTCTCCATTCAAAATGAGGTGGCACATCCACACTGTCTGTTGAGTGTCCTTGCCACCTGCCAAGTGATCCTAGACATTCTCTGCAAGAAATCGTATGTCCCATGTAGTGACCTCAAGGTGAGAAGGATCTCTGAAGCAATATGATCCCTCCATTGTCCCATGATACTCAAGGAAGTGAACATCCTTTCCACCACCACTGACAGCAGATACCTAATAAAGTAACAAAGGTATGGGACTAATTTAGGCTGGAATAACAAGGTACTCAGCTACACTTCAGCTGTCAATCACTCCTGTCCTGCTTTGCTTTGAAGAAAATTCTAAAATGATTCTTTTTATGTCTAAAGCATCCTAGATGGCAAAATGAGTCTTTTTTGTCCCTCATTTGCAAAAAGCATTTTATGATCTGCAAAGTAAAAGTCTTCAGTTGATTTTAAGGAAATTCAATTCTACTTTGGCATAAACACAAATAAAATAAGCGTTTGTAGACCAGAAACTGAAACTACTTCCTTAAGCAATTATTGAATCTTGGCCTTTCTTTCCCCTCAAATATTTTAAGAAGTGTACATCAGTTTGGTAAATCTCCATAGGAATTCACACTCATTGGGAAAGATGATTAGCAGAGTAAAGATTGCTCTTCAGAAGAGCAGACTTAAGCTTATTCAGGCACCTTACAGGTAGTATCCTATGGGAGGCAGCTCTGAAGGGTAAAGGAGCTCATGAAAGCTGGCAGGTCTTTAAGGACAGCATCCTCCAAGAACAAGAATGGTTCATGTCAATACTGGGGAAAAAAAAAAGTAGATATATTAGGATACAGGCTTGGCTAAACAGGGAACATATGACAGAGCTCCAATGAAAAATGGCAATATAAGAGAGGTGGAATCAGGGACAGGCTACAAAGCAGAAATGTGTAAATATTGCCTGGGCATGTAGGGCTGATGTTAGGAAAGTCAAAGCTCACCAAAAGTTGACCTTTGCAAGGGGTGTCAAGGGCAACAGGAAGAGCTCCTACCACTATGTTAGTAGTAGTAAAAGGCTGAACAAGGAAAATGTGAGTCCATTTCTGAATGGAGCAGGTGATGTCATGACAGTGGACACAGAAGACTGAGGTATTCAATGCTTTTTCTGTTTCAGCCTTCCTAAACAGTCTTCCAAGCCTCTTTGCTTAGAAAGTTTGAGAAGGAGAACTAACAGCAGTAGTTGAGGATCCAGTCAGGGATTATTTAAAACTACTTGACCCATACAAATCCATGGGACTGATCAAGCTGCATTCAAGGGTGCTAAGAGACCTGTTCAATGTCCTTGCAAGGTGACTCTCTATAATTTTTTCTGAAGTTGAGGAGATTGGAAGAGATCCATGACTTCTGCAGAAAGGCAAGTGTTGCTCCCATCTTCAGATAAGGCCGAAATGGCCATCCAGGAAACTACAGACCAGTCAGCTGCACTTTGATCCCTGGGAAAATAGTGGAGCAAGTCATCTTGGAAGACATTTCTGGGAATATGAAGAAGAAGATGATTGAGAGCAGTCAGCAAGGATTTATTAAAGTCCTTATGCTCAACAGACCTGACTGTCTTTTGTGATGAAATGACTGATGTGGTGATCAATGAGAGAGCAGTGGATGTCATTTACCTCTATTTTAGCAAGGCATTCAAAACTGCCTTCTGCAATATTCTTATATCCAAGTTAGGATGTTTTGGTCTGGACAGCGGACAAGTAGATGCATGAAAAGCTTGTCAATGCTTGAGCTGGTTAATGGGTTGAACTCCACCTGGAGGCCAGATACAAGTTGAATACTTCAGGATCTGTACCAAGACCTGTTCTATTTAACAACTTTATCAACGGCCTGGAGGAGGCAACATAATGCACTCTCATCTTGTTTGCAGATGATACTAAACTTGTGCCTGTCCATATGCTCGAGAGCAAGGCCAGCATCCAAAGGGACTTAGACAGACTGAAGGAATCAGCCAACAAGAACTTCATGAAATTTAATAAGGACAAATGCCAAGTCCTGCACCTGGGAAGTGATACAGGCTGGAGATGCACTGGCTGTGGAGCAGCTCTGCTGGAAAGGACACTAGGGTTTTGGTAGATAGCAAGCTGAACATGAGCCTGCAGTGTGCCTTGGCAGACAAAAAGGCCAACAGCATCCAGGACTGTATCAACAGCAGCAAGGCTAATACATTAAGGGGAGTGATTACCCCTCTTTGCTCAGCACTCCTTAGATAGCATGTCGAGTACTGTCTCCAGTTTTGCCCCTCCTGGTACAAGGAAGACATTGATCAAATTGAGTGAGTTCAGCAGAAGGCCAGAAACATGATCAGCAGCTGGAGCAATTACTTTGTGAAGAGACGCCAAGGTACCTGTGCTTGTTCATTGTGGAGAAGAGGGCATTTCATAGCAGCCTTCAAGTACCTACAAGGAGGTTCTCAAGAAGAGGGAACTAGGCCTTTACATATGTATGTGACTTCAGAGATTGAGCAGGAGTTTGGACTGCAAATCTGAATTATTCTGTGATTCTGTTTTGCCATCAATATTGATTTAAGATCTAGCCATTATTATTTTATTTCAATATATGTATGTGTAGGGCAAAATTATTCCTGCAGGGTGGACAGAAAACCTTTGAATTTGTAACAGTCCTTTGAATTTGTGTCTCATAATTTTCTCCACAGAAGGACTTACCCTCAGAGAATGCATTGAGCTTCCTTCTCACTTCTCCTTGGCTAGAAGTATTTCCCATCTACTCCATCCCTTTTTCACAATAGCCTTCATAGGCTAGGCTTCAGAAGTTTATACACAGGTGTGTTTTTTCTGCACCGCCATTCCGGGTTGGCTGATGTCTCTCCAAATTGCACTGAGCAAATGGGGGATTGTCTCAGCACCCAAAGGGAGCACTCTCAATCTTTTAAAGCTTTGGAGGTTTAGGGATGGAGAGGGATCACTGAACAAAAAAAAAGCATGTCTTTTTCTCTGTTGTGCATTGTTTTTCACCTTCCTCACTCATAAAGTTTAAGTCCTCGGAGTAATAAACAGAGAAGTATGGAATAGTAAAGTTATGTTATTATTCACACAGGATTAGGGAGACCACATCTGGAAGGCTGCACCCAGCACTGAGATCTATACTTGGAAAAGGATGCTGAGTAGGATACAGATTGAAAAATGTTCAGAAAACAGTTACAATTCATGGTCTGGAAAACTTGCCTTACAATGAGAAAATAACACAGGTTAATATGGTTTCTCTAAGAAGAAGATACTAGAGGTCTAAAAGCCCAGGAAAGAAAGTAAGAAATCTGTTCTGTCAAGTAGACAAAGGCATAACAAAGAGGCGGCGTTAGAAGTCTGTGTGCAGTTACAGGGTTGTGACCTCTGGGATCATGGAGACATTGTGGGATGGTTCACATAGCCAGAGTGCTGCATAGGAGTGATACAGGCACTTCAGATGGGACAGGCCAGGAAGACGGGGAGGCGAAGTTGCCCTTTATGTGAAAGAGCAGCTGGAGTACCTGGAGCTCAGCTTTGGGACAGATCAGAGCCAGTTGAGAGCTTATGGATCAAGATTTGCTGGCAGACCAACAAGGGTGCCATTGTAGTAAGTATCTGCTACAGGGGACCTAGTGATAGAGGGCATGGAAAAGGCCGAGGTACTCAATGCCATCTTTGGATCAGTCTTTATCAATTAGACCAGTCTTCAAGAGTCTCAGGCCCCTGCTACCAGAGTGAAGGTCCAGAGCAAGGAAGATTTACTCCTGGTAGAGGAGGACCAGGTTAGGGAGCACTTAAACAAACTGAACATACACAATGAGGCCTGAGGGACTGTCTGACTTCATCACAGTGCCACTCTTGATTATCTTTGAAAGATTTTGGCAACTGCTCAAAGTTCCTGAAGAATGGAAGCAAGGAAATGTCACTCCTATCTTGAAGAAGGGCAAGAAGGAAGAGCTGGGGAACAAAAGGCCAGTCAACCTTACCTCAGGAAGATGATGATGAATATCCTCCTGGAAACCATTTCCTAACAAGAAAGTGATTGGGAGTAGTGCGCATGGATTTATGAAGGGGAAATTATGCTTAACCAGTCTGATAGTCTTCTATAATGAGAAAACTGACTTGGTGGATGAGGAGAGAGCAGTTGATGTTGTTTGCCTTGACTTTAGTAAGGCTTTTGACACTGTCTCCCATAACATCAGCGTAGACAAGCTGACAAAGTACAATTTAGGTAAGTGGACAGTAAGATAGATTGAAAACTGGCTGAACAATTTGGCTCAGAGAGTTGTGATCAGCAGCACAAAGTTAATTTGGAGTCAAATCATTAGTGGCGTACCACAGGGTTCAACACTGGTACCAATACTGTTTAACCTCTTTATTAATGACCTGGACGCTGGGACAGTGTGTACCTCAGCAAGTTTGCAGATGCTATAAAACTGGGAGAATTGTCTAATACATCATATGGCTGTTCTATCATACAGAGAGACCTGGATAGGCTGGAGAATTGGACAGAGAGGAACTTGATGAAGTTCAAGAAGGGGAAATGCTAAGTCTTGCACCTAGGGAGGAATAACCCCAGACACCAGTATATGCTGGGGGTTGATGGGCAGGAAAGCAGCTCTGCCAAGAAACACCTTGGAGTCCTGGTGGACAAGCAGCTGACCATGAGCCCACAATGCAGCAAAAAAAGGCCAACAATATCCTGGGCTGCATTAGGACGAGGGTTGCCAGCGGGTCAAGGGAGATGATCTTGCCCTTCTAGTCAGCACTGGTGAGGCACATGTGTGGCAATATGTCCAGTTCTGGACTCTCCAGTATGAGAGAGACATGGACTTACTAGAGTGAGCCCAGTGCAGGGCCACAAAGATGATTAAGGGTCTGAAGCATCTCTTGTGTGAGAAGAGGCTGAAAGAGCACTGTTCAGCGTGGATAAGAGTAGGCTCAGAAGGGAATCTTACCACTATGTATAAATATCTGATGGAAAAAAATTAAGAAGAGGCAGCCAGATTCTTCTCAATAGTGCCCATAGACAGGACAAGAGGCAATGGGCATAAATTAAAAACATGAAATTCCAAATGAACACAAAAAACCCCCATTTTTTTACTGTGAGGCTAGTCAACATTGGAAGAGTTTGCTCATAGAAGCTGTGGAGTCTCCATCTGTGGAGATATTCAGAAGGCAACTGGGAATGGTCCTGGGCAACCTGCTATAACAGACCCTGCTTGAGCAGGGGGTTTGGACACCATGACCTGCAGAAGTCTCTTCCAACTTCCACTGTTCTGTGATTCTGTGAAGTTCCAGTAGCTGGCAACTGACAGTGTATACATTGCATTTAGAACTTGTGTAAAATGTTAATGGTGAGGGTAATCAGACTTTGATGACATTTTTGAGTCACTCTGACAGCTTCTCATCAGATGAAGCCTCTGAATCAAGAGAAAATGTTTGCTTGAGAGGGTTGCTCCAGCTCACCCAGGAATTAGAAGTTATTTCTAACAAGCATAGAAAAAAAATTCTGCAGTCTAAGTCAGGCAACAGTTAGATCAAAATATACAACTTCAGTTATCAATGTCAGGCTGCTTCTCTTTGCTTCTTGCACTGAACCTGCTTCAGCATCCTTATAGACAGACCTAGATTATATCATTATAATGGTGTTTCCTGATTTTAAAATCAGTGAGTAGATGGACACCAGTTCTCCAGCTGCAATGCATATTTAAATATAAGTTTTAGCATATTTGAAGTGCATTTGCAAATTCTTGTAGATGTAGTAGGTGCATTTAAATGAATGTGAATTCCCTTTCAAAATGTAGAAGAAGTTACATTGCAGGAAAATTTATATACAAGAATTGCAGAGGAGTTGACAAAGAAACTCACTATTTTCTGTAATCTGTGAAATACTAGACAAGCTGGAAAAGTTCGAGACAACTAGAAGTAAGGTAATATGCTCACATGTTAAGCAAAATTACTGAGTTGATTGATTGTAAATCTGTCAGCTTGACAAAGAAAGAAGGCTGGTTTTACTAAGGGAAAAAATGGCCAATAAGCTGAACATCATTACAAGTGCAATTCAAGGGCTAGTGAAATCTTTGGATACATAAACAGGGAATATCAAGTAGGGGAAAAGAGCCTGATATTCAAGCTTGACTTTCAAGTGGCCAGTCAGCCACTGACCCCTTGAACCAGTGCAGTTGGAGCACAGCGTCCAGTTCTGCTGCCCGCTCCTCAGAAAGGCAGCTAACAATATGGAAAGGGTTCAGAAATGAACCAGAAAGAGTCACTTAACAGTGTTGTATCATGATAAACTTAAGGAACTGATTTTAACAAGTGTGAAGGTGATGGCTCATTTACATTAGTAAAAGTGATCTTCTGACTAGCCAAGGAAGGTGTAACAATGCAATGCCAAAGCTGAAACTAGCCAAATTCAAACCAGGAGAAAGTTGCATGTTTTAAACAGTGAGAACAGCTACCACTGGAACGATTTCTCTAAGGTCATGGTGCATTAACATAGGAAACTAAAACATTAAGATTTTCTTTTCTAAAGATGTGATGTAGTTCAAACAAATTAATACAGTCTAGTCTTCTGCATTGCACAGGAGGTCTGATTAGATGTTCACGGTGGTTCCTTTGGGCCTTTTAACTGCAATCTGTACTTTATGACTCTCCCATCCTCCTCTAGACTGCCATGCGCATGTAAATGCTGCTCACACAAGTGCTGTCTGCAACAGTTACAGGAGGATGAATTGCACACTCCCTCCATGGCACTGTAGCCCACATGTTTTATGCTGCAGCATTTGACTGTGGCCCAAAGAAAGAGAGAACAGCTGTTGTTTAGACTCATTAAGAGCCAAGGAGCCTGACAGAGGTCTGTTCCATGCATTGCCTGTGTGCAAGCGGATTGGTACGGCACTACAGGAGCACAAACCAACAGTCGTTTCCAAAACGCATGTGCCAGCACCATCTCACAACACGCTTCACCACACCTTCCCTTAGCAGGCGCACACCATCACCACCTTCATCACTTTCCTAGGATTAACACAGCAAAGACCTTCAGATACTTGTAAACAAACTATTAACTTAATTAACAGAACTGAGGCTGAATTAGAGTTGCATATTTGTCCTTTGGACCTTGGGGTCTACCTTGACGCAGCCTTTTCCTGACTGTGCCATATTTTGGGACTCAGTCAACTCTACCTGCTGGTTGTTGCCTGAAAATGCCTTGTGCAGAACAATTGACTTAATGCCTCTTGTCTGCTCTCCTCTTGGCAGTGCATGTGTCCATCTGGAGTTACAACCTCCTGTGACCACCAGGCTACCTCTCATGACACAACCGATATCCTCACAGATATGCAGACTGTTTTTATCAAGTGGTGGCAGCTCCTAGGGCCTTCTAGTCCTGCTTTATCTCCCTCTTCTATTTTTGCAAGTATTCAGTCTCACTGGGTTTATAACAGATTTTTTGTGTTGTTCTCACAAGCAAAATCTAAGGTTGCATTAACTGTTTCATTGGCACCGTTCCGTAATAGAAGTACTAACCATAGTCAGAAGTTGACTCTGTAGTCCTTTTTTTTCAATAGGTACTTTATTATTTCCATGACAGTTTCCAACAAATGGACTGAAGAAAACTGGAACTAAAGTGTGCTCACCTAAGCCTGCGCTTTGCTGCAAACTGCTAGACCCATGTCCACTTAGCTGAGACTGTGTGACTCTAAACTGTGCCCACTGTTTCAGACAGACCGGTAGAAATTACCTGAAATGCAAAACTCTGCTGTTTACTTGTAGCAAGGCTGTCTCAGGGAAGTGAGAACAGGGAGGACAGTGAGGTTCCTCAAACATTTCAGTGAATAATCTATGTCAAGTTTGATCTAAAGGGATACTTCTTGCCTGCACCAGCTGTGTCACTTATGGGGTTAGTTAGTCTTTATGTCCTTTTGCTTCAATTGATCTGTATGTTTTATGTAAACGATAATCCTTAACAGTGTTTGAACACTCAAAGTGCCTTTGCAGCCATTATAACATCCTTTTCTCATTTCTCTTGGATTTTCCAGTTCCCAGATGATTTCTTTGTGGATTTTTTTGGGGGTAATTTTTTTTCTGTAACTGCTTAAGAATCACAATACAGGCTGAAATAAAATCCTGGGAAATTATGTAATAAATATTGTGAACATTGTAAAATAAAATCCTGCTTGTTCTGGTCCCTCCCTTCAGCTGACAATGATTTTTAGAAATAATCTGTTCTGTCTACCCTATGCTTATACTCTTTTTTCTTCCAGGATTTCATTCCTGCAGCAGTTCTGGCAGCAGTTGTCCACCTTTCATTTGAAGTTGGATGGATTTCTATTTTCCTCACAACACAGCATAAACATGATCTAGCACTAGACTTTGTTACACTGTGTTTCTATCAACTATCAAACCTCAGTCGTGTTTGTATCCAATCTGCAGCCTCACTGATTCGGAGCTGAAAGAAAAATTTCTAGAATCCCAGGGTAGAGGCTGCCAGGCCCTCCTTAGTGATGGCAGTAAGTGATGTATGGTCAGCCTCTGACCATAAATGTCTTTACCGTTGATTGGTAAGGTAAAAAAATTTACATCCAAGGGCTGAAACCAATGACATTGAGTTTCTCTTTGACTCTCTGTACTGCCTGGTTCGACCAGTTCAGCAGGACAAACTTACCTTCACCATTTGACATCCTGGGGAAATTGTGCATCCTTTACTTGTCAGCTGAAATGGTCCCAGTGGTGAAAGTTCCAGCTTTTAGGCTATATCTGCACTCCTAAGTAAAAGAGAGGGGGAGCAGTCCCTAGTCCCCAAGGCAAAGTCGCACAGACTGATGGATACCCACATCGCTAAGGCCAGAGCTCTCTTCAGTACACCGGCTTCACCCGGAGCCCAGACCATTTGGCCCGTGTCTCCTCAAGCCCTTAGTGGCCCTAAGATGCCATTATTAGTTTGTGTTTCTTTTGTCGGTTTACAATACCTAAAATAATGTGAGAGATGTGATACAGGCAGCCCACATAGCATGTGCACCATCAAACTAAGAAAAAACAGAGCATGCTGACAGACTGGGCATCTGGAAACACAAAGCCTTCCAGGATGGTCTGAGAGGACTATATAGCATGGAAGGAGTCAAAGCCGGTACAGTCCATATTGCCCTTTGGGTATGAACCTTTGGGTATTGGGATGTGGTGGAGAGGCAACCTATATCAGAGGTCCCACCACAGTCAGAAAAACCTGACAGGCGTATAGCTACCTCCTCCACAAGGAGGAAGAGAAGAGTTTTAGTGGTTGGAGACTCCTTCCTAAAGGGATCTGAGGGCCCAATATGCAGAGCTGACCCCCATCACAGGGAGGTCTGCAGCCTGCCTGGAGCCCGAATCAGGGATATCACCAGGCAACTCCCCAACCTGGTGAAGGCCACAGACTACTACCCCCTGCTGATCTTCCAGACAGGTGGGGAAGAAGCTGCATCCCGTAGTCTGAGGGGGATGAAGAAAGACTACAAGGCCCTAGGACGGTTGGTGAAAGAGTCTGGGGCACAAGTTGTTTTCTCCTCCCTCCTTCCATTTTCAGGTGATGACGTGGGATGGAATAGTAGGATTCTCTCTATTAACGCCTGGCTACGAGACTGGTGCTACAGGCAGGGCTTTGGGTTCTTTGATAATGGCTGGTTTTATAAGACAACAGGCGTGACAGTGATACATGGGAAAGGTTTATGTCGTAGGGGCAAAAGGGTTCTGGGACAGGAATTAGCAGGGCTCATTCGGAGAGCTTTAAACTAGATTCGAAGGGGGATGGGGTAGTAGCTGGGCTTGCACCACTGGGGTAACGCTCTAGTGTTGAGGTAGACCAGGAGGCCTCCCATCCCCCTGGGGTGAAGTCGGTGTGCTCAGCTCGCTCCCTGAAATGCCTGTACACCAATGCACGCAGCATGGGGAATAAACAGGAGGAGTTGGAAATCCGTGTTCGGTCGGGGGGGCTATGATCTAGTGGCAGTTACAGAGACTTGGTGGGACGCCTCGCATGACTGGAATGTGGTCATGGATGGCTATGTCTTGTTCAGGAAAGACAGGCAGCTAAGGAGAGGTGGTGGAGTTGCTCTTTATGTGAGTGAGAAGCTAGAATGTATTGAGTTCTGTCCAGGGGCGGATCAGGAGCGAGTTGAGAGTTTGTGGGTGCGAATTAAGGGGCAGGCTGGCAGGGGTGATACTGTTGTGGGTGTCTATTACAGGCCACTGGATCAGGATGAGGAGGGTGATGAGGCCTTCTACAGGCAGCTGAGAGCAGTCTCGCAATTACAGGGCCTGGTTGTCGTGGGGGATTTCAACTACCCTGATATTTGCTGGGAGGCCTACTCAGCCAGCCCTCCTCAGTCCAGGAGGTTCCTCCAGTGCATTGATGATAACTTTCTGATGCAAATGGTGGATGAGACAACTAGGAGAGGAGCATTGCTGGATCTTATCCTCACTAACAAGGAGGGTCTGGTTGAAGAGGTGAAGGTTGAGGGCAGCCTTGGTTGTAGTGACCATGAGATGGTAGAGTTCAGGATCTCATGTGGCAGGAACAGAATAGCTAGCAGAATCGCAATCCTGGACTTCAGGAGGGCCAACTTTGGCCTTTTCAAGCAATTGCTAGGGGAAATCCCATGGGACAGGGTACTAGAAGGTAAGGGGGCCCAAGATAGTTGGTTAGCATTCAAGGACTGCTTCTTCCGAGCTCAAGATCAGAGCATCCCAGCAGGCAGGAAGTCAAGAAAGGGTACCAGGAGACCTGCATGGTTAAACAGGGAACTGCTGGGCAAACTCAAGTGGAAGAGGAGGGTGTACAGATCACGGAAGGAGGGGCTGGCCACTTGGGAGGAATATAAGTCTGTTGTCAGAGGATGTAGGGAGGCAACTAGGAAAGCTAAGGCCTCCTTGGAATTAAACCTTGCAAGAGAGGTCAAGGACAACAGAAAGGGCTTCTTCAAATACATTGCAGGTAAAACCAACACTAGAGGCAATGTAGGCCCACTGAGGAATGAGGTGGGGGCCCTGGAGACAGAGGATAAAAAGAAGGCGGAGTTACTGAATGCCTTCTTTGCCTCTGTCTATACTGCTGGAGGCTGTCCTGAGGAGCCCCGGACCCCTGAGGCCTCAGAAGAAGTCAGGATAGAGGAGGAATCTGTCTTGGTAGATGAGGGCTGGGTCAGGGACCAATTAAGCAATCTGGACGTCCATAAATCCATGGGCCCTGATGGGATGCACCCGTGGGTGCTGAGGGAGCTGGTGGAAGTCATTGCTAGGCCACTCTCCATCATCTTTGCTAAGTCGTGGGCAACGGGAGAGGTGCCTGAGGACTGGAGGAAAGTGAATGTCACTCCAGTCTTCAAAAAGGGCAAGAAGGAGGACCCGGGTAACTATAGACCGGTCAGCCTCACCTCCGTCCCCGGAAAGGTGATGGAACAACTTGTCCTTGGTGCTGTCTCTAGACACATCAAGGATAGGGGGATCATTAGGGGCACTCAGCATGGCTTCACCAAGGGGAAGTCATGCTCAACTAACTTGATAGCCTTTTATGAGGATGTTACCCGGTGGATAGATGATGGTAAAGCTGTGGATGTGGTCTATCTCGATTTCAGTAAAGCGTTTGACATGGTCTCCCACAGCATCCTCGCAGCTAAACTGGGGAAGTGTGGTCTGGATGATCGGGTAGTGAGGTGGATTGTGAACTGGCTGAAGGAAAGAAGCCAGAGAGTGGTGATCAATGGGACAGAGTCCAGTTGGAGGTCTGTGTCTAGCGGAGTCCCTCAAGGGTCGGTACTGGGACCAGTTCTATTCAATATATTCATTAATGACTTGGATGAGGGATTAGAGTGCGCTGTCAGCAAGTTCGCTGATGACACCAAACTGGGAGGAGTGGCTGAGATGCCGGAAGGCTGCGCAGCCATTCAGAGAGACCTGGACAGGCTGGAGAGTTGGGCGGGGAGAAATTTAATGAAATATAACAAGGGCAAGTGTAGAGTCCTGCATCTGGGCAAGAACAACCCCATGTACCAGTACAAGTTGGGGGCAGAGCTGTTGGAGACCAGCGTAGGGGAAAGGGACCTGGGGGTCCTAGTGGACAGCAGGATGACCATGAGCCAGCAGTGTGCCCTTGTGGCCAAGAAGGCCAATGGCATCCTGGGGTGTATTAGAAGGGGTGTGGTCAGCAGGTCAAGAGAGGTTCTCCTCCCCCTCTATTCTGCCCTGGTGAGGCCGCATCTGGAGTATTGTGTCCAGTTCTGGGCCCCTCAGTTCAAGAAGGACAGGGAACTGCTAGAGAGAGTCCAGCGCAGAGCCACGAAGATGATTAAGGGAGTGGAACATCTCCCTTATGAGGAGAGGCTGAGGGAGCTGGGTCTCTTTAGCTTGGAGAAGAGGAGACTGAGGGGTGACCTCATTAATGTTTATAAATATGTAAAGGGCAAGTGTCATGAGGATGGAGCCAGGCTCTTCTCAGTGACATCCCTTGACAGGACAAGGGGCAATGGGTGCAAGCTGGAACACAGGAGGTTCCACTTAAATTTGAGGAAAAACTTCTTTACGGTGAGGGTGACCGAACACTGGAACAGGCTGCCCAGAGAGGTTGTGGAGTCTCCTTCTCTGGAGACATTCAAAACTCGCTTGGACACGTTCCTGTGTGATATGGCCTAGGCAATCCTTCTCCGGCAGGGGGATTGGACTAGATGATCTTTTGAGGTCCCTTCCAATCCCTAACATTCTGTGATTCTGTGATTCTGTAACTGACATGAACTACTTTCAGACTCTTAGAATCACAGAATGGTTTAGGTCAGGAGGGACCTTTAAAGATCACCTAGTTCAACCCTTCCTGCCATGGGCAGGGACGTGTGTCACTACTTCAGGTTGCTCAAAGTCCTGTCCAACCTGACCCTGAACATATCCGGTAATGGGGCATCCACAACATCTCTGAGTAACCGAGTCCGGTGTATCACCGCCTTCATCATAAAAAATGTCTTCCTTATGTCCAATCTAAACCTACATTCTTTCAACTTAAAACTGCTGCCCCTTGTCCTGACACTACAGGCATTGGTAAATAGTCTGTCCCTATCTTTCTTATAAGCCCCCATTAAGTCATGATAAGCAGCTGTCTTCATTTAGCCCACACCCAGAGCTAAACAATAACCAGTTGTTCTATCACTTAATGTTCCTTCCCCAACTGATAAAGGGAATTGGGAAAAGGAGGGAGACTCGTAGGTTAAAATTTAAACAGATTTAATAAAATAAGGAAGCCAATATCAATGCTAATACAAAATGCATACAATTATACTTAGGCCCACAGAGTGGTGTCAAGTCCCTCCAGGGATACCAAATGTTGAGAAGAAGGAGAAAGAGAGAGAGAGGGGAGAAGAGAGGAGAGCAAAAAGAGCCTCACCATCCCCAGCAGCTTTCCCTTTCATAGCGAATGTGATGTTAATGATATAGAATACACCTGTGGGCCAGCCTGGGTCAGCTGCCCTGGATTTAACTGCTAATGGCCTTGATCACCACACCACAGCTGGTCACAAACTGAAACAAAATGCTACAGAAACTTGATTCTGTAAATATTATCCCCATGAAACCAGGACAGCTACAATAAGGTCTCCCTGGAGCCTTCTCTTCTCCAGACTCAATAACGCCAGCTGTCTCAGCCTTTCTTCATAGGAGAGGTGCTCCAGCCATCTGACCTTTTTTGTGGCCCTCCTTTGGACCCACTCCAACAGGTCCATGTCTGTCTTGCACTGGAGAACCCAGAGCCAGACGCAGTACTCCAGGTGGGGTTCTCATGAGAGCAGAGTAGAGGGACAGAATCACCTCCCTCAACCTGCTGGCCATGCTGCTTTTGATGCAGCCCACGATATGGTTGGCTTTCTGGGCTGCAAGTGTACGTTGCTGGTTGATGTCCACTTTTTCATCCACCAGTATCCCCAAGTCCTCTCATCAGGGCCACTCTCAATCCATTTATCCTCCAGCCTGTACTGGTACTGGGGATTGCCCTGACCTCGGTGTAGGACCTTAGACTTGGCCTTGTTGAACACGGCCACATGGACTCACTATTCCAGCCTGTCTCTTCCCAAGCTCTATTTGAGAAGTGGCCAGCTGGAATGGTAGAAAGCAGAGGCAGGGTATGTATTAGCAACTAAACAGTGCGCACAGCCCATACTCTGGCTCACTCTCTGCCTTTTATTTTCATTTACCTAGAAGTATGGTCTACCTGCTGAATCTATAGTGACTATATCTTTTACTTTTGCCTCTTACTATATCAACATCTTTCCCTTACAAAAGAAAAAAAAAATACATCTTATTTAACTTTACAGTAATGTTAGATCTTATATATCAAAGCTCTTCAGATCCTCTGATCTATCATTTTCAAAATATCTTTGAGCACGATGCGGTAGGTGCCTCCCAGGCTGACTGCAGCCACTAGGATGTTTCCATCTGGTCTGCCATCTTTTCTGTAGCAGATGGAGACCAGATGTTCAAGGAATTAAATTCACTGGGACAGCTGAACTCCTCGTGCCTTCAGAGCCCGGCACAGGGAGAAGCACACCACTACTGCGTCCATCAAAGCTGGGGTGAGGACAGTAGGGCTGATAGCACTGTTTCTGCCCATGCCCTGGTTTATATGTTAGTGTCCAATTCAAAGTCTTAAATGTTCCCTTTCCTTTCTGATTGAGCATCTGACACACAAGCAAGTGATCATGAGACAGAGCACAAACCACAGTAACTCTCTGAGTGCCTACTTGCCTCTGTTTAAAGCTCCTGATCCCACAATGCATAGGGAATAATTTACCCAAACCCACATTTAGCATAGGATGAGGGTCTGTAGCCACAGCATGTGAATGCAAAGCTGACAGAATCCAAATGTGTATGTGGTCTTTCCCTAAGATTTATCCTTATGTTGCTACCTTTGCAGTCCATTTGTCTCCTGCTAAGGAGTTGCCCATTACTCCATAGGATTTCTGCAGCTGCTATTACTGCTACCATTCTCCTTGGCAAAATATCTTCAAACATGATGTCCATGTCTCTTCTACCCTGTTTTTGGTGTCGTCTGAATTAACCCCGAAGGAAGGGTCCTAGTCAGGCTACTCTCTCTGCTAACTAAAAACCACTAAAACATTTAAGTGCTTCAAAAGCAAGCACTGTCATTTATAAGGCTTGCTGCTGTCTATCTTCCTTTCTCCAGCTACCCACTCTGCAGACCCCTTCTGCAGCTGCCTTGGGAAGAGTTTCAGCTCTGCTGGGGGTTTTAACCAGTCTTCTGTCTGACTCAAGGTCCTGGATTTGCTGTAGCTTCAGTATCCCATGTTGTAACCCACTGTAGGGGCCTGGCAGAGCCCTGCTCCTCTCAGGGTTTGGGTCCAGCTGCTCCACGTACTACACTGGGAGCCGCTGCGCAGGAGAGCCACAGGCTACCATGGGCTTGTGCAAGAGCCGTTAGATAGAGGTTCCCTCTGTGAAGAGGCACAGATTTTGGATGGAGTACTTCGTGTGCAGGCAGCAGGGCAGAGCAAACCAGGTAAAATGGCTCAGATATATTCAGAAACAAAGGATGAGGCAGGTTCTAGGTGTGTTTAATAGCCATTTCTAAACATGCCCTAACTGGGGTGAATCTCTTGATAAGCAAATCCAGGAAATGCAAGGCACAGTTTCTCAGAGTCCTGCCCCATGTGCCCTACCCATGGAGCCAAGTGCAGCCATCCCTCCTTGCTGAAGGCCCTCGAATGAGGAGTTTGAGTGTGGGTGCTAGAGATAAAGATCCTCTCTTGGTCCATCCTAGAACCAGTTTGATAATGGACACAAATGCAATAAAGTACACTTTTTCTGAAGGAAATGCTGCTAGAGCATTAACTGAATGACATTGAGACCAGCAAAGCCTATTAGAAAGGTTCAGGGAATGTACTGTTTTAAGGCTAAAAAATAAAGTGACTTAAGGACAGATTCTGATGTGGTTCCCCCTGGGCAATTTGCTCATCCCACAGTCTTACCCTGGGATTGCACCAGTGCCACTGAGATCAGCCACTGGCACCAGCTGAGCAACAGCCATTTGTGCCAGTTTCCTGGTGGGAGTGATTGATTAGAGCTGGTTGAGCTTGCTCTGTCCAGAGCAGGTGTGGAGCAAATTTGCCCTTACTCAGTCAATTAACTTTATCAGAGAATCAGAATCAGCAGTGTGAATATGATAACAATGTGTTGCAGTCTTCGTGCATCTCGTTGTGCCTGGTCTCACAATGCCGGCATAATTCTGAAGTTATTGCTAAAAATGGTGCCCAAATCTTGTGATGTGTGAGCACTTGGGTCCATATTCACCCCATGCATGAGCAGAAGGTTAGCAAGCACACTAGGACTACACTCCTCCACACCGTGGGCTTCATCTGATACGAAGATATAATCATCACTGCTGAAAGCATTTGAGTCTGTTTTATCTTTGGGTGAAGTTGTTTTGGTTTGGTTTGTTTACTTCAGGTGAGCACTACAGAGAACCTACCCTAAGAAGTGGAGGAATCCTGAAGGAAATCATATGGTATGGTACAAAGAAGGAAGGCCTAATTTAGAAAAGCAAAACATGGACCAAGAAGCTAGATGCCCAGATGCCCAAAGGTCAAATGCCATGTGTTTCATGGGACACAGAACATGAGTCTCCAGGGTGACTTGAGTTTATCAGAGCCAACGTCAGTGTTGGAGCCTCCATCTCCCATCCTCCTGCTGTTAGACTGGGAAATTCCTGCACGATTTCCTATGGCCACAGTTAAGAGAGGGAGGTAGGGAAAATCCCATGCCCTGTTTGAGAAGTCTAAAAAACATATCTCAGGGAACCTTTGGCATTTCAAGCAAGCATCCCTCCAAGTCCAATGGCCAGTCAGACTAGTATAAAGTTGACCTCAGTGAACTCACTTTTCAGGAAAACTGCATGTCATTTTTCACTACGCTCTTAATTCAGGGTTATCGACAAGAAGTAGGTAACCAACCACTACAGGGCTTTTTTCCTGTGTTAACATGGTCTGATGCTATATGTAGATGTGTATAGGGCCAGGGATGTGAAAAGGCTGCCTACGCTGTTTCCCTCAGAGTGCCTCAGCTCACAAACCCCCAGATGCAATCTTACATGTTTTGTAGATCAGATGCACTTAGCCTTGCCTCAAGCGACACTGTTTGTTTTCATGCCCATTTAAACTTAAATAAATCAAACCATTGTCCAAGCAGATGGCCAGTAAGAGAAATTGGACAATAATGAAGTAAATCACTTTGAAATATGCTCAGATCTCCATGCAAACGTGCCTCTTCAAAGATGACTGTCACCTTGGTGGATTCAGCCTGCAGGTGCATGAAGCCCCTTGCCTCCAGCAGTCTTCTGCTGGAATAATCAAATAACTCTGCAAAGGAAACATCAGTAAGTCTCTGTGACAGCCTAAGACAGGACTCAGGATGCTAAAAGCTTTTGTCAGCCCTCAAGCATTCTCTGGTCACTCAGTTTTATCCTCAGAAACGAAGGTGTGTGTAAGCTTTGTGGTACCTGGACTGTTCTTGGTAACTGAGGCTGTGTTGCAACATACACTGAAAGCCAAAGTTTGTCACAAAACTGAACTGTACGGGTTTTTTCTCCATGGATAGCATTTGGTCTCTGTCCTTACCCCACCTTGGTTTCTGGATGAGCTCTGGCAGTGGGTGTGCTAATCCTGGGATTGAATGAAGGACTGAGCTACCAGCCCAACGCAGAGCAACACCAAGGCTGCTGTAGGCGCCTCCTGAGGTCAGAGCTCAGCAGCTGGACCTCTCAGGAGCACAGTAGGGTCCCTACCTCACCTGCTCATGCCTCCCTGTTTTTTCTTCCCTTGCCTTTGTGGCTGCAGTGAGGTGGAGTCCTTTAGTTTGCAACAGCAGGCCTCTGCCCATGCAGAATCAACAGCAGGACCGCGACCATAGCTGGCAGCATCCCTCTCTCTGGATGGAAAAGCAAAATCAAATCCCATTGCAATGGTTTGGCTCAAAAACACTGTGAGGAAGTGTCACAGCACTAATCAGAGCTAGGCACTGTTACAAGGAGCTTTCCTCTTGGTTGTGATCTCTGCTGTCATTAAAGGGTCCTGACACTTAAAATGAAGCAAGGCCACTTGGTGTATGAAGCAAGCAAGAAAGCAAGCAAGCAAGCAAGCAAAAGTAAGCAAGCAAGAGAAAGAAAGAGAAAGAGGTAAAAAAGAAAAAGAGAAAGACAGAAAGGAAGAAAGCAAGACAGAAAGACAAATGCAGAAAGAAAGACCGAAAGAAAGAAAGGAAGAGTCAGATACCAATGAGCTAAGTTGCTTCCCCTTTTTTGCTAAATGACATTTCCCCAGACCCAGCCTATAGCCAGAATCACTGTACTGTACTCCAGTGAAGGCAAATAGAAACAATACCCAGGAGAAAAATGTGACCTAAAAAAAAAGAAAAGTTCTCCTACCTTGTATTATGTACAATCCAGGCACTGTAACAGTGAAACATGAGCTGATATCTCTGTTTCTGTGAACATGCCACGTTTTAGGTGATGTTACCTTCAGAGATTCTAAACTTCACGACATAAACAGCAAACCTAATTCTGAAAAAAGCCCCTACCACACCTGATTACCAGAACCAGGAGCACACACCTATAAATCAAAAGTCAGTTGAGTTGGAAAAGGTTTAAGTTTTTTCAATAAATTACTTTTTATAATGACTATAAAAGTTATATAGTACACAGAGACTTGCTAGAGGTAGATACTTTACTGTACCTGAATTGCTGGGAATACTTCCTGAAACATAAAGCTGACAATCAGACATCTGAGTGTGTTTGAAAAACATCGTCTACCAAAAGATTGAAGTATGAATTTAGCAAAGTAATCTAGGAAGGAAATTCTTTGTTCTTTCTCATTACTTGTCATGGCAACTGAAGGGATGTAATAGGAAATGAGCTTACACTTTAATTCAAAAATAGTTAAAATACAGGAAGAGTTTGAGAACAAAATTATTTTTCACTGTTAAAGATATGGATTTTGACTCTTACTGAACCACATTTCAACACATTTTTGTATTTTATACCCATGATAAGTTATTAAACATATAAAATTGCCTTATTTATAGAGTATAACAGCACTGCTAGTGATAGTGCCTCCATTTTTCAATGTAGCAACTACTTAGATGAGTATAGATTCTAGATGATCTTTTAATTACAAGGGGAAGAAGGGAATTGCTAGGAATAAAAGAGGTTTGTTATTCTACAAAGAAGGGAGCAAAAGGAGAGATAATTCTAAATTAGCTAAAGTATTGCATTGAATTTTTTAATGAAAAATAAAGTACAATTAGGAAAAACAACCTTGTAGTTAGGTTTGTTGGGAGAAGGTCATAAGGAAGGTTGAGGGAGACAAAAATAAGGATGTGAATCCCCTGTGATGTGCAGCGTGGGGAGGAAAGGGAATTAACTAATGAACTTATCCAAACTACTCACAATTATTTTGAAGTGTTCCTGGAGAATTAGTGAGCTCTAAGAGGTCTGAAAAGAAATGGGAGAATGTTACTGGTCTTTAAAAATGGCAGGGGAAGAAGAAGAGAAAGAGTGAACCTGTCATCTACCATCTGGTAAGCCTAACTTCAGCCTGCAGTAATATAGTGGAAAAAATATTAAAAGGTAAAAATCCTAAGCACTTAGGGGACAATGGATCCACAACCAATAAACAGCATGGATTTATAAAGAATGGAAGAAAGGCACACACAAGCATTTTCTTCTTCCTATAATCGCAAAGTGGTGACTGAAGGGAATACAGTAGGTGTAATATACGTGCCTACTAACATATAGATTTGGATGTATGGGCTTCAGTAAATTAAAATAGGATCTAGCAGTGTGACAAAAAAAAATCCAATGTAATTTTTGGGCTTCTAACACAGAGGCATCGTGTCATGTACCTGGGAAGTGATAGATGTCTCTCAGTATACAATACTGATGAGACAGCACCTTGACTACTGCTTTCAGATATAAGTACTTTCAGTACCAATAAAGGTGAACTGGCAGGAGTTCAAGAAGCATGGAAGGAAAAGGAAAGGCCTATAGAAACTGTTTGGTGATAAAATATTAACTAAAAATAAACATGTATAGCCTGGCTAAACAAGAGTGGGAAGAGTAAGCTCAGTGCCACATTCCTTACAGTGGAAAGTTTCCAATATAAACAAAATAGGGTCAGGTATGAGCTCTGGCCTCTGCTCCTGCTGAGACCCACCCAGACATTTGTTGTGGGGTATTTGAAAGGAGCAGAGAGAATGAGGACTTACTCTGAGAGCTGGAAATGAGAGGGGAGTACTTAGTTAGACAGAACTGCATGAGACAGAATTCAGGCTGAAGTAGATAAATAAGCATAACAGGTAGCTCTGTCAATCCAGGGAATGGTTTGCTCAGGGGAGTTACACCAGTAACCCTGGTTTGGCCAAAGCAGAAGTGCACACGCATGGGGAACCATGTGCGTGAGGAGGGGAATGGCTTGAAGGGACTAAAGGGGAAGAAAGAAAGGAAGAAGAGAAAAGAGGGAGAGGGAGAGGAAAAAAGGGGAGGGCAGAGAGAAGGGAGGGAGGAGGGAGGGAGGGAAGGAGGAAGAGAGAGTGAAAGAGAGAAAGAGAGATACAGGGAGAGAGAACAGAGGGAAGTGGGAAAGTGGAAAAGAAAGAAAGAGGGACAGAAAAGAAAGCGGGAAAGAAAGTAAAGAAAGAGGGAAAGAGAGAAACAGAAGGAAAGAAGGAAAGAAAGAAGGAAAGAGGGAGGGAAGGAAGGAAGGAAAGAAGGAGAAAGAGACAAAGAAAGAGAGAAAGAGAGAAAGAGAGAAAGAAAGAGAGAAAGAGAAAAAGAGAGAAAGAAAGAGAGAAAGAGAAAAAGAAAGGAAAGAAAGGAAGAAAGTAAGAAAGGAAGAAAGGAAAGAAAGAAAGAGAGATCTATCTCAAACTTCCCCAAACCAAAACAGAGCACACTGAATTGTGGTAGGACCTTCCAGTCTTTCTCCACAAACCCCAGTATAACGCCTCGGTGGGTTTGTCACTGCATGTACACACAGTGCTGTCCCTGCAACTGGGATACCATCAGGCTCTTCCAGCCATAATCTATTTCAAGTACACATATTTCCTAGTGTGTGTAAATGAATACGTAATACCTCCTGCAAGACTCTTGAGTCCTGTCCAAGCACAGCCCTCAGCCCATAGGCTTCAGCTTCAAAAGGGAGACCAGCGATATAACTGCTTCGTTCCCCATGCCTAAACGAGCTGCAGAGTTATTTTACATTTCCACCTGTTTGGGTTTTTTTTCACATTTCCATGTAATTTTGTGTATCTCCAGCCCCGAGGCGGGCCATGCATTTCTCCCACTGCCCAGGAGATGGTGCTGTGGATTTTGGATCGGCAGCTCGGTCACCGGGGCCGGGGTTGGGACCCGGTGGTCGGGAGGTCCCCTCCGGGCTCTGCGGGGAAGCGCGGCGGCCGCCGCGCTTCCCCGCAGAGCCCGGAGGGGACCTCCCGACCACCCGGCGGGTCTCAACGAGGACCCTCAGGTGCCATTGATCCATCTGCAGCCTTCCAGACCTTCCATCTCCAGCGATGCCCTTCCGAGGTGCGGGGCTGCCCGTCTGTGAGTGGCATCCCTCACCCCAAAATGCCTCATCTCTGCTGCGCTGTCGGGTCAAGTCCATCAATGTAGTTTTTTCTCCTCCTGCAAAGGACCGAGGATGGGGGGAATGCTTTCCTCCATTTCGCAGCCCCGCGCCACACAAATATCCTCCAAGCCCGGCTGCACACACGCACCCACCACCTCCCCGATCCCCCTGGCCCCAGGAAGCGGGATGCTGCGCCCAGAGTCCCGGGGGCTGAGAGCATCGTCCCTTTCTCCTCCCCTACATGTGATCCCGGTGGGCTGCCAGGCCCCTGTTTGCTGCTGGAAACATTTCCCAGGCTGGGAATTCACCGGCATCCCGGGGCTACCTCCGGACAGACACCTCTGAGGAGGTTTGCACTAGGAGCGAATGCAATGGGGGTGTCATTTTCTTACTTTTTTACTGTCTTTTCTTCACGCTGAACTTAAATAAAGTTTGCCTGAGAGTGAAGACAACACACAAGCAGCTGCGAACGAAAGCGCTCTCCGATACCTGACTTAGCGCTGGAAAAGCCGGGCAGACCCTGCAGCTGGGGCTGCCCCGCTCCCCCGCTACACGGGGAGCTCGGCGCCTGGCTCTGCTCTCTCCCAGGCTCGGCGTGCCGGAGGCGGGAGGGACTCGGGGCTGAGCCGCTGGAAGAAGGACCGGGAACTGGCGGATGATCCCAAGCCCTCAGCTTGCTGCGGGGGCCGTCCCAGAGCTGGCAGAGAGGGGCTAAAATCTGCCTCGCCAGTATTCAGCTCCTGGGAGCCTTTAGGGAGAATTTGGAAAGCATCCTTCCTCCTGGAGGCTTTTCAGCAAACAAGCCCAGCCCTGGGTAGAGGGAAGGGGTTTTTAACTTCTCTCCCAGGTAGGGAGCAAAACAAAATGACTCTCGAGTAGATCTTGCAAAAGAAGCCATGAAAAATTAGTAGTCTCTGTGCTGTCCGCTCTCACTTGCATTCTGGGACCCTCCAGCCTCCCTGCACGCCCTGCCTCTTCCCCCTGCCCCGAGCCCAGCCGCTCCCGGGGGCGGCTGGGTGATGCTCCAGAGTGGCCGGCGCAGCCCCTTCTGCAGCTCGGCTCCGGCCTGCTCGTTTCCCGAAATAATGACCCAAGCGGAGCGGAGCCGGTGGCAGAGGGGTGCGGTACAATTAAACCAGGTAACGAGACGCTGGGCAGATGTGTTTTCATTGCGCTGTAAGATAAACGCAGTGTTAAATGCCTGACAACTTCCCAGAAGCAATCAGCAAAAGTTTACGAGTGCATAAACCTCAAAGACCATTCCTCGGTATTTTTATAAGTCCCGTATTTAAAGCTTCTATAAATTCTTCTGCCTGCTTCCAAACTAAAGTTCCCGGAGACTATTAAACAGCCACTTCTTCGGGAGGGAGCCCGGAGAAGTGGGGAGAGACACATCACAACAGGCGGGGCCGGGGGAGGCGAGAGGGGCTCTCTTTTTGTTTCCCCCACTTTCCTGTACCCCCGTCAAGCTAAAGTTTGGTAGAAAGTTGCCATCATTAAAGCACGGCAAGTCACAGATGAACGCATCGGCAACATGACTGGGCTACATCAATGTTTCAAGATCAGGGGGCAGACCCAGAAAGAAAAGAGAAAGGAAAGGATGAAGAGAAATAAATGAAAAAGCGAGGTGGCTGAACGGACGGGCAGAAGCGGGGACAAGCGGATAAACAGATCCACAGGCAGAGCAGCATCAGGCAGGCTGACGGGTGCACAGGGATGAGCAGAAAGCTTAGACGAAGAGAGAGACATTTCAGACACAGAGAGCAAATCTGAGCAAACGCAGCCGAGGACAAGAGGAGGCGGCCGGGACATCCTAGGGGTCGCCGCGATGCGCCCGACCCCGCGCCCCGACGGCGCGGCCCGGCAACCGGCCCCGTCGCCTGCGGAGCGGGTGAGTCCGGCGTCCCCAAAGTTGCAGGCAAAAAGAGAGGAGGTAGCACTAGTGAACCCACAAATCAGCGGGAGAGATCGAGCCGGAGACCTCTGCGAGGAATGAAATGTTCCCCCTAACCGTCGAATTATAGTAACAGTATCCGTCATCCTTAAGTGACCACACGAGTTTTACAAGTTGGATATTAAACAGATTAAATTTTTAAAAGAAAGAAAAAAAAAGAACAAAACCCCTATGGCGATTATAAAGCCCTTTGTTTATCATCTCAGGGAAAATTAAGTTGCTAATTGGAAAACAATAAACCTAAAATGCCTTTGGATTACTAATGATAGAGGTTAACGGTGGCATCCCTTGGAAAGGGGGAGGGGAGCGAGGCTCTCAGTGACTGCGCTTGGACGGCGACCAGAGACAAGCGCAGCAACCAAACGGGGCTGGGGGGGGGTGGAGGGGTGAGAGACCCCCCCACACCCCGCTACCGAGGGCTTGGCTTCTATGTCCGCCTCTGATCCGGAGACACGAGGTGAGGAAGGTCTGTATTGTAGTCATGTCCTCGCTAGATGAAATCTCAGTCAATTACTTTGAAATCTGCAGCTTGGCTTCTTTTCATTCTTTCCAGGTGAAAATTCAAACGTTTTCTGTTGTCGCCTGGTCCTTTCTTTCCCTAAACAAGGCACCCAACTGTTCTGATATTACCATTCAAAAACAGGTTCTGTGGCAAACCTCATTTGTGAATCTATTACAGAGATTAATAGATTATTTCTCCTTTTTCAACTAATTCTCAGTGGGGAAATTTAACCATATGGTAAGGAGAGAATTAGAATTTCATCACATTAGAGCAAAATGTAATGAAGAGAGTCCAACACCTGGGGCCAACTCTGAAAGACACAATTAAAAGGTTTTTAATGAAACCAGAGAAACCAAAAAATTTCATAGCCTTCAGTAATTCTGCCACATAAGAATGATTTACTGGAAGTGTTGGGAAATATTGTTTTTACTGATGTCATAAGAATGAAAACCTGCCACTAAATGCGATGTGCGCATACAGTACAGCGGGAGCGGGCTGCTCACCTTCAGCATCAGAGCTAGTGGGACAAAATTCAGCCCAGCCCTCGGGTTGCCACTTCAGCTTCTAGGAGAGCTCAGAAGAGCGTGTGCCCTGCTCCGAGGAGAAGCCCCGGGAGGAGAGCAGGGGGGCGGCGGGCCCGGGGTAACCGGGGCCGCTCTCGCCCTGACACCGGCGGCGGCACCCCGGTGTTGGGGAGCGGCGTGGGGTGCTCCCGCCGAGCCAGGCTCGCCGGAGGGAGGGAGCTGCAGAGAGTTGGTAAATCACGATTTAAAAAAAAAAAAAAAAAAAAAGTTTGGTGGTTTTGCCACCCCGCCCTCCCCTCTCCCCAGATCGGTTCATTTTCAAGGTAATGGATGGGGCTTTATATTTTTTATAGGGACATGGGGGATAATCACTCGAAAGCGGCAATCTGCTACTTGAAAACGGCTAAGGGGAGAAGGAAGGGAACCTCCGCGTAGTTTGGTCTCTCTTTGATGGAGGGGGAGGAGAGGGGGCTGGGGACCATCCGCCTCCCCGAGAACCAAGGTGGACTTTGGCGGTGGGCAGGAGTGGGCTCGGTGATGCGGGTTCGTCCGGTTTTTTAACGTGGGTTTTGTTGTTTTTTTTTTTTTTTTCCAGGCGATGCTTTTCGCGAAGACGGGTGGGGGTGGGAGGGGGCCTTAAGTTAATGTAAATCCAGGGGGTGGGTGGGCTGGGGTGAGGGGAGAGGGTGTCACTCCTGACTCCACGGCTAAGTTAGCAGAAGTCTGCTGGCAGCACTCGGAAGGGGAAGCGTTGAAACGGGCTTTTCTGCAGTGCAGGGCTGTAATTTGCTGAAGAAGGCAAAGAACATCCTTCGATCTAAGTAGGGCTTTTAGTGTGCTCATTGATGAGTGAAAGTCGCCACACATGTCAAGCTAAAGGCAGTTGTTGGGTTACTAACAGGACACAACGTCTTGCAAACATATGCGTTAAGCTGTGTATACAGATGGCAGGGAGAATAATGGAGCAGGCGCCTCTTATAAAGCTCTAGCTGCTGCCTGTCTTCAGACCTGGGAAATGAAACTATTCAGACTGAGGGCCAGATAGCGCCTGGGATTGTTTGTTACCGTTTTAATCCTATTAATTAAAACGTTAACCTGATTGGGTAGAAAGCTCTGTCCCAACAGGCGAGTCTTCTTCATAATAACCTACTCTCAGAGATAATGATGTAAAAGACTCCCCCGTCTGCGGCGGCTGCTGGTTGATGGGTCCGGAAATCTCTTGAAGGTGAATCCAAGCAAGATAAACGGTGGAAGCGGCTCCGCTGGCAGCGCACAATGCCCCAGCGCGGCGCCTGCTGAGGGCGAGCCGGAGCCGCAGCCACAGCCACAGCCGGAGTCGCAGCCGGAGCCACAACCGGAGCCGGAGCCGCAGACCGAGCCGCCGCCGGAGCCGGAACAGGGGCAGCCGCAGCGCCGGGCACGGCGCAGCCCCGGCGGGAGCCGGGAGGCGATTTCTGCCAGCGGGACGCCGGGGAGCCGCCCGCCGAGGCGCGGAGCCTTGGAGCAGCGGGCCGGGAGCTGAGGGGGGCGGAGGAGGCGGAGGCGAGCGGGGCGCCGATGGAGCGGGCGCTGGGGCTGCCCGCAGAAGAGGACCTCTTCCACAAGAGCCTCGCCGCCTCGGCCAAGCGCATGGAGTCCGCCTTCCGCTCGCCCCCGGGGCTCGACCTCTCCCACCCCCGCGACCGCCAGCCCTCGCCGCTCGCCTGCTACGAGGCGGCGGAGCCCGAGGCGCTGCTGCAGCCCGGCGTCGGCGGCGACCCGCTGGCGCTGCCGCCGGGCTCCGTCTGCGTCAAGTACGGCGAGAGCGCCAGCCGCAGCTCGGTGGCCGAGAGCAGCGGCGGCGAGCAGAGCCCCGACGACGACAGCGACGGCCGCTGCGAGCTGGTGCTGCGCGGCGCCGGGGGGGGACCCGCGCGTTGCTTCGCCGGCGGCGGGCGGTGGCGGCGGCGGCGGGGGGGGAGGCGGGGGGCTGAAGGCGGCCGAGGGCGGCTGCTCCAACAGCCACGGGCACGGCGGCAGCAAGAAGTCCAAGGAGCAGAAGGCGCTGCGCCTCAACATCAACGCGCGGGAGCGGCGGCGGATGCACGACCTGAACGACGCGCTGGACGAGCTGCGGGCGGTCATCCCCTACGCGCACAGCCCCTCGGTGCGGAAGCTCTCCAAGATCGCCACGCTCCTCCTGGCCAAGAACTACATCCTGATGCAGGCGCAGGCTCTGGAGGAGATGCGGCGCCTGGTGGCTTATCTCAACCAGGGCCAGGCCATCTCGGCCGCCTCCCTGCCCAGCTCCGCCGCGGCGGCGGCGGCGGCGGCGGCCGCGCTGCACCCCGCCCTCGGCGCCTACGAGCAGGCGGCCGGCTACCCCTTCAGCGCCGGGCTGCCCCCCGCCACCTCCTGCCCAGAGAAATGTGCCATCTTCAACAGCGTCTCCTCCAGCCTCTGCAAACAGTGCACGGAGAAGCCTTAAGCGCCGCCGCCGTTGCCGCCCCCCGCCGCCGCCGCGGCCCCGGGGAGCGGCGACAGCCGGCGGGCCGGCCCCGGGCCCGGGCCGGGGGGCGCGGGGGCGGCAGAGGGACTGACCGCTGCCCGGCCCCCGCCTCCCTCCGCCCGGCCTCGCTTCGCCTCGCTCTCCTCGGGTTTTGCCGAGACGGGACAGTGGCGGGAGCCAGCGTGCGTGCGGCGGCGGGGAGGGGGTGCGGCGGGGAGGAAGCCCCGGCCCGGGGGGTGCTGGGGCGGGGTCGCTCTCGCCGGGAGACCGCTGCGCGTCCGGACAAACGAGAGGCCGAGAAACAGCAGGCCGGGCTGGGAGCCGGGGCTAGCGCCGGGGAGGGGAACGGAGGGCGGCCCCCACCCCGGTCCCGGTCCTGGAGCGGGTGAGGGGAAGGGGCCGTAGCGACCAGGGCGCGGAGGTGGATGGGACAAATCAGAGAGGGCACTTGAACATAGAGATTTTTTTTTAATTATTATTAGCAGTATTATTATTATTCTGAGCCAGGAAACAAACTTGAAATGTAAACTTATTATTTAAGCGACTCGCAGAAACAAAGAGACTGGACCATTGCTATGGAAGACTTTGTATTTTTTATCGTCTCTAAACTTTGATCCTGTGAAAATGCGCAAAGTTTGGTGAGAGTGATTTAAAAAAAAATCAAGGGAGTTAAAAAAAAAGACAAAAAAATAACCGATCAAACCCCCTACTCCGTGTGGCTGAAAGTACCGCATTTTTACAAGAAATATTTATGTGCACCTTGTTTCTTTCCACTTCGCAATGATGTATAAACAAGACATGCTATTTATTTGTTATTCTTTAAATGACCCTTCCATGCCAACAATATTTATCATGTGTTAAGGTCACGGGTCTTATGTGAAGTTACTTTAAATGCTTCTGAAATTCTGTTTATGGATTAACTTAAACTGTGTGCCAAGTGTTTAAAACGTTTATTTGCCAACAACGTATAACCAGAAATGTTGATGTACCCGAGCTGCTTAGGTTTATGAAAGGTCATCTGGAATTTAAGTTGCATCATCCCTGTATTTAAATTGAGCTTTAATAAATTGCTTCAGTCCAAAAATTACAGGAAAGGTGTATTCTTAATTGCTCAACCAACTGATTTTTGAAAGGGTATTCTTTGCATTATAACAGGTAATAGCTATTTACTTTTTCAAGGCATCAGAGCAATAGCTGCTACAAGAACACTTTTCAAGCCAATGTTTTCCCAGGCTCTGTGTTTTCAAAGGTATAATTTAAACCGCTTTTAATGTGTATGTAAATTATTCTGACTGTGGATGATTATTTAAGTTGAAATACTTTAAAATACTTTAGGCTGATTTACAGAACGCGTGGCATTCTTTTCTTTTTTTTCTGGTGGGGGTGGGTGGGCGGGTGTTTTTTTGGGGGGGAGAAAAATGAGAGATTAAAAGCAAGAAGTAGCTATTTACCCAAAGTGAGCCTTCAGTTTGAGTTTGCATGGTTGGGTGGCTGTCTCTCTGCCATTTGTAAATCAAGATTTTGTTTTTCCTTCTTTTTTTTTTTATTTTCAAAAACGAGTCCTGCTATTTTTCACTACTTGCAGATAATACAAATTCGGACTGTCAGGTTGGATGGCAAAATAGGAGCCATGATGGATCTGTTGGCAGGTCACGGATGTGTAAAGAGTGATATATATTAAATAGGTCAATCAGATTATGACAGCAATGTACGATCATTTGTATGTGTATCTATGTCGGAAAGAATCTTTATTAAAATATTTTGAACAAACGCTTGTATTATGCTGTGCTTTGTTAAGCATGTATCTCCAGATTTAAGGAGGCGGGGGGAGGGGGGCGAGTAGTTTCCTTTCCTTTGCCTTGCTCTGAATGTTCCCCAACACCACTACCCCTCCCCCCCGCAACCCCACTCCCGGCTCATGGTGTCCCAGGGAAGGGGGGCGAGAAGTTCTCCCCCGCCGTGCATTTCTCCCGTCCCGCGGCTCCACGCACCCCCCTCGACGCCCGACCCGCGGGGCTGGGTGCGCCCCGGGGTGCGCTGCAGGATCGCCCCCCCCCCTCCTCCTCCCTACCCCCCAAGTTTTGGAGCCGCCTCTCCCCTCGTGGACCCTCCACCCTGCCCCAAACCCGAGGGCAGAGGGAGCAGGCAGCTCCCCAAAGCTGCCCACCCTGCGCTGGGCCCGGCCCGGGCGTCCCGGCAGAGCCGAGAGCCGGGGCCCCGCCGGGTCCCCCCCCCGCCTTGGGCGGCCGGGGCCGGCGCCGGGTGTCCGCGGAGCCGCCTCTCCCAACGGCAGCAGCACAGGCGGGGGAGGGGGATAAATATTTTCTGCTCCACTTCCCATCAAAAAAGATTAATCAGAACCTGTAACTTTTCAGGAAACATAACTGTAAAGTGCCACGGAGCTGTGGGAAGGCAGCCCAGAGAGGGTGGGCAGATCAGCCCCCAGGCGCAAGGAGAAGCGTCTCTCAGCATTTACTAGACAAAGGCTGGGTGCGTCTAATTATGATTATTAAAACAATTTCCATGACGATGTCTAATATTATGTTAATTTGAAAACAACTGTGTATGAAAACTGTCGACTATAATACCTAAATTCATTTAATGAAACACATCGTTAAGGCAATTAAACCTCCTGGATGTGATTAAGGAACATAATTACGACACTGTTCTGCGCCATAATTGGGTGTCTTTAATCAAGGGGTAAAGTGATCAGCAACACAGCCATTAGTTTGTATTGTTCTGTCTCTGCTGTCCATCATTCTGATTAGGAATTAACCACCGCCACCAGCTTGGCGTGGTGCGTGCCTGTGTGTGTGTGTGTGTGTGTGGTGTACGTGTGTGTGAGTGTGTGTTCGTGCATATAACATCGCAGGACACATTTGCTGCAAGATTTACCGCTTAATATCTCTGGTTACGGAGCAGGCTTCCCGGAGAGGTTCCCCCTGGAAGGCGTGGGCGCTGATCGGCTGTGCCCGGGCGTGGGACGGGGAAGGCAAGCGAGGTCCCAGCAAACTCCTGGAGCAGCCGGGACCTGGGCTGGGGGGAAGGCAAGGGGCTGTGAAAGGCCCACGTTCTGCCTCCCGGCTCCCGTGGGAAGGGGCCGGGGCGCGGGCTGCGTGTGCGGGCCCGGCCGGGGCTGCTCCCCGCCGGCTCGGGGGAGCGAGGGCGGCCGCTGCCGTCTATGGCACACCGGGCGGTTTCTCCGTTCACCTCTCGTCTGCCTCTGCTTCAGAGCGACGGGAAAGCAGCATGAAAACCCTTTTCATTCCTGCCACCGCTGCCGCCTGACTTTGGGCTCGCTTGCTTCCTCCTTGCTCGCTTTGGAGAGGGTAGAGGGGTCTGTGCCGGGTAGAGGTGCTGTCCCTCCCGGACCCTCACTCCTGTCCCTCTGCACCGAGAAGCCTCGCTGGAAAGCGCCACAAAACCGCTGGGCCGGTCCCTGGGCAGGTCTTGCCAATGCGAGCACCGTGTCTGTCGGGGGTGGGGGGAGGAGAGAGGCTCCCCCGCCCCTCTTAACGCTTGATAGATCACTTAACCAGAAATGTACCCCTTCAAAAGAGCTTCATCCCCGTTTCCAGCCGCCCCACCGAACCGGGATCTCCCCCGGCCTCCTCCTTCTGCCCCCGCCGCTCAGCCCGGCTCCCTTCCCCCGGCCCCCGGCCCCTTACCCCGGCCCTGAGCCTGAAATTGTCCCAGCGTGAGTGACATTGGCTTTCCTAATGTAATGACTTATGAAAGATATAATCATGTGTTAAATTGAATCCTCCGCTTAACTGTTAATGGTGTGCTCTGGGCACATTTACGTATTAGATGCTATGGTAACTAATTACCACTAGAAGAAGGGATAATACACTTTCCAGACTTTGACAAATAATTATGAGTGTTCACATCCCTGCTAGCAGCAGTTGCAGCGGATCTGCTGGAATGAGTAAGTGAATAAATGAATGGGTAAGTGAACTTGTGTGCATGGAGGGGACTAGATAATAAATAGTGGTCAAGTGAGTTTTCTTATTAAAACCTTTAATGAAAATGTGATTTAGGGTGGAAGAGGGAAAAAAAGTGCGACGCTGCCTCTAAACGTAATTAAATCGCGTAATATAAACATCAGAAACATAAATAAGTTTGCTTTTAATTAAAACGCGGCAGTCAAAGTAAATTATCCACGTGCTCGGAAACTTTACAGCAATTAATACTTTTTTTTGGTGGTGGTTGGTTGTGGCGGAGGGGAGTTGTTGGGGGGTAAAATAAATGAGCCGGGACTCCGCGAATCTCTCCAGGATCATTTGTAACTTTGCACACGCTGCCAACAGGCCGGAGGGATCCCGAGGCTTTAATCAGGTGGCGGAACAGCTCCTTGCCGGAGCGGGACAGAACTTTGGGGAAGTCGCGCCGGGCTCCGCGTCGGCCCCGGCCCCGGCCTCGGCTCCCGCCGCCCACTCCGCGGGGTCGCTACCGCTCGGCGGGGCAGGGCCCCGGCCCGGGGGGCTCTGGCGCTGACGGAGCCCATCGGAGGCTTAATGCTGGCTCCCTACGAAGTATTGCACTTGGTTTAGGCAGGCGCCGCAGGGGTTAAGCCGCTCCTGCCCGCCGCCCCGGTGCCATCCCGGCCCGGGAAGGGGCGAAGGCAGGAGCCGCTGCCGGGAGTGGAAGCCAGCGGGGCCGCCCCGACCCCGGTCTCGGCCCCGAGCCTGGCTCGGGGGCTCCTAGCAGCCGACCATCCGCAGAAGGGACATCTGCTAAATGAGTAAAGAGCTGCAGCCAGTCCCATTTCCCCGTGGTCACTCATCAGTTCGGTGTCACCCAGCTTCCTCCTCCCCCGAAGCGCTCCGGAGGGGGATTTGCTCTGGTTTGGCTGGTTCTCCAGCCTCGGGAAGGGTTAAATCCTTCCCCAAGCCCCTAGTTGCCCTTGTCCTCTCAGCCTGATTCAGAGACGTGTAATAAAATATTGAAACAAATTTATGGTCTGTTTCAAGCACTTTACTGCTGTATTTTTAAATTCATATATGCACATGTAAGAACTATGATCTGTGAATAATTTGAAATGCTATAGGAAAATGATGCATTTTAGATCAAACATAACCGTTTTCTTACACAATTGTCTGGGATTAAAATAAAAAGAAAGATACATTTCGAACAAAGCTGAAAATGTAATGACAGCCATAAACTGCTAGACAGCCATAAATTAACGTCTTAATCAAACACTGAAGGGATCAGTGCTTATCTAAATCAACAATTACTTGTTCCGAGAAGTTGCAGAACAGATTGCCCCTCTAACACTATTTTTAAATCCTCATAATTGAGGATTAGGGGTAAACAATCGCCTTTCCAGAGAAAACCTCCTCTCCATCAGCCGAAGCCCTCCAAACTCACTTAACACCCAGACCGGTTCCCAAGGAACCTCCTCGGGGCTCCTGTCCCCTTTCCCGCTCCAGCATCCCTGGAAGCACGGGTTGCTTCAAAGAAGGGGCGGCAGGACCCTCTCCTCACCCCTCTCCCCATCCCTTTCCACCTGATTTTTGTAGGGGGTCGGGGGAGTTGGGAGCGCAGCGAGCGCAAGCCGGCGCCGGGAGCGCGGCGGGCAGCGCACAGGGAGGCGGGCGGGCAGCGCGCAGGGAGGCGGGCGGCAGGGGGGGCGGCTGTGCGGCTCCCCTCGCCGCGGGCCGGGCGTACACCCAGGAGGCACCCCGGAGCGGCGGCATCCCGGAGCGGCGGCATCCTCCCGTGCTGGACGAGCAACCTGTCATCTCCTCAATCCCGAGCTCAACTAATGCCCATCCACTTTTCAGGCTCCAAGCTTTAGCGACGCGGCACTTCTCCGCTGCAGCTACCTGCGACACCGGTTTTTGCAAGAGGCTGCTGCAAAGATTTCCTTTTTAGAAGGCAAGTGAAAAATTGAGAAGATAGCCGATTCACTGGCTCACAAGACGGAAATTTGACAGGGAAAGACTTGCTGCATGTAGGAGGTTGGCAACTAAACTATTTGGAAGAAAGAGGTGGTTGGAAAGATGAGCTGATAGGAAAGAAGTCGCTGTCAAAAGTCATCACAGGGTTTTTTCTTACTGTCTTGCTCTCCTTGTAGCCAGAACCTACACTTTTATTCAACTTTGCTGTACTCATAGCTGCTGTTTGGGGAAAAAGAATACAAACCCACACATCAGTGTCAAAATCGGTTTAACAGAATCTTGCAAGATAGAATCCTGCAAGGCTCTTAGCAGGAATAACTGAAGTTTAGGCTTTGATTATTTATTTTGGTGTAAATGATTTTGAAGACAAGCACATCTCTGCTATTACAAATGATGTATTCACACAACCTCAGGATCCCAGGCAAACCTGATGCATAAGATAGGCTACGTAGACACAGTACTGGTTTATATTAGGATAAAGATCCCACTACAGCTTAATTATTTGCTTTCAAATGAAAATGGAACATTTTCTATTTTTTATATGCTTCTATATATGCAGCAACCATTTCTTCATACTTATTACTACTTATAAACATAGAAGATAACTTAAGGATCACAATACTTTCATAAGTGTAGTTTTAAGGGGTGTTTTTGTAATGAGATAATTTTTCTCATATGCTGTGGGCATCAGGACATGACTAGCCAGGGTACATAGGCTGGTTTAGGTAATAGGCAGGAAAATACTTCTCTTTCTATGGTCTGACAGTTAAAATAGCTCTATTCATATCAATTAAGCATATGTCATGCATAAATTGATGTCTCGAATAATTTTAAAATACAGTGCAATATCAAGAAAGCACCTAGTATCAAACCAAGTATTAGATAAAATACAGTGTTAGGAGGTCTTATTAATTCCCCTCACAAGCTGTCTTTCAGACCATCATGGAAAGCTCACTCAGAAATGTGCCCTTCAAGAAATCTCAAACAATGCCACTTTTTATCTATAAACTTCAGTAACTTCTAATATAATCTAGAGTTAATGCAATTGCACAGTTACAAACACATTTATCAAACCCAGAAAAACGCTGCAGGTCTGCTCTCGGACATATCTTCAGCAACCCTCACAGACATACCTGACAAGCATTTCTGCATGAAGGAATGAAGAAACACTCTTGTCTTTAGGGTACAACCTTCACATTAAATACCTACTTGTAGAATTCAGTAGCTACAGCGATACCTAGAAAAGCTAAGTTGTGCTTTGCTGGCGCAGCGCTGTATGTTGTCACAATTTCCATTCATTTCCCCTTTTAAAATGAATGATCTGAGAGGACAATATTTTACACGAGGTAGTACTACGCAAATGTTTGCAAAAGGAAAAGCCTAGGAACTGTATTTGGGAATCACTAGTGGATTGCAGATCTTTATACTAATTTTTAATAATGTCCTAAGAATGTCATAAGTACCACTTTTTTTTCCTCATCAGAATTGGCTTAAGTTTGATGGGGGTTAAAACAGACTTGATCATTTCCTAAATTCAAAGGAGTTGCTCCATGCCAGTGCTGAATTAAAGGCTTTTTTTCCTTACAGAAATACCTTTCAAGATCAAGTAACAGAAAAATGCGGTATGCTGAACAAATAATTAAAAAATGAAAGCAGTAGTTGTGAATCTGTGAGAAAAGTGTAAAAATAAGCTGAAAAAAAAAATACCGTGGACAGTCATTCAATATTAAAATAGATATATTCATTTTTATTGTGTCCTTGAAATACAAAATTCACTTAAGATGTTAGATTACTAAAATAATGAAGTTTCAATTTTCTTGCTCAGAAATTCACAATATACCTTATTTGATCTAAAAGCCTTAATAATGGATATTAAAGTAGAACCTAACCATTGTTCATCTATATACAAAATGTCAGTTTGCACAATTAAGAGCAATTCACAATCTTTTGAATGTCAGAAAGTTCAATAATGATGAAATAAAAGATCATTTATAATTCTACAAGAGAAATTCACAGACCAGTAATTATTCATAAAAATAGCAACACCAAAAATAGTGACATACAACTGGCTTAAAAGCATAAAGTAAAGAACAACTCTTACACAGTTTTACATTAGCACATCAGGACATATTGTCAGAGATGTGAAAGCCTAATTTGCAAACAGGTACACAAAGACTAGCATGGTCTTTTGCGTAATGTAACAGTTTAAAAAAGTTTACAATTACTTACAGCAGTACTGAATGCCAGCATGAAGATGGAGAACATACAATCTGTAAATTAAAATAATAATAATAATAATAAAAGAAATCACATTTTATCATTCACATTAGTTGATGATGAATTCACTTTTCCTCTCAGGTGCTATAAAGGGCCATACTGACTTAATAAACCTATTTTGTATGAGAAAAAAGGTGACTTTTTTTTTAAATAGCAGAAGGTATTATCAATATAGCCATAGGCAGTGACAACTTACAGCCGGAGGCTGGTACTGACCAGTCGAGTCACATCTCAAACCGATCAGTGAGTGCACCATTTCACTAGAGGAACAGCAGAGAAATCCAAGGGGCACCCACGCGCTCCTCCTGGCTGACCCCCCGCCTGCTGGGTCAGCGCTTGAGACAAGCAGGCATTGCTGGGTTTGCAGGGCAGATCCCCCTGCTGAAGTGGAGAGGAGGGGCAAGGAAGGACGAGGTCTGACTGCCTCCCACCACTCACCCCTCCAGCACCACCGGCACCTGAACGCTTGCAAACAGCGCTGCCTTTTCTGCTTAGGTGATTTTGCCATCTTAGTTCCCCAGTGACAGACACTAAGAGCTAGTCACTCCTCGGTTCTGCGGCAGAGGAGGTCACAGAATCACAGAATCACAGAATGTTAGGGATTGGAAGGGACCTCGAAAGATCATCTAGTCCAATCCCCCTGCCGGAGCAGGATTACCTAGATCATATCACACAGGAACGCGTCCAGGCGGGTTTTGAACGTCTCCGGAGAAGGAGACTCCACAACCTCTCTGGGCAGCCTGTTCCAGTGTTCGGTTACCCTCACCGTAAAGAAGTTTGATGGTAAAGAAGTTAATGTTAAGTTAATCACCGTAAAGAAGTTGATGGTCATCAAAACCATGTGGTGCCCTACATCATGAAACATGGTCAGCTTGGCTCCAGCTGGGACCTCCAGGGATGGTGCACGCTCATCCCGCTGTGCTGCTACCGCTTATTAACCAGGAATACTGACACTGTGGGCCTCTCACTCCCTGCTCGACAGAGACTGAGTCATTCCTGGTCAGACCAGCTGCCCACTCTCAATAAGTCACCTCCTCAGCTGCTGAGTACATGGACCAGAAGGGCTTAACATTTCCTCTGTCCTGCTCTAGCTCTCATGCCTTCACATGGGGCTGAGGATTACCTCCTCTGCAGCTGGGCTATGCTAAGGTAGGGATGCATTGCTTACCAGCAAATCTAATCTACTAGGAGCATGGGTTAGCAGGGACACAGTTCCAGGACAAGCTGGGAAGGCCCTGCTTTACGTTTTATTATTTTCGTCCCTGAGCAAAAAGAGCAACTAACTCTTATCCCAGCAAAACGGTGGCTTCTTGTGTGGTGTAAAGAGCGCTCTCCAACCCCGACACGTGGCCTCGAAGTGCCTTCACAGAGGTTTCCTGCAACTCCTGGGAAAGATTCTGACCCTTCTTTTCTTTTTTAAATAGAAGCGTGCCCTACAGATTTAATTTGCTATTTTGGAGACAATCTAGTTTTTCTTTTAATTTCAAAATAGTTACTATACAAACTGATCAGCAATTAATCTAAAATTACTAATGATTTGCATGTACTTTTGGCACAGTCCTATTATGTCCTACCAAATTATGCAGTAGCCTGTGATATTCTAATTCAAAATCATAAAAATAGAATACAATTATAAAAAAAAAAGTCTTCTGTTTAAAACAAATACCTACTGCTGTTTTCACAGTTGTTTCAGGTTTGTTTCAAAGTTGGATGCCAAAGAAAGATTTATCATAACTGTGGCATGAGACATTTTACAGCTTACATTTAAGCAATAATGGAATACAGTCAACAGTGTAATGATATCAACATTTCCTCTCTCAATAAACCAGGCTCTAATGTCCAAACTGGATTGTGAGCTATGGCTGAGTACAGAATAGCTGCTACAGAGTAACTACAGCAGTAAGTAACTTGAATACAAGAATCTCTCCATAAAAACAAATTTTATTCTGTGGCACAAAGCAATAATCAGCTTTTGCTGTTGATTAAATGCTGAAGCAAAGTTAAAGCATTTAATCAACTGCAAAGACCATTTAATGTAAGCATACTCCAACACTGTAGACATTATTGATATTATATATGAAGAGAAAATGTTTATCCAATATATCTCACAAAACCACAATTTTCTCCTCAGAGGATTTGGAATGTAGCTGTGCCAATCTCTGAAAGCCTTTCTACTGATGCTGATGCTTATTTAGGGTATGTGCTTTACTTGAATAACTAAACAGGCTTCTACACAAATAACAATAAATAACTCCAGTCCTTAGTATGTTTGTAGGAGTTTCCATCCAGTGCTTTAGAGATGAGCAAAATTTCTGATTTTAAAAGACTTATGCTGGCACATCCCAAAGAGAGATGTTTTTTGGGAAAACAAGGCAAGGCCCACAGACATGGCTACTCTCCCATCACAATTATCATCTTGGCAAATTGAGACTGGACAGCCATGAGAATCCTCATCAGTCTCTGAAGTGATGTCTGGGAAGAGAGACAGGGTCTAAAAATCTCAGATCCTGTGCACTAGGAAATTCATTTTTGAAACGAGCTGGTCACCCAGTGAAGCAGGCTGGGCAACCAGTATACAAATAACTTCTGTGGCTGCCCAGGGTTTACACTTGCTCAAATTTTGGCCCTAGGGAAGAGCCTGTTTTCCAATTTGTAGATGGACAAGTCTGTTTCCAAACACAGGTCACACTCTCTGCCTATGCATAACTTAGGCACAGTCAAACACTATTAAAAAGTAGTTTTAGATACCACACTTGCCCTTGCAGCCCTCTTCTTCTTTTGCCTTTTTGGAGAAATGAACAAACACAAGAAATAGTCAAAATAAACACACTGATGTGTTACTAGGAAAACAGTGAGACAAACAGAAGGCGATTTTTGTGATAATAGAATAATTTCAAACAGGCTTATATATTTTCTCCCTGAAGAATACAGTTTTTTGGCTCAAAAGCCAAAGAGATATTTTAGGCTTGATCCAGAGCCTATTAAAATCAACAGAATCTCCCTCTGACTTCAAATGACTGCAGGAAGAAATCACAGATTTTAATTTCTTTGCATTGCACCAAAGAAAAAAAAAAAGAAAAGAAAAGCTCTCACTCTCAGCACATAAAACTCAAATCAGAAATGAGTTGCCAGTAAGACACTCTTGAGAATCATCCCTCACCACCCCACACAGCTTCCATCATATCTCCCAAATAAGGGCTACGACACTCAAGACCATGAAGGGAACAGAGTAAATAAACAGTTACCATAACAATCACTAAAAATTATTTCACCCCCTTGAACTAAGTTCCCCCTTTCTTGCTATTATGATTCTATGAGCAGATGCAGAAATGCCTCCAGATTATGGGTGCATGGGATCTCCCAAACTAACCAAGAGGGAACCCCTGTAACAGAGGGCTGCTGAGCCCGTTCCCATATAAATGGCCTGGATTGAGCCTGATGTCATCCTCCCTATAAATCCTACTCAACTCATGGTCGAGAGTATGGGGGGTCCGTCTTGTAGGGATGTTGGGCTATTTGCTTGGCCAAACTCTTGTCACCTCACCTCACTGCTCACAACTCAGGCAGGACAAATTTAGGTTGCATGTCCCCGCATCTGATATCTACCTCCAGCCCAAGGGCTTTTCCCCTTAGGAAAAAATAGGAAGGAGGTAAAAGCAGAAAGGGAAAAAGCAAATGCTTCCAACAATACAAAGCTGAGTGATGAAACAGAGCAAACCTGGAGGTTAGTAGAAGGCATATAGGCAGCCGCTCACTTTCTTAAGGACCTTAGCTTGTAACGGAAGTCAATATCAACGTCTGGCAGGAGGATACCAAGGCCCATACGACTGTTATCAAGTCTGACAGCTTTGTTTTCCGCTAGTTCTACATCAAAATGAGCCAATAGTAAGAAAAGAAACATCTTCATCTCATTCATTGCGAGGAACCTCCCTGGACACATGCTGATCCCAGAGCCAAAGGGCATTAGGAAATACTTCAGTTTTCGTCCTGCCTTGTAGAACGTGGTTTTCTTCTTGCCATTCTCTATGTATCGATCGAACTTATACTCCTGAAAATAAAAGAGAAAGAGAGCGTGATATCTGACAAGGCAGTTACATGAGTTGCTTTGTTTGCACAACCGTAATGCATCTGAAACGCAGAAAATAAGATAAAGAGGAAGACAAGGAGCTGACAGCTTCTCCTTTTCAGTTGGTTCCCTCAAGTTTCATTAACTCACATTATCTTCCCTGCAAAGAACACTCCTTAAATCCACTTACTTAGCTTAGCCCTTTTACATCAAGCTCCTTCAACTTTCACATCTCATCCACTGGCCTATATTGATTGTAATTAGATTTTGACCGCTTTGTAGCAGGGACAATGAACCTTAGAGGAAGGACAATTTCTTGTAAAGCATCATACATGCTCAGTGTGGTACATACATCATGAATAAGGATAATGTGCCAAATTCTGCAAACACCTATGAATAAATTAATGCATTGCACCGTTCTTGCTCTTGCAAGCTAGAGCAAAATCCATCCGTCTTTTGCACCCAGTGGTGCAGGTTATTCAAAAACCAGACCTGATGCTTTGCAGTCAATTTTCCCTTCAGTTGGAGATGGTTGCTGCTTAGATGGTTGCTGCTTAATTTGCCACATCTGACCTTCAAATGTTTTGCTCCGGAAGCTGTGTGCAAAGCAGGACAACCGCCAGTGATTGACCATTATAAAGAGGGTGCTTTCAAGTAAGGCTTGAGGTTGTGCTTGTAACCTACGTTCCATAAATTGAACATGTTTCTGATTATTTTCCAGTAGCAGGATCCCTGTTTAGAGATAATTCATGTTTTTGAATTAAGGAGATCTGGCATCCTCACTCAGTCAACGGCAAATTAACCACTTACAAAATCCTCCTGCATGCTTTGAATAAAAATGACAGACACTTCTTGCTTATGGTCACTCATTAGCATTTGTCCTGCTTTGCATACATCTGCTATAGCAGCAGCCATTTGGAGCTGGCTGGGAACAAGTCAGTCAGACAGAAACCAACCTCAACTGATTAAAAAAAACCACACCACAATGAAAAATACACTGATATCGATCTAACCATTAGATTAAAGACTCAGAAAACCATGCACTGCAGGTTTTGCTGTCGAGAAAAACAGTGGCAGGGGAGGTGGTATCTGAGAAAGGGAACAAGTACAAGGTGCACTGGAGGGGATGTAACTTAGGGTGTTGAAGAACGGGAGCTTGTTTCTCTAAATGGCAGAGGCCTGGATTTCCCACAAAGATAAGGTGATCATACATGTGTTTCCACTGACAAGTAATTCTTTTTGGTCTCTTTGAACACCCCAGCCAAAAGGAATCATGGCCTTTTTTTTTTTCCCCAGTAAGTTTTTGCTTCATTTGAAGAAGCACAGTAACAAATGAAAGCCCAGAATACCACTTCTTCCTTAAAAAAGATTCACTTCCTGAAATGTAAATCCTGCTGGTCTAAAAAAGCACTGCTAAATATGAACTGCGATAGCTTAAAAAAACAATCCAACCCAGAGCTCTTCACTTTGTTGGAACATTTCCACAAGGTGCACTCCTGGCGTCTGGAGCAATTAAGAACTGTGGTATTGAACACAGACACATTGGGTCAAACCTTATGCTTTCTTTGTCATCTTAAGAGCCATCTGAGAGTTGTAATTGTTTTTAACAAAAAATAAATTGGTGCCTAAGGAATTGGGAAAGCAGAAAACAAGTGTGAGACAGGAATGGAGCCAATGACAGTGACATCAAACTCAGGCTTGTGCTGCTGAAGCCCCTTGGGTTGGATAGTGTTTCCTTAAAAGCTAGTTTGCTGGCTAAATAAAGACTAATTTTTGACAATAAAGGAACTTTCAGCCATGCACAAGGCCTCTTTGGAAGAGACAGGCTGGCTGATGGCAAGGAAAAGGTGAAGATACTGAGCAAGAACAGGTGATGAAGTTCTGTGTGGATGGTCTGCTGAGAGTATTATGAAAATTTAAGCAATCTCCCGTGATTCATATAAGCCTCTACCTGTCACATCTCATATTTAGCTTTGTTTGGGAAGCCACCATGTAGGGTTTCCTGCAGGGTTTCCTGATATTTCACTCTATGGGATTTGCAGAGTTCATTTATTGAGCTCTATAACTAGCTAAGTTAGGATTTAGGGGTTCACTTATCCACTTTATACAAAACTGACTCATTTGTTTAGGCTTTGATGAGTGGAGAAAGAGGTCAGCAATACATGCTTACACTTACACAACATGATGCCAAAGCAGAAGATAGCTTGAACTTAAATTTATGTATCCAGGAGAAAAGCATTGCTACAAAATTATCTTGTCAAGCTGCCTGTTTTCCCAGGAAAGTTTTCCCTAAATACATGACAAGCTCAAGACTGCACCTTTCAAAAAATTCATTCTCCATCTCTATCCGATCCTCAGTAGTTATTGTTGAAAGCACACTGCATATTTTAAGAACCAAACAGAACAGTGATTTCCCCACTTTTCGAGAGGGCCCATGTGCTGAAATCAATGTACTGCAATGTGTGGATTGCTCATTCACTATCAAAAAGATAAAATATATGAACTAAAGCTGTACTGTGAAAGCTGAGGAGAGCTGATACTAAGCAGATATATTCAAGCAATGGAAATGTGGTAATATATTCCGGCAATTATTGGATAAGGGAGGGGATCAGTTTCCACACTGATGCTTTTGGTCTAGGACCTAAACAAACAGATGGACTTTTGACAAATCAATAATGTTCTCCAAAATAAAGTGTGAAGAATAAAATGAGAAAAAGCTTATTTGTTAGCTGTTACTTTTTAAGGATAGAAATATTAATCAACCATTTGCCAATATACGGATTATTTTTAAAAAGCCCTAATTTTCTCAGCCAGCTTTGTGTTCATTTTTGGGTGGGGACAGCCAGCAGAGCCCTCCTGGAGGTCATTTCCTTTTTCATGGCTCCAGTGTTCATCCTGCTGACTATACCTTACTCCTGCTAACTCCGACATGCTCCACACCTCCTCTCACTGAGGCTGGAGGAGTTCCTGCACAGCGAGATGCTGTCCTGCACCAACAAGGCACTTGAATCTCATCTTTCCTCTGCAACCTCATATTCTTAAATTCCCAAAACGAAGAGCCTCAGGGAGCATGCCACTAACATGGTTTTTCTATAAACATGTAAAAAAAATCCAGTTCCCTTCTTCTTTGGCTCAAATACCAAGGATGGAAATCAGCATGGATGGGAGACAGCCATTTGCTTAGGAAAATGGGGATAAGGAATGGATGAGGTACAAGTTCTTGCCTCTCAGGCAGAGGAGGCATTTAACAGCCTCAGCATGCACCCTCGCTCTTGCTCTGTGGCACCCTGGGCTGGGGACAGCAATCCGTGGGAGCAACCTAGCCCAGACTAGGACTACTTAATTTGCATGCAGGTGGCGAACTTCTGAAGCCATATTAAGGCTGAGGCAGGGTGGATTAATTTCGAGTCTTTTATATTCATTAACTCGAGCATCAGAGAAAAATACAAGGAGATGACACAATTACCCTCCGAGCTTCGCTGTGGAGCAACAGCTTTACAGTCTCAAGTTCACAATACTCTACTAATTGATCAAGAAGGGGTGAATCCCTACGAAGGGAGGTGAAAAAGCATAAGGCTCAAGTAAGACACTGCTATTATAGGGCTTCAGAGAGTCAATGATGCTTTGGGGGCACTTAGCTAAATGGCCCACATTATTTGCTATTTAAACCACCTTCTATCATTCAGCCCTCCTTGGGTATCAAATGATCCACTGCCAAACAAAACCCACATTTAGCCTAAAGTTTATGGTAGTCAATGTGCAATTGTCAATTCCTTTGAAAGCAGTCGAAGTCAGCCTCATCACCATATTTCTCTCTTCAGGCCATGAATCCTTTGACCTATAGGGCCCTTGAAAATACATCTGAAAGTAGGAAGATTTGTTCCACAAGAAGGAACAGCAGTAAAAAAAAAATACCTCACAGATCACAAAAGGTTTGGCTGCTGCGATGTGCCTGGAGTAGGAAGAGAAGCACCAGCTGGATGTTTACCTTAGGATCTTCATAGACCTCAGGGTCCATGTGCAAAATCTGCGGGTAAAGGGCTATCCAGTCTCCTTTCCTCAAACCGACTTCTTGATTCCCTTCAAGCTTGAGAACAAAATCCTCCTGGCTGATGCGAATGTTCATGGAGGACGAGCACATTCGTAAACTCTCGTTTAAGGCACTCTCTGCGATTAAACAGAAGCGGAGAGGGGGGGAGCATCAGAAATATGGGAGATGATTGGAAGTTATACATGGCTACAGCTGCTGAATCTCGACAGGTTTAGTAGGGCAGGCTAAAGGAAAAAAAAAGAAAAAAAAAAAAACACAAACCAAACAGAAAGCAGAGACCAGGAGGAGGCAATAAACAGCCCCGCAGGGCTGGGGCAGGGAGCCACAACACTGAACCTCCCGATGTGATTCTCACTGATGGTGCTGAGAAATCCTGTCGGCTGTAGGCAGCACCGAGTTTTGGGTGGAAAGTCATTATCCAAGCACCACGTTGAAAACAACACAATCAAAAGACGCGAATGCTTTATGCATTTACATATATTTTGGAGGTTGCAAGCAAATACCAGCGAAAGCATCTATGGAGCTATTTAGCTTGCCTTTCGAAAGCTGTTGGATGTAATGGCAGGACTATATGTTAGAAAAAATCATTTCGCTTGTTAATGCCATAGTCATTCTGAGGATTTTAAAATTTATTTATTTTCTTTTCAATGTGCTACACTGCCAAATGATAGCGTCTGTTATGGTCAGAGTAAATGAAAGCAATTCATTATTTGCCTGGTAATTTTAAGAGAGAAAGACACTTTTAATTGGTCAAGAGGAAACAAAACATAGTCCTTTCAGGCTTAGGGAAAGCAAGATTTTTGTCTCCACCATCACATCCTGGAAGGCTCCAGAAGCTGAATGTCCTTGCTTTCCCAGTGGCCTTCACCTTTTGCTCCTAGCACGACAGATTTTATGGCTAATTTCCGGCAATTTATCCTGGCAGTTTGAGGAGGAATTCCTTTGGGAATAATATGCATAATTTGCATAAATCATTCTGATAGCATGTATATCAGCATGTAGCTCCTGTCTAGGGCTGCATCTCTCACTTTGTAATCAAAACTGACTATTTTTCCACCAGCGTGTATGGGCGCTGTTGAATGTGACTTGATTCCTTCTAATCATCAGTGTGAAAAATAGCCTAAAATAGGGTTTCATTTGCACATAATAATCCATTTGTGTCTGCATTTATGTTCTGTGATATCAAATAAGCCTTCTCTAAGTGTTCACCAAGGCACTGTAACTGCTGCACCCAAAAGGTTAGTTTATTAGAGACAGTAGCTACCCGGCGTAGATGCCTCTGAAAGAAAAATAATAACAAATGTTCTTTCACTAAAAATTAAATCTGGTGCAGCATGCATAGCAAATAAAGTGGCCCTGGATGCTTTCTTGCAGGAGGTTTTTCCTTAAGCATGCATTTGTCTAAAGAAATGAGGCTGCGGTCAGCTTTGTGTGGCCAGCACCGTGATTCAATGTGACGTACAGTGAGTCTGTGCATATTCTTTTGGACTGCCTTCGTTACTATAATCAGGCAGAGTCAAATCGGCTTGTTGGTGATGAAGCCAGAAAAGAACCCTGGTTCCAGAAGATGGCCTCTACTGCAGATAGCCACAAGGCACCTGACACGATAGATTTCAACTGGCAGCGCTCTGGCAACAAAACTTCACGCGGTACAAAGCAAGGGTCCAGCCTCCGCTCCCAGACTGTCTTCAGTCTGTGGAAAATGAAGCTGGTAACTCTGTGCCAGTCCGCCATTTGGAAACGGTGGCAACATATGTGGTGACACCAGAAATCAAACGAGGAAGGGGGAAGGAGGGGAAAAAAAACAAAAGAAAAATAAGTATTAGAGTGCCACTGAGAAATATCAGGTTTACGTTTAATCGCCCAAGCGATGTGGTCACATCGTATCGGCGGACGTCCTCCCAGAAACCGCGGCAGTCCCTGCCTGCTACCGGATCCCAAATGACAATTGGGCAGCATATCTTATGCAGAAGTTAATCACAATAATGGAGCACAAAGTGTGGCTTAGCGGTCAGACCGTAAATGACAAATCTGTTTTACCTTCCAGTACCAGTTATGTGTGGAAGGCAAGCTTGGCTCTCGCTCTGAGCGATCATGCCGATAATCATTAGATGACAAAAGTAATGAGTCACATTATGATCAACAAAGGAGAATGGAGCTGGTATGGCTTTGCAGGCTCACATTAAAAAAATAGACAGTCAGCTTTCCACAAATGCTGGAGCTATACATTGAGAGGAATGACAACTGCACAATAAAACTGCAGCCTTTACTTGCAGTTGTCATAGTTCAGCAGATACCAGCCATCGCCGCTGACAGACCAGCTGGGTAGCTTGGGAGGCCTTCCATTCTGCACCATGAGATACAGTAAATTATCCAGCACGGTAGAGCAACATCTGTTTCTGTGCTTGTGCCGAACAAACAAGGCAATCTAAAGCATACCAAGGGATAACCAAGCAGCAAATGAACATGACCCTCCTTTTTTTCCCCCCTTCTTACACACACGAGATGCTAAACTTCACTGTGCGAGTGCTACATAAAGAAGCCAGGCTGTTGTTTGATAAGGTGTTGTCAGAGAGATTTTACATATTTTTGAGGGGGGGGGGGAAGAGAGATATCTCTCTCATAGTATTGTTATTCTTAGAATCCTCCCACTTCTCTCTTCCTTTCTCTTATACTAAAGCTAGCACTCAGCTTCCAATTCATTCTAGATTTTTTTTAAACTGTTTCAATATACTTATAAATATTCAGTCTTTAAACCCTAATTTGCTATACTTAGTTCACATGCCTTCAAGCATTTGTCTTCCAATTTCCACTGAATAAATGCGTACTAATGAGAAATAGAGCAAGCTGCTGAGGCAAAGCTGGGTGACTTGAGCCTGGCCTGCCACCAGCTTGTGATAGGCAGGCAAATTGAGTTAAAATGAAAAGTCTTGTCAGCTGAAATACAACATGGTAGCCAAACAGCAAGCTGTCAATCATCCAGCCAAAACAAGGGACTGCAGGTAATAAAAGGTCATTGTGAATCATAAGTGCATTTGGCTTTCGTAGGCAAGTTAATTTTAATTAAACATGATGTCTATCTGTAAATGTTTTACAAAACTTATTGTGCATAATGGATTGTTAATTTTACACTAACACACAGCAGGTAATAGGGTACTATAATTATTAGAGTGTATTGTAGGAAAATAGCTATCGAGTATGCAAATATTTTGGGGGGGTCATTTACCCACAGGCATCACGGTGTGCCAACACAAACGATGATCTGAAACAAGTACATTTGCATCTTACTAAGAACTAAATGGTACTGCCCAGCCCATTCCAGGAAAATACATTCATTTCTCTCAATCTAACCAACAATTTTAATGCTTAGCATTTGTGTTGCGACTACGCACTCCGTATTAGCTGTTTTTGGGTTCCTACCCTTTCCTGGTACGATACATTTTTTCAAGTTGTGCTCTTTTTGCAGGAAATATCTGGGATTCGGCAACGACCCGGGGCAAGAATACTTCACCATATAAATGAATGGACTAATATTAAACAAACGAACTGACTAAACATGCCCAGCTTTAAATATATCTCTGCTTTACCCTTTGCATTTCCATTATAACCATAAAAACCGACAGACCATTCTCATGTGTCGTTTACCATATTAGAGCTCCGTTGTGAGCCATAACGACTAATAATGTATGTTACTCCGTGCACACAAATATGCACGTTTGAGTTTCAAGAAAAGTCTTACGTAGACAAAATGAAGTGTGCTGCCCCAGAAATGCCATCAGAAAAAAATAATCAGGGCCAATATTTGCTAGTTTTGCTGTGGGTTGAAAGCTTTTTTTTTAATTTTTTAAAAAAAAATCACATACCTGTGCTTTGAATTTAGAAGTAAATCAGGCCATGTTGTTCCCTAGACCCAAAGAATCTGACCATAATAACAACGTTGCTTCCTGAGAAAGGCTTTTTAGTAATTCTTGTTTGTTCTCCATAGCATGAGGAATCCAAAAAAAAGGCTCTTGTTATAGTAGGCCAAAAAGAGGATGGAGAACAGAGCGCTTAAAGCAGGAGAATGAGATGACAAGGTGATGAACGTACAAGAATCCCACCTGGTCTGCCTTACTCAAGAGCAGGGACACAAATCCTGGTTTTCTGTGCTTTGGGTTGGCACAGGGAGCGAGAGGGAAGAGGAAAAGCTCAGTCTCGGAGGCTGGGGTCAGGAAGCTGCAAGGGCAAAGGCAGCGCTGGCCCACAACCTCCCGGCAACGCGGGGGTTTTTGGTGCGTAAGCAATGCAAATTGGGACCTCTGTCCCTCCTACACATTTATTAACAAAACATCTCTTTCCCCTTTCCACTGAAGCATGAATTTAATTCTCTTATGGTACATATTTTTTTTCTATATTATTATTTTATGGGACAGTATCCAGCCCTTTATGACTTAAGTGCCAGAAGAATTGAAATTTAGCTTCTGTTCATACCACATTACGTTTAACGCGATTATAAAATTTAACAAAAGTGTTACAAGAATACTACAAAGTAGGATGTGGCACTTTCCTCTCAACACATAAATCAAATGTTACCAAGGTACTTCAAGATTTCAAGGAGCAGCAGAGAAATGACACAGTTAATGTTTTAAACTGTTCATACCATTTTGTACCACATGGTTTTAGTGAAGTACATGCTTTTATTTTCCTTATTCCTACACTTCTGGGGTGCTTTGTTTTTTTTTTTTTCTTTTTTTTCCTTGCCATTCCCATCTTGGTCTCCAAATACAAAATAAATTATCTCTCGATCTTCTTGATGCTCAGTAACTTTCCTTTTGTATTATTTTTTTGTGGACGCTAACTGATGTGAAGCAATTTTACTTGTGTTCCTTAAGAGTACATTAAATGCTTAGAATGTCATGTTATTCTTCAGAAGTGTTCTTGTCATCAGATATCTCTCATACTACTTCAAAAGCACCCTCCATTAGTTAGAGATAAAACTGCACCAAAACAGCCGTGACTCCAGACGAAACCAACTTACTAGACTCACGCTACAGAAGATTAACATTAATGCTCTAACAAAAAGCAACCGGATCAGTCTGAATTTTATATTTGAACTATGAGAAACAACTCAAGTTTGAACACAGGTTCTTCACACATGCCACACTGGATGGTCCTGGAGAATGGCAGCTATCATATCCAAATCAAGCCTAGAGACTGTACTGCTCCACCACCCTGTCTGGACACAGCTTCTTTAAAGAGTGGAAAATTGGTTCAGGCCATGAGCTACCAAGACGTTAGCTCAGTTTTAACAGGGGACTGGATTCAGTATTTAAAAACAGAGGAATATTGAGCCATTATGCTTTTATTCAGCCGTTGTCTCTCCTGCTAACACTACCTATGGAGACTTTCAGATGCTTAAAGGTTAGGTTCTTACCCTCCACACCCTCTCTCCTCCCTTGGGCTAATTTTAGCATTTATCTTGCCAGAGCCGGTGCATTAGCAAACAAAGTGAGACCATCAGCTGATGCTCTGAAGGCCTCTCCAGCTCCTGGATCAGACTGCTTCTAATGGTAACTGGCAAAGGTCTCCCTTGCAAACACTGATCTAGGATTGGAAGATCTGTATCTCACTTAAAGCTCCCTTTTTTGAGTCAAGGTACTTTTTTTAATACTGTAAATACCATTTCTACTCTGTAAAGCTTTGCTTTCTCATATTTTGTTCAGAGGCATTGCTCAACTGAAGCCCGCTTTAGAAGTCTTTTTGTTTTGTTATAGAGAGAAAAAGAAAGAAACTGCTTGTGAAAAAAATTACATTTGCAGTTTAAATACATTATCCCACTTTAATTTCAGAAAAGGGTCTTTCTTGGCAGTACCATACAGAAGTATTTGAAATGCATTAACACTTCGGCAGATGCTCAGAATCAAACAACTTAATAGGCATCAACTTTTTTTCAAATAATTGCAAAGCTTCGATTTAGCCCTTTGCATACCTTGCATAGTTAATTACCTAGGCTTTAATGTTTACATGCAATGAGAGTATCTACAGCCATAAACTACATAATTTATAATTGATGTAAATGGGTGTTATTATGTCAATTAGGCAGCTGTGTCCTCCACCTTCTCAGTAAACAGAAATGAGTGATAAACCGAGTTTGCCGGGAGAGCCCCTCTTTTCTCGCTAACAGATAAAAATAAATTACCTAGGTAGACCAGGTTGTCCAATTGTTCTCTGGTGAGCTGGATGTTATACGTGGGCCCTCTCTTTTGACCTGTTGACTGCAGCAAATGGTCAACCTCGTCACGCACCGCTGCAAGAGCTTCTGGGTGCCGCAGAAGATAATACATGGCCCAGAATGTAGCTGGAATTGTGTTTCCCACAGAGGCCCACAGGAAGGCAAAATGATGTGCTGGGAGAAAATAAGTGAAAAGGAAGATTAATAGCGTTTATTACACTGATTAGATTTGCAGTGTGCTAATTAAAAGATGTTAGGACACAGACCCAGCCAAGGATCAGTGAATGCTAATGAGGACCAATAGGCTTCTGAAGTCTAATTTTCTGCTTAATGAGAATAGTTTGAAATGTAATGTCGGGGGGGGTGGGGGAAGTAAGGGGAGGAAATGCAGCTCAGTTATAATCTTTCTCATTATCACCATTAAGTATCTTGTTTTACCACCTCAGCACAAAAAAAAAATCAATTATCATAGAGGGTTGTTTCAGAGTAAAACATTTTATCATTAGCCAATTAGAAAGAACATAAAAAAATTTCAAGGTCGCCATTTTGCCTTTTTATTTCAAAGGTCTCTACTAAATTATTTTATTTTAGACAAGCAATCATTCATAAGTTTCCTACCTGCTTTGTCATAATCTCCAAGCAGCTCATATTTCTCAAATATATCTTGTCTGGCTTGGACCACTTTTGACCCTCCCAGCCATTTTGTCATGTTCTGAAGTAAAAAATGATGTATAAGCTCCTTCCGAACCTTCTTGGTAGCTCCTAGCAACTCAATTGGTATGTTTGCAGCTAAATAGGGAAAGCTGGCATCAAACTTGATAAATTTGTCTCTGATTTCACTAATAACTTTGTGGCCATCTGCAGCAGGAACTCTTCCATATAGTGTTACAAAACTGGCTTCAAACATTACAGAGCAGCAGAATTTGTACATTTTTTCTGTTTCCCAATCTGTTGCTTGTGAGCATTTCCATTCAAATATATCTTGGAGATTTTTCATCATGTGGTCAGAAATGATATCCAAAGGCTTGCCTTGTAGATATTGGTAGATTCTGTGTAGGTTTTCCTTGAGATCGGGGAATTTTCCTTTAGACAAGGCTGGGTAGTCAAAAGTTTTGGAAGCCATTTTGTCAGCGAATTCATGAAATTCAAGTTGCTTGCTATTTCGGATGACATAGACATATTGAAATGGGTCCATGATAAAGGTAATATATCTACCTGAATAAAAGAAAAGAAAAAAATAGACACATGTGCACTTTTATAATCTGGTGACACTTTTAGAAGTAATAACTGAAAATAAGCCCAGCCAATGTCTGGAAGAAAAGCATGAGAAAATCCCCAAAGCAAAGACCTGTGAAGAAATCTGCAAGGAAAAAAAAAGAAAGAAAGAAAAAAGGAAGATGTAACAAGTTTTATTTAGCTTTGGAAAAGAAGCTATATTTGTCAGGATGCAGATTCCACCTGCGTACACTTTTATGGCTCTTCTAAAATCAGCATGAAGCCATTTCCATGTAGACTGATCTACTGGTTTTGCCAACAGTAGGGTGTGACCTGCAATTGTGGCACTCTGGAATAAATCATTTACGACACTGGTATAATTTATGAAAATACAATGTGGAGTCGTAGCAGCATTTGAAAATTGTAGGTTTTTTACCAGCAGAAAGGGAGAAACATACACATTCACCTGCATGGAGGAAAGTGAAGCGGAGGCTGGAGTGGAAAACATGCCACCTAGGCAGCTTTTCTTCAAGCAGATGACACAGAGACTCAAAATCTTACAGTTACAGCTTTAACTGCACATTGCAACCCCCCAACATTTAAAGCCTCTCTTGCATGTGTTTTTTTCCTCAAGTTTTGCTGACTTTCTGTTAAGAATGTGCTTAGTATCAGTAGAATTACTACCTTAGGATTTGATTTTGAAGCCATTTCTTACAGTGGAGCAGGCTAACATGTTTAACATGGGTACCATTTCGGGGTACACGCTGTCCCAGCGCTATCATCCGTTGTGCCAGAGTGCACCAACAACTTTCTACCCTTCCTGAGGTACTTCATGCAGTGACACAGCCGTACGTTCAGCTGCTTGTACAGAGGGACAGGATTGCATCAAGTTTGATGCTTTTTCAAGTTGCCCATGCCAGAAAAATCCTGCTATTTCTCCCTAAACTTTAAGTCAACTACTAAAGAAGAGCATTTTGGTGAACTATCATGAATCAAAATGCTAACGCTGCAAAGGCTCAATTAAATCTTAACTCTTCATAGATGATTCCCATGTTAAGTCTACATTTAGAGTTCCTGATTCTTAACTTGAAGGGAGAGGTGCATTAGGGAAAAAGGGTACCCATTAAAATGTACACATTCTCTGTGAAAAATCCCAGTTATAAACTCAGGAAAATAGTAGAGCTTCCAGCACTTACAGTCTAATCCTGTCTCAGTAAAGGGACAGATCTCCTTTGATTTTAATGGGAACACTACATGCTTAACTGAGGACAAAATTTGGCTCTGTGACAGATGTCCTGAGATAAAGTAGTCACTACCACTAAAAATGTCAACAAGTATCCATGGTTACCATATAGTGATATTTGAATTGTCATAGTTATTCCGTATTCTGACTTGTATATACACACACGGCTCTATGGTAAATCTGGGCGCACTCTGGACTTCCTCTGCAACTACTAGCTGCCATAATTTTCCCCCTGCTTACATCCACTGTAATCCCAGCGAACCAGGGGATAAATTGAGACAGAATTTGACCCCCTTTTTTTGTCAACAGCATATGAAGGTTTTTAAGATACTCATAGAGTTTGCTTTACTGTAACGGAATCAACCATAGGTGTAAATTAATTTTCAAAGAAGAAATATATTGAGAAACCAGCATGAAAGAGATCCTCAATTCCTAGTCCTCTTTTCTGACCATTTCTTTCTTCCCAGACCACAGAGGCTGACAGGAATTTTTAGTCTTGACCTCTGCAGGGCTTTTGTTAAGAGTCCTAGAATTGCTCTCTCTTTCCATCTTTCACCCACTGTCCTGCTCTTTATTGAGGGTACCACCTTTGTGATCAGCTTGGAAAGAATGCCCACTGGAGCAATTTTTAATAAATAGATTTGGAGTGTTATTAACCCTAAAGATGAAAGCTGGCTTCCTAACTTTGCGTTTACAGGGTAAACAATTTAAGAGTTTTAATTAATATTAATTTAAACCATCTGTCCACCATCTGCTTATTTCTGATGCAAAATATGAGTTTCTTTGTGATCTTTAATCAGACACTTAGCAAACGCACATCAATTCTTATAATTTTTAAGTAAGAAAATGATTTTCAGCAAATGAGTTTTCAGACAAACAAACTATTTTAGCAATAATTTAAAATCAAAACTCACTCAACACTACCACATACTTTGGAAAAAAAAATCTCCGAGAAACAGAATATCACAGATCCCAATTTTTATTATTCCCATCAGGTTCCTGGTAGAAAAAAATATAAGTATGTACCAAAATATAATTCATTTTGTAGAATCAGTTCAGGCTCCAGATCACATCATTGCAAGTCAACAATACATATAAACACATAAAGCAAAATACTTGTTACTGCACTTAGTAAAGGTCTGTATAGTCAGAAAAGTGGAACCCCTCTATAACAAAGGCAGCTTGTTTACGTACACCACCAAGAATCTAATTTTAGATGTCTCAATTAGAAAAAGACTAAAATCTAGAGCTAATTAACTGCAGCTAGTAAGTTGTTGTTGTGAGAGTGGGTATGGGAGCCTTCAGCAATTACAGTCATACTCGCACACAGATGCACTATGCGGCTACACCGCTTTATCCCCATCTCTTCCATACAGGAACAGATTGCTAATGACAAAACCATGCCCCAACACCTCCTCTACCCTGAGTAGCAAACATCCGAACTGGAAGAAACTTTCTCATCTCAAGTTATGATTTTAAATTTTTTAAGTGTCAATATGGTTCTTAATTTTGCTTTTTAAATCCTGTCATTGTCCCTGATGAGGTCTCTTCCCGCTGATTGTCCCTGGTGGTGTCAGAGACCAACAAATGCAAATCTCCCCTAAAGTTTCCAGTTATTATTTGGTATTTTAAAATGCAGATTCCTCCCTCCCATGCCTTTCCATTGCAGCTAATGCCAAGCACCACCTCTTAAATGTAGCCTTTTCTGAAACCAAACCAAAATCTTCATGCTCATGAGTTTCCACCAGAGTACTGGTAAAGGTAAATGCCAGATCAGCCCAAAGCGGAGGCATATCAGGCAGTCCACAAATCAGGAAGCCTTAAATATTGAAGGTAATTATATAGGGACCACTGGGGACCAAGCTCTCTTTGTTAGATTGTAAAAAAATCCTCCAACACAAAAAACTAAGTAGACATGTCCATACAGAAATGTCACTCTCCAAATCTCAATAGTTTAAGTCACTGAGCTGTTTTATTTAGTACCATAGAAACACATCAAAATAAAAGATGTACACTTGTTTCTGTAGAAAGCCCTGTTTTTTTTTTTTTAAATATGGTTACAGGGAATTCATACTTCCCCATCCAGTCCTTCAGTCTGCATTACACCCATGCTGCAAATAGCCTGGTTATCTCCCTTTAGTTTACACAGTCTCCTAGAAATAGAAGATTGATGTGGAAAATATGAAAATTGTCAACTTTGGTAAATCTGAGCACAGAATCCAGTATTTGTATGATAGTTAAGAAATTACTCTAATAATGCATTCTGGAGCTTTTTAATGCTAATGATGAAAGACAAGCATTTCAGATGGCATCTAATGATGGATGTTATTACGGTAATGCTTGCAGCAGGCTTCAGCTTGGTAAGGAGTTAATGTAAATAACCTTCTGCCTAAGAGAGAAAAATGTGATACGTTACTGTAGGTGTATCGTGATTTAAAATAAAAGAATGACTTAGAAGCGGTATTCTAAAAGGCAAGAGACTTTAGTAAAAAACCCTAAGATTATTTTATTAAAAGCTGAGTTAGTCTCAGAGAGAGTGTTGTAAGGTTTGGTATCATTCCTAATAACTTGTCAAGAAAAGGAGACAAAGTTTAATCCCAAGAACCAATGACAAAACTGTTTCAAGCTCTTTAAGCTCTTACTTAGCCGTCTGCCTGTGCTGCTGACCCTTATCAAGCAGACAGGTTGGTTTGGGAAGTACGATCATCTCAACACAACAATCTCTCATCTCTCTTTCCCCTCCTTATTCTTTTCTTTTCTCTTTTTTTTTTTTTTTTTTAAGACTATCACATTTACGTAATCGTCCTCTTATTAGAGAGATTCTGCTGAACTGCTGACAATGATGTACAGTGGTGCTTCGCCAGCATGACGTTTGGGGAAAACGATTCTGCTGCACCACCACACAAAACCAATTAGAGAACTATTTTCTGCGACAGGTCAGGAATTTAGATTGTTTCTCATAGAAAGATGTGCTTTTTAATTTCTTTATTAAGATGACATCCATGTCCCTTGCGACTTTTAGGGATGACAATCATTTGCTCATCACATGGGAAAGTACAATCAGCAAAATCGCATTACCGGTACGGGGCAATGCCAGAAACTCCAAGCATCGTTCCGCATTTTCCAAATGAACTAGTTTGAGAACCAATAATTAGAACAATATATATTGATAGAATTTTTTGACAGGACCTTTAGACACCCACCAGGGCGGTAAAGTAATGATAGCCCATATACAACAGGCTATGCTACGTTTGCCGGACATATAAACATCATCTTTGTCAAATCAGTGAGACATATAGAAATCCTGTACGTCTTCGGATCAGGACATGATAGGTGGTACTAACTAGCTTCAGCTTCTTCCTTGTCTTGTGGATGACAAACCCTTTCTCCGTAGTGAAGTCCTGACGGTCAGTATTTTTATACTGAAAAAAGAGAACTTAAAGTGGTATCTCCGATATGACAAATTCACAAAATCAGAGATTTCCCTGCATAAGGCTGAAATGATATCCAGAACTCAGTCCATTTACCTCAGCCTTTAACAAGAAAGGTTTCCTCAAAATACCTGAACACAAGGAGATTAATTGAAATAGAATTTTGTTTAGCATGCAAATAGAAATTTATAAAATTAAATTACACTCATAGATGGCTTAAACACACAAATCTCTAAACATAGTCTTTCATAAAATAATAAAGAGGTAAAAGAGAAATAAGTATTTGATTAAACACATTAAGGATTCTGAAGTATGACTATATCTGGTTTTATGAATATACTAAGGTAGTCTTTGAATTATAATTATCAATCTGTATTTGTAAGAACCCAGGACTGTATATAGCGTGAATATACACCAACAATAAAAAAGATATTTCAACAAGAGTTGGTCTTGTAATGTGTTGAACTCACTTTCAAGATGGAAAAAAATCTGAGCATATCAGTTTCCAAAGAAAAAAACCCTGAATGAATAAAAAAAATCACATATTTAACAGCTCTAAAAATGTTCTTCCAAAGGAAAAAAAAAGAACAGATTTGGTAAGAGGAAGAAAAATTTTATTAATTAAACATACAGTTTGCAATTTAATTAATTGACTTTTGAAGGAAAAAAATATATTTATTGCAAAATATTACTTGTATGGAAATATAAAGCTAGTGCTACTGCCATGAAATTACAAAGCAAACTTTATACTTTACATTTTTATTTGAAACTCCCTAAAAATACAGGGAAAGCTAAAACCAAGATAGACCTAACTCTAAAGTTGATCATGTAAACCAGGATATCAGCATGTAAACGGGCAAAAGATCCATTACATCCACCTATACTAATAAGAGTTTGCCTTTTTCTGAACAGAGGAAAATACTGGATTTTAACTTTATTTTAGTAAAAAGTACATCTGTGTGTATATATATATATATAATGTAAATTTATATATTGAAGTTTCATTCAAGCTTCCAGCTTCATTCTACATTTTTCTTCTACAGCTAAGTGTCTATGTGAAACCACTCAAATGTTTGTATTCAAGCTAGTGTAGTAATACAGCTATAAATATAGAAAGCAGCAAGGTTATATCATACTTTATTATAGTTATTTTCAGTGAGCGTGATTAGAGTAAGAGGCTGGCAATGGGAAGTTCCTGTGTTCCAGTCCTGATTGTATCACTGAGTCAATGTGTCATTCATTCCCTTGTGTTCCTGTCAACCAGTTGTAAAATGTGTGAGAACATATTCTGCACTTTTTTTCTTATGTGTTTTCTAAATTTAATCTGATATTTTTCTGTGCGGTGTCAAGATGATGTTAGTTCTCCCTTCTTTAGAAAAAAAAACAATACACAATTAAATGTGCTGGCAAAATCTATGTTCATACATTACATGCCTACAGATTCTGTCGATATGCATACATACCTATAGGTGTATATAAATCCACATGCTCATAATTATATCCCATGGATAATTATTATGCATACTATACATGTGAATTTAAGTAATTTTTATTGGCCTATGCTACACAAAAATGTGTTTGTTTAAGGAAGATTCTAAACTAAACATTTGAATTAGTATTTAACTTCACTGATGGAAAAAATCAAGAGAAATACTAAAATATTTCTCACCAGCAATATGTACAGTGAAAATATCTCCAAGTTTCTTTTGCTGATCAAGTAAGAATTTGAAAGCATCTTTTCTAAAAATCAAAGCCTTTCCAAGGTAAGGAATCCAGCCATTTATTAGCGGGGGCTCTCCAGTCTTCCTGTTAAAAACAAAAAAAAAGTAAACAGGAATTAACTTTGGCATGAGAGCAACTCATCTTTGTATTTATTTATATATTACACTTAGACTCACCATCTACATATATAATTCTTGCAACACAAAATATGTTGTACAGAAAGTTCTTCAGATATGATGGCAGGTTAAATCTAATCACACCTCTGAGCACAGAAGGCTCTGTGTGGTGATTAGGAAAAATAAGTGAGAGAAATTGAGATGCATTTAACTACAGGACATCCAGTTATTACCATCAAGTTATGAACACAGAAAAATGACATTCGGTAGAAAATCTCCCAGCAAAGAGTCCTCTCATTTTCAATATTTGGCGTGTCAGAGGAAGACGTATTGGAAGGCAATTATGACAGATTTAGGTAAATAGGACGCCAACATACCACACAAAACAACTAGCCTTACAGATAACATTTTAAGGATTTCAGATTACTCGCACACAAAACAGCTACCATTCTAACTAAATATCTTTAAAATACAGAATAATAATAGAGGACGGACATTTACCATAATAAATCTTAGTCTCCATATATTTACAGTCTCCTAAGCCAGAAATGTGTATGAACAGTTTAAGATTAAATTCTAGATAATGATATTTGCATCCCAGTCTAAAAAAACTAGCCATGGTGTGTTAGTTATGTTTATGGAATAGTACAAAATGCCTTTTAAGATTCTAGTAAGTTACATTTTTCTTTAAAAAGGAAAAAAGGTTCCCACACTGTCCTATTCCTGACTGCAAGTAAATGTCTTTCCTTCATGCTGGTCTTTAGTTGCTTGAATCTGATTTACAACAAAGAAACATAAAGCGTGCTTGCTCTGGAAAGGATTAAAACAAATATTCACGAACAACTCTGCTGCTACATCCCATCTGTGAAGGTGACTTATACTACATGCAGAACAACTCATTCTGATTAAACACAAGATATTTACTAGCTTGGATCTAATCAAAGATCAAGGGATCACAAGCTTTACTACTATCATACACAGCATGGATTTTTATGTAGCTGGATTAACCCTATCATAGCCACATTCCCCCTTGAACTGCTGCAACGGAAATGGAAAAAAAAAGGTAAACATGATATGCTGTATTTAATTTTTTTATTTTCCTAATTATAACTTTCTGAGCAGGAAATTACAAGCCAGGGATTTGCTCTCTTACTTACAAAGTTGCTATAAATTTAATTTACAGATAAACAGATGTGGCCAAACCAAGTTGTACATCTTGATCTCTTTCTGTTTAACTGACTACTAATTAGGAATGTTAAGTTTCCAAGAACATCCTTTTGTCCTCTGGAAAACCAGTAAACCTTCTGGTTCAAACTTGACAATTTCACAGCCGACACGTTTGCCCTGGCTTTTTCGTTTCTTTGGGTTTTGTGGTTTTGTTTGTTTTCTGGTGTGGTTGTTTTTTTTTTTATTGTGGAGAAGGTGAAGTCCCTCTTTTTTCAATATCTCCCATAAACCGCTGTATTATCCATCCTTTGGCAGTCAAAAAACAACACTATTTACTCAAGTGGTCCAGAAAACTTTGTAACAATTATTTCTCTATTAAGTGAATACAAGAAAAGAACTAATCTGAGATTACACAAGAGGGATCACCAGCCCTGGAAGCATAACGGCCCACTTGATACCCTCAATTATCCCCTCTGAGCCCATAAAGAATTGGGATGATTTACCCATTTTTTTTCACCCCCAGACTATTAAGTCCCAAGAGCAGATGCCTTTCACTTCCCGTGCTGGACACTATGCCCCATAAGTAGCATCCTGACAAATATTTAGATAGGCTTTTTGTCATCTTCTAATTGAATGCACCTAATTTCACCCTCCACGTTCTGTCATTCGGTCAGAAGCTGTATTCTTCACAAGCTCTCCGCCGGGTAAAAAGGAAGCAGCTCAGAAATCCAGGGGAAAATTAACTTAATGCTCCAAGTCTGTGGGATCACATCAGGGAGACATTTTGCTGTCGCAAAGACGTGAGGGTCATCGTTCGCTTCAGACATGTTTAGCTCAGCAGCAATAAGCTTAACACTGTTAAACACCGTGTCAAGGCTACGCGGCTTTCAGAGGAAAACGTAACACCAGTTCAACTTATGACCCACAGCAGACTGATAACAGAAATGTGTCTTCATTTCTAGCTTTCTTTCTCTTTGGAAGATGGAGGTCATCTTCATGACTTATAGATGTCTGCCAACACACAGCAAAAAAGAGCACCGCATATATTTTAGTGCCTCCCAAAAAACAACGCTTGGCTGCACAAACTTTTAAGCAGTGCAGTTCAGCTGACCCCGGCTTCCTGAAGGACTCTCACCTGCATCCCGGGTACCTCAAGAAGTTCCCATCAACTTCAGATGCTACACTGAACCATTAACAAAGCCCACAGAAACTTTTACTGGTTAGTTAATTTGTTTATGAACGTCAGCTCCAGACTCACACTTCACAGCCATTGTAAAATTTGATAATTAGGTAAAATATTTCTAATGTTAAAGTTACATTTTTCTCATGACACAATATATATTGTTGTACCAAATGTAAACTATAGCTAAGAAATACAAAAGAGCAATATGAAGTGCTTTGATGGCAATTTAAGATTCCAACTTTTTAAATTGAACCATTCAGAATATCTCACCAGATTACGTTTTATTCAGACCTAGTTTAACTGCTTAAATTCTAATTCACTTAACACACCTCGTAATATTCCCAGGCCTTTTCGCTCCATGTTCCTGTTTTTTCCAGATTGGGCTGGTTTGGCTTATATACAGGAATATCTTTACTCATCTGAGAAGCCTTTCTGAAGTCAGTAAGACTTAATGGACAAATTTCTCACATATGTGAGTGAATTTTGCAAATAAAGCATCAGCAACATGTCCAATGCAATCTATAAGTAGACGGATCAGTTACAAAGTGGAGGGAAAGCAACGCAGTTGTATCATCCATCATTGTTAAATGGATAATTTCAAATGGCATTATGCAAAAATCAGCTGGCTACAAATACAGCCTGTACATAGAATTAACAGAATTTGATAACTGTAATTTTTCTTTGCTTTCATGAAGAAAAGATACTTCCTTGTTAGCAAGTGATGAAGTTGCAATGTCTACTCAATCAAAGCAGGAACGTTTTGGAGTTTGTTTCCTTAAGGGAGATTTTTCAGCTCACCCAAAACATAGTAGTCACTGACTCAGGTGTGATTATTTAGCTGCAGAAGTAAGGAAGTATTAAAAAATGTGGATGATGTGCTTATGTCTCGCTTATACTAAGCAGCAGTGATGCAATAAAGCCCAAGAAAAATGGGCTACAACATAAATTATGTGAAAAATAGGTAATTTTTTTTTAATTCAATGTCTCTAAACATTGTTTGCAGTTAGTGAAAGGGAATTATTTGGGAAACCCAAATAAGGTCATTTGTTAAGGTCTGTGAACATTAACATATTTTTTTTTAATTGTAAAGAAAAAACCTTAAAGATTCACAAGCAAATAGACTTTGCCAGCATTATCTCTCATAGAAATATTGTTGCTTTATAAAAGCACACAAGACTATTCTTTTGCTGGTTACACCACTTCAGCTCCTCTGCAGTGCAGGGCACACGATCAGTGTAAATGAGAGGAGAATCCTTCTCATTTCACTGGTTATTTGTATTCCAAAGGAGCAGATGCCTTCCAAATTATTCAAAAATCCACAGCGCATCTTGTACTATAGCAGATGAACAGGTTAATTTTTCTCTTTGCACATAATAAATCATAAGTGCTTTAACACCCATAGTCGCATTTCATGAACATAAACCTTCTGTTTAATAATGTCTGTTTACAACTAGAATCAGACATACAGTAATCTCTTGCCTAGGATAAACATTAATCCAGATCTGTCTAGAAAAATTATACAATTCATTACTATAAGTAATCTCTATTGTGCCCTGTGCTTAACCTTCATCTTTTTTCCTGTCCTATAATCTTGCAAATCCACCGGTACTGTATGATTGGCATCTGGTGTTAACACAGCCTTCACTGCACACAGCACAGCTGAAAAAGCCCTATGTGAATACATCACTCTGCAGGGTACCACTGCTTCAGCTGACCACTTCCCAACAACTTTCACCAAAGGGTGAAAAAAATCCACAAGCCAGGGAGAAAAAAGGTCTAACAATATCGTTTGCCACAGAGGAGCCATTTTAATTTTCCAAACCATTGTTACTATCCACAAAAATTAAAGGTATCAGTCTGATTTTCCCATAGCATCTCTGGTCAAATCATCACATACCACGTACAAGCTGGAACACACTGTGCTGGGGGACTTTAAGGAATGGAAATGGATGGGTACAGAAGCAGAACAAAAGCTATTATGAACATGTCAAAGCAGTTTGAGATTATTCACAGGCTTGATCACAATATTTAAGCAACAAGACATGACAGACAGTGTCTTTCCAGTGGCTTATGAACACTCTAACTGTGAGGAAAAGAATGAGGCCAAAGGCTTCAACCCCAAGAAAGGTAATTCCCAGAAATGTGGTGTCTGGAGTGTCTTCTTGTATTATGAAAGAGAGAACACAGGAAACTTAGGACAGGAGAAAGACTGTAAGTCTATCTTCCTATTTTTTTTCATTTAGCAGTTACAGTTTCCCCCCCAGAACTGGTCATGGCATTAGGTGTTTTGTATCTATAAGGACAGAAAAAAATGTTATCTTCCAAATATTTGTCCACGACACCATTTTTTTACTTATAAAATTTATGAATGTCTTAAATACCCTGTCTAGATTATCTGCCTCAGTGACCTGGAACTCTAAATTTTCCAGTTTGAATACATGTGATATGAAAAACTATTCCCTGCAGAACAAGCCAGATGAGAGGTTTAGCAATATACAGCCTTCCACTTTTGAATTCTCAGGTTATGTACCTCCTACGGAGGTAAGGACCAGATGCTGCACCTATCTGATCACTATTTGCAGGCTTACGTAGAGTAAATGGATGCATCAGGCCAAGTCTTGATGGAAAGATGCGAACATGGATTGACTCAGTGAAGAAGAAGAAACAAGAGCCCCTGGGTTGGAAAAAAACTCATGCTGCCGCAGCCTTTACTTTCATCTGGGTAAAGTGATTTCGAACTGCAGTACTGATAACCTCTTCTTTTTCATTAGGATAAAGATCACTCATACAAGAAAAGGAAAAAGACAAGAAAAAGTAGCAAATAATACACTTTTGAGCACACCAAGGAGAGAAGAGTTTATCTGTGCTCTCAAAAAGAGCAGTACAGCAAAGTCAGACTCCAGTGGTGATGTGAGACAAACTGGGAGAAATGCTGGAGAAAACAAACCAACCAACCAGTGCATTTTTACAGTGATTTTGTTTCTCACAGAAAAATGCAGACCTTTGGTTGAAAGCTTTTCATGTCAAGAACTTCTATGATTTTAATTTTTTTTTTTTTTTTTTTTTCTGTAAAAGCATAAAAGCTTTTGTTGCTACGAACTCTAACTTGTGTTGTAATCCATTCATCACAGGAGCCTCTTCTTTTTTCCCCTCTTCTAGTAGTTTCATTTGGGTCATCCTCAAATATAAAAAAAACCCAACACTACTCAACAACTCATTCAGTAGTTCTGAAATATCAGTCTCTAGGAAATCTTATTCCTTTGCCATTTTTAAGGCTACATTATCTCAACAACTGTAGGTTCACATTGTACATATCACTTCACACTTCAAAGTTGTGTGTTGAAAGACACTTTCATAAATTCAACAACTGCTTGTATTGACTGGTTGGGACATTGTCTAAAAAGCCAAAAGGCAGGTAAATAACATTGTGGGAAAGTCATCTGAACAGTTTAAAAACGGAAACTCGCTGAAAAAGCCCTTTTGGCTCAGGTTTTATCAGAGGCTGAAAATTCCCAGATGGTTCCTACACAAAATATTAAGTAAAGTTTCATAACAGCCAGGATAGGAGTCATGGCAAAGACAAGACCTGGATAATATGACAATAATTCGGCAATATTAAAAGTGAATATACATTCACTGCTTATGGCCCCATTCTTTAAACCCTACTTTGTTTCTCTGGGCTACCTCCGGTCACCTCACCTCTGGGTGAGGTCAATAAGAGCAGCCATGACTACTCAACACTTTCCATGACCAAGCCCAGGGTTATTTTATTACCTCTTATATTTGAGATCACTTGCCCAGCCCATGGCTTTTCCTTCCTTAATTTAGCTTTAATCAAAGCAAAATAGGCTAGGAAGGGATGATGGGAGGTTACTTATTCCATGCCTCGTATCCCAGGTAGGATGCTGTGCACCGATATCTTCCCTCATATTTGTCTATGCTGTTCTTGAAGGTACTCAGTAACAGAGTCTCTATAGTCTCCCCAAGCAATCTGCCCTTATTATCAGAAAGTTACTCCTCGCATCTAACCTTTATCTTCATGTTGTACCTCAAGCCCACTACTTCTCATTCTGCCTGTGAAGGATAAGGGAATAAACGATTCCGTTCACTTCTGCAGGAGCACTTTATACATTGAAAGGTACTTACCATGTCCTCCCTTAGTCTTCTTTAGGTTAAACAACCTCAACTTCTTCCAGTATTTCCTCATAGCTATTTTCTAGACCTCTACATACGCGTGTCCCTCCCTTCTTGATTTTCTAAAGTTAGCCCACACTTCTCTCTATAGCAGCGTCCTGCATTGAGCACAGCAGAGCAATTACCTCTTCCATCTTGTGGGCAACGCACCCGGCTTTGCCTCCCAGCACAGCCTCGGCTTTCTGTGGAAAATCACCATGGTGAGGATAAAAACCCAGCTTGGGAACCATTACAGCCCTCAGACTTTTCTCAGAGAAAAGATCATGGTCCTGTCCAGATGCTGTTGATTAGTCCTCTGTGTTTTCCAGTTCGCCATTTGGAATGTTAATCCCTCCTTTGCAGACTTGCAGCCGCTCCTCTTTTGGTATTATCCACAAACACAAACACTTTTTTTCCTGTATTTGTGTGACAAGGATGGGATCAGAACATGAAGTCCACCAGTATTTCCTTTTACCACTATCAGGAACATATTTATGCTGCACACTAACTGACTTTACCTAAGAGAATCCAACGACTCTCGCCTAATATCCATCTCTTTCATAAGCTATTTCTTCACTTTAATATACTGTACGCAGTAAGTAGCTCATAGTAGGAAATCATATTAACCGTCTGGCCTAGAAATGAGAAGTGAAGTGTGGACAAGAATGTCAGCATCCCCCACAGAAATATAGTCAACATGCAGAAATCATTCCTTACGTAATAAAGAGCAAACAAATAAATTCAGGAAATGTCAGAAACAGTGGTGGGACATCATCATGTTTAAAAACCCGTGGTAACAAGGAAAGAGAGGAGAACGTTAGACGGAGAGATGTTGCATCTTCTGTGTGCAGCAACAATATTTTCTTTGGGTACGTAGTATATAATTTAAGATGTAAAAAAAAATTAATTGTAAAAATTAAATATTATTTTCTATAAAACTGTATGAATGCTAAATAATGCAGGATGTTTATTAGAGCAAAACAGGTGATGAAAATACAGCCTTCATTTCATGTAACTCAGCTGTCCAAAAGTTTGGTATCTTGGTTAAGCCAGACATCTTTTAAGTTCTCTATAGTCACTAGAGAGAAAAGGAGTGAAAAGGCTTTTTTGGAAGTATTGGTCTTTATTAATGATACCGATAGGTTAGAGTCACTCAGGTAGCAAACACAGGATGACTCCCCTACATTTCCCTAATTTTGTCATGACTCTTCCCACATTTGTTTTTTTATGTCAGTTTTCCTGGCCCACCAATTTTCAAATGTTTTTCTCCTCCCCATGATCCCGCTGTGTACCTCCACCCCGGCTGCCCATCCCTCTCCAGGTGCCTCTGTGGACCTGCCACCACCATTCAGCCCCTTTGCCCACCCACTGTTAACTTCCTTCTCAAACCAAGCTCCTGCTCTGATCTGGGGAGCCTCTGTTTTCACCTCCTGCAATATATTCTTAGTCCAAATATTTTCCAACCTGGTTTCACTTTCAGCTCATCCTCAGTCAAATCCCTTCTTGAATCCTGACCACCACCATCATCACTGCAGACCGCATACATAATGCATCGTCACAGAGAATGCATGAGGCTGTTGGTGAGTCTGGTCCATTTTCCTCACCGTGCTCTCCTGCCTGCCTATACCCATCTGTTGTCTCCTGTCTTAGATGGTGATAGGAATAACCTTTCTACAGTGCATGTCTACACTGTACCTTGTAAAATTGATCTTAATTTGTTAGATCGACTAGTATCAATAAAATCACTCCCTCTATTTCCCCTTCCAGGGAATAAGAGCCATTTTAAACAAGCAAGCACAATTCATTCAGAATGCACGTGTGTGTGTGTGTACATGTATTTATGAGCATAGATTATGTGTATAAAGCATACTATTTCTATGTATGCACACAGATATGCATATATGCAAACAGAGAGTAATTTTACCATAGGAAAAACTAAGTGGTGCTGCAATTTTTTTATAATGGTAACACAAACATTGAGTTTTATTGCAGTATTTAGTTTTATTGCAGTAAACTTCTGATGTTATAGCCATGGTGGTATCGTGAGTATCGGTACCACCCTTTCGACCTGAATGCATTATATACTGTTATACGCCAACAACAGAACACTGCAAAAACCTGTACTCTCACTTGCTCCGCCTACCATGCACTAATCTTCAAATACCAGCAGCCCATTCCTGATTTATCAAGGTAATTAACTAGAGAAACAGGGCCACTTACTCTGTCTTACAATCTGCACGTGCATAGCTTTATAGGAATAAAAATTTTTGCATTTAATCTTTAAAAAAGAACGCAACACAGCTATGAAATCTTTAATTAACAATTTAATGACTCCCACAGCTATGGCCATACATTCCCCAAGTGGAAGCACAGCAGCAGATGGAGATCTGCAAGCAGTTTCCCTCCTCTCCTCCTAGAGCTTCAGAGGTCAGACATTTCATGGATTGTGTTACAGAATTAACAGTCAGGACATATATGTTTTGCTCAAAAATGTATTGAAAAATTCCAAAGTACAGTCTGAACCATTGAATAAATACAAAAATACCCCAGGTACCTTACTTAGTCCACTTATTTGTAAATACAACTTGAAGTTGAAATGATACACTGAGAGAAGGTAACTAATCCTGTCACTAAAGCATATATTGCAGTTAAACAGCAACTGAATACTGTACTCAAGTGAATGTTTCAAAAGCCTTAACGTTTGTAAGATGAATGTAGTGTTAGTAGGTCTTCTCCCCCTTTAAAGTATTATACATACTTGCTTCCTAGATCCTTGTTTTCTCTCTTTTCCTTCCAGTGCTACAAGTCTATTGCACATGTTAAGAGAAAAGAGTCTTGTAACAGGACTCCCCACTACACATTCATTCTATCCTGCTTCATCTCCTTCTGCCACCAGCCTAGATTAACGTCTCAGTTTCTCCATCTGAACTGATTTTACTTCTCTCAGCAGAGACTATAGGTGATTTATTTCAGCAGAAACCATGTTGCAATCCGCACTCTTCCTCTTTTGCTCCTCACTAGTTGCAACAAGTCTCTCCTTTTCTTCCCTCTTCTTAGACGTGCTTCTATGCTCTTTCCTTACATCCCTCCTCTTCCTCCAGAACTTCACCACTCTGTTTTCCATTTCACTTGTACCCTTTCCTTCTCCTCTTGCCCTGAGCTCTGCTCTGGCTCTGCCCCTGCCTGCAATAGCACACATGGGTCTTTTTCAAGCCAGACTTTCTCACCATTCATAGTTGGATAAGTGCTGTCCCTGACTTAACAAGCTGCCAACGGGACAACAAATGTGATTATTTGCAAATTTATTTTTCTAGGGCTGGGTAGTACTACCATGCGTAAGAGCAGCACCCTTCTATAATTCATGCTACACGCTATGTAGCAGCAACCCATCAAGTATCTAGTCTGAAGTGAGAGGATATGAAGTGCAGATTTTAACTGAGCATTTCTGGGTAGGAGTAGCCTGAAACTAGACCTCTCATTATGAGGGAAATTCTGAAGTATCTTAAAACATTTTTATTTTTAAAGATAAAAAAAATCATGATATATTTCCCACAAAACAGCTGCTCCTCAATTTTATTTAGCAAATATCAGAATGAAGACAGTTGTAGCCTTCTCAGCGTGCCCAAAGCTTTTCCTAGGATGCTGAAAGGACAAACGAGAGGGATGGTTGTGCCCTCTCCTCCCTGGGGGGATTTGCAGAGCAGCCCGCAGTTACCTGCAGCCCGTGCAGACACCCTGTGAGCTGGGCGGTGGGTCATGTATCTCACAGGCAATCTCTGCCCGACCTCCCCCTGGGGTGTGCTCATCTGCTTTTCCCTCTCCTGAGCCTAAAACTCTGCTGAGCCTGTAACAGATTTAATATCTATTAATTTAAGAGCTTCAGTGTATTGCCTGAAAACAATGGTTTGATGCTTAGAAAATATCTTCCTTTAATTGGTTTGTGGCTGCCCTTCTTAAATATTTATGTAAACTTTATTGTGTTCAAGGGCATAAGGGTTAAACCTAAATAAAGCTCCTGGCCTTGTATTTGTGTGAGTTCTCTGGAATGTACAACATCCTTGTTGGTTGTAGGTAACCTAACTAATTCCAGTTTTAGGTAAATCAAGAATACGTTTTCATTCTGCAGTCATGGGAAGTAAAATATTATTAACTGAAGATCATAAGATGGAACAGTAACTGGGCCATTGTATGTCTGAACATGTTTTAAATCCCTCTGCTGTGAAAGATGGAATAGAAAATATAAATACAATTCTCAATTTTTTTAATTTAATTGAGTAAATGTCAACTTAAGGACTATAGTCAGAGACATTACAATTGCAAATGAATACTTGTTTTCCTAAATTGTTTCCTGCACAAAATAATACTTGGGTTATAAAAGGGTCATCTTTCTGAAGAGTCCAAGACTTACCTGTCCTACATTTACTGAAATATATCATCCTTTTTTTTTTTCCAAAACCAGATACCGTCCAATTGCACGATTTCAAAGAGAACCTAAAGGAAATGGGGTTGCTTAGCCTGGACAAAAGGAGGCTGAGGGGAGACCTTATCACTCTCTACAACTACCTGAAAGGAGGTTGTAGTGAGATAGGTGCCTCTTCTCCCAAGTAACAAGTCATAGGATGAGAGGAGATGTCCTCAAGTTGTGCCAGAGGAGGTTTAGATTGGATATTAAGAAAAATTTCTTCATCAAAAGGGTTGTCAAGCATTGGAACAGGCTGCCCAGGGAAGTGGTGGAGTCACCATCCCTGGAGGTATTTAAAAGACGAGTAGATGTGGTGCTCAGGGACATGGCTTAGAGGTGGACTTGGCAGTGCTAGGTTAACGGTTGGACTTGATGATCTTAAAGGTCCTTTCCAACCAAAACGATTCTATAATTCTGTGGTGGTACAGAGCTTAGAGAGGCCATGGCTTTCTGACGGGTGGATACCATTGCTCCCTGGTTGAGCTGGCAGAGCTTCAGCTCCCTTCCTGCAGGCCTTTGCATGCAACCTGCCACGCAAACTGCCGTGCTGTGCCCTGTTGCCAGTGCTCCTGGTCACTGGCGCTCCCTAGGGCCTTCTTTTATATGTGTGGGGGGCTTGGTCACTATTGCTCCTGGGCCCGCCCTGGTCTTGTCAGCTGCTGTGGCACGAGCTGCTGGCTCTTGGCATCTCTCTCTGCTTGAGGTTCCCTTGGTTCAGGAAAGCCCCCTGTGCATTGCACTGGAGAGCCCCGCTGCACATTCTGCTGGCACCGGAGCTGCTCGCCTCAGCAACTGAGTAATCTCCTGCTTTGGTCCAAGGGTATAGGACAGACCTAAACTTCCTGGCACAGGTAATAGTAGTTTCCATTTTCCACTAAGCAAAACGCTTGAATTTGAAAATTAGAAATTTTATTAAAGAAATGTTCTATATTTTCCAACCAGCTATTCCAACTGAGTACTATTACACCAGTTTTGAAGCCCCACATAATTAAATGCTGAATCCCAAACAGCAGATGAGGCAGCTGTCTATACACGGGACATAAAATTCATGGAAGTGTCAAAGCTTCATGAAATCTTAGAAGTTTAAAACATTTCTATTGAGGAGATAATGAGCTTTACAAGTTCTAATGAAAAGAAAGTGGATGCAGCCAGAGAAAGAGACAAAGATTTAGGACACCTCATCCATGTTAATATTGCTGTGCAGAAATGGACGCAAACTTGGGACTACGGCCAGGTGGCTCACCCATTCATCATTCCCCTTGCCGAAACATCTCCCAGACTGGCTGTACAGCCACTCATGTGGTACAGAAAGCCGTAGATGTGGGTGTTTTAGAGTACACTCAAGGGTGCTCTCTCATGTGGCTGGCTACTTGACCTGGCACCTAGCCCATTTGCACCTCGAATTTTGTCATATGACTGATGCTGAATAGACAAAACAGCCCAGATTTCTTCCTAGAAGGACCTTAATATTGCTTGCCAGAAGATATCTGGATTTGTAGGAAGTCTGAAAGTCCTCTAGCTCAGGTTGCCAGTAAAGTTGATATGAGATGCTGGGTCTTGTGAATGCCCTGGACATCAGATCCTGCTGGGATGTGCCACCTCAGACAGATGATAGATTCAGCTTGCAATCTATTTCCATCTGTATGCCTGAATCCCGAAGCCTGTACTTCTGGAACATTGTCCCAGTATTTGAATAGTTGGAGTTCAGTCAGATTCTGCAATTTTTATTTGTTCCAACTGAAAGCCACTGTGTCCCACAAGTACAATGAACTTCCATTATACCAAAGGGTGGATATCAACAGCATCATAAACTGATAGCGAAATGTGCAAAATACGGACTCACTGACGTTAATACTAGCCTGACTATTCAGACTAACTATGAAAAGATAAAATCACTAGCTGAGCCCCCTCAGTTCTGGGGCCACAACATAAGAAGGACATGGACCTCTTGGAGCAAGTCCAGAGGAGGGCCATAAAGATGACCAGAGGGCTGGAGCACCTCTCCTATGAAGAGAAAGGCTGAGAGAGTTGGGCCTGTTCAGCCTGGAGAAGAGAAAGCTTCGGGGAGACCTTACAGCAGCTTTCCAGTACCTGAAGGGGACCTACAGGAAAGCGGGAGAGGGACTTTTTACAAGGGCATGTAGTGATAGGACGAGGCGTAAAGGTTTTAAACTGAAAGAGGGTAGATTTAGATTAGATCTTAGGAAGAAATTCTTTACTGTGAGGGTAGTGAGACACTGGAACAGGTTGCCCAGAGAAGCTGTGGATGCCCCTTCCTGGAAGTGTTCAAGGCCAGGCTGGATGGGGCTTTGAGCAACCTGGTCTAGTGGAAGGTGTCCCTGCCTGTGGCAGGAGGGTTGGAACTAGATGATCTTTAAGGTCGCTTCCAACCCAAACGATTCTATGATTCTATGATTAAGATTTCATATTGTATGCTGCATTGAGAAGTCAGGTATGGGGTGTGTCCTGAATTTCATATTAAAATCTACACGCTGTCCCATTGTTCATAAACTATTGGTGACATCATAAGGATGATGAGGAGTGCATCAAAGGCATGGCCAAGGGGTGCACTGGCCATGCCGAATTTTGTTTTGAGGGTAGGCAGGAATCCTGAGTAACAGGTTTTCCTAGCTATAGCCCTACTTCGGTTATAAACTCGAGTCTTTACAGAAGGAATTTAAGTTCTCCGTCACCAATAATTATTCCATTTCCATGCTGCATTATATACCTTTGTCTTTATTATTTTTCAATTAGAAAAAATCCTAAGAAAATGAAAATTAGAAATGAAAGGTTATCAGTAAAAAATTTTAACATTTCAATTCCAAGCATTTGCACCATTCTGATCCAATGTAGCCTTCTGTTAATGATACATCTGTCATTTTATTGACACCCCTGAACAGCTTTATTCTCTTTTCTAATTAAGAGACAAAGCTGATTATGTCAATCCATGAGCTGACATCTGAGTGCTTTTGTTATAATGTAAGAAGCAATGAATATGACTATTGTTATGCTAAAACAATAAACTTGGGAATTTTAACTGGAAAACCCAAGATAGCAAAATATATAATGACTAAATTAAAACAGATTCTTCCTATTCATGCAAAATGCACATGTGATTGCATTATATAATTAAATGAAGATACTGTGTGAAAAATTAATTCCTAGTAATAGAAAACATAAAGCAACAATGATACATAATATGCCTGACTAAAATATGTGAGGAGAAATCATCAGATCATAAAATATCTCAAACAAATAAATGACAGACTAAGCCATCAATCCTCAAGGAAAAATTAAGCTATTAAATAATCCAAAATGCTTGCATGTCAGGACATGATTTCAGCTCCATCCTGCTGCTAAATCAAAGATATGTGCTCAGTGGGCTCTCCCATGCAAAGGAATACATCTGGAAGTATTCTCCAGTACTACCCTATGCATTAATTTGGAGTGCAGAGAATATCCAGTTATCTCCACTTCCCCCAAGCTACCATAAATGTTCCTCTGGTTTATAAACCAGAACTAGCTGCAATGAGTGCTCAACCTGGTGAACTGATAGGTATTTTTAAGACAATACTGTGGATGGGATGAAATGCTCACCATTGTAGGAAGGTCTTTGTGTTTGGATGGACACAGGTAAGACCCTGGAACAATCTCCCACACGCCAGCTGTCCATTGCTGCGATCTGTCCTACCTAAAAAGGCCAGCTAGAAGACAGCAGCAGGCAAATCCCACAGAATCAGATGATCTTCAGTGTTTTGGGATGTTTGCAGTTCTCAGACTCAAAGATAACATGAAAGAAACAGTTCTCCCCTCAGTTGTGATTAAAGGCAACAGACAGAGGTTATGTGTGTCTTCTGGCAGCACTAGATCTTCAGGACCACTGCTGGTGCTGAAGCTCCTGGCAGGAAAGCACTGAATCCTTTCCAAGGAACTCCACTGATCCTGTTTAAGAGGTTGCTGACAATGGTACTGGGTGTCCTCAGGACAGAGCTTAAAGTACTGCAGACTGACACAGCTCTCCTGGCATCAGCTGAGCTAAATGAATTTACACCCTGAAGATCTAGTCCTCAGATGCTGACTGTGTCAAGCAGTGTTGACATACATCCAACCAACACATACATCTTTCGTTATTTCTTTAAAAACTTCTGTTCTTAAATGATCAGAAAAAGCCAAGACATTATAAGCTACGGTGTCAATGGCATTAAATTTAATTATGGATTATAGCATCTGTGCTCCCTCACATGCACACCGCACCTGTGGTTACAAACTACATTCTTCTACCATTTGCTGGTCAAGGGATTGTATCCTTTTGCCTTAGATAACTAGAGGCAGTGAGTGGCTGAATGTCTGTGACCTTCTAATTCTGCCTTCACAGAGGTTTAGTCAGTGGGGAAGGTACCTCCTTACACTTTTATTAAAACAGATCTGGAAGTATAAACTATATCCTTTGCATTGGATGCGCAGGTTATGCATATGTCTCTGCATAACTGCAGAGATATGCAAGACAGGAGATGTCTACTACTTATAAGACCAGTGGTCTTGCTCAGTACTTCAAAAAATCACTCTACTTCTGTTGCACATCATGGAATACCCAGTTGACTGAAAGTGAAATTTTGGGAACTGCTTTTAAGGAATTATTAAAAGGGATAATAATTTTTCCTCTGCTGCAGGATATCCTCTAACAGCCTGCTCAGTTACCTGTTGTTACTAATCAGTTCAACAGCATTCCATTAGTAAGGCTGGGCTGTTCACTGCTTAGTGGGGGAAAGGGAAGGTTTCAGAATGTATGTCCTTTGGATTGGAAAGCATCATGATCTTCTAAGCCACAAACATTTGGCTCACACTGAAGTAGCAAGATTGGGATATTTACAGAAGAGTTTGGAAACACATCACACTCTTTAACTGCAGCTTCCATCACATACAGGGTCACCTCAGAGGTGACTAACAACAACATCAAACCATCAAAATCGAAAATGCAAATATCTGGAGTTAGGATTACTGAACAAAAAATTATTGCTGATATTTGGTATTTATATAATAATTGGAGAACAAGTCTTATCTGGAGAACGAGTCTTATGAGGAGCGTCTGAGGGAACTGGGGTTGTTCAGCCTGGAGAAAAGGGGGCTCAGTGGAGACCTTATTGCTGTCTACAAGTACCTGAAAGGAGGTTATAGCGAGGCGGCTGTTGGTCTCTTCTCCCGGGTAACAAGCGATCGGACGAGAGGAAACGGCCTCAAGTTGTGCCAGGGGAGGTTTAGATTGGATATTAGGAAAAATTTCTTCACCGAAAGGGTTATGAAGCATTGGAACAGGCTGCCCAGGGAAGTGGTGGAGTCACCATCCCTGGAGGTATTTAAAAGATGACTAGATGTGGTGCTTAGGGACATGGTTTAGTGGTGGACTCGGCAGTGCTAGGTTAACGGTTGGACTTGATGATCTTAAAGGTCTTTTCCAACCAAAATGATTCTGTGATTCTGTGATATTCTTTAGAATTCCCCTCTTAAAAGAAATAAAGAAAGGAAAAAATCAAATCACAGTCTCATGTTTTTCTCCTGGTCTGGGATATGCATTTAGTTTATGAGAGCAGGTAAATAAAAACCAAATTAAAATCATGAGCTAGACTCACTGGTATAAATCCACATAGCAGCACAATTTAAAGATTGCTATTGGTAGGCCAAATGATACTGGGTAAGGGATAATATATGATTAACATCGGTACAGTAACAACTGCGGATGTCACAGAATATGAACACTTGCCAGGACCTACACACCAGTCACCATCACAATGAGATTCCCAGGGAAAGGGGACTCCATATAATCTGAAGAACTCCCCAAAAATGCCTTTTAAAAGCAGTTTATTAAAAACAAACCCTACCACTGCACCTAGCCATTGCCCAGCCACAGAACTACTCTCGCTTGTGCTGGGATCAGTTCCCACCAGAGTCAGCTGCTGGACCTCTGCCAGCCACAGCAGAAGCAGGGGTCTTCGACCAGAATAGGCATCACGGCTGTTTCTATGCTTTGCCATCTCTTCTTCTCACAGAATCACAGAATCACAGAATGTTAGGGATTGGAAGGGACCTCGAAAGATCATCTAGTCCAATCCCCCTGCCGGAGCAGGATTGCCTAGACCATATCACACAGGAACGCGTCCAGGCGGGTTTTGAATGTCTCCAGAGAAGGAGACTCCACAACCTCTCTGGGCAGCCTGTTCTCTCTTGATTCCCCCTTGGCCCCTCCCAACAGCTCCTCTGGCCAGGCTAGAGGACATGGCTAAAAGAAGAGAAGTACAGCCAAGACTTTGCTCTGCCCCAGGACCCCCTCTCTGCTGTTGCAGGGTCACTGGCAGCCAGAATGATTTAGAGCAGCCTTCAGGCTATTCTAACTTACAGTGAGGGACTTGACTGACTCATTGCTGCTCCAGGACTTTGGGAACATAAAGCTACCTTAAAGCCATTTTCAGACATCCCTGCTTCTGAGCTGTGCTATTTTATCCTCGCCTGCGACTGAAAAAAACCTGAGAGCGTGGGTGGTTTGCGTGTCTTGCAGCTGCAGCAATGGGGTGGTTTCCTTTGCCTTTCTTCTGCCTTCATTTTTTCTGTCTGTTTTGGCTTTACAGATAGCTCTGGTAGCGTTCGTAGCCCCGCGCTCCATCAGAGATGGTGATTCATGTCAGTCTCTGCTCTATTGATCGGTCTTCAAAAGCTGAGGCTCCCGTCAGATGCAAGGCTGCGAGAAGGCACGCTGCACTGGAGTTTGCTGTCTGCAAACAGGACAAGCAACGTTCTCATGGTTCACATGCGTGCCGTGCCCATCAGGAATCATTTTGTAATTTAGCATCTTAATTTTTAAAGAATGAAAGCTAGTGACAGGCTAAACTGAAGAGAGGTCAACTGTTTCATTTCATTGCTTATCAGCTTTGCTTGTATTTTTACTCCAGAGGGACTTTGGTTTAAATTTCTGCATCAATAATCTATTTTGTTAGTGCACAGAAAATATCAAACTACATTTATTCTACTAATTTTTGTACTATTCATGCACTTAATATATACTTTCTATATTCTCTTCCTTTTAGATTTGCCATTTTAATTTAATGCTCTTGATTGCATATTTTTCACACTTACCCTTGTCCTTTGCTTCTGTAATACCTTTATTAAATGCAATCTTTTTATAAAAAAGTACTTCCATTTTTTAATATTATTGCTTATCACTATCTAGATTTTACATTTCATTAAGCAGGCAGTTTTAATTTTACTTTTCTCTGACTGTTCATTAGACTGTTTCTTGTCGTGACCCTTTCATTTTATTTTTCTCTTCCGTAATATGCTTTTACCCTGCCTAACTGACATGTGTCTCTTTTCAAGTGTGCTTTTATTCCCTGTTACTCTCCTTGTGACTTCTCTTTGTTGCTCACGCTGACAGTGTTCTTCCCCATCCCTTGTGAGTGACAGTGACAGCGTTTGAGTGGTAGCTGGCAGATTTTGGGACAAGAAATATCTGTCTGAAAAGATTTTATTTGGTTTTATTTTTATTTTGACTGTAAAAACAGACCTCTCGAATCCTAGAGCACCAGGGGGCATTGTTTCATTTAGAAAATAAAATTTGTCATGATAGCTATTAACTTCCCACCAGCAATACCAATCAGAGCCAAAGGAAAAAAAAAATCAAAATGGAGCTATTATGTCAAATGCAGCAACCAAGGCGGGTTACAGGTCAAATGTTTTAAAGCTTAACGATGGGTATTATTCTGGAAAGCTGCGCCACGGTGAATCAGAGGTGTTGTACCCCGACCTCCACCCCTGTACACCTCCATGTTCAACTATAGCATTGAGGGGGAAATAAGAGATCAGAAGTTACAATGACAGCTCCTGAGCAGAAACCTGAATTTAATCAACAGTGGAAAATACTGACAGAAGTATCTAGAAGGAAGAGGCAGTGCCAGCCAAGGGAAATTACACATAAAGAAACAGCCTGAACTGCCATTAAAATGAATGGGAATGTAAACCAGCACGAGAAAGTGGAATATCCCCCAGGATCGGGCCCAGTGGCTACTTTTTAGTGAAATAATTAATAGGCTGCACTTCATAACCAAGTGCAGGGTAATAACAAACGCTAAGTGCAGCTTCACAGCTGGCTAAACTCGCAATAGCAACAGGCAACTCTATTACCGCTAGTGAAACAATCCTGTTTGCCAAAGAAAAAGAGAAAAACAAGGCAGCAAAACTGTCTACAATTATGAGGGAAATCATCTATGTAACAACTTAACTAATGCCCAGAAGCCGAATGGCTCACAGCATTAAGAAAATTAGAAGGGTGCTCAGTAGTATTATATAATTCAGGACACGTACATGATCTTAACATGGCAGCAACAAATGTAAGCACTATACAATATATGGCTCCAAATCCTGTAGAACACAAGCAAACTCTTAATTCAAATCACACCACCGAATGAAGTGTGCAGCTATTTACAGATTACGGATCTAAATGTCCCAAGGTGGATTCTTTTTGCTGTTGGTGGGGTTTTTGTTTGGTTTTTTTTTTTTTGTTGGTTGGTTCAGTTTTATTTTCATGTGATTTGATGCTTGGGTATCTTGAAGAGTTCTTGCTCCAAGTGTGTTCATAAGGAAAAAGAAATTAAATGTAGCGACCTCTGAATTGCCTGCTGCAGGTGACAACCTCCTGACCAAACTGACGGATGGCACTGTGTGAAACATGCACCTCGCTCACAGGGCCAAGTCTTGCTACAGCTCTGCTAGCTCAAGCTACCATGACTCAAGCCCAGGGCGAGGCCACATACAGAGCATGACAAGAAAGTAAGAACAAGCTTGATGTCATTCACCTAATCCGTGAAACTGAGATGGTTTCCAAATAAGGGTAAAAAATTACTCTCTTTCTTTTGTTTAGGCCCCATTTCAACTGTAACAAAAAGAATCCCAGGTTCTCTTGACAAATACCTGCTGAAACCCACAGGAGCTCCTGCAAGTCCTGATTTCCCCTAGGTAGAGGCAGAGCCCAGGAGATCCTGTGTGTGCCACAACATGAAGTCAGCTGGAAGGCAGGAGAAATGAGATATCATCAAGTTCAAAACTCATACAGCAAGTTCTTACACAGCAACTATTTCATAAATCTCCACTCCTTCATGTTGCCTTCAGCTTCTGAGCCTCTGCTGCTCTGCATCCCAACAACAGGGCACATCATACTCTTCCTCTGAACGGCATATCAGTTCTCCGTAGGAAAGAGAATCACACAGCAGACACTTCATGGTTTGCTGTAAAGACTACCTAAGATTAGAGAAATATATGTCTATGTATATAGACATACAAATAAATCAACAACCAACAAATTAAACACAAAACCTTCCTTTTATCCCTTTATATTTCATGCAAACTTTTTCCTATTACTTGCAACAGATATATTGTTTCTTAATTTTTACTAATAAAGCTTATATTGACCTCTTTCCTTTATAATGAATAAACAACAAAGCATACATTCACATTATATATAAAACATACACATTATTACACACACCTATACAGAGCTAATTCAATTCCTGCCATTTTCCTTACTATCAGTGCTGTACTTTACCTACTGTACATTATCACTTCACTGTTACAACTGATATGACTTTAAATGCTCATTTTCTTGTTATATTATAAGCAACCTGTTGAAGTTTAACTGAATACCAGAGAAGTAACTTCATCTTGAGCTTCTGCTGCCATCCGTAACATTAGCAAAATACTGTAGGTAAATTATAACCATATACCCAATTGGTTAAGAGTTTACAGTCCTTCAAGAAACTGTTCAGCACAACAGCTTGGAGTAACTGTGTATTATTCTCCATATCTACTATTAACAACATCTTTTATTTATTTTCTTGTAAATTAGCATTTTAAAAATTAAGTGTTTATGTTTATTGTTTCCTTCATTAAGGTTTGTTTTGGAAATAATATGGCTAAGTTTGAAATATAATGTTTACAATTAACAAAGATCCATGTTCAACGAATGCTTACTTGTGGAGTTAATCTATTTAAAACACAGGTTAAAGCTTGAAAGGAGGTGGACACAGCATCATTAACCCATCACCCAGATACAAATCCACCTGTGAAATTTGGAAGCACTGTCGCAATGTAAAGCCTATGAATACATCTAGGGTAAGTCTTAAAATCTCTAGCTGAAACATCCTTTTAGGATATATAGAGACAGACCTGTGAATATCTGCCGATGAATACAGATCCGCATCTTGAAGAACTGTTCTGAAATCTCAACCTAAGCAACTCTGTATGGCTGCAGCTATGTTACATCTGTCATTTCTTAGACTGCAACAATAAAGAGAATGTTGTTGTTCATTTCAGTTTAACATGTGGATAATACTGTCCCTAGGCACCAACTTTCTACCAAGGATGTTAGATTATTGTAATACCCACATAATTAATTGCATTATCAATTTTCTTTCTTTTTAAACATTTGCTTTTGGTTACAGAAGATTGTTGCATTGCTTCTAAAAATGTCTTTACAATTAATTATCTTTCACTGCAGCAAGCAACTAGGAAATGGATATTAATCATATAAGACTTTCTCAAATTGCTGGGATTATCTCATTTTTAATTACAGGTGGCATAAACATTTACGAGTCTCGTTGTTTGTGCAAGAAATGTGGCAAAATACTTATAGCCTCTGTAATATGCTGTTTTGCACAGCATTCAGTCCACTTATTTGTTTACATAAAGTATTTCAGTCTGCCTTGGAAAGGCTCTTCAGTCATCAATATCATCTATGGGAAGTTTGATCGCAGAAAACACACATCAGCTATCAGTTCAACTCTGCCTTGCAGCCAGTGAGTCAGCGATGTCTTCCTAGGTCTTTAAATGGGTTGTGCTCCCAGACAACACACAGCAATGCCAGCATCCCATTTCAAATAGATCACTGACATACTAAAGGCCCACGTTCTTAATTAGAGTATTCTAACCACTGGAACGTGCTTGGTGCTGTGTTGGTAGGATGCTTGTCCTCCCTGTCCAGCTCGACATTGCAGCTGAGCAGAGGCACGCTTGGTGGTTGCCCTGGCTCCGTTCATGATGCGCCCGCAACACCCAGTGCTCAGCTAGTGGGACCCATCTCCGCTGTGTGAGAGCACAGCAGACACCTTCCCAACCAGCCAGCTGGGCAGAGCTGCCTGAGATAAGTTCCTGGAGGGGGAAGAAGAAAAGGAAAGAGGGAGAAAGGAGAATAGGAGGAAGAACAAAACAATGGAGAACATCACGCTGAAAAAGAAAGGAATAGATCTGGGAGTCACCCAAAGATCTAGGAAGGCAGAAAACAAGAGAAATAAAAATGCTGAACTCCAGGGAACACGAAGGCAGTATCTTAATCAACTTGGTCCATATCCCATAGGTTTTAAAGGGCTGTCCTTTAACTAGAGGGCATCAAGTCAGCCTGGCAGGGTGTCTGTGGAAACTCTACTGCAGAAACTAAGAGTTTGAAATGTTAACTAAACAATTAGCAAAATCCATGGATGGAAAGTCTAAAATTACAAAAATACCACTCATAGGTCAGAAAACCTCTGAGGCACAGATTCACAGAAACTGGAAGAGGCAAAAGGCATGTGTCTGTGTGTGCTTCTGCCATGCACTCCCTGGCACACACCCACTACTGACCCTGGAGTCGACACGAAACCCAGCTAGGGAAGCTGTTAGTCTCATCTGGCCATTCTTGAAATCTTACCTCTAAACATAAAATGACAAACACAAAGTGTTTATAAATCAGGTTTCTGACTTGGGGAGGGGAGGAAGGAAGCCAGAGACAGACACAAAGGAATACGTAGTCTTCGTTCAGGTGTACCCCTAGACCGAAAGCGTGCTTGTTCTGTACTAACACAGTGTAAAAATCTACTTGTGAAAGATAAAAACACACAAGCCAATAAATGCTTTTTGCAGGTAATGAAGCAGAGGTCTCATCTCACAGCCGCAGTGCTGAAAACCATACTGCTTCACATGCGTGCTCACTGTACTGCTCACAATGCCATTTTTCATATACTCAGTCCTATCTAGCTTTTTATTTCATCAGTTGAAGTTTTGACTGAAGTTTTAAACAGATTTGAGCCATAAGCAAGGAATAAGATTTACCTGATTCTTTCCTTTCTTTCAGGTCTTTGTATTCCTGGAGGGTTTCTGTGCAAATATTTACTTGTTCATCTTAAAACTTAAAACTAAGCAACTTGTGGGTTATATAAAGAAAGACCGTTCTAGCTAATACGATCTTTCAGTGGAATTAGCGCTAACATGCAGCATGCTGCTCAAACCTGTACTGCCTCCGAGGACTCTCCACAACTCATCTCAGAGGCTGCAGCAGGCTTCCTGATGTCCAAACCTGCTTTGTTTTTCTCAGAAATTGCCTATGTCTTTCTGATGTTAGCACTAGTAATAGGATGAAACGTTCAGATTCTTGCAGGTGATACTGACTGCAGCTGTTCTACAAAAACATTATGGGGCAAGATTCCCACCCAACAGCCTTTGCTTTCTTATGTAGTCTGCTTCAGCTGAGATATTTCCCAAGTCAAATACTGTCTATAAATAAATGGAGGGGACTATGACTCGTTGTCACTAATTCAGCCCTTCAACAATGAGATTTTATTAGAATAGACAAAGAGAATAGATAAAATATTGCTACAGAGGGAAGGAGAGATAAAGGAGGAAGGACAAGAAGACAGGAATTAAACAATGTACAGTTAAAAGCAGAAAGGCATAGGATAAGGAGTATGGATCACACTCACAAGTGGACCTGAAAGATTACGCAGAAAAAGAAACTGCAAAGAAAACATCATGATACCAAGTAAGAGACAGGAGAACAGAGAAGATGTGGGATAGTGCAATCAACCCATTTCACAACATTGTTCCAATAAAAAGCAAGATTCTGGGCAGAATTACCATGAAGTAATCTACCTTAAACAGTTCGTACACTATTAAATGTGCTAGCTGGAATTTAAATTCAGAGCCTACATCTCTTTCACAGTTACTATGGAAGCGCCTACCCTCTGTATATTTCAGATCTACAGTCTTAGACTTGGCCTTCTTTGCATATTAGATTATAACAAAATGTTGTCACTTCTTCCTGAAAATATCTCTGAAGATTGACCTTTCCCCTCTTTCATACAGCTAGAAATCTCATCGAGTGTCCATGTCATCTTGCCCCTCAAAGCTACTGGACATGGTTCAGTAAGGATTAAGTTCTTCCTTCTTCATGCTGAGCACCTTAGAGGTGGGGTGTTTTGATGGGGAACGAGGCTGCATCTGCCATTTGGCTTTCTTCTCTCCCCTGTGCTGGGTACAAATTTTTCTCTACTGCTAAGACTCTTCATGGCTTAGCTCTGTTCTTGGGGAAAACAGAGTTTTCAACTAAAGCTCCAATCTGCCAACAGTACCATCCCTTGCTGCTCAGGTGTCCATTTCTTGTTACACTACCAGTGGTTGGGAAGAGATTGCTCCGTGCACCCAGTGCACAGGATGATGGCACCTGAGAGAACAGTGAAGATGTAGCCCCCTCACTTGGGCCGTTTGATATAAGCATTCCCATATCATTTTATAAAGCTAACGATGCCCAGCCAAGATGTGTCCACACACGGTTTTCACATATGGTTATTTTCTCACACTCAGCTGATGATGGTCAAAAGTTTTAGCTATCTATTGGCTGTCAATAGCCTAGGTGAAATGAGCTTGTGGCTCATTTCTATCTAACAGATGGATATATATCAATAAAACCACTGTTACAGAACTGAGGTGACTGTCCATGGCAGATGTACAGGGCGGCTAAGCCTTTATGTGTACATTTAATTAAGTTCTCATGCAGAGACCTCTCTCTGCTGAATATGAGTAGGCCTGAATGACTGATACCATGCTGTACCAATTCCATGGAGTAACAAAGGACACTAGGGTTGTCTGTAGCAGTCGCCACAAACTCTGAAAGTGCATAAACAAAAATTAATTCCACATATACATAACTTTCTGCATTCATATTACAGACCGTGTCTGTCCCTTGGTTATACACCTTCAAAGTGTCTTTGCTGGGGACCATAAGACTCCATAAGGCAACATGTCACCTGAGATCTTCTCCATCATGGTACAAACTAGACTTCAGTAATGTTCACAAATGTGATCATTCTAACACTGTCAAAGACTACCAAATGTTTTTTTAAAGTAAAGACCAGGGTAAAGAGAGCCTATTTATTCTTGTCTAGAACAAAGCAAGAAGTTCCGCATTGTTTTGAAATGGTAGATGTAAAAGTTAACCAAAAGTTAGTAAAGGGGAACAGGGAAGCAATGATATTTCCATTTTTTCCCATGATCATTTACAAGATAAATATCTAAAGAGCATATATAAACCTTTATGAAATAGGTAACTCTTTGTAGGAGTACATAGGACAGACATACTAGAGAGAGTTAGATAACACATTACTCAAAATAGACCAGAGCTAAATATGCCGTCTCTGCTCACTTTCCAAACTTTTTTTTTTTAAATGCTGACCAAGCTTAGCTGGGCAAGACCTGCTTAGTGTAGTCATTTTCACATTCCCACTGAACATATCAGCTTTGACAATTTTTTTTTTAATCTCAACAGCAGAGAGTACCACATAATTCCCTCTAACTCAGACAAGAAAAAAAAATAAACTTGAGAAACTAAAAATGCAGATCCAGTATTATATGAAATTGCACCAAATTTTACAATGGCCCAATGTTCCTGATATTTTCATCTTAACACATCAAGGGTGATAGAAGCTTCTTTTTGCTGTCAAAGTGATCAAAGAGAGGTTGAGAAAGAATCTATAAACAGATGCTGCCCAGTGACAAACCTTAAAGAACAAGACTGTGGGGCCAGATGTTTGAGTGACCTTCGGACTACAGAACATGTTGGCATGGTGTTGATTTAGATAGCTGTTGGCAGGGGCTTTCGATCCAGCAGATGAAAAAAACCCCCTAAATTATGGAAATATTTTTTCTCATCTTTTCCCTAACTACAAAAACTGAAACTACCGGTCAGTGGGGCTGATGGCTGTCAAAGAAGTTGAATTCACCACACAACCCTGCCAGTAGGTATCACATCAAAAAGGAGTTAGCTGAATGAACAAGAACATCTTCAGGCTGTGCCATTTTGCATCCCCCTCAACTTTCAACAGCTGTTTCTTGAGTGAATACAGATGCAAAATAATTATATGAAATGTTTTACATTTTCAATATACTACATAATGTAAATATGGAATCTGTGAGTACCTATGGGTGATAAAGAATAGATCACCATCAGGAAAGGAATTGAGAAGTGGAATAGGAAACAGAATGACTGATCAATAATGGTGACTTTCCTAAATTATACTCTTTATACACTCTATTTGTAGAATTAAAATGACATTACAACATCCCCCCCCCCGAGATAATTCATCACATACATATTGTTTATGTCAAATACTAGACGACCCTGGAAATTATTATTACATGAAACATGAGTTGTGCTGCACTTTTCTGGATCTCAGTCTCAACAAGCCCTTTCATTTTTCAATCAGATCAGAGAAATTAATTGTGTTAGGAAATACAAAAAGAAAATAGAAAGTTCTCAATCCAAAATTCCAGCAGATACTCAAGTCTGAGCCACTGCACACTACTAGAACAAATGGAGAAAGCAGAAAAAGTCTTGCTTTGTAACATTAAATGCGATTGAAGACTGTACAGTTCTTCTTACGCTTTTAGACGTTTTGTCACTTTACCTGGAGAAATATACGCTGCTTATTCTGAATTGCTGCTGATGTCCAGCACTTGTCAAAACCGCTATCTGTCAAGCACTTCACAAAGTGTTGCAAAATGACAGATCAGGATGTCTGAATAGATGGAGCCCCAGGAAAAACAGAACAGATAGAAAATTCATGACTCTAAACTACATCAAAGCGACTTCTGTCAACATCATGTCAAAAAAAGGAAAAAAAGAACTGTTCATTTTAGAGGGTTTTTTTCATTATATAAACACTTTTTTCACGTATGAGCTAAGTGTAAGGAAAAATTAACTTGGTGTACAGTATGATCATTTGAATGTGCCAAAAATACTCTTTAAATAATCCAGGAATAAGGAAAGTTCTAACAGTAGATACTGTCTGGCAGTTAAAACCAATGACATCCAAAAGAAATGCATGAAGAATCTATCAGCTTAAAATAGGACAAACCATCTGGCTCCAAAGAAATAAAAGTATTCTGCTGTGCGTGTTTGTTGGGTTCGCAGAATCCTACAACTGGATTAATTTCGTATTTCCTCTCCAATCAGTTTTGATCATCTCTACTTAGTCTGTCGATTGCACAACCCTAATGCAATGTTATATTCCAGGCAGCAGATTTAGTAATATCAAGGCATTACTTTAATTTAAAAAAAGAAAAAAGAAGCATCACCAGCATTGCTGGATCCTCTATTATAAATAAATCTTCTAAAGAGTTCCTCAAAGGAGACAGAAAATAAGTGGGTTATGATACATGGCTATATACATTCAACTTATTCATAATCAAATTTTGAGAAAGAATCACATACTCAGAACACTACAACTAGTACAGATCTAGAAACACTTTCGGTCTCACATACCTTTCGCCATAGGCAATTGCCATCAGTACTAAATTCAAAGTTTATTAACATTTTATAGACCTCTAGAAATAAAGACGCTAAATGCCCACGTACAATGGTTTAGGTGGCTTTTAGAGCACTGGGAAATATGAAGCATGCACACACTCAAACTTGGAGAAGGGAAAGCGGCACTTCATGCATAGTCAATTAAGCATTGGCAAAATATGGCATGTACATCTAGTTTGGAACTCCAGATTTTCCGCATTCACTGTCTCTGGTGTCATCTTTGCTTGCTGGTATGTGGTTCGTGGAACCGTATAGAACGGGTTGGGTTGGAAGAGACCTTTCAAAGACCGTCTGGTCCAACCCCCTGCCCCGAGCAGGGACATGACTCTTCCACCCACTTTTGCAAAGGGCCTATAAAGCTGCTGGTGCCGCAACTGCAGGCTCTGACAGTAGCGACCGCTGATCCAGAAATGGGCACTTGCTCAATGGCGCAAACACACTCTAATTTTCCTCGGAGAAGCTGCCCATTAACCGTTGGCCAGCAAAGTTTTGCTAGCTTTGAAACACCTGCAAGATATAAATGAGCATGTAAAGGAATAGCGCCTTCTGGTTCAGAGATGTGCTTTCGGATATCCTGTTGAATGCGTACTCACGGCTGGGAACTGCAATCTATTAATACTGGAGTACAGTGGAAGGCACGTCTGCTTCGTACTGTATGCAGAACTCAATATATCTTGCTTCCTACTTACAAAAAGATGTTTATTACCTGTAACTGTACAGAGGTGTGTGCTTCACAGCAGCAGTGATTGGTAATAAGCCTCCTTTTCTCATTTACATTGATAGCAAGCATTAGTGAAGATATATGCATTTCATTTCATGGTTCAGAAAGAACAAAGTATATGTATATGTGATAGCAGTGGGTGGTTAATGAAATGGTCTGACAAACATAAGCTAATACATAATCATACCAGAATGTGGACTGGAACACCTGTTCCTGCTTCACAGGCTTACAATTCTTAAAGAAAAGTTACTATTTGCAAGAACTGAAATCACTACTATTTAGACATCAATATGCTCTGAGGAAATTTTAGTCATTTTTTGCAAACACTAAAGGGGGGGATTTTAATGATATCAAATCTCTTTTGCTTCTGTCCTAAGAGTAATGAAAACTTCACACATGCATGAAGCTCCAGTAATTATTTTAAACTGCCTTCTGTTGTCCCCCTGAGGAACACGGTGGTATTTGTTTGATGCAGTTTAATTAGTGTCAGGGTAATTAATGCTATGCTATCTACATGAGATCAAAACCCTTTCTTTGTAACACTCTGGTAACTAAGAACTAAGAAAAGGAAGTGGTTTGAAAATGTGGAAGCTTGGCAGGCTAGATCCAGAAACGAACCGAATTGCTCAAATCTGCATTTACGCACCCAAAATATTAAACACATGCAGCCAAGTCAGCACCTTCAAGTGTGAGATTGGGATCATAATGCATTGGAACGGTGCTGTAAAACAGGAGACCCACTGCCTCCCATGTAAGTGAAATGCTTTTTCTATGGATGTAATCAAATTAAGTGAAACATTCATGGACACCATGCACCTTGTAAGGAGTGTAAATCCTCTAATAATGAAATGATATACTTTTGCACAACCAGATCACCATAGCTATTTATAAGCAGCATGTGGTGCTACCATGTGCTGATATATTTTTCTAAATAAAAGCATCATTTGAGCTTAATGAATGAATGTGATTCTGCTTTAATGCCTGAATAAAATTTGCATTTAATTGAATGTTCGGTCTCCACTTCAAAATAGTGCCCTCTACTAAAAGGACCAAGGAGATACCAGAGTGCAGAAGTTGTGAACACACACAGAAATTCCAGACACACACACTGCACACACTACATAAATCCTTTTTAACTGTTTCTTTGGTAATAAGGAACTGCAGTATAAATCTCACAACACACAAACTCGGGCTGATTACAGGCTTAAGGAAATAGCTACAGTTATCTTGACTGGATAAATTATTATATCCCAGAGGTTATTCTGTTGTTTCTAATAAAGCTTCAGCAGCAAACAGAAAAGAAGGAAAGAGGGAAAGAAGGAGAGAAAGGAGAAAAAAGAAAAGAAAGAAAGAGAAAGAAAGAGAAAGAAAGAAAAAGAAAGAACAAAAGAAAGACGGAAAGAGAAGAAAGAAAGCTTGTGATTTTTTTCTTTGTAACCAATGAAATTATGGGCTTGCCATAATGCCTTTGACACTTTGAAGAACAGAAAAAATTAAATTTTAGAGCCACACACACAGCCTGGAAAACATATTTTATGCAATAATACAGAATTTCTGTGAGGCTTCTTGCAGAAAAGGAAACTCTGATTTGAAGGCAAACAAAGTGGCTTGGTCTGTCACGTGCATGTCCCGAGGGTGCAAACAATAAGAGCCCTGCTCAGAAATGGCAACTATTCTGCCAAAAGGCACAAGCAGTAGCCCTGCAGCAGTCCTCAGATTGCATTGGTATCCATAGCCATTAACGTTTATCACAAGAGATTTCACCAGCTTACACTGGTGACACAGCAGGGTCTGAGGGTCTCCGCAAAACGCTGATTTTGAGGTCATCCATGACCAAACACCCCCGTGCATCAGCTGACCAGCAAAATATGCTCCTTCCTCTCTCCAGTTCTGCCTCCCGCAACTCAGTTGTTTATCAATTAAAGTGATAAATACAAATGACTTTGATAAGGCAGGCGATGTAGTAAAGCAACCGTCCGAAAGCCTGCTGTAAGAACCGCCCGCAAAGTTCAACAACTGTGAAAGAACTATGAAAAAGGACACACAAACAAGTGACCTTGACTGACAAGCGCACTTCATCCCAGCAATAAACAGCGGCGGGGCTGATAAGTGTTCATTGGCGCAGAGAGTAATTACCTATCTGTCAGCGTTGCTGGTGTGTGCGAAATAGTATAAATGAAACATACATAATGTACAGCAATAATATCGGGCATGCAGAACCTAATGCATTATCATCATTCTCAGGGCTCAGGTTTATGTGGCTGCCACCACTGAGTAAATGCCTTCTAGCCATGATAATTTCATTCTAATCTCTGTTCCATATTATAATTTTCATAGCTAAAAGATACTGAGGAGCAATACGTTTCAATCAAGGGCTAAATAGAACACAACCTGTAACGGGGTATTTTATACACCTATATATATTTTTTTCTTTCAAAAAAAAATTTAGTCAATTTATGAATAGACTGAAATAAGCTGTAAATTTATGGATGACAAACTCTGTCTGTAGCAATGTCACAATGTCTGGAGACAGGCTTTACATATCTTGTACAAGGGATGCCAGCTTTGTCTATCATATCTCACAAAAGAATTCAACCCTCTGGAAGAATAAAGGTTTCTGTGCCCCTTCCTAGCATGTTATCAAACAAGGTTAACTTTTAAATGAACAAAAGAAAGGTCCTACTGAGTTAAACATAATTAAAAAAAAGCTTTTAGACAATGTATGTTATTATTTTAAATGCTGTTTAAAATTCTATTTTATCACTAAAACTTCACACCTAGACCACCACTGCGGTGAACAAACCTGCCTGCTTCCTCATAATATCTATTTTAAAATACAGTCTTTGTATATTTTGAATTTATTTTGGGACTCTTTATGAAGGCGAAAGACAGTGATTTAAAGGCATGCTCAGCCTCCCCTCCCCATCACACCAGGAGAAGGGAGAAGAGAAGAGCGCTCGCTGCTTTATCAAAATCCATTTGACCGGATTTCAGTATCGGGGGGAAAGCGCAGTACAACGTGTGTGGGAGCCGGCATGGCACTGGCAAACTGTTGTGCCGATGGCACAAGGGATGCGCAGACCTAACACGTTCGTGCTCAAGGAGCCTCAACGTGGGCCTTCAGCTGAGCGGGTGGTCTCCACCTGACTGCACCCCAAGGGGGCTAAATGGTGCCCCTGCGAACGCTCTGGAGCGAGGGCGAGTGCCCTGGGGCAGAGTGGTGTGCCGGGAGCTGCCCCGTGATGGGTGGAGGAGAGGGAGGGTGGTGGGCAGCCTGCTCTGCCCCAGGGCCCCACCGCAGCCCGCTCTGCCCCAGGGCCCCACCGCAGCCCCATCCCACTGGGCTCCTACCCCACCTCCACAGGGATGCCCATGCACCTACGCTCGCCTCGGCCAGCCCCATACATGCTGGGGACTCATTACACCAGCACCCTTCATTAGATAAGCGACGCACGTCTGGGAAGATAGGCAAATGTGAAAGCTCAGTGATTACGATGAGCAGGGGTGGGAGGTTTATGCAAACCTTCATTTCAATTTCCGTCAGCAGCCTGTCTCATAATTTGCTTTTTTGACCGTCCATCTGCGAGAAACTCAACCCTCTTGCCCCCCGATACTAAAATCACCTGGACCCAGCCCTGCTTTGCCTAAACCTCCCCAGTAGCACCCGTAGCGCCAGGCAGAGCCTGTGCCGGCCTCTCTTGGAAAGCAGCCCGCGTTCGCCGACAGATTTCACGAGCAACCCCTTCGACAAACCCAGACGAAGCTTCAAGTGGTACGGAAACCTGAAAGGCAGCATGTTTTGCCTGGCTGGGAGTTTCACTAGAGAAATTTCACATGGCTCTAAATATAACTCAACGGCAATATTTATTTTATTTAAATGTCTCAGAACATTGCATTTGACAGAAGACAACAGACTGGAAAATTGCTTATACAAAATGCAAGAGGTAGTTGCAGTATTTTCTGGCACGTGGCATTGTTCTGCACTTCGCTGACACCCGTACGGCTGCAGCTGCCCCTCGCCCCCATGCCGGCACCTCTCGCTCTCTGCTTTCTGACACGAGCCCTTAAACGACCATATTTCAAATAATCACCCAGGTCCTAGGGGATCAGCAGACATGGGGCAGCATTTTGGCTGCTCAAAGTTGTATTTTTGCCATATGCCGATGGTTGAAAGTCAGGAGGGCGAAACTTTCTACTGAAGTCAGAGTTGGGTCCAAGGATGTACATATCAAAAATATATCACAAACTCAGCCCATAAACAGCATGCTGCTGATCTGCCTTATACATTTTAAAAAATGTTACCTATGCTGAAATATTATACATTTCTTGTGAGGTTAAAAACAGAACAAAAACGCACAAGGCAGGTTTCTGTGTCCATTTTACATGATTAAAAGCATGGCCCAAAATCTATTAAGCCACTACTCACAGATTTACTGCCAGGATGAGCTTTAGAGGAAGAAGAGTTTAGAAACAAAGGGCTTTTTCTGTCTGTTTTCAACAAAACGAAACACCCTTTCAGAGAGGGGGGAGAGAATAATAACAGGAGGCTTTTTTCTCTGAGAAATGAAGTGAAAATGAAAATGTTTTTAGCTCAGCTCTGCGCGCTGGAGTGAGCAAAACAAACCCGGAGCTATTCCGTCCCACTTGCATCAGTTTGCTAAGTCGAACCGGCATCCTAACTGGAATACAAAACCCCTCTTTGCAATGCTCGCTGACATCCAGATGGTATACAAAATTTAGTGCCTTGCTCCCGAGTACCACTTGCAGGTACAATAAAAAGGAAATACAGCGTGCTTAAAGGCAGCAAGAGGCTGGTCCCCGGGAGCACCGCCCCAGTAGAACCCTCCTCTCTGCAGACTGTGCATCAACCCCGTGAACAGCCAAATCATTCAGAAAGCAAAACCATCCGGGGCTCAATACACCCCATCCCAGGCTGCCAGGGACTCTCCCCACAACTCTCCTCCAGTCCTCCTTTGTTTTTTTTTCAGTCCCGCTAGATAGGGCACCGTTCAAACGTGATGTGCATACCCCTGTAATAGCCAGTGCCTAAAGGATAAAAGGCTTATTACGCTTTCAGCTGAAGTTGTTAATCCCCTAACAAGCTGAAACAGCATGTGCCGTAGTCTCGGAAGCCTGGGGTTGGACCGGCGATCATCACCGATGTAGGAAGTTGCTGCCACAACGGCAAACAGCACGGTTCCTTTTGGCTTTCTGAGAATACAAAGGAAACAAACAAACTCAAGGAATGACACTTTAAATCTTAAATTAAAGGCACATTGCTTTATCTTGCTTTATCAAGCATAAAGTTAGGAATTATCAGAATTAAAGCCACCCTGTGTTACTGCGTTACCATTCCCTTCCTTTTGTAAGTTACAACCCAGCCATCAGCTCCAGGTTTGTGTATGCTCTCTTCTTCCACGGCCTCAGTGTATCGTAAGGATAGTTTTCAGTGAGCAAATTAAGACTATGCAGCAAACGAGGCTGTTTTCAGCAAGGTTCCTGCCTCTAAATGGCTCTCAGGGGCAGAGATTTTCCAGCAAGAGAGGGGGAAATGAAATCGTTTTAGGGAGCCGAAGAGAATCACTGGTATGGCCAAGGGAAATGAAGGGCGCACCAAAACCAGTCCTGCGCCCCACGCTCTCCCAGATTTCTTATGTCGTGTGGCAAGGCCATTAAATTCATATTTTGACAGACATCTTTTCCATATGTCTCATTCTTTGGATGCAGAATTTGCGGTACCTGGATCCTGAACTTAAGCAGGCTTAAGGCACTTACAGATGGCATAGGTATAAAAGGGTTTGGAGGTGCAGTATGTCTGGCAGTAAAACAACATGGCCTGGAGACGAGACACAGAACTAGGAATTAGTTAGGAAGTGTTATACTATCATCTCTGCTCCATCAGTGGCTCACCACATAGAAGTGAGTTCCCTGAAACTATCTCAGTTTCCCCATCTGCAAAATAGGACTAATAACAATCTTGTATCGCCCACAGGAATCATAAGGATTAATTAAATTCACATTTAATGGTCTCTAAAATACTGAAAAGTATGAAAAAACCCCAGCTAAGTCTGGGTTGGTTTCAGTTGCTAATGCAGTGCGGCATGTTTTCAAGCAGTTCTTAGACCATTTTCATCTCCTCTATCACAAAACAACCAATTACCTGAAGAATAAGAAATCAGACAGCTATCACGTGGCACTAAAAAGCTCATTATTGCTTATCACATTGGATTTAACCTTCAGGACTACTTGTCTTGAAGAGAGCCAGGAGGGCCTTGGGAGGCTCACAGTGCCCTTAGACCGGTTAGCCCTGCCAAGCCCAGCCCTGCAAGTCCTCAACGTGACATGAAAGGAGAGGCACCACGTGTGAGCTGATGGTGTACTTCAGAGACGACAACTTGAAAGCCCGGATAGGTAAAGCTGTAAAGGTACTCTGCCCTGTATCCTTATTGGAAAGAGATACCAGGCGTTAAGGCTATTCTGATTCTTAATATTTAACATAGAATATTCAAACTGTGGTTTTTTTTTTTCCCTGGTAAAAATAAATATTCTTATCTGTCCCATTCCCCAACCCCAACATGTGAAAAAACAAGGAAATGCAACGGAGAAGGAGTCTGCTATCCTTTGATGTTCCTCTTCCCATATTCAGGCTCTTCCCAGCACATGGCCCAAGCAGAAAATACAACTCTTTGTTAAAGTAATGCAGTACATTAGTAGCTTCCTCCAAGCCTAATGATGCCAGCATTCCACTGTTTTTATTTAATTATTAATAAATTCTCCAACTGTTAGTATTGCAGAAGCAAACAAAAGTCCAATTAAAATTTGGAATCCCTTGTAGTAGGTGCCTTCATACCTGCCACTCATGTCCTTTTGTGTTACTGTCAAACACTGAATTTCCCCCAGTATAAATCTTCCTGTTGGAAACCACTGGCGTCCTCCCTTCTAAACAGCCTTGTCAGAGAGTGGACTAAGGCAAATTACACTGAAGCCAAGAATATGCCTATTCTGGCTATATACTTATTTAAAGTCAAGGACATTTTAAAGAGCAGCTCCGAGCTACTGTAGAGATGCCAGCCCATGATATTTTGTGAAGTATGTCTATGAAGTAAATAAAAACAATAATAAAAAAAACAACATGTAAATAATCTTTAATAAGAGACAGTACCCATTACACAATAACCCTGAAAACTGCCGTATACCCTAGCTGTTTGTTAGTCTGAAAACAAAATATAATACACCACAACTAAAATGCTCTAATATGCATTATCTATCCCCAGAGATTAATTATTTAAGAAATTACAAATTGGTACTTTTTTCACGAGGCGCTTCATACTGACACATAAATAGTTCCTTCTCCTGAAGTAAACTGAATTACTCCAATGAGCCCAAGTGACACATCTGGGCTTTTATTAACAATCATCTATGCTTCTCTAATTCTCTGAAAGGTCCTTTTCTTGTCCATAAAGGCTGTCTTATGCAGCTTCCAGAATGGTAAGAATTCCTGACCGACTAGGGAGATGTTATTTTTTTTTTCCAGGAGAGAACGATTAATAAAATACTACCTCAGCAATGAGAGATGACAATACATTTCTAAAATAAAATAAATGCATAAAATAATATTTATTTCACACAGTTAGAGATACCTACTGAAAGTTGTATCTCATCTTGTCTACGATATAGGTGTTCTGTCACCTATACCACGTACCAGATTGTAATCGCAACAATGAAAAATACCAGAGCTTTTCTCTCAATTTTTATGTAACATCATTCAGATCTTTGTAACTTTCTGATAGAAGACAACCGTATGCCACAACCAAACATATACGCAAAATGCCTGAGTTATGGAGCGTGAGAGAAACATAAACATGGAGCTGTTTCACTTTTATGAATTTATGACTTGGTATCATTTGACTGTATGTTTTATGGTTGGATTTTTGAAAAAGGCCTCACATGATCTCTCATTTCACATCCACAGCTTAACAGTGTTAAATGCAAATCTGCACCCATAGTATGTGGAGAAGTAGGGTTATCTTACGCATATAGCTGGCTGTGCTTTCAGAGCATATGTTGTACTGAACATCCAAATGACATTAGCTACATCCAAGTCTAGCTATGATGTGAAAAGGAAAGATCAAGGGTTTAAGGTTTTTAAAACCAGATGATTCCCTTCCTTAGTATGTTTATTATAAAAAAAGACTATGTGTACACACATACATACATGAATAAAGAACTTCCATATTCCTGTAAGAATGCCCGTACTAAAACAGTTGCATCAATTTCAATAGCTGTGTTTTGAAATATTTTAATTCAATCAGGACAAAGCTCTTATAAAAATTTAATTAATGTTGAAAATATATCAGTTTTGTAAATTTTCAAAGCAATAATCCACATTCTGAAATCGAATATAAAGGAAATGCTTTCCAACTGAAGAGAGGCACACACAAGAAACCATGGCTGTGCCCTAGTAAGGATATAGTTTAAATCACTTGTTTTTTATCAGCCTGCAGCTTGGCATGAGTTTGAACCCAGTGGCTGGAGGTGAAAGATCTCTGTACTAATTTACTGCACCACTGAAATGCCTCCGAGTCCCTTCTGTGACTCCAAATTAATTTAAATCTGTCTTTGTAATTTTTTTTTCTCTTGTATCCTAACTTATTCCACAACAACTTTCACTGACACTGAAGATTTCTGTTCCTTCTCTTCTTCTCTGTAAGCAAAATGAATCTGAACAGATGTCAACATCAGCCGCGTTCCCGGGATAACAACAGAGATCGTGCAGCAGTTCCCATCTGCAGTCACGCAGGTTACCAGGAGCACCTTGCCTTCAAGTCCTTCTATATAGTTTGCATTTACTCCCTGTTTTCAAAACCTTTGAGAGGCTTGCACAGCATTCACAGAAGACATTCACAGAGAAGATTCTCCTTTAAATGGCAACCACTCCTGACAGCTCTGCCCCTCTGAATCCTGAAGGATGAATCTTGTGCTCCCAGAACAGGGCTCCTTCAGCACCCGGCTTCCTCCAAAACAAGCCCAACATGCAACCTGTGAGCATTCACACCAAGGGGAAAAAATGAAGTGGAGCCTACTCCTTTAGGGAGAACTACCAGGGTAATTTTTCCTTAAGATGCAAACCATCTTATGTTTTTTCTTTTCTTTAAAAAAATACATATAGATATATATCTACAAATATATATGTATCTATAATATATATATATCTATCAATAAATGTGTACATATTATATATATATACACACAATGAGTTTCAATACCAGAGTCTTGGGCACTGTATGGAAATGTGGAAGAATACTTTGATTTCTGTTTCTCCCTCAGCTTTACGATGATTTCTGATGACAACCTACCTTGTGCTCAGTTCCACTAAATCATTTTACCAGTCCAGAAAGTTCCTAACTCTGTAATTAGAAGCAGCAGAAGAAACATCCCGCAGCCTGTCATGGACTGGGGACAAACACTTCATCCGGTCTGCCTTCAGTACATCTTTTTCCCTAAACCTCTACCTGTGGTTCATTTTGATATTAGATTTTATTTCATCATGTGGAAAGACAACTGAATTCAGTTGGGTATATCCTGGCCACACTGAAGTCAAAAGGAATGTCTTCAGAAAGCATGTAAGCTCTTGGCTTTCAGGCCATCTTCAGGACAAATGGCACTGGAAACAGCATACAAGATGTTACTGCACGAAGGCCAGAGGCACCTGAGATGACAGTCTTCTGGATCTTCAGTTTAACCCAGTGCAGCCACTCCTCTGAGCAAGCAAACCCCCACAGTGACGGAGAAGGGCAATTTCAGTCCAGAGGGTTGTTGCTAAACAGCTGGACCTGGAGAGAAGCTGATACTCCCAGACACTGCTTAGGACTAACCCCGCTCTGCAAGGGCAGAAGAAAAGAGATTTCGTATTCACTGGGCCACCCAGTTAGTCAGCAGAAATGAAAAGAGTGGTACCTGTGAGTGAAAGCAGGGTGGGCTCGGTCACCAGTGATGCTCTGCTGATTCACACTGCCTGGTGTCAAAGGAGCTCTGCTAACTTCCAGCAACAGAGGCCCTGTCCTATTTATCTAAAAGCTTTCTGCATCTGAATTTTGTGCACACTTATCTCAACTGCACATCCACGTGACTGTGTAAATGGGTCTAAGGCAATCTCTTTACATGTACATTTATTCACTGCCCATGCCTTACACAAAACACACACCGCAGCAGAGAGAGGCGATAGACATGTTAAACATGATAGACGTGTCTCCCCAAAAAGTAATCAGGCCATTAATGGTTTCAAAACGTAGCACATTCATCAGATTTAGGAAATTTAAAATCTTTGCAGATAATATGCAGCTTCTCTTTTTTCTTACCATATCATGAAAACACCCCCTCCCCAGATTTCATCACTTGCAGCACAAAATTATGATGACACAGTGAAGACCATCATCATCATCCTGATTTAGGTAAAAACCACATTTATCACATCCAACAGCACATTGCTGAAGTCCTTCTGATAAAGAAAGAAATTAGGCCTCCACATAGGGAATACAGTGCCTGTCTAATCTTTTTTCTTCTGTTGCTGTGTCAAGAGGCAGATCTTTCCAACATACAGATCCTCATTGGACTCAAAGCTATTGCAGGAAGCTTTAAAATGAGATATATGTGCCATTCTGCTCAGCTCCTCAGAAGTCTTTAGGGCCTTGTGCGCCTGCCAGATTACAATTTGCCTCTGGCAAAGAGGCCACTATTTTTTTGAGTTAAAACTAAAATCTGTGTATAAGAAACTAAGAACTCATTTTCTAGGTAACTATTCTGGCAATGCCTATCTTGTCAAACAAAGTCTGGAGTATCAATTAGAAGTAAAATTAGAAAAAAACCCCTAACCATCAACTAATGAATTTGTGATTTCTCTTTGCTATCTATATGAGGTTGTTTAAAGAGAAGTCAACTTTAAATTCAGTCAATTAAGAATGTGATTTAAAAGCGGCTTCAGGGGCCAGACCTACCCCCAAGCCAATTTACCAATTTTGTGGCGTTGCAATCAGATTTATGTATTTTTGTTAAAAAAAACCCCAACCTTCCTTCTGTATCAAAGGCACAAAGAAACAAATGTCAAATCTGACTAATGCCCCACTGGCTTCAACAGGCTTTGGATTCATTCTCACCATTTCCTTCAGGGAAACAGTATAACAGTTTATAAACAAAATACTATAAAACATAAGCAAATGGAGAAAAAAAGTATTTTCCTTTTTTCCAAGATAGTAAACTGCCTTCGAATAATGACAGAAATGTAGTTTAAATTGCAGGTGTCCTTTATTTTTGTGTTCAGTAGTCCTGAACGTTTACGGAAGGTTTTAGCTAGGGATGCTCTTACTTTATAATCTCAGAATGAATTGTTTTGACTTCGAAATTTACAGGAATTTAAAAGTTACTTCTTGCAAGTAAAACTATAAAAAAGACAAGACATAAAGAATGAAATATATCTATAACCTAAATCATGGATCAGAATCCCATTGCTTTAGGCACTGCACAAAGCCAAAGCAAATGAAGGCGGCATTTTTTTCCTCAAAGATCTTACTTTAGACAATAGACAACAACTGTTTAAAGACAGAAGGAAATAGCATAGGAAAAGCATTCAGTTAACATCAATTAGCAGTCATCTTGGCACATAACCAGATAAACCATTCAGGAAATGCAAGCTCTGAAAGTAATTTCTCAAGGGCAATAAACTCAATATCCTCAAAGATGAACTGGCATTCTGGGCTGATAAGGAAGAGTGTGTAAATACTTGGATACTATGAAAGGTTAGTTGAATCAGTGAGAAGAGAGACCATGAGAGACCGCAAGAATGAGACTAAGCATGTTGCATTTGATGGATTCATCCCTGGTGGTCATACGCTGAGGTGCAATAACTGAGGCGTAACAGAGCAGGGAACTGAACAAGCATGCGAGATACACAGACGGACAAGAAAGGTGGTCTCTTAAAGATGTTATGCAAAATAATCTGTAAGATTTGGCATAATCTGGCTAGAAGACGTGAGTAGATGATAATGACATCTGCATCACATGCCTGATTCACAGGAAGACTGGTGGCAGAGGCTACAGCAATGGAGAAAAGGGCAACAAGAACAGTGGGGATTGGAAGGAAGGTTGGAAGAACGTAAAGCTGTTTCTTATAACAAGTGCAGAAATGAGAAAATGAGGCATGCCAATTAAAATCAAGCATGTGCATATTTACACCTTTAAATAAATGAGTTCAATTTATTATTGGTGTTTAGGTAGTTAGGAGCTATATTTGCCTATGTAACCTAGATGACTAACTGCTGCAAGTTTTTGGAAAAGATCAGCTCTTTACTGTCAAAAAGACACTGGTTGTTCATCATAAGACCAATGATAAACATTGAAGCACTAAGTACTTATTCCATGGTATGTAACCTTGCAGTGAACTTAGAAAACCAAACCCAAGTTTTCCTCATCAAGGATATCAACTATCGGTCAGAGACTGAACAATACTCTCCAGAAGCCAGTATTATCTGGGAAATAACGAAAGAGCTATCTGAAACATTCATTTGCACACAGGCCGGATCTGCAAAGGTGAGTGACTTGAGGTCAGGAATTAGACATAGTTTCCTAAAGTTCTGAAGAAAAATTCTTATAAACATAGATATAAAACAAAGAAAAGTTTCTTTCATCCTTCTCAGAGAGCTGCTCAAGCTGTAACTGAACATCAACTAATACCCGAGTTCTTCACTCTCTGTCCAAAGGACATCTCCAAGTTGTAAAAATTAAAAAAGGTGGAACAGATACTACATTGCTCAAGGGCTAAAAATCTGTATCCAGGCAGACTAAGCATATGTATGTCTTGACTTCATTAATTTCATGGAAAAACTGTACAAGTCAATCCACCCTGAGAACTGAGCCCCAAGGTCATGAATTAAACCCTTCAGTGGCTGTTCCACTGCTCGCCATTTCTTGCTAACCTCAAGTAATTTGACCTAGTTTCACAGCTTATGAGCAACTGCTAGATACCTTGTTTGTTTCTAGCTCTCAGAAGATTTAAAAATTTTTTTCCAAACTTTTTTCAACAAACATTAAACAGCTTTGGACACATTCTACATAAAACCAAGAAATTTTTGCAAGATGCCTCCTAATGTACATAATGCCACACCCATGTTTTGCATTCAGGGGATCAGACAAGGGAGTTTCTCATCCAACACAACGGAATTTATCTTTACTGAGATTGGCATACCTGGGCCCAGTTTCCGAACCACCTCTATGATGCCCTTTCTTTACCAGCTATAAACCATGTCAGAGAGCAGGAGAGAAAATATACATCCAACTGGATGCAACGACCATGTGGGGTGTGCTCTGACTTACGTTAGGATAGAATATCAGATAAAGAGAAATGACTACAATTACAGCAGCAGAAACAACCCACATATTTATACTAACAGTGTCCATTTTAATTCTGCTTTCAGTTCCTCCCAATTATCACTTTCCTTCTGAAATTTCCTGGTATTGGTTTCTGTCTGAACATACTTTTTAAGGAAAGCTTGAGCATCAACAGCTCAGCCATCCATAAGAAGTGAAATAAAGTCTTGCCATAATGAAAAAAAATCATTGCATCCTTGCTTTAAATAGCTCCCTAGTCAAGATGGCCACAGTTGGAGAGCCAGCATTTGGCAAGAAAATTTCTCTCAGTGGGAAGACATCTTGGCTTCTTTGAAGGAAAACTTGCTTTGATTTGGTACCTTCTTTTCAATACATACTGAAAGTTCACGACACAAGGTCTGCTGGAGTGAAATCTTGTCACTGACTTGTTTGGTTTTGTACCAAGCCCCAGTAACTAAGGAGTTACTTGGTACACGAGCCCATTTGAGCACTCTCAAATGTGCACTGAAAAATGCGGGGAAGTCAGTGTTGTGGAATGCCAGGGACACCAAAGCTTGAAGAAAGAGCTTCTACAGCTCTCAGAAGCTTATTCAGAAGTACTCCCATCACCTTCCATGATCTGAAGGAGCTGTAACAGCTGAAAGAATGGCTCCACAGACATTCAGTTACACTGAGTGCTTGCATTTTAAGTATTATCTTACCTACAACCAAATGGATTTATTTCAACATCTCAGGAAATATCTGTCCAATAATAAGCGAAGACCTACCAGTCCCCCCTCCCCTATTCTTACATGCGTGGTTTTGATGCTACTGAAACAAAAAAAACCCCAAAACGTAATCAATTTCAGCTGAGTCAGATCTTGGATACTAAATTTTGGAAATGAATCCCCTTTTAAAACCAAAGTTGTAGTACCTGGAAAGCAGAGGCTCCAAAAGAAAAGTTGATAAACAACAGTGCCACTGTCACATTTTGAACACCTTGGAGTTTGTTAAGCTTCAGACTTCTCTATGCCTTTGGGCTTTGTCCTCTTGAATATCAGCTATGGAGCTGTTGCATCTGAGTTGATAAGGAATGGTTATGGCTCTACATACAAATCCACTTACACTTCTACTTAAAGATCCCCTGCCCAGACCTCTATACGTGTGCCTGCAATTCTGCTGTAAGAAGAAAACCATTGCAGAGTAACTGTAACGGTGCTGTATGGTGTCAGGGCATGAGTCGCAGAACTGGACGGGTGTCAGGAGCCAAGAGAAAACTGCCTTCCTAATGCCAGTCACTTCACCTGTCAGTCTCTGAAATGAGCCACTGCTTAGATGAAATTAGGGCTTAAAAGGACGTTAACAGCCTTATTTGTTTCTGGAAGACAAACACACTGTAACTCCTTCTGATGCTGCTTTATTATTCCTCATCAAAGCAGTTTTACTTTCCAGACAGAAAACTTGAGAGGCAGGTTGTGCTGCCTATAAATTACGATTTTCATAGAGGAACTAAGCCCTTCTTTTAAGGGAAGCATGCCTCACCAAAAAGAAAACATGGAAGAGGTGGGATTTGCCCTGAACTTTGAGGAATAACTCCTTTTCACCGCTGGATCACTGGATGTGTCTGCCTCTCCCAATCTCATACTCTTTTTAGTGCCTTTGGTCTCCTTACAGCATATCCTACCTTTTCCTCCCTTAGATCTGTCAGACTGCCAAAGAGTTGCTTTGAGGCAAAAATTCACCTAGCTATTCTTTCCAGGGAAATATTTTTATATTTTTTCCCCAGTACATTAATAGAACTAACTATAAATTACACCTTAACCAGCATTCCAAATAAAAGGTGTACTTACAAATCTTTAATAGCATAAAAACATTTGGATCCAAGAGGGTATAAATCAGCAAGTTGTTTGCAACCTGGATCTGGGTACAGAAACCAAGCTGCCGTGCCCAGGAGCACTTTCCTTACAATGAACTTAATGCTGGAATGGTGCTGCCACACTCAACCAGCATGATGAATGTACAGGAATTGTTTTTAAATGTTACAATGTATTAGTATTTGTTTCTGCTATAGCTTGCAATGAATTCCAGATCACAGTAGAAATGGTTATTTTTTAAAAACACACATTATTGCTGGGTGGGAAGGGATAGAGCAGAATGTACGGCTTCTCTTTCAGTAGTATACTAAACCCGGTAACAGGCAAGCACTGGAGTTAAGCTCCATCTTAACAGGCCATCCATCAAGCCAATATCAACAGTTTGAAAAGAATACAGAAATGTGGAGTTCGGGATGTAAACACACATTGGTCTCGTAAACAGGCACTATACAAATTCAAACATGATCATGCAAATCAGTAATTACTTCCACAAAAGGCAATTTAAAATATACAGCATAGACTTTCAGTTACATAGTAACAAGATGCTCAGAAACGAAGCTGTGGCCAAAGCATAAGACCTACAACCAGTGGTTGAAATTTAGACTTTGCTGACAGCAAAACCAAGGACCTATCTCATTAGAAATGCCCTTACATCTTTAGACTGAAGAACTCCAAAATGTATTTTTCCTGAAAAGGTCAATGATAATCATCTGTGGGTCTCTGAACGGAGTGTCTAGGTTAGGAGCTGACACATCAAACGCAATGGGCGCATGTGTTCGATGTCCTCTGCGGAGATAAGCTGGGGGACAGGAGGAGATTGGGGTGGGTGAGGAGGACCTGGAGCAGCTCCAGCATTACTCAGAGTGGTTCCCGGTTTCTCTCGCGCACTCAGGCACGAACAGGGACAACAACCAACCTCATCTGGTGGGAAAACAAGGCCCACCAAGAACATTCATATGAGAGGTTCAGACAAAGCCTGCAGATGCAGTCTGCCACAGGAAAGGTTACTGTCCATACTACAGCCTGTCACTGTAAGCGGCTGTATAGATACTGCATAGCGATAAATTAACTAAAAGACACTCAGCCATGCTGGCTGGATGCTTAATTTCAGAGACACATTATCATGGCTGTAAAATGCTTTCTGAGCATAAAGCTCAGAACCAGTCTGCGCCCTTAAGGCGCTTCTGCTCTGCTTGAGCCCTACCTACCTAAGACACCAAAATGTACTTTGTGACAGCCCACATCAGTTAATATTTCTGTGCCAGTCACTCCCTGATTTTAAGGCTGATGGCACCGCATTTTCAATTCTTTTTAATGAAGAGTCAGGACTGTGATGAACTGAGAAACTATTGGTGTTATCTTGCATAAATATTGTGGGAGCAGCTGTTTGACTGCCCAGGTTTGCTCTGACGCCTGCTCATCTGTGTGACTGTGCTCAGAATGAAAGGAACTATAAAACCAAATATGTAAAGGAAAGGTTAAAAAAGTAACGACAGCTACAGGTACACAACTTCTGAGGAGGTAAAAATAACCATAGTTGGTTTTCTTCAAGCTACAATCCTCCCAAGATCAAGCCTGCAACGGATGGAAACCTGACATCTTCAAAGGCTTGAGAGGGGAAAGGGATTTTTCTAGGCATGCTGGAAAAATCAGAGAGTATGTTAGTGAAACAGCCAACAATCTGGAAAAACTGAAAACGAGAAAGTAGGAGTATGTGGTGGGCTGAACAACTCAAACATGAGGGTTAAACTGGACCCATCTGAATTACACCAGAGAGATCACATTTAGGTACAGGAATACATGTATTTTTACATATATTATATTTTTGCCATTGTGAACCTTTGGTCCAGTGTGCTTGGTAACTTTGGAAATAAATATCTTTTCTTCTGAAACAGTAGTTTTGAGTAACTTTAATCGGCTGCTTCCAAAGGAAATGTCTGGATGATTCCATTGCACTGGGTCTGCTGACACTGTCAGGAGTTTGTCAGAAGAGTAATGTAATATAGGTCCTAATTTCAGAAATGGCATTGCAGCTAGCAATTGTCCCTATTAATTAATATCTACAGCACGCCTTCGCAGATGAGGAGGCTAAAATATTAACACAGACTTGGAAAAAAAAAAGGCATTCTATTTTACATTCATAGATTAAAGTAAAATACACATCACTAGTACTGAAGCTATCTCGACGGGCAGTTTGGAAGTCTCTGAAGATTATAACCTGTTAAGACTACGCCACAGACTAAACTATTAAAAGACTGCCATTTGCTAAAATAATTCTTTAAGTGTACACTAACTCCACCCTGCATCAGGAGAAAGTTACACACTTAGAATGGAGTTTTCCATGACTCCTGCCTAACAAAATTTTGATTGAAATCAAAGTGGCAGCACTGAGAACACAGGGTTGACATAACAAATGCCATAGCCAATTTGAACAATTATGAGCCCAAATCTGCCATCATTTACATATACATGTGATTCCAGCTGGTGAGCTCAAATTATGTATGCACAACCAACAGAGAATACTTTTTCATGTATCTCCAAGTTTCACCACAAAAAAATACAATGGAAATTCAAGTCGATAACATTTAAGCAAAATAAAAGATGCTTTAAGGAATATGCTGAAAATCACCTTGCTCCATGTATTTTGTCCTAAAGACTACAGGAGTTTGATGATGTGTGGTTTTGCATAGCAACTTGCACTGTAAATACAAAAAGAATGCAAAAGGATGCACTAAGGATGGCAAATGCAGCCACAAGTCATCATGTTTTTATATCTATCTCAGCTGTTGAATTGCTGCTTGTGCTGCTCTCCTCTGTGGGTACCCAGCTCAAACTGATGACAGCGAGTCTTCCCAAATGGGAGCATGACTTGTGCAAGTCTCGCTGGTGTCCAAAACAGAACAAAATCATTCTTGAATATGGTTGATTCAGCCTGGAGTTGGAAACAATCAAAGATAAAGATGATCACACTGTGCTTCTCCTTCCAAATGGGAGACGGAGGAAGTTGTGTTTATATGCTTGCTCAGGTCAGCTTTGCCCAACGACAAGCTCTGTCCAACGACAGAGCTTGAGCAGCAAGGCAGCTTCTGGTGGGTCTGAGGTCTGCCTATACCACTATAGCTCTCTACAGCCACAGAAACAATAACCACACCTGTAATGGCCACCATGATCACTGCATGAACAGTGCGTAATTTCAGCAGCTCAGACAGCATGTGAAATGAGATGACACTGCCCTCCAAATGCCAGGAGTTTTCCAAGTGTAATCCCTGAATCTTGGAGAATCAATGACTTGCATCTCAGATGTCCTCAAAGGTTAACTGAGAACAGCAAGTCTCTTGCAACCAAGAGAGGTCTGCAACTTCATAGGAAAAAGAAAATAGGTGACCACAGATCAAATACCTTGAAAGCATCTAACTTGCTCCATTTCACAGAGCCCAGTGGGGTGAAGGCACTAAGATAAAGTGGTCTCTTAGAATTTACATGACAATAAGGTGGGGAAGTTTATTGCTTTGCTTCACACATCGTTTCTTTCACACATTCCTCTTTCTGGGAAGAGTTGATAATGCTGTCTATAATTAACCTACAAGTGCTTTCCACTAACTTAACTGAGAGATCACAACCATTTTGAAAATGGAATTTTTAAGCTCGTGAAGAAGCCAGATCTAAACAACATTCATATAATCTGTGGTTTAACACTTGGATACTACTTTAAGACTCTACAATTAATTATGTTTTTCCTTAATTATTCATTTTTTTTCTTTATATGCTTCTTCAATACTATTACACTACTGTTTTGTAAAAAGACCTGTTCTTAATTAAAAAACCTTGTGAAAGGGAGATTTCTTTTACTAATAAGAACATATGGTTTGAAGCTATCTTTTCATTAAAATCATAAATGCCAACTTCAGTATTTCACATAAAATGGATCACTGCATTTCTGTTTCCTTTTGAAAAAGTATAAATCAGCCAAAAGAGTGTAATATGTAATACATGGCTATCTGCAAAACCAAGACATATGTGATCTGATCCTTTCTGAGATCAGCGTGCAAGTCTAGCAAGATAAACCATGTGCAATACAGCATTCTTCCATTTATGTTACATCCTTATTAACACTTCTGTTGAACACTGTTTCAGCAGCAAATACTTGCAATACAACTGGTCTGTGTTTGCCGATCAGTTTTTTTCCTCAAGAAATGGACAAAACAAGTCATGGCCAAAAAAGGACCATCCATCTCGTAGGGAAGGGCTGGAGCAGAACACAGCATATGAAATGGTAAAATAAAAAGCGACCCCGACTTGCTAGGCTACAGCACACCACTTGCTCTTTTGCTAGCATACCTAGAAACATCTACTGAGAACAAATGGTGCATTTGACCTTACTGACAGTAGCACCGGAGGGAATCCTGTGTTGTTTCAGAGCTGGTAAACCTGTGTATGTCAACACTGGAGTGCAATTTGTCCTTATTTTTCTTAAAAAACAACCACCCCAAACCTCCCCAAACCCCCTACAACATTAAAGAAAAACAACTATTTTTTTCATAGCACTGGTATTCTAAAACAGTATGTGTTAATACATATACATTGACACTCTCTGGAAAGGAAATAAGGACTTGCTTGACACCATGAGGGTAAATTAAGTTTATGCATGTGTAAATACAAACCACAAAATACTATGTTTATGGTGTGATATGATAAATGAAATCAACCTATGATGAATAAATTTACTGAACGACATTTTTTTACCTTATGGGCACATGCATTAACGCATGAAAAGGAAAGGATTCCTTGGCACTACACGTTTCGAAGAGAAACCTCCAAAGGACCTGCTCCTGCAACCGAATAATGTCTGAAGGTGCACATACTGGTGCAAGGGTGGGGAGGTTAAACAGCAGCAACGGGCAGATAGAGACAAGACTGAAAGATTTTCACCCCTTTGAGTCAACAAGGGAGTGTTCCAGCTGACATATGCAGCCTCTGCTTGCCCTTTGTCATGTCTGTGTTTCACCTCAAAAACTGTCAGTGACTTGTCAGAATCAATCAGAAAAGCTAATGCAATTCTGCAATGATGTACAAGTTTGGACAGCATGACATCAAATTTCTGGTAGTGTGTGTCAAGTACCATATGAAAACAGATGTCCTCATTACTCCACTGCTTTGGTGCAAAAGAGTACATCTTACCTTTTTGACCCATATCTGGCAATTGGGAGATTATAATAAAGGACAGCAAGCAATACAGCCTCTGGCCAGTATTTTTATCATATAAATCAAATTCTAACGCTCCTTATCTTCTGGCAAAAGAACTTTGCTTTACCAAATACAGTTTTCCTACTGGATGCTGCTTTATGTTCCAAAGACTTAGAAGTCAGGCTGTCAGTGCTCCGTGGACGTGAGACAACCCACCATCTTGCTTAATGCAACCAGGGTTTCCAGAGCTTGAGTCATTAATTGCTACAGCTTCACCCGAAAAGCCAGAGCCTGTTACTGAGCAGTCGTGCAGCTCCTGGATGGAGCCAGAGCCCTGAGCATGCTGAGGGATCTGCGATGCAGCCTCACCAGGGGGTTACAGTCCTTTCCTACAGCCAAAGTGCTTGCTCCTAATACATTCCATAGTCCCCAGGTGCCATAGCTGCAGGTGATGCGTGGAAAAGGACCTATGGCTGCAAATTTATCCGAAATACAACCACTGTTTTAACTGAACATTTTATTTCATTATCTTAAATGAGGAACAGCACTCTCCCAACCACCTTCCCTTTCATTAAACCAGGACATACAAAAACTAACTAGAGTCTTCTAGCTACACTTCTCTTTGATACTGTCACCAAAGCTCTGCTGACGCTATGTAAGACAAGAGAGAAGAATGTTTTTTAAGAAGGTAGTAAGTCAGGGTGCCAGCAGATTCTAACTGCCCAGGACTCTTTTACCCAACGTGTAACTGCTGAAACTGGTGAAATCCCCAGATGAACTAGTTTATCCAAGGCAAAGCATGGATAATCACCCTTCAGGGCATCCTGTGGGAATAACAGGCAGATTCTCTAATTCCATTAGTAGAGGAATTAAGGGAACCCTATAACCTGAGGTGTATTAGCAGGTAAAAGAAGCTTGATACAAAACCAATTTAAATGTAAAAAGAATAAATTCCTACCACATGTAATTAGAGGGAGAGGAATAATTTTATCTCATGAGGAAAATGCAAGCATGCCTCCCTGTGCCAGGTAATACCCAGTAACAGACTCATAATTAGATGCCTCAGGAAGGAGCACCACTCTCCCTGCTCGGAGAGAGCTCTGGAATCTGAATCCTCCCAGAGAATTCCCTTCGGGCTAATAGGGAACAGCAAAGTGAGTCTCTGAACTACTTTGTTTGCTGGTTGTGCCTCTCCTTCTCTCACTGGGCTCTTTGGGGTGTACAGCCTGCTGCTATTAAGGATGTCTGTACAGCCACAAGCCCTCTCTGGAAAAGAGCCTGCAGTGAAGCTTCTGTGCAAGGATGGGCATCGGCAAGGGAATGAAACTCATCTGCAAGAGCTCACATTATGTATTCCCCAGCAAGAAGATTTGCTTGCACAAAGCCACTCAGCATAACATAATACAATAATACAATACAGTAATACCCAGAGTTCTGTATCACTATTCCTGTTCAAATCTCTAAGCATGTTATGAAAGAGAGGCCGGAACCAGTAACAAGACTTCGTTCACGGAAATATATGATCCTTGCTTTAATAACAGGTCATGCTATCACCAGTTCCCAGGACACGGTACTCTTCAACAGCAATGGACAGATAAATGTAATAAGGATGGAAGTGTCATCAGTTGGAGTAAGATGGAATCAAGCCTTTGAATCCTTTCAGGTAGTGGCTTATCTACTCTGAGAGACAAAAGAGATCCTGCAAGGTACAAGTGATGGTTAAGTTCTTTGTGATTTGGATTGCAGCTGCAATCAGCACACTCGCTCTCACAAACACCTGAGCAGCTCATCTTGGGTGCTAAACAACTTTGGCCAACAGTAAATTAGCCTGACCTTTAATTTGCCATGGAATTGGCTTCATCTGTGTCCACTCTTCACAGAGATTTTAGGAGCTTGCTTTCCTCCAGGTGTTTCAGAGCTTCTTACTCTAAATTCAGCCTCTGCAGCTACCCACATCCCATCAGAGTCTCACACACATTTTATTCCATTACTATACCTAACACACTTCGAGTTAAAGCATCGTTTGCAAGAGTATGGTAATACCAGCATATTTATCACATGAAAGATATGAGATCTTTACGGCTACTAGAGTAGACTAGGGTTGGCATATTGCATTGCAGGAGTAGCTACTGTATTGCACATACTATAAAGGGCTTCCATACTTCATTCAAAGTCACTCCTTAAACACATACTGGTGCCAAGTTTAGAGGCACCATAGCTACAGCCTGGGATTCTCTGGTATGCACTAAATGCGTCCATTTGACCTCCTACATTTTGTACGTTATTTCCTCTTTCTGTGCCACCTCTTCTCACAGGCCCAACTTGTTCTAGAAGATGGACAAAACGCAGGTCTTCGAATGAAGAAAATGCATGAGTGAAGAATGATACAATAGTGTTCAGTGCAGCACCAGTTAATAAAGCAACTGTACCAAATATTAAGGCTAAATAGATTTTTTTCAGGCATAATAAGCATGCATCAAGAAGATCTGCCCACCCTCCCCACGTACTGTATGTGAGCTGATGTTGCTTCGATTACCACTGCAGATTAAAAGCTCATCATTACAGGAGAGGAGTTTCTGGCAGCCAATCTGACAGAATGACCTCCTACTCCATATGCAAGCTGCACCTTTCTTTCCTCTCTTTCCTGAAACACATGCCAACAACATGGAGTATTAGAAGAACACAAGCAACATGCCTACCAGAATGAAATACTGCACAGTACACAAAAACTGACCCTGGGGAACAGAATCGCAGAGTCTTTCAGGTTAGGAGGGACCTTTTGAGATCGTACAGTCCAATCCACCTGCTCAAGCAGCGTCATTTACAGAAGGTTGCCCAGGACCGTGTATCAATAGATGGGAGACTCCACAACCTGTCTGAGCAACCTGTTCCAGTGTTTGACCACTCTCACAGTAAAAAATGTTTTCTTGTGTTCAGATGTAAGGAATAACATGTGCCCACCAAAGCCGCTCTACTACTTCCCCTCCTAAGGTGGACAGGGGAGAGAAAATGTAATGAAAGGCTTGTGGGTCGAGATAAGGACAGGGAGAGATCGCTCAGCAATTACCGTCATGGGCAGAACAGACTCGACTTGGGGAAATCAGTTTAATTTATTACCAATCAAATCAGAGTAGGATAATGAGAATAAGAACAAATCTCAAAACACCTTCCCCCCCACCCCTCCCTTTGTTCCGGGCTCAACTTCACTCCCAATTTTCTCTACCTCCTCCCCTCTAGCAGCACAGGGGGATGGGGAATGGGGGTTGCGGTCAGTTCATCACACGTTGTCTCTGCCGCTCCTTCCTCCTCAGTGGGAGGACTCCTCACGCTCTTCCCTTGCTCCAGCACAGGGTCTCCAGATGGTCAGTGTTCTTCACCCCCTCTCTCTTCCCCTCTCACCCCAAGAACTGGGAATCTCCGGGATGCACGATGTATCCCTAAGGCCAGATATCTTCCACGCTATCTGTGTGACACCCCCACAGTGAGGCAGCCACTAGCTGCCACACTCTAAGTATTGCTGCTCGGAGAAAATCAGTTATAACACAAATATTTAACATATTTTCTCCTTAAAATTGAAATGAATGACATTTCTTCAGTAAATATGCAGAATATTTTAATTGAATTTGTATTTGTTCTTCTGTTCACTGAGATCTCTTTGGACCAAGCGACAAACAAATCAGCCTGGCTCTAGGATTCCTCTATCTGCAAAATAAATCTCATTTCTTACTGAAAAAACTCAAATCCCTAGGTTAATATTCTGATTTCTTGCTATACCGAGTACGAATTTTTTTACAGTTCTTTTGCACTTGTGACTCTCAGCACTGTCACAAAAATGTTTTATTAATTACCTCAAACATTTGCACAGGCTTGCAGTTGTTAAAATTGTTCTTTCTGATATTTGCTTTGCAAAAACATGATCAAGGACAGCACAATTTAACGTCCGCAAACATCAAATTTTTATGATAAATCAACAGGGCAGCAGATACATGTATTATGCAGTTAATGGTCTGTCAAGATATTAACAATGTTGATTCCTGAAGAGAAGTCTAGAATTTAAAAGACAAAACTGGGTTTATTGGATAGGACAGATTGCTGCTTGTCTGACCGACTTAGTCTGTGTGACAGAGCTACGAGCTGCCTTTGGGTTCACAAGTCCTTCAAAACTGAAGATTCATGGTAATAGAAAGCTTTTCAGCATAAAGCACCCAACAATCAGAGTTAAGGTTTTATTTATTGGCTCTGACCATCTACTTCTGTTATCAACCATAAGGGCCCATACACTTCATCAACTCCCAACAATAGCCGCAAGCTTGGACAATCTGTCTTGTGTCTTCTTTGGGTAAAACTTCAATGGAGCAGCATCGATTAAAGAACAGCCCACGCATAAAATGGAAACCCATTAAAATAAACTTTTTCAAAGGGGGAAGAAACTTCAGTTCCAATTGAATTGAACTGTTTTTATTTCAGAGATGAAAGCTCCATTACCCATCTATACATTCATGTGCTCTTGGCTTAAGTGCTTTTTATTTGACTTAAACTTTTGGTTTCTTCCCATGTCTTTTTGGAGGCTTTAGAAACATAATAGGAATTCAGAGCTTATTGAGCTTGATTGGAACACAGTATCTGTGAACCTCATCATAATACCTCCTGGACCTTTATGTTTATCGTCTCACTGTGGCCTCTTTTGTGTGTTTTCCTGGCCTTTCCTACCGAACAATTGTCTCCTTTCACACGTATTTGCAGAGACATTTTTAATGCTTTAAACATTTTCAAATGAGTGGCCACAAAATAATGAAGAAATAAAAATAACGCAGGTGAAGTCATTTACATTATAGATGGAAGACTGCATAAGCTGCTGATGTCAAGATAGCTTTTCTGAAGTGTTTATATGAAAACTGACTTGCAGCTTACTGCCGGGAAACCTCACCTTGAACTTATTATGAGGGCAATAACAATATGAAAAAATACAGATGGTAACCTGTGCTATCTGGAAACTTCCGTTTAAACAGAGCAAGCCGAATACATGGTAGATTACTCATTTATATCAAAGCTAAGTAATAATAGCCCAAATGCTTTGATTTTAGAAGACTGAACACTAAATGAAATGAACTATATTCTCAGTTACTTACATATACTGAATGTCAAGAGAAATTTGTTTAACACTGTGAAGCTATACAGAGATATTCACTGACTATGTTGCCAACCACCCTGCACTGCAGAAAATGAGCCCACAAATGCTTTACAAAATTTCATCACACTATGTGCTTTTGTCTTCGTATATACTTTTATGAAACGTAAAGTAATCCAGCTCTATTAAATGCAAATGTTTCTTAAATCTTTCTGCACACAACTTGCACAAAAATTAACATACAGAAGAAAAATATATGTTTGTGCTTCAAATTCACCACCAATATTTTTTTTGCCTAAATTCTGGTTTGGGGTGAAAAAAATCACATCACCTTTGGTTTCAGCTAGACACAGATGCACACAACAGAACGCGGTTCCTCAGGTTTACATATGGCCACACAAAGGCTGAGAAAACACAAAGGTCTATTAACGATCATCTCCCTAGAACACAAAAAATGTACTTCATGCAGCACATTATTTAAAAACAAACAATGTGTGGGAATCAGACAGATTTAAGACCTGCATTATTCTAAATTTTTGCATAAGGACTCAGTGTTGATTATAAATTAGTTTTTCTTATCAATGTGTTCATTCTCACACATTTAATTCCTGAGGCTGACAGACATTAGTCTAACACTTAGACAAGAGAAGGAGAGTCTGAACGCTCAAGAGAAAGCCATGCAAATCTGTGAGTCTGGGACTCCCAAATGTGAGCATAATCTTACAATTTCTATATTGCATTTGTCCTTAGGATATTGAATGATGGTACAGTTCACAGCCTAGAGAAGCAAGCCCCAATTAACTTTCATCTTGGTGCTACAGACAACACCGGTGATGACACACCTAGGCTGCTCCCCAGGTTTCTGTGCTGACCACTATGGCGCCACAGCTTCCCTACCCTTCACTGCTCTCCCTCTAGCTAGATGAAAAGTGGCACAGCTATGGCAGCCTGCGCTGCATTTGCTGCCTAGTGATGACAACGACTTAAGCTATGCTTAAGCACACCAGAAAGTCCATTTTTTCCTTCTCTGCCTCAGTTTCACCAGCTGTAAATTCAGCCTGCTCCATGGAGATACCGCACTAATCGCTTAGTGCTTGTACTTAATGTAGTCAAAGCATTATATAAACATCAGTTTTCAAAAATGTTTCTTTTAAGGGATTCTATAGCTGTTTTCCACTCTAAAAGCATTTTAAAACCCTGCAAAATGTCTCAGCGTTAGCAAAACTTATTTCCTGTATATCTTACTTAAAATCTCAATCTAAAAAGTCATTTGAGATAACAGCTCCACACTGCTCAGGGCATCAGAATCTGCAGACAGGGTTTTTCTGCACAGAAAGTCACCCTAGAGTAGGGTGGGAGTTTGGGCACACAAGAAATGTGGGATCAAGTACAGATACTTAGATTGCTTTGCTACTTAACATTTTTTCATGTAAAATTCAAAAGGCAATTTAGAACAAAAAAGTTGTACATCAAATATAGAAACGTAATTGGCATCAAAATCAATTATAAAATAGGTAAATTAAACATACGTGAAAAATACAGCATTATTACTAGTGTGATGAATACTTTCACAGTATTTCTTGATGGACTTCACAGTTCAAACACACTTATGTCAAAAGTTAAACATACAAACCAAAGCAAAAGTCTATAAAACTGAGCTATGCTTCTACGTTGCTGTTTAGGCCTAGAGTTTATGTTCAGTATAACTCACAGGCATTGCTACTTCCTATCAGACACTCTTAAGCCAACTGAAGAGCCTTTAAGAACAAAGTAAGATAAGAATAAAATAGGATACAGAATTCTTGCTTACACTGCCTTCACAGGCCATTTCATTATTTTACAGGTGGTTGCAATCCGCTTACATTTTACGAAGATAATATTAGATATGGTCATATTCAGGTTCAAAAGTGCCTTTTATAGCCCAAAACTGAATGCTGTAGTTTAAAAATAAAATATGAATACATCAAATTATTATAGCTTGACTTGAGACTATTCTTTTTTTTTCCTGTTCTCAGAAAGTACAAACTTGCACTACACACACACACACACACACACACACAAAATATTCAGAAAACTTTGCTTATACTACTATTGTAACTGCTGGCATGGAGCTCTATCCCAATTAGACCTTACAGAAATGTACTGTCCTATTATCTGAGCGTGTTTTTCGAAATGGCAGTCAAAGAAATATTCTAACATGAACAAGTGTTTCTAAGTGCTAATTATTCATGGTATCACTTGCTGATTGGTGCCTGCGGCCATGAAAATTTATTTCTAGGCTGTATTTACAGTAAAACCAAAAGTGCTTAGTGGCAAGTAGCTTAATCAAATTTAAGAACAGCAGACAGATAACATAGGAGAATTTTTTTTTTTGTTGCTTTAATCCTCTCATTTGGTTTTGAAACATAAGGCCCTGTTCACTTCATTTAAGTCTCACAATGACTGGAAGCCTGATCAATCTGTCTTGTGTCTTCTTAGGGTGAAACTGCAATTGAGTGGAAGCAACAGATGAACAAAGCCCACATTCAAATCTGTAGCTCATTAAAATAACGTTAAAATAGGGTAAAATCGCAATTGTAAGTGAATTGTAGTTGGCTTCTTTCAGCTATATACATTTGATTAATAAACCATACATTCATTAGCCATGAACCGCTGGTCTTTAAAGTAAATTTAAATGAATGACCCTGCTTTTTTGATCTTCAAACAATTTTGAAAACATTTATGAAACAAAGCTTAAAAAAAATAGGTCAAGGGCTGTTTCCTACAAGCCAAAGAGCTAATGGGATACGATCCGTCAAAACCCATAATCAATTCACATTCTGATACAGAAACTTAGAAAGCTGCAAGTTTACAAGAGACATATTGTAAAACAGCTTTTACAGAGGGAAAAAAAAGAAGTATTGTTAATTTGCTTTAAACTCACAAGCAGTCCAACACTTCCAAGAACATATTTTTTAAGAAGTACTGTAAGAAGGCAACCTTAATTAAGGTTACAGCAACTCAAACAATGAGAGAACACAGGGCTGGAAGAAACCCCCTAAGTCATGAAGTTGAGTAGCCTGCAGGTATTCATCCCAGACCATCCTGTTCAGAAACCTAAACAAGGATGTTTCTGCCTTGAAACATGGGTAGAAGTTAACCTAGCATTTTTACACTGACTTTCCCCCAACATCATCACTGGTATTAACCAGAGCTGCTGAAATACGAAGTTGCTGCTGGCAGACAGAAGGTTGCAGCCTCTCTGCCACCATCAGCAAAGCCTCAGGCCCTGCAATGACTCCTCACGGAGAGATGCAGGGTAGCACAGGTGCCAGTACTTCATATTTGGACAATCCACATCCCCCCACTACCTTTCAGCTTTGATTCTTAATCTTGAAAAGCACTGAGCATCATTGTAATTAAGTGGACAACTCACTGCTACAGTGTTGGAAGTACAGTGGAAGAAAGTGCCTACAGCCTGAAGTTGACTGTCCTGGTTTGGCTCGATGAGCAGAGCCACGTCCCTGCAAGCGTCATTCCTTCTCGTGCAGCTCTTGTGCAAATCCAAGTGAGGGCAAACACACAGCCCCTACTAGCTGGACAAAACTTTGGGGCAGGGTGCCTGCACCAGGGACCTCTGCACAGCAGAGATGCTCTCAAGGTGGAATGGGACAGTTACGCTTCTCTCTTTTTGGCCACCTTGTTTTATTTCCCAGAAGAGCTCTTCTTTCAGCTTTCCAGAGAGAAGATAAAATGAAGAATAGAGCTTTGTCCCATGAACAGAAACCATTCTTGAAGGACAAAATTAATTACCACTAATTGCTCCTAAAGAACATTAGTTTATTCTGGGGACACTTCAGTATTCCCGGGAATTAATCAGTGATTTCCCCTTCCTCCCCACTGGAATAATCCCAACTTTCTGCCATTGTTCTTTTATGAATTCACCGTGGAGAAGACACAGACTGGTGGTCATTGTGACAGCTGGAATAAGCCATTGCTAGTCCCATTCCTGACACAAAATCACCAAGCCATGCTCTTAAAGAAGATGAGCAAAAAATAATTGCTAACCCAAATTCAACACTCATCCCAACACCTGAGTCAGCCAAACACTAAATCTCTTTGTTATTTGCCTGTCTCCCCAGCATCGCTGGGGTTATCACTCCACACTCCTTGCAGACTGTTGATTATACTTTTACATTTTGGGGGCTCTCTGTGAAGCTCTAACATGAAACAATTTATGTCAAGATTAATTTCAGGTGTTTAAGAGCTGAATTCCTCTATAGAGATACCTGTTTTACCTCCCTTGACTGCAGAGGGACAACTACAGTCTTCACTTAAACAGCTCAGGTGCACAAACTTAGGATGGGTGAATGTATTTTACACTTCATTTACCAGAATTTCACATTTTATTTAAAGCTGAGTATGCACCACGATGGCTTCAGGTTGGTAGACAGTGGCATGCCAACAGTTTCCAGCCTGCATCCCATGTACCAAAGCCGAGTACCCCGCTTTTGGCTGCAAGTGTGGGATTTGGCTGCAGATTAAATTTAGGTACCTCTATGTGCGTATCTGAAAATGCTCTATCTACTTTCCCCCCTTGCCCCCAGCAGCTACCAGTACAGTCAATGGAACTCAAACTGATTTATTTCACCTGAAGTAAACAAGCAGGGCTCAATTCAGCTGCCTCAAGACAGAGGTCTATCTAGTACCATGAGATGTTCCACAGTATTTATTCCACATTCACACAGAGCTGGCAGATCTGAGACTGTCATGGAGGGAGAATTACATCCTTCTGGACTCACAGCTGGAGGCCATGCAGGACAGACATGTTCCTTTAGGTGAATGAATGGTGTCCTTTATGTCTTCATTACAGCACCAGCATAAATGATTTCCACAAAACCATCAGCAGCATCTCAGGAGAGGTGACCAGGGAGAGAACAAAACCACACTGGTACTGCTCCGAATGCCCACTTGCACTCCCCAGAGGCTCAAAGGGTTAAACACACCAAGGTACAAATACCACCACACTCAAATAAGGGGTCTGTGCATGCATCCCACCAAGGCCCACATAGGATCATGATGAAAACTGGATATCACACATAGATTATCTGGAGCAGAAGAAGCACTCCCACTTCCTCACATGGCAGCACTAAATTTATCTTTTAATAAAGTATACGTTTTCTGACAATATATAAACAATGTCAACACCTATTTTAGCAAAAGTTACTGCAACAATTTTTAGCTCTCCCTTAATATATGCCATAATAAGGTAAATTATCCAGTCTGATCAAAAAGTATATCTTCGTTCAGCTGGCCATGGGGAGTCTTAAGTTAAATTCTTTTAACCTCTTTCCTATAGTGGCAATAATAAATCAACCAGATGAACCTCTAGTGAAATTTCTCACAAAACTAAGAAAAAAGTAAATTTTACTGCCAAGCCTTTTAAAAAGAGGCTAAACAAAACTCTGGGTTTTTTTTTTTTAAATGATGCCAAATATTTATTTTACTATAAACACCATCCATTGGTTAGCCCTGTACGTGAACCATCACCATGCTGTTACTACACAGCATTTTCCATCAATATTTTATATAATATTTCTTGTGTGTTCAGTGCAGGAGAGAAACTGGCTTTAAAACAGAAGGAAATGGAGGTAAATAACCATCAGTTAAAAACAAAAGGATGGTAGCAGAAGGTTTTTGACTTACACTGTTTAAGATTCTAGAACTAAATTGATATTTATAACCTTTCATATTTATTTCACGCATAAGCTCTGTTAATTTAGCCTCATTACTATCATTAAACTCTGCTTCACTCATTGCTGGAATGACAGAGTTAACATGTCGTTTAAGAAGAAAGCCTTTACTTCAAGTTGAAGGCTGAGTACACATTCCTCATTTGATACTGATCACTATTATGCATGCATATCGAGGACTGGATGTGTATTTGTCTGCAGTGAGTACTGAATATCAAATTTGTTCGATAAATCTATGCACAAAAGTTTCTCTGTCTTTAGAAATGCCACATCACCCACTTTTTCAAATATAAAATTCACATAGGAACTGAAAGGTCAGCGACTCCTCATAATAAAACAGGAGAAACCTACCTGAGAACCACCCTCACTTGAGGAAAACACAAATAACTTCCACCTTTGCTGGCGACCAGCTCTGTTTTAAGGGCTGACCCCACTCAGATACACAAGAGCTACAGCAGTGCAGCCACTCAGAAGCTGCCTTCACCCGTTTGGAAATAAACCGTGGACAGCTGAAGATATAAAGGGTGCAGTATCAAATCAAACCTAAAGCAAATATTAGTAGGGGGAAGGTATTTTCTGAGGTGACTGGGATATGTGACTTGGTAAGCATCTAAAGCAGAATTGGATGAGCATGCCAGGACAAAGACTGCTACGGGATCTCTAATAACCATAAGCAGTCGCCTTTTTTAAAACTCATTTGCAAGAAAGTAAGATAAATTTTCTCACTGTGAATGGGTCCATATCTGTTGGCTTATACTTGGAAAGCTGGAACGACATCTTTCAGGACAAACAAGTTTCTGATTAAAAACCATTCAGAAACGGAAATTTTGCATACTAAATTGCTGCATAAAACTTCTTGTGACATACAACATCCATATAGTGCAACTGAACTTCATTTCTAAACACTGAAAAAAAGATTAAAATTCAAGAATAGTCTGCTTTGAAAAAATCACCGTGCTAATTTTTGTAGAAATAAATACACTCTTCAAACAAATCAGGAGTTGCAGGGTACGATTCATGCCTATTTCTTTCTACTGGCAATACTGTAGAAAAGCGGTCCTAGGGTACTACACACAAAGTCGGGACTCGCTGGCAAAAAAAAGAAGGACCAGAAATCACAAAGAAGAAATGCGGGACACCAATAATGGAAGATCTGTTAGCCTCAGCTGAGAGGTCATGCGATTTAGAACAGAGACAAGAACTTCTGCTGGGTGCTGGATGCTCGGCTTCCACAACTGAAAACACAGAGGAGGCCAAGGACTGAGAGCTATTAATTTCTTCTAGTAATGAGTTGCAGAAACACTATAGTACTGTCAATTCACATATTGTCAACAGAAATACTTGTATCACCCCCAAAAAATCTCAGATGAAACCTCCTCTGGAATTTCAAAGAAAATTTAGTGGTACAGGAGCGAGACCAGTTCTTTGGACAGGGAGATATACTTATTTAGCATCGTAAAATTAAGGCTTCCTAAAAATACACTGGGAAGAAGTGGAATTTATTCAAGCTAGTACAAAAGTGTGGGCACAAAAGTCTGGGTGCAAATTACCTATGAGCGTGTTAGGGGTTGAGATGAGAAGTCTAATTTTTTTATTTTTTTTTTTTTAGCTTTTTCCCTCTTTCTCTCCCTGTTCTCTCAAACAGAAGAATGACGCTTGGGACCACAAGTCACAAAACTTGTTTGTGTTCTTATAAAGATGAAATTCCTATTCAAGTTCTTAACTTCACAAGTTGAATCCTTTAGAGAAAGACATAAGACAACAAACCAAATCTTCCCCATTTTCTGAAACTTGCAGTAAAATGACAGTTTGCCACAGGAAGACTGGAAATCATATCTCTGTAAGAGAAGTCCTTCCACGTCACAAACTAGGCTTGGTAAATTAGATGCCTTGTCGTACAAGTCTCGAATTCATGTGCCAAACTGGGGGTAGCAGGCAGGCCTGCCTTCCCACCGTGGTGAAAACATGTCTCTGCCTGAAGTCCATGGGTGATGTGAGGATTCTTAGCAATCTGACAGCTAAAAACGTGACCCACCTTCAAAAAAGAAGCATATGGCTTCCAGCACCCAATTCTGACAACATTTTGTCCTTATTCCAATTTTGTGCCAAATTCTCTAACTCTACTACATTTTCGCCTAACATATTATTCACCTTGTGAAAGGATGTTAATCAGTATCGTTGTCAAAATGCTTCTTTGGGAAGAAAATTTTTGCCAGGATAAGGAGACTGCTTAAAAAAAAAAATCTTTTTAAGGGATTGTAACAATACACGTTAAAACAAAAAACTATGGAAAGAAAAAAGTTGGATTCAAATATATGCATTTTTATACTAAAACGACTAAAATCCCAAAGGCAACAGAGCAAAACAGGCTTTATTTCTGTGTGCCCAGCCCAAAGAAACATTATTTACATCAGACTATCATTTCCCTGTCTCCGTTAGGATTTAAAGATCTGAGTCTTCCATCACCCTAAAAAAGAAGCTCCCACCTTTTTTTTTCCCTAACAAAAAAAACAGATAAATAATGTTAATACACACACAGTACTAATAGTTCTGCATTATTGTTTGCATCTACCTCTTTTACAACCTGTGTTCGTCTCGGGAAATGCACAGCAGACACTGGGGACACTGGGTTGACCAAAGTAGGGTCTAATTCAGCCTGAGACCATAGGCCAATGATTCCTTCAGATAACTGCAGCATAAAACCACAACCCTACACCTATACCCAAGAGCATCTCCGCATTTTTTTCTAATGAAAACTGGTCATGGGAAAAGGTTAAAGCACAATACACTAGTGATGTAGTATTTTTGCAAGGCACTGATTTCTGTCTACGTATTTACACTGCTCTCCATCAGAAGGACTATAACCAAACACTGATATTCTGTAGCTCCTGTTTGTGTAACTCCATTTGAAGTAAAGCAGATCCAGGAATTGCACTTGGTAAAATCTCCGGATTTAACTGAATGATAATTTCACGTCGCCAATATTTGGCAAAACCGAATAGCATTGAAGTAGGCACTGGAATCAATCGCTGAAGGTGTATAAAAAAAGGAACATAATAAAAGTCTACATCCAGAAAGCTGTGTGAGAGCAAATAAAAGATTAAAAGAAGAAGGGAGCTGCTAATGCTTGAGAGTGGCTGGGGCTCTTTCTGGATGGGAATGCTTCTTACCAGAATTTTGTGCAGCGCACTGCACACAGCTGAAATCATCGTTGAGCAGATGACTCTGGCCTCCACCACAACATGAGATGAGACAAACACAACCCTGTGTCTGATGTGAAGGGTGAAACTTTGAGCAAACTTTCACAGACATCACAGAGAAGCACCCGAGAGTGAACAAAGATTTCCAGGATTCCTCCAGCCCACCCATTCTACGAGGTGAAGATAGCAGGTGTCTTGGCTCCTCATCCTCCCTGAACTTCGCTGGTGGTGCAGCATCTCCCTCTGTCTCTCTCCTGCTCAGAGGTTTGGTCCTCTGGCAACCAGCAAGTAGGTGTCTGATAAATTTTTTTCAAACTTTATGGCAAAGATTGCACTTTGCTAATACTGCCAGACATACATGATAACTGGTGAGTTATTTTAGCACTGTGAGAACTGGCTCTGAAACAGTCAGGTAGCAAACTGCTAATGAAAAAGATAAGCAAATGAGTCAAATCAAGCATGCTACACTGGCTGTCATAATGTTGCCTGGTTTGTCTGGAAAGAAAAAGGAGCCTTTCTACTGGCCAAATTCATTTTTATAACACCCAAGTGCTTTCCTGTAATTCATTAACCGACCTGATTCACATCTCTCCCCTGGGGCTCACTCTCATGCCCACAGAGAGAATTGCAGGTACGGTGTTTTGCAAGTACTCGGGGGTTTATTCCTTCTACCCACCTTCAATTTTTCTCTGTGGAGTTTTCTGGCCGACTGCCCAGAGTTTTTCATCTGGATGGACCTACATGCACTCAGAAGGGTAGAATTTTCTGAAGAATACAATTCTTTACTATTTAGTAGAAGGAAATGCTTAGAAGAGTTGTATACACTGTATGTGCTCATAAATGAACCATTTTTTAACGCAGAATTTGCTTCTCACTCAAGAAAGTGGCTATTACTTGCAGCTAGTATGATTTGTTGCTCATCTGCTTTAACAGTTTTTTTCTCCAAACAACTGCATGATCCAAGTGAAGACTTCATTTAAAAAAAAAAATCTACAAAAGCACGCCACATCAGCGAGCAACGAGCACAGGAGCACCGCCTTATTCAAGGAAATCAAGTAGCATTTTTTTTTCGTATTAAAGAGTTATTAGTCAATTGACAATTCATTCTGCTGCAGCGACTGGACATTTATACATCGGATGGAGCATTCTGAAGACTAAAGTAATTCAGAGAAGAAGGAAGCCCAAGAAGGAAGCATTCATATATCCTCCTAAGAAAATTACTCCCAAACAAGTTAATAATGGCACAAGGGCAAAGGGATAATGTCACTATTTTTACTTACATTTTTCACTTTTTACACAGAGGCTGACACTAGTTTAGTAATGGTTTGAGTGGGGCATCCCTTCATAAAATTAGGCAAACAGCCCGAGAAGAGAACACATTTGAAAAGCTACTCTAAAGCTGTGAAAGGAAACGTGTTGCAGCTGGTGCAGGTGATCATCTTTTCATCCAGGCTGCCATCCTCTTGTTTGCTTCCCTCCCACATGCACATATAAATCATTGTTAATTTTAAAAAGACATATCCTTGAATGTATTCCCTCTGCAGATTCTCTACTACCTCATCATTTCCATCCGTGAATCACAAAGAGATAGGAAAAAAGATTTTTACACAAAGAAATAGATACTAAGCTTTACGTGACTGAGGTGATTTTGAAAGACTAGTCACCTAACCACAGTTGTTGACAATTACATTTGCTAAAGCCTAATTACGACTTGATTGTAAGTTTAGATTTTGTCATATCACAAATAAACAAAGAAGATGTATCTATGTATTGTAATTGGCTGATCATACAAATACTTATTAAATATAAACACATATGCTTTTGTAGATTTGTTAGAAAGATTCGTTAATTGCTTAATGAAAGATGTCTTTCAGATACTAATTCCTTCATTTAGTTCGACAGATTAAATTTTATATGAGGAGATATTAGCATGCATGCAATGAAGTGACAAGGACAACTAAAAAGCTTAAAATGTTAATGGCTGAAGTGCAGCTTTCTCAGTTACTCTAAACTAAAAGCTATAATCTTCATTACATGCACTAAAGATCATCTTTTTCCCTGCTTTCTGCAGAGATAAGACAGCTATATTTAACATGGAAACGAACATCACAATATGTTTCGATTCAGCTGCTATATTTTCATCATCATAAATAAATTATGAAAACTTTAAACAGTGCATGAATGATTCTGCATAGAAAACAACAACAAAAATGCAATTAATTTTTATAGAAGAGAAAATTGATAGTTGACATCCAAGCAATCCAATCGCTCCTCCATTTCATTGCAGTAGCTTTAGGTAATTATCTTCTTGATAAACTCTCCTTGCAATGTGCTTGCGGAAAAAAAACCAAACCCAAACAATTGACTTGCATTACTAAGGCACTACAGGGTTAATGTCAACCATTGCTGTAAAAAGCAAATTACTAGCAATACCAACAGTCCAGAGCCTTCCCTTTTTTGCTGTAGACTGGAGTTCAATCTGGCATCCTCTTTTCTCTCTCCCTGGTAGGGTGCAGGGAGCCCTCTAGCTTCCATGTGGGTTTCCTACTGTGGGACATATTGGCCAGCGTACAGCTGCTCTAAACAACTATTTGCATCTACAATGCCGTCATCCCACCACCTTCTTTTCAGATCAATATGATGGGGGACTAACAATAGTTTGATTTTGATTGCTCTATAGTACGCTTGGGTAGAGCCTCTGAATGCGAGCGCATCGCTCAGGAACAATGGGCTGGTTCATCATCCAAAGCGTCCCTTTTCAAACAGCTGCCTCTGCCACACTCACCCTGACAAACGTCCAGAAAAACAGATGGTTTCAGCATTCATGGGCAGTTTAGTGAAAGCCCTAGAGTCAACTATTCAAGACATTTTATCATCTAGCTGATAATAGAGCATTGCTTGGAGATAAAAATTAAAAATACATTTAAGAACTCTATTAATTCGCACCCACATACAGCTCCCCTCGCACACACACAAAACAACTTCCCCGTACCCTGTAACGCTGCAAAGTGCAAGTGCTAAAGGAAGGTTCACTCTTAATCCCTTCTGTGGGACAGCCACATCGCTATGAAAAATGACAATCAGCGGGCAATCTCACAGAGCACATATACTGCAATACCCACAAACAAAAGCAATGAATTAGTAATTGAATGGGAAGTTTAACTTTGAGCTGCCTGGGGTTTGCTGTGGATTAAACCAGGCCCTGCCTTTTTTTTTCCTTTTTTTTTTTTGTGTGTGTGTGTACGTGTGTATCTGAGAGAGAAAGATTTTTTTTTCTTGTTTTTTTCAGGCGAACATGAGTGCTTTTGAGGCATTGTATTAGGAAAGGCACAGGATGAGTCGTGATACAGAATCTGCTTGTACCTAGGGACAATCCCGTCATTTCCAGCTAAGTCACAGGTATTAGCAGTGGTTCGCTGTACAACAAAGCCAAGGGTCTCTGCTCCCTCTGTGCCTGGACTTGGCAGTGCAGTATTATCCTTCACAGGCTGCAGGACTATTTCCACTTGCTCCACAAATGCCTACAACTTTGGGGAAGCTTTAGCTCCCTCGGCACACATGGGAAAGTCTTCTTGAGGCAACACAGGAAGATTTGGCTTCTTGGAAAAAAAAGGAGTTATATTTATTAGTCCCCACTTAGCAGCTTACAAAGATTCATTATCTACTGACCTATTAATATTTTGTCGGTGACCATATGAACTTGCCACAGCAAAGATAAATGCCATACCTGGCATTGCATTAGTCCACTGAGCTGATTTGATCCACAGTTAATCTGGACGTGCTTACTGTACCTCCACCTTTCAGAGGAGCACACGGCACTTAATCCTGCAAATGCTGGGAACTTTTTCGTAGGTATATGTAAGCTCTAAAGAAAATCAGAGAAACAGAAAGCAAGAGCCAGCAACCATTTTTGCCAATGCCTCAATATGTAAATGATATAATTCAGTAGATGTATCTTGGAATTGAAAAATAAACATAAAAAAGAAAGAAAAATGTGACCAAATACTGTAAATGCAGACTTATCTCCTTCTTAAAAATTTTTACTTTCTATAAACATTGTTCTGACTCTATTGCATTTCACTTCAGGAAAAAAATATTCTGGATCCAAACAGAAATCTCCAGTGAAGAAAACTTTACAGAAGGAAACCACAAAGCGTTGAAGGATGGTACCAACCTGTCAAAATGACGATACTTAAATCCATGTTGTCACACACAAAAATAACCATAGTGTATCAAGTTTCTCCACATTACTAATGATGTCAGTTTTGAACACTGGTTTCTCTATTTCCCCAATAAACTAATCTTCCTTACCGCCATGCTTGCACAGAGAGACCCTCTGAAGCCACGCTAAGTCTCTGCTTCCTCTTTCAGATCTTTTCTGATGCCTCTGCTATGACATCAACTAGACCGAGATGAATACGTCATTCAGATAGCCAGTATTACAGTTAGGACTACAAAAATACAGGACTCTCAGAGACCTCAGGAGACTGTCTAGACCCTCCTGCTGCACAAAAGGGGTAAGGGGAATAAATATTCTAGGCAAACCTAAGTCCTTCAACCCTTCCTTTTAAATCATGCTTTTAAAACTCTTCATTTCCTCATGATTTCTTTTGGAAACTCTCCAATTTATCTACATCTTTCTTTATATGCAGTCCCCAAAACTGGATTCAGTACTCCAGCTGAGGCCTCACCAGCACCATATGGTGCAAAATAATTACTTCCCATGTCTTACACATGACACTCATGTTAAAGAATCCCGAAAAAAGAGGTGCTTTATTTGCAACAGCATGTCCTTTGTGAGTTATATTTCACTTGTGATCTCCTTAAACCCCAGACACTTCCACCTTCCAATTACTTCCGCATTTTGTCTTTGTGCATTTATCGTATCTTTTCCAAGGGCAGTATTTTGCACTTCTTCACCTAATTTCACCTGGTTGATTTTTATCATGGCCTCTTAATTTACATAGATCGTTCTGAAGCATTTCATTCCTCCAAAGTGTTGCAAGCCCCTCCCTTGACACATTGCCCCTGTTAAAAAAAAACAGTGTATTTTCTCATTAACATTTTGAATGAAGGATTAGAGAGCTGAACTTTCCCTGGAAGAGACCAGCAAGTGATGCTGCGTGAGCTGCCCCTGCAGTTGGAAGGAGCACCACTGATAACTTCTCTTCGAGAACACTTTTTTCAACTGCTTTGCAGCCACTTATGGCGATTTCATCTAGGCCATGTTTTTCAGGCTTGCTTATAAGAATGTCATGTTGGACAGTGTCAAAAGCCTCACTTAAGTCAAGATACATCACATCTCCTACTTCTCTGTTACCCACTAAGCCACTTACCCTGCCAAAGAAGGAAACGAGATTGGTTTGACACAATTTGTTCTTGACAAATTCATGCTGGCTGTTTTTTATCACCTGATTATTTACTGTCTATGTGCTTATGAATTGTTCTAACATGTCTCTGGAGGATCAAACCAGGGCCAAACTGGACTTGGTAACTGGAAAAAAGAGTACCCAGGGAATTAATGGCAAGTCCTAAGCCTGACTTTCTTCAGCCCTGTCAGGCTGCTTCTGTTTTCATTAAACACAGCTTATGCTTTAAGATCAAACCAACAAAACCTGGCCACCTTCTACCATAGGACCATCTTGCAGTTAACTACTGTGGCTGCACCACATTGCTACAGTGCAAGAACCATTTGGAAACACTCGAGCTAATTCCTGTCCCAGAAGCTGCAGGGCTAAAATCCTACTCCCACTTTCTCCAATGAGGCCAGGACTTCAGTCTTGCATGTTGGGATGAATTACCTCAGAGTTTTCCTGCTTAGATGTTCAGAGCTGGCTTTACATCTCCTAACAACACGTTATTACAGTATGCAGACACATATTTAGTTTTCTAGCACATTTAAAATGTTAACCACTCATTTACATTAATGGGAGTCTTCACATTGCTTGTAACAGCCTTTGAACCAGGCTTCAGGACACAAAATTTATCATCTTCCTTTGTTTTCATAGCTTCTCTCTCAGAAAGGTCCTGACCTTGTTTGAGACTTTGGGTGGTACCACAACAACAATAAGAAATATGATAGGAAAGTCGTAAATCCCACCCCAGTTTACAGAATGAGAAGTTGGAAAATCAGAAAATTTTTAGCCAGAACAAAAAAAAGAGGAAAAAAAAAAAAGGCAGCAATCTGGGAGCATTCTGTTGCTCCCCCCCCGCCCCCCCCCAAAAAAAAAAAAGGCAAGCCCTTTCCCTCTCTGTTTTCCTTCCAGTTTAATGTTTCCCTGGTCAGCCTTCCTGGTTCTTTTTATTTTGCTGATGTTCAAGAGAGCTCTTCTTCAGGCACAAGTTTTTATGCAAGAGACAAACAAGAGATGCTTCTGTTCCTCCTTTCTACCACTTCTTCTCAGGCTTCCTCTTACTTATTTTCCTTTTTTTACCCCTCTCAGTCTCCAACACATTCATCCTCCCCCAGAGACTCATCTCATCCTCTGTCATGCACTTTTTTCTGTCCTACTGCATAGTTCCTGTTTCTTAGTTCCCTTCCAAGTCTTCTTAACTATACAGGCTTTTATACAGGTATTGAACTAAGTGTTGAACATCATCTTGCAGTCACATCTGGGTTACCTCAGTTCAGCTTCCCATACTGTTGTTTCTGTTCCTGTCTCCTACAACACATCTCACCCTTTGCATCAGAGAGGTTATGGAGCATCAAAGAGAAAGAGCACAAGAAGGGCCATAGAAATAGCCATTTCAGCATCTCTGAAGGCAAGCGAGTACAAATGGAGAAGACTGAGCACAAGAATCCCCAGCACAGAACGCAGCTTCACCAAGAAGAAACAGTCCTGAAGGACATCTCACACTTGACTGTGGTCACGGCTGTTCCTCAGCTTTATTTAGATGACTGGTTTTGCAGCTGCTGGAGACTCTAGGTGGTCCACATACTGTTTCTAAGGAGGCTATGGTAGACAGCTAAGGTATGCTTCACAGCACCCTACAGGCATCAGGGTCCTAAGTCTTAAAAAAAACAGATAAGCTAAACCAGCAGTTTTTTAAGGTGGTACTGAAGACATTCAGTAAGACCTTATTCCAGTACTCCTCGACGAAAATCTTCGACCTACTATCAAGCAGGCCATTCCAGTTCATCTCTGTTTCCTCTATGGCCAGCTGTTTGTCTTGTTTTCAAGATGCAACTTCTTGAAGGAGAAATTATTTCCAGCTTTTACCATGCTCAGCACTAAAGTAATAATAAATAGGTCTGCATTTACAAGCGACACTAATAACATAATTAGATTCTCTAATCTCACAAATTCACATAAGAACTTCTTTTAAAAAGTATCATTTTTCTTTAAAGTTTGTTTTGTTGTTACTCTGCTTAAATGGCTTTTCCCCTGCTTTTGTGACAGCCTTGCAGTCCAACACAGGATACAGAAGTCATTAAAGAGGCAAATATAAGAGCAGAATTACAGAAACTGGCAAGATAACATAGAAATAGAAACATTTTCTGAAACCACGAGCTCTTTTTTAATGAAATGACTAGGTTTCAAGTTGATGTTGTCAGTGCAAGTAATCTTGAAATTTACACTACAGCAGTTTCAGTATCTCAAGTCAAAGGCAGAGATTTTAAAGAAAAAAGTCCTTTTTGCAAGCTTCTGCATTAAAACTTTGAAAGTTATTTGTTGGCTTGATGAAGGTTATTGCATTATTGACAGAAATAGCATTTTTTTTATTAAGACCCATATGGCTACAAATATTTTGCTGCAGTGTCATCATCGTAACAGAACAATACACGATAAAGTTTTAGATTTTCTATCCAGTCTAAGCGCTTTGAAATCCAGTCACCTAAAAGCATTAAGCAGTAAGTTCAGTTTTTATACTTAGCATTTCATAGGAAAAATAACACTTGATCACTCAGGGGTTAAGCGCAAGGTTAGAATAAAGTATATTCTGTAAATTTTGTATATGACATAGGCTGCATATGGATAGTCTTGCATCTGCCTAGATGACAACAAAGATACAAGTAGATAAAATTGCAGTTAATTTAGTAACATGTACCCATATGATAGCAAGTCCAATTTTGATTGAAATCATTTCAAGGTTCTAACATTTGCATCTCTTCAATCAGCTTTCATTTCTTACAGAGATTCATCATCTCAGTATCTAGCTGGATTGCATGAAAATATGGACCTCCATTAATTTCTAGAATGAAAAATTGAAACTAATCCCGGAGACCATCTGGAAGGAATGAGTAGCATCAAAATTCAGCTGCTCGCCTGTAAGGCCGCATCACTTCTTTAAAAAGAACAAAAGGAATCACACAAACTTGGTTTCATTTTCTGTTACAAGTGTGATTCAAGGACCTCCGTATCTCAGTCACGCATGTCTAAGCCATGGTTGTAATGAAGGCAACACAGCACCCAAATTAAGAAGTCCAAAGCCTATGAAGTTGGAGCTGATCGCCAACATCTTTCAAAGCATTCAGTTCTAGTTGGAATAGTTCTGAAATGTAATTAAGACTTTCTCTTGATGGATACAGAGAGGACAAAGTGAATGCTAACTGTGTATTTTGGGACAAATTTCCAAACCATTTTTGATCCTAATTAAAGGTGTCTATGTCAACATCAGCCTTGCCGGAAAAAAATGGAACTGTCAAGCCATAGAAAGAAATGGTAGATGACATAACCCTTGTCTCACAGTACTGCTACTTACCTGTGTAGCTTCACTGTAGCAAGTTTGACCATACACATAAATAAGAGTTCATGTATACGTATACACGCTTACACACAGGTCAACAAAAATTTCTAGTCTTTTACAGCATCAACATGTATGTTTTTATCGTTCATTCTCTTTAAGAATAAATCTCATTACAAGACTTTACAACTTGTATACCATAATGATATTAGTTATATTGTTACATAATATATAACACAAACTGTTTATATTAATGTGTTTCCTGAAAAGACTCTGTCTACATTTTGTTTCAGGGATAAAATGTATTTGTGGAAGAATAGGCTCATTCAGAATAAATGCTTCTTTAAATCCGCTTTAATTTTTTCTCTTGAGTTAATCAGATATGACACTGATTTTATCCTGTATTCAGAACCTGTTAGGTATTCTGTCCAGCTGAAATACAAACACTGTTTCAATTACAGAGGAAGGCAGGTAGAAATTAAAAGAGGCATTGCTCCTTTAGGTTTAAAGTCGCTTGGCTAGTCAGATCTTCAAGAAAAATCTCCGTTACCGAGCTGAAGATTTAAACAATCGTGACTTTCAAGAGTGTGTTTCCACCCCATTAGTGATATAGTAGTTCATATCAGAAAGAACTACTGCATTTCACAGAATTCAGCACAGAAACGATTCTTCTCTAGTACTCGGTAGCGGCAATATTTCAGGTTTTTTATGCCACGGGTTTTACAACCTAAACACAGAAATTAAATGCCTGTAGTCATAACTCATATCCTCCAATTGCTTTAAAATGGACATTTAGCTCCTCAAAGGGGTTGACAATGTCTTTTTAAATTATAACTGCTGATTTATATCACTGTAATATGACAAAGTAGACTTACACTCCTCAAATCTGAAGACAGAACAAATATTCTTTGCACACAGTGGTGGGCAAAGGTTCTTCAGAAGTAAAATATGTCTGCCCTCTACTGACCATCTAAGAAACTCTTTTTTTTTAAACAATATTTGCACCAGTAAAATTTTTAATCAAATTTTAAATTTAATTTCTTTCCTCATTTGAACTGTCTCATAATGTCACGTCTCCAAATTAGATTTCCGGTCTTCATGTACTTGTTGCATCCCTCCAGACAGCTCAAAGCCTGTTGGTTTGCATAACATGTTATAGGTATCCAATTTTTTTTTTTTTTTCGATTCACTAGTCTCCTGAGAAAATCAGGGAGAGAGAATGGAGTAGCCCGGAGTTTAAAATCTGACTGTCTGCCCAGAATTGTTAATGTAAAAGACTCCTTTTTTTGCAGCAGCTGTTACAAATCAAGAAGCAATTGTACTTTGGACATTCACACAGAATGAGTTTTATCCTCAGGAGAGCTTAGAAAAACAGAAAAGTGTTTGCAAAAATCATTGGATACCAAATTTCCAGGACATTTTTAATCCAGTTTGAAACGCTGTGCACATGTGCTATCAGAATGACTAGTTTTTAAGAGTAACAAGAAAAACAAAGTCCTGGCTAGATGTATGTGGCCAGTTCTGGCAGAGACGCATAAGGACGCATCTGGATTAGCCATCTCCTTTTGAGTTGCTATTTGTCTAACCTGTTTTAGACTTGCTTAAAATGAGATGTACCATGCTTTAGAAGTGCTCCCCTCCCCCAAACACACATGCAGTCAGATGAATCTCCGGGAAGGTATTCTGCATTAATATTTACGCTAACCATAAGCGAACTTAACCCACACTGAGGAATAACAGGAACAAAGGAAATGCTCTTCTCCTAGCAAATCCAAGAAAGCAGGCTGCTTCAAAGCACAAGAAGGAAGAGTTCAGTCCAGTGAAGATTTTACCCTTGGACTCTGAGGATGAATGGCATTCCAAATAATGATCTTACCTCCATTTCTTTTGGGGTAGGAAGAACCAGTACTGCCTCCAGCACAAGCCAGTGCTAACTGTTGCTGTTTTCAAAAGCTTTCAGAACTTGCCTGTGCACAGTCAATATGAACAAGTTAGGCTATGAACTCCAAAAGAGAGCAATTATTCCTGACCAGTTCTCCATATGGGCATTCAAGGATAAGAAAGCATCCAGAGCAAAAGTTACCCGCCTGATCACACAAAGAGGACCTCAGTGTCAGGCTCTCCAACCCTGACACTGATTTTAGCAGTGATTTCAGTAAGAACTGACCCAGACCAACTCGTAAGTGCTACTAAAGGCCAAAGACAAAACATATAATTAATCCATTGCTCTTGCCATTGAAAACCCACAGTTATTCACTAGGTGTAGTCCTGTACTAATGCAGGACTAATATAATATGCTTTACTTTCTATATTAATGCTATGACTTTCTATATTCACCAGCAAGTGGATCCATTCCAGTCCATATTTTTACAAGGCTTTGGAATCGAGTTGGTATCTTCAGAAAATGTAGAATGAATACAGGCACAAAACTCTGAACAGGTGTATGAAGAGCATGGGGGTAGATAAGTGGAGAATTTGAACAAAAAATTTCATTGAGGAAATAGTTTTCTTTTCCTACGTATATCCCAAACTGTGCTATGTAAATAACCTGAGAAGAAGAAAAGCAACAGAAGTCGTATGTTTTAATAAGCCATGTGGATAGCTTGCCCTTTTCTGAATACTTATCTCTATATATGGTATGCAAAGATATAGAGAACATGTAGAGAGATATATTCTGCCCTGGTTTGGCCCGAACCAGGCCAATTTTCCTTTTGGTGATTTTTACTTTCAGGTAAGTCTCTTCTAAGTAATTGCACTTTCTGAAACTAACTGCATGTTTTGCAGACAGTGTCTGCTTCTAGGACTGGTAACGCTCGAAGTTTGTAGTTATCACTGAGGCACCGGTAGGGATGATATGCAGAAAGGCTCCTGCTGTACTTAGTCTTAGAGAAACCAAGGTCACTGCTAAATTCCTCACTGCTTACGAGTGAAGAGCCGCAGGGGGGTCGCACCTGCAGGGAGGAGCAGACAGGGCAGGTGACCCAAAACTGACCAACAAGGTATTCCATCCCATACACGTCATTCTCAGTATAAAGCAGGGGGATCACGAGGGTCTCTCTCTCTTTCTGCTATGGCCAGTGTCCAAAGAGGACTCTCTCCGTTTTCCTGCTGCCCCCGATCCCGATCCGTGCATTCCTGAATCCAGTTCCCGTCCGTCGCTGGGCCCAGCCTGGGCCTTCCTGGAGCCTGCTCTGCAGTGCTGGTGGTGACGTGGCCGACATTGGGGGAGCTCGATCTTGTTTTTGTATATATTTGTATATATTTATTCCAATATTATTATTATACTCTTTTTCATTATTATAGTTTATTAAAACTGTTTTAACTTTCCAACCCGTAAGTCTCTCTCCCTTTTCTCTTTCCCTTTGGGGAGAGGGGGAAGGGTTAACAGAGAGCATCTGCCACAGGTTTGGCCCAGCTTTAAACCGTGATAATAAGAATAATAAGAATAATAAATAGCTTCATCTTTACAGATACATGCAATAATGGTACTTCCGCTACTGCTGTTAGACAGCTGCCTAATGCTTGTCTGCTACTGAGAACTAAACAGCAACTTCCTGGGGATGAATAAAAAGAAAAATCTCTGGAATCGAGTATTTTTAAAATGGAATCACCTGCTCACGAGTGAAGTTTAAAAAGCAAAGGTTTTTATAATCAACTCTCCACCTCTCTGGCCATTTGAATATTCTCCCATCACTGCAATTTATAGAATCATAGCATGTCCTGAGTTGGAAGGGACCCACAAGGATCATCGAGTCCAACTACTGTCCCAGCATAGGACAACCCCAGAATTTACACCATGTGTCTGAGGGCATTGTCCAAATGCTTCTTGAATGCTGTCAGGCTTGGCGCCATGACTGCTTCCCTGGGGAGCCTGTTCCAGTGCTCCACCGCCCTCTGGGTGAAGAACCTTTTCCTAATATCCAACCTAAACCTCCCCTGGCACGTCCTCCTGCCATTCCCTCGAGTTCTGTCACTGGTTGCCAGGGTGAAGAGGTCAGCGCCTACTCCTCCACTTCCCCTTGTGAAGAAGTTGTAGATTGCAATGAGGTCTCCCCTCAGTCTTCTCTTCTCCAAGCTGAACAGACCCAGTGACTTCAGCCGCTCCTCGTACGGCTTCCCCTCTAAACCCTTCACTATCTTTGTGGCTCTCTTCTGGACTCTCTCTAGTATCTTCATATCCTTTTTATACTGTGGCACACAAAACTGCACACAGTACTCAAGGTGAGGCCGCACCAGTGCAGAGCAGAGCGGGACAATCACCTCCCTTGACCAGCTAGCAATACTATGCTTGATGCACCCCAGGACACGGTTGGCCCTCTTGGCTGCCAGAGCACTCTGTTGGCTCATGTTCAACTTGCCGTCGACCAGAACCCCCAGATCCCTTCCAGCAGGGCTGCTCTCCAGCCTCTCTTTCCCCAGTCTGTATGTACATCTAGGGTTGTCATGTCCCAGGTGCAAAATCCAGCACTTTCCCTTGTTAAACTTCATGTGGTTGGTGTTCGACCACCTTTCTAATTTACCTAGGTCTCTCTGCAGGGCCTCTCTGCCCTCGGAAGTGTCAACAGCTCCTCCCAATTTTGTGTCATCAGCGAATTTGGACAGTAGTCCTTCAAGTCCTGCGTCCAAATCATTAATGAAGATATTGAAGAGCACTAGCCTCAAGATGGATTCCTGAGGAACCCCACTAGTGACCGGTCACCAGCCCGATGTAACCCCATTTACTATAGCTCTTCGAGCCCTACCTGTCAGCCAATTGTTCACCCATTGTATTATGTGTTTATCCAGCTGTATGCTGGACATTTTGCCCAGGAGGATACTGTGAGAGATAGTATCTAAAGCTTTACTGAAATCTAAAAAGATTACATCGACTGGCTTCCCTTGGTCAACTAGGTGGGTAACCCTGTCATAGAAAGAAATCAAATTTGTCAAACAGGACTTTCCCTTCACGAACCTGTGCTGGCTGGGACCAATGACTGCATTGTCTTTGAGATGTGTTTCAATAACTCCCAGAATAAATTTCTCCATAATTTTGCCAGGCACCAAGGTGAGACTAACAGGCCTGTAGTTACCAGGGTCATCCCTGTTGCCCTTCTTGAAGATTGGGACAACGTTTGCCAACTTACAGTCAACTGGGACCTCTCCAGATTCCCAAGAGCGTTGAAAAATCTTTGAGAGAGGCCTCACTATGACGTCAGCCAGTTCTTTAAGTACCCTTGGATGAATCCTGTCAGGCCCCATTGACTTGTAGGGATCCAGCTGGAGCAGCAAATCGCGCACAAGTTCGGGGTTGATTAGGAGTGTATCATTCTCACAGTCATGGATCTCAGGCACAGGGCTCTGGGGATCCCAGTGCCCATCACTGGTGTTGAAAACCGAGGCGAAGAAAGCATTAAACGTCTCCGCTTTATCTATGTCCCTGTATGTGAGGTGACTATGCTCATCGAGTAAGGAGCCAATATTATTTCTAGCCTGCCTTTTGCTATATTTAAAAAGAGCCCTTTTTATTGTCCTTCACAGTACTGGCCAGCTTCAGCTCTAATTGAGCTTTGTCTGCACAAATTTCCTCCCTACAGTGGCGAACAGCATCTCTGTAATCCTCCCATGTCGCCTGATCCTGCTTCCAGCAGTTGTACACTTCCTTTTTTTGCCGTAGTTCAAGAAGAAGATCCCTGCTCAGCCAGGCCGGCCTTCAGCCTCATCTGCTTGACTTTCGACATTTTGGAATTGCTTGATCCTGTGCTCTTAGGAGGTGGTACTTAAAAAGTGACCAGCACTGATGGACCCCAGCCCCTTTAAAAGCTTTTTCCTAGGGAACCTTATTAAGCAGTTCCCTGAGCAGCCTGAAGTCTACTCTCCTCATATCCAGAGTAGAGGTCTTGCTGGTAGTCTTCCTCCTGCTACCATAAATTTTAAACTTGACAGCTTCGTGGTCGCTATCGCCAAGGCAGCCACCAATCGCCACTTCACCCACAAGACCCTCTCTGTTATAGAGCCCTGTTTTGAAACATTCCTTTACTGGGAAGCTGAGACTCCGCTCTGGAAGTCCACATGGCACAGGCAGAAACATCCGCATCACACAGTCACTGGAAATTAGTCCCTGTAGAAATGAAGGTGGAAAGGAGATGATATACCAACCACTCATATCAGCCATTTAAAGATGAACTTTCAGAATAAAAAACTATAATGACAGTAGTGAAGACCAGTAGTTCATGACTGAACCTGTCTCAAATAATAAAAAAGGCGATGTTGACCAAATACTGATAATTAATAAAATGCACATGATCCTTCTCACACAAACCCAAAAGGATTATCTGTCCATGTGGAGACAACAAGCAGTAATTAGTCCTCACAGTATTTACAGCAAAATTTCCTCTGGGAACTTTTCATCACTCTTTCCTTAAGACTAGCCAGGGGCAAAAAAGGTTAGCGTTCGTTCTACCTTACACCAAAGTTAATCACGACCTTTTGGAAAACCTAACTACAGCAACACTGAAAAACTGAGTCCAGATACATCTTCACTATCTATTTCTCTCGTATCAACTTTGCTATAGATACGATCACAACAGAGACAGATGCACAGTATCAAGAAAAGCAGCTCTCAGCGCTGCCGCTGCCAGACTATTGAGCCTCGCAATGTACATAAAAAAGTGTTACCCCTGAGGCAAATAAACATAGCAAACACAGTCCTCCAAGAAATACTACACAGTATTGGAAGTTTTATGCTATATTTAAATCTTGTCCTCTCATTTTAATAAGGAAATATTGGTACTGCAAGAGGAAATTACTCTTCCCACTAATTTAAAACAGGCTGTTGATTTTCGCAGTAGGGCTGTTAAGTGCCCTTTTGAGGTTCCCCTAATCCACAGAGCCTTGGACAGACAGGAGACAGAGGCTGAACAGAGCAGAAAGATGCAGCTCTCTTGCAGACACCGGAGAAGTTTGCATTCCCTCCTTTCAGAGATAATGTTCTCTTTCACCTTAGCACTGAGGCAAGAGTCCCTAGGCTCTTGCACAGTGAGGAAATGTTGGGTTTTGCAAGCGGAGGTCCTAGGGAACGGTTAGGTGTTGCCAACAGACACCACCTCCTAACCAGACAGACGATTAAAGAAGGAACATTAACCTGTGCTCTGTGATTTATTGTTGAACACTTGCCAGATTAAAAAAATAAAGTTGCCTCTTTAAAAACATCTGTAACACTTTCTTTTTTCCTGCATGCCAGGACACAAGACTCATTTTTGTAATCCCGTCTTTAAAAAAGAAAAATCTATCATCGTAGCTTTCACTTAATATTGCACGTTTTAGTTCTGATCTTCAATTTCTTCCTTTTCCTTCTTCATTTCAGCTTTCTGAAACCATCTGCTTTCTGTTAAGATGAATTCTTAAAATCCTGTGAGCTGCTCATATGAAGTGAGTAAAAGTTGGATTTTCCAAAAGAGGCAGAGATTTGAAATGTAAACAACCTATATGCAGCTTATATCTTCATTCAGGTTTATAGCAAGTGGGTGGATACATTGCATAACTGCACTTCAGAAGGGGTAATTAGGTGTTGAAATATGCATTTGCTTGTGTAGTGAACCAACTGCACTAATCCATACAAGAATGCATATTTTTGTGCTCATAACTGTGTTTCTCTCTCTTCTGAAAACGTTACCTCTACGAGAATGAATATTCAAGGTTGTAAGAGCCTACAAATCCCTTTCACCACTGCCTGTAACTTCTGAGCTTTGCTGTCTCTAGTTACTCTTCACCACTTAGGAGAGTGGTAGACTGTAAAGCCCCACTGAAAATGTTTACAGTGTGGTTAGCTAAGGTTGATAAGGTTTAGAACTGCTTCATAAATATTTAAAAAATAATAATAACACAGCAAACTGTGTCTGATTTGCTTTCTTTAGGTACTTTACATGGCAAACGAGCAAGCTGCAGCCCAGCAGCAGCCTTGCTGAGGCTACATGAGAGTAGCGTGTGCTGTAATGCACCTGCTGGGATGCTCTACAGGCATGTTCCTGCCGCAGAGCATCACACGGCCTCGTTAGCTCCTACTTGTTTAGATAGTGTTTCTGTTCCCACTGTGTTGTTTCTTCTTGATTGCAAATTGAGATGGTCTGCAGGTTACAATATTAAGACAGCAAATTAATAAATGTTCAGTTGCGGTGGCCAGTGCCCGTTATCCAATTCAATGTACTAGAGATGCCCTTGCCACAGAATCAGACGCATTTCCCGTGGCATCTAACTCTGGCTGCACAGCCCAGCCCAGCCCCATGCCAGACCAGAACCCCGTTAACTCTTTAACAGCATCTTTGAAGTTACCATGCATCACCAGGGTACGGACAACAATGCTCTCTAGCCCCAAATTACTGTAATGACAAGATCCTCAGAAAGAAGGTGAAAGATGATTGTATTACATTACTAAGTACTGCTTTATTCTTTTTTGAAGTAGATAAACTATAGGTCATTTCAGCCTTTAATCATATTGATGTCATTTGCTCTGGCATATTGGTCTAAAGTTAGTGATGAAGAGTATTTTTAGGCACTGGAGTCCCACTAAGAAATTGTCCTGGTTTTGGCTGAGATAATTTTCTTCTTAGTAGCTAGAATAATGTGTTTTGGATTTACTATGGGATTTGATATGAGAAGAATATTGATAATACACTGATGTTTTTAGTTGTTGCTAAGAAATCAAGGACTCTTCAACTTCCCATGCTTTGCTAGTGTGCAGGCACGCAAGAAGCTGGGAGGGAGCATAGCCAGAGCAATGGGTCCAAACTGGCCAGCGGGATATTCCATATCATGCAACATCATGCTCAGAGTATAGAAGAGAGCTGGCTGGGAAGTCGCGCTCTCTCTCTTCTGGGATTGCAGTTTCGGTGTTTCCCTCCTCTGGGATCGATAGCCAGGGACGGGCTGGGCATCGGTCAGCAGGTGGTGAGCAGCTGCACTGTGCATCACTTGTTTATATATTATTATAATTATTATTACTATTATTTTATTTCAATTATCAAATTGTTTTTATCTCAACCCATGAGTCTCTTTACCTTTCTGATTCCCTCCCCCATTCCCCGGGGGGCGGGGGGAGAGTGAGCAAGTGGCTGCGTGGTATTTAGCTGCCGGCTGGGTTAAAAACCATGACAGAAATAATTTTTAGGCCTTTTGCTTTTAAATACAGACAGATATTTCTGTCTTCCTGTAAGGAGTGAATCATTTGCAAAACAATTTTGTCCCTGCCCACTTAACAGCATTTTGATCACCTTGGCTTAGAAGACCGCAGCAGCACTACTCAGAAATTCCAGGCAAAGGGCAAGTTCATATCCATATTTGTACCATAGGGTTAGACAGGACCTGTAGGTCTGATCTTGGTTTGGGGAAGACGAGGTACAAGAAGGATGTCTGCATTTTCAAAATTTGAATTACTAGATTATGATATTATATTATCAAATACATACCTGGAAAAATGTGTCTTGTTTCACCAATGATAAGCAAAAGCAAGTCTGATTCTGGAAGAGCCCAGCCGTGAGCAGCAGCTATAAAGGGATACCTCAGGCATAGTAAATACAGCTCTCCAGAGAACCCCAAATCCTAAAAGGTGATGTAATCTAAGGCGTTCTTGGTCTTGACCCCATTTAGTTCCGCATTGAACATACAAAACCCAAACAAACACGCAGTGCCCAAGTCATTAGATCACAGACTGTGGTGTGATGTACCTCTGGAGACTCCCAAGGCATTGAGCGTTCAATCACAAGGCAAAGCACTCCTTACCAAACTGATGGGTCACTGTAAAAGCACTAAACTATGTACATAGTTGAGTTTCAAAGAAAAATTGGGGGGCAGAGGAGGAAGATGGTTCATAAATCTGCCCTCTGATGAGGATATTCTATTACAAAATCATTTTTAAGTATGTTAACCTGTAAAAACAAATTCCTGATGGGTTCATGGGTTGAAAGGGATTGTTATGGAGAACCATTAAATAAGAAAGAGAAGAAAAGGGAAATGACAGTGGAAAGTATAAAACAGAAGTTAGGACTGTATTTTCTATTACATCAACAGCATTCATGCTAGTACACAGATACTAATTTATGACAGTATTTACACTTTGCTCCCTGTTTTATAAATTTTACTTTGCACCCCTTTTCCCCTCTTCACATTGTGCAAAACACCCCCTTCGTTTTTTTTGCTCACATATGCATTTTTTTCATGTTTCTAGTTATTAATACACATCCTATCTCTTTGGGAACTTAAGGGAGACCGGAGAATTAGTGGGCTGTAACATCAGAGGTCTGAGCCTGAGCAATGTGCAAAAAAGATTTCTAACCACACTTCCGAACATTACTTTTCATTCAGCCACAGTTCATTCATTCATTCTATAAATCAAATTATACCAAGCAGAACAGACACTATCTTTTAAGCTATGTCTTGTATAACCGAGGTCTCTGTCCTGGAATATTCAAGAATTCCTGTAAGGCAATTTTTGACTACAAATAAATAGGTTGAAGCCCTAACAGATATTTGATGGGAGGGGAAGTGAGGATGACTTAAGGACTTGAAATCTGTAAACAGTGAATACAGAACGAGAATGCTGCAATATGCACTTGAGTTTTAAGGTGAGTCTAAAAAACACCGACCCAGGAACGCCAGACCTGACACTAAGGGGACTCTCAGGTAAAACACAAACACTGTAAGGAAACACATTAAGGAAGATAAGCAGGAAGAAAGAGTGCAGTGACACGAACATGATCCTGTTGAATCAACCAGCACAATTTTTAGGTCCTAACTCAAAGTCGAGGCTTTTCTCCTTAATATTCCTCCCATGACAAAGACACAAATGAACAGAGAACTGGCAGCAGCTAAAGACATCGTCTGCGCAGACGCTTCTAGCGTGTAAGTTTGTTATTTACAGCGTATATCACTAACTCCATCACCAAGGCCACTTTTCCTGCAGCATTGTCCCTACAGCTTATAATGTCTCTCTTCTATTTGCTTTGTAGCATCCCTGTGATATTTTGTGAAGAAACACCCACCGTTTGCCTGGAGCATGCCACTTGACCACGAGTCACCCTGCCAATAAAAAACACTTCATTTTCTGTTTTCTGATGTTTGGTGCAAACAGATAGAAACAAGAAACAAGCTCAGCATAAAGTAAGAAAAACCCAGAGTTAACACCACAATACCTAATATTGTCTTTCTTTTTTCTTTTTTTCTGGGCACATGTAGTCTTTTCCCAAGCATGTACAGATAGCTGTCTGCACTAAACACGAACATCCTCTGACCAAGCACTATATTCTGTCTTCTCTGTGAGTGAAGAAGAGAGATGGAGAGATGCCATTCCTCATGGCACGGTTCCAACACCAGAGCAGCTATCAGTGATATATATTGAAAGGAAGAAGGTGAATAATTTCTTGCTATGAAAAGAACTGCTACTTTGCCATGAATTCCTTTGTTAAAATAAAATTCCTTTAGTTTCAACCTTTTTTAACAAGCAAAATGTTCTAAGCTGGTATTTTAGAATTTGCATAAAATGAGACCTCTTGGACACACTTCATCGTTTCAAAATATACACTTTACACCTAGGAAAATGTATCAAAGCCACAAATGCTTTGGTCAAGAAGTTTCACCCCTCTTGAATTGACTGATGATATCATATGTTCTAGGAATATTTTTATCATCTGGCATGTTGCTCGGCACCATATGGCACAGCACACTGACAAGAGAGAAAGGACTAGTTTTAAATATTATATATATATAGGTAGATAAAAATAAATGTTACCCTTCTATAGAAGTATAAAGACACTATTGCACATTTCTGTAATTCTTATTACAGTAGGGGCTCATTGTGGAAGGTATGTTTTTTGTCCTCATACTGAAATACAGAAGTAAGAACTACAGAAGTAAAGCGTAGAATAGTTTCAAAAAAAGAAATGCAAGCCCTCAAAGAGAGTTTGAACTGAATGCAACACTTATTTTCTCACTTAGTAATGCTTCTTTTTCCAAGACTTGTAATTATTGTAACAATGACATATTAACCCTTTCTCTTGGAATTAATTTCCTGCAGTTAATTCAAATAGACATATTTTATAGTCACTTATAATTTTTATATAGAGCAATAGGTCCAGTTCTGTCAGTACTGGAGGGGATGAAGTCTGCTGTTTTTTCCAAGAAAACTTTTTAGAGGGAAGCTTATGTCATTTGGCATTAATACACATATATATTATATCTTCATTTTTCATCATTATTTGAGGTAAAATGACATTATTAATTGTACAAAATACTGTACTGAATATTTATTTAGGTAGAGATCATAATCTTTTCTATTTGGCAAAGGAGATGTGAACTTTTTGGTTTTTTTAGGTGAGGTCACTAACTGGGTAAGATGTAACATTTAGTCCAGGAAAGTGTTCACCATTTTATTGAAAATTCTCTTTTCTTTTCCTCTGCAAAATCTTCTTGATAGTTCTTCGTTCAAACTCAAATACAGCAAGATCTCACCTTATCCTCTGACACGATTATAACCCAGAATGCGAAAATGTGTCTAGAGAAACAGAGAGTTTAAACATCTTCTATACTAATACAAAAGCAACCAAACATCCATGACCTCCTCTTAGTCATCTTCTGCTGCAATTTTTCCCCTCATAATTCACCATTTTAGGAACAGGATACTAAACTGAGCACAAATCTTCTCAAGCCTTTGAGAACATCTTCCCGTCCATCCCCTGTGCCTTCACCACATAAACGTTTGTCCACGTTAGTGCTTTTCCAAAGTACTTTCGGACAACCCAAGCCTGCAGGAAGCCTGACCCTGATGACTGAAGTCTTCACCTTCCTCCCAACTCCAGATTCTCCCCCATCTCCCAGGCCCACGCACAAAAGTCTACCCCATCTCCATGAGATGCTTGTGCATATGGGGCAGTATTTTTCAACTTTGCTACTGTTCAAATCTTTATTAACCCATCCATGCCTACAAATAATTGGTGCTAGCCCATCCCACAAGCTGCACCACACTCTCCTGCCTGCCCGTCCTGGCATTGGCATGCTCCCCATCCTTCCACCCAGTCTTGCTGTTCTCAGTCAGAAAAACTTTTCCCAGTTCCAGACCTTGGAAACAGTCTTTCACTCTCTTCCTCACCAAATCTCCACATCATTTAAGATCTCAAATGAAATTACTGAGTTTGTCTTATAATTGTTCCTATTATAGTATGGCATTAGCATAGTACAGTATGAAGACAGCAGAGAAAAAGAAAAAAAACCTGTTAGTGATCTATTTTGAGTATGTCACATACTCCTTAAGAGTTGAAAGTTCAAAGAGCTTGAAATAAATGGTTAAATGACATACATCAACACAGTATCAATAGTAAAGCAGTATCATTTGCAAGAACTACAGCTGCCTTTACTCCAGCCATTTAAGATCAATGAGGCTGCAGGGCAGCGCAAAGCAGAGGAACTCCAGGGCTCAGAACAGGCTCTGGCAATCACCAGGGCAGATGCTAAAGTATCTGACAGCTCCTGAAGGCTATCTCTGTGCTTGCTTCATGCCCTGGCCGCCCAGCTGGGTTCCCAAGACTCATCTCTTCATGCTGGACCCTGCATCAGAAGCATGAAGGGGTGGATGGTCATGACTGCATATGGTTTGCACACCCCATGGCCCAAAAAGCTACAGTATTGCCTAGTTTCCTTGTAGGTTCATAGCTACAGTTCTGTGCTCCAGTGGTTTGGGGATGAAGGGGTGATAAGAAGGAAACTGTGCATCATTATTAAAGCTCTTCTCACACTTCAGGGATGCACTCGTCCTCATGCACCTATCCCGTTTATGAAATAAAATTATTTTGCTGTGAGAAGCTTCTCTTTGCGTGCCAGGCAGACAGTCAGAAAACACCATTAGAGCTTCCATGTAACTATGCAGACAGACATAGACAAAATAAATCTTTTCCTGGAAGATGCTACTGCAGTAATCAGTAATCATGTCCTGGATTATTTCCAATGTGGACAGTTCCAAAGTCACCAGCTTTAATGAACACAGTTTCCAAATGTTGCAGGAAAGCCTAGTAATTGTAACTTGGGAGAGAAAAAGTAGAAAATTAAAATGTGAATGTGATTTAGAATTCCTCAAGATGACTTAGATTCCTATTAGCCAAAGTATCAAAGTTTGGAAAACTATACAACTTGGGTCAGTAAAGAACTGAAGGCAACATTTACTAACAAAAACTAAGGACAGAAAGGCATATTCTATGGATATAAGGGAGAAAAAATAGTCTTACCTTAAGGATTATAATTTTCACCCTTTACTTCTAATGGGTGTTCTCTTTTGTTTTTAATAATCCTCTGTAACAACCTCTCTCAAACCCCCAGTCTGTAGGCAGTTAAGTTTGTTACAAATAAGTAAGGGCAATTGGAGCCCTCACAGGGAAAAATTCAACATATCAAAGTGGTTGGTAGGACTAAAGATGACAAGAGAGAACAAGCATGTTAGAAACAGTGGAAATCATGAAAACAAGGAAAACTTGATTTTGTAAGAAAGCATATTGGCTTGGAAAAATGGGCAAGGATATTAGTAATCATCCTGGGGGGCTTGAATTCCAGCTGTCAGACATAAATAGGGTTTCAGCCCAAAAAACCTCTTATGAAGACACCATCTCTAAAGAGGGAAGGCAATCAACCACCACACAGTTAAATGAAGAAGCTTGCAAAAACTCAGTTAAGTCTTAAGTGAAAAAATTGAGCCTTAGCACCCTTTCATCTTCGAGAAGAAACACATAGCAACCACCAGTGATGAGAAAACGACAAACCCTGGTTATAAATGTGGTATTTTAAACACAAGGATGAGGAACACGAGGAACTGGCTACCAGGAAAGCCAGGGGGCTGGTCTGGAAGATGTATACTCTCCAAAGATATGCTGGCATGGCATCGCCAAGTGAAATGCTAAAGCCCCACTTCAAGCAAAGGGTCAGAGTAGATGCTTTCACAGGCTCTTGGATTTATAATCAAAGAGATAATAAAAATCAAACAGATTGTGCTCAGAACAGGCCTAAGCATAACAAGGCAGCTCAGAAACGTCTTCTCAACCACAGCTTAGTAACACGATATCAAAGCTGACTCCCAAACCAAAGTGTCAAGCATGCATTTACAGCGCAGTGGAAAAGAAGTCAAGTTTTCCACAAGACCATCTTAACTTCGGCGTTTAAGTAAGGATTTGGTACACAGCAAGTGTATCTCAGCAGGCTTAGCAGGCTTGAAAATCTGGCCTCTAAGGATTACCTTTTCTATAAGGGCCTCATTAAAATAAAAATTAGACTTCTCTACTGACTGCTTTTTCTTAAACGCTTTCTGTAAATATTAACATCCAGAAGTAATATCTGGAACAAAACCTCACCTCCACTTCTAAAATATTTGTAAAGCTACCAATATAATTTTACTATGAAAGGACAATTTTATTCATCTTTGATTTTTCAACCTTGGGAAGACCTCAGTTTAGACAGAGTTTATCAAACTAGTTAGTGTGTGAGAAGCCCGTTCTCTAATTTTTATAACTTACCTTAGCATAGTTAAGTAATGCTGGTGTGCAAACAGCTACATCTTCTATCAGTTTCTAAAGTGGTGGAGGAAGGCTAATGAATTGCAGAGTAACACAGAAAAATAAAGTGAGATTATTTAATTCAGTATTACGGGTGCTCAAACTTCAGTTTTGTTTCAGACCAGAAACTTTTGTGCATCCGATATAGCCAAATGTCAGTGATATCCAGGTTGAACGGGAAGGACTGAGCCTACCAGAGAACCAAACCCATGAAAGATGGAGATCCATCAACTCCCCACAGCGACCAGTGACGCAGATGGTCAGGATTTCAATGACAATGGCAGGATTTCTCTTGTTAAAATCACTGACAAAACCTCATTTTGATAGATAGGAACACCATCAGGCTCAAGGAATTTTATTTATAAAAACTATGTAAAAAATTATATGAAAATCGGAATAAAAATTTTCAGTGGATCTAAGCGGTTGTTCCAGGGAATGGAAAATCGAGCCATTGGCTGAAATGAAGGACAGATGCATGGCAGCTAAAACTCCATGCAATACTTTGCAAATCTATGGGTATATATTAGCAGCAGAATAAAAAACTCCCCTCCAACTTCTGACAAAACTGAAAACGTGGAAACAAAGATGTTAGTTAAACAACCCCCTTCTGGAAGAATGCTAATTAACTTCTATAGGTTACGTTTTCTTGATATACCGAAATCAAAATGACACAGCTATTTGTTTTCCCTGGCAAAGTCATGCACATCACTGATTATTCAGGTTTTGAAAACTGTGTATAATACATACTACCACCTACACAACAGCACAACGCTGACATTTCAGCACAGAATATGTTGAAGCAGTATTTCTGTACTGGAAAAAAGAACAACTAACAAAGACATTTCCTAGAAGGTATCCATTGAAGAGAAGAGAATAATGTATAAAACATGGGCCTTTTCTTGAGAGCCTGAGGTTACAGATGCCTTTTACACCACATCATGTTCCCAACATAAAAAATCTGGCAGAAGCACCAGGCTGAAAAATGGAAAGCAATTTCATTTTGATTTTGTGGAGCAAAAAAGACTTACCAACTTCTTGCAGTAATTTTTGTGAGACAGAGTACATTTAGGGGAATTACAAACAAGTTGCCTGAATATCTTTGTTCCACATTCTTTCTGACTTTAAAAATGTATTAATTATTACAGTCACCACTTTTAATAAGCCAAGATAAAATGACTGTATTCGTAATAGTACATCAACCACCTTCTGTTACTCCTGCTTATGAGAGAGCATTTACTTTTCATCCATGAGAAAATCCAAGTAATCCTACATAATTGTACATGAGTTCCACCCAGATAACCTTCTAATTACTCAGAAAATATCGACAGAGACTTCTTATATAATAGGATGCTTCCTGCTGAGCAAGAGAGGTGATCCCTGCTCCGCAGGAGCCAGATATACTGGGCATCACCCGAATCCCTGCTGTAAATGGGTGACTTAAGTGAAGTCAGTGAAGTCCCATCAGTCCAAAGGGCGTAAAACCCAGGCTGGGTCCTCACAGCACTCCTGGCACTAACACGAGGCTGAGGAACTAGCTATGCTTTCTAGGGAGAGGCGTATACCACATGCTCTCACACACAAAGCAAAGAAATATGGCAGATGACCCAGATGAGGAATCCCAAGTCTGGACTAACTCCTCGCTGAACTCTCGACTAATCAGCCTATAAAGAGAGGTTCAAGTTTCTGACAACACTATATGACTGTCCAATAATAAACTGAATTTTTCCATTAACTTTAGTGGTGAACACTCAGCATTTTTACTTTAGTGAGATCTTGTTGAAGTAACAGTGATTTGAACCCTAGTGTGGCTCCATTACTGCAGGCACAGAGTGAAGATGACCTACTGGTACCAACCAGCAGCACACTCAACCACAGATGACATGATTTAGAGATCATCAATACAACACACATACAGCAGGCTTCTAGCACCGCCATAGCTGCAGCAGCACAGTCACACTGGGGAGTCAAACCACAAATCTAAAGAAAGCTGAAGACAGGTAACAGTTTGGTTTCTATAACACTTTTTTTTTTTTTTAAAAAAAAAAGGAAAGGGAAAAACACAAGCCCAGAAGATCATATGTGAACTCAGAAAACACATTAATTTCAACACTAATAAGAAACAAACTCACTTTAAAGGAGTTGGGTTTTACTTCCAGTCTCACCCAAAGATCTCCAGCTGTCTGAATTGATGATAAATGGTAATTGACACTAAAGAAAATGGCAACCAACATAAATCAGTTTTAAGGAAAAAAAGAGATATTTTTCTTTCAAAAGCTATTGATTGTCATAAAGCTGCAGGCTGACAAGACCTATGTATTGATATTATTTAAAAGATATGTATCATGAAATATTTATCAATTTAGCTAAGTTTAATTTTTGACACTAAACAGTACAGCTAAATGAACGTAAAGCTTACATCAAAATAAGCACCTAAAACAGTCCCTTCAGGAGTTAAACCATAGTTAAAGGAAAATTACTTATTTACAAGCATCCATAATGTATCAGTTGTGGTTAATTAGTATGCTAAGATTGCAGGAACGTTTGAATCTGGTAGTAGTCAAAGGATGGTTGGGGTTTTCAGTCTACCATTCTCTTCTTATGACCTCTCTTTGCTTCCTAAAGTTTTACCACCTATTATACCCCAATTAAACTACATAACCTACACCTTTTCCGTCATACACCCGGAGTTATCTTCCCATTTGCTTACAGTCCTCATTAATTTAGGAAAAACTGCCTGGCTAAAAAAGGAACGATTTTAAAGTTGAAGCTGCCAATTCAGGACTGAACATCAGGAGTAGAAGTGATACTCTGGGTGGTAAGAAAAAAACAGAGGCAAGGACTTACATTCTTTGTGATTGCAATGGCATGAATATGATACCTGATGAGGCAAACGTCCTTTGTTTCGAAAAATATTAATTAAGCTCATTGTGGCTCTGTCTGTGGGGTAGGGCAAGGATCACATCCCAGGTACTGGGTCCTGTCACACACCCTGAGCCCACGCTGGGATTTCCCCCATCCTCCCTTCCTCCCCTCTCAGCTGGTTTCTGTGGGAAGGAACACATGCATATTTCACAACAGAAAAAGCCCATTATTTTTACTACCCACAACACACTTTTTTTCGTACTTAAAGGAACTATCCTGTAATAAAGTGACCAGAAGAAATTCTTAAAAATTCAGTGATAACAAACTCCAGCCAGCTCTGTGCGGCTGAAAGCTACCAGAGAAGCTTCTCACAAGACAACTCACTCACAAACTCAGGATGGATTTTGTTAAAGAAGTACTATCTCAGTTTCCAGATACCCAAAACAAACAAAAAATATTATAATTTTTTGGCTCAAAAGCTACTTTGCCACTTTTAGCAACTATGTGATTAGTTTTGTCATCACAATTACAGAAAATTCACATCCTATGTGGTCCACAGCTGGAAGACAGAAGTCCTTGACTGTGTTCTGCACCTTACTGCTTACAAATGAAAAAAGGCTCCAAAGGCTTCAGCCTTCTCAAGCACTGAAACAGAATACTTTTGCTTTGTATAATTCAATAGAATTACATCTCCCCATCTTTTTTACGAAAGGACAGTAGGTTTCATATTGTTTTAAAAAGATTGGTATCCCAGTGGAAAACACCAGATCACACTCGTCAGCAGATGTGGTTAAGCACAAGCATGCCAGTTTGTGGAAAGAAAAATAAGGGGTGGGTTTAGCAGAGGACAGTGAGTGTGCCAACCCTGGTTAGCCACACACAGCTGCCAGCATTACAGACCCAGAAAGGAGTTTGAGACACAAGTCACTGTTTCACAGTGTCAGGAACATGAAAAAAAGTTTGCTTCATGATCAGGGCCATGTGGTCATTATACTTTTATGCAATCCATACAATCCAAATATATGTAATATTGCATATGAAAGGAAACCTAGAATCAACCTCAGCCTTTTAAGCTGTCAACCAACATGTGTATTTGGATGGAAGTGAAAGTATTATTTTTAAATAACTTCAGCTACCAACAAGAAGTGGTCTCACCCTCAACGAACTTTTATGCGATTAAAATTGCATTCCAGATACTGAATTGTAAACTCTTCAAGAATTGATGAATAAAGGCATTTTAACTGTATCAAAACTGAGCCTTGAAATCCTGTTCAAAGCACAAAATTATTACCACATTTTTCCCCCCAGGAATTAGTACCACTAAGGCAAGAAAATACTACTGTATATTCATAGAACCGTAGACAGGATTGGGTTGAAAGGGACCTTCAAGATCATCTAGTTCCAAGCCCTACCTTCCACTAGACCAGGTTGCTCAAAGCCTCATCCAACCCGGCCTTGAACACTGCCAGGGAGGGGGCATCCACAGCTTCTCTGGGAAACCTGTTCCAGTGTCTCACCACCCTCATAGCAAAGAATTTCTTCCTAAGATCTAATCTAAATCTACCCTCTTTCAGTTTAAAACTGTTAAACCTTGTGCTATCACTACATGCCCTTGTCAAAAGTTCCTCTCCTGCTTTTCTGTAGGCCCCCTTCAGGTACTGGAAGGCTGCTACAAGGTCTCCCTGGAGCTTTCTCTTCTCCAGGCTGAACAGCCCCAACTCTCTCAGCCCATCTTCATAGCAGAGGTGCTCCAGCCCTCTGAACATCTTCATGGCCCTCCTCTGGACTCATTCCAACAGCTCCATGTCCTTCTTATGTTGGGGCCCCCAGAGCTGGACACAGTACTCCAGGTGGGATCTCACGAGAGCGGAGTAGAGGGGGAGAGTCACCTCCCTCGACCTGCTGGCCACGCTGCTTTTGATGCAGCCCAGGATACTGTTGGCGTTCTGGGCTTCAAGTGCACACTGATGGGTCATGCTGAGCTTCTCATCAACCAACACCCCCAAGTCCTTCTCCTCAGGGCTGCTCTCAATCCATTGTCCGCCCAGCCTGTATTTGTGCTTGGGATTGCCCCAACCCACGTGCAGGACCTTGCACTTGGCCTTGCTGAACTTCATGCAGTTCACACAGGCCCACCTCTCAAGCCTGTCAAGGTCCCTCTGGATGGCATATATATTCTATATCATAACATCAAACCAGAAATTCACATTTGCCTCAGCAAGAAAGTGCTGATTTGTCAAAAAACTTGAGCTTCTGCTCAACTTAGAAGCACAAGTCCCACTAAAATCAGAGGTTATACAAAGGTTTAAAAGTAAGCCTTTGCTTCAGCAATTCATGGAATCACAACATAAGGGAACTCTTATGAACCCCAACTAAACTTGCAAGTATTATCCTTTACACGGTGAGGTAAGACACCACGTAAAGATAGTGAGATGGTGAAGGCGAGGTCCAGCAGAAGCAAAGAACCTGTGTGTCGTCAGGTTGCGTGTCTTTAGCACCAAGATTTCACTCCTTCCTGTACGGCCTATTCTGCCCTACTTGTCAGTAAATGCCATGTGAGCAAACATGCTTCGAACAGACACACTAAGCTCGTTCCTCAACCAAAAAGAGCTACCATGGCAATCCCTCCTGCCCCCAAGTACTACCACCAGAGCACTTCTGCAGGCACAGCTATGTTGGTGAGAAGAGGGACGAATCACAACCTCATCTAATGCAGCCAGGTCGGCAAAACTTTGTTGGTGTTTAAAATGTCACTGAGAAATTCAGTAACTGTGACTCTCCCAAAAGGACCCTTAACTACTGTGTATTTTCATCCTGCAAAGGAAAAATGCAAACCTCCTGCTCTAACAAAATCCAAAGCCATTTCTTGGTAGAAGCAGGACCACAAACCAGAGATCTGTTCCCTTTTCGAAAGCCCAAAGCATCAGGAGTTGCTGTGATTTTGAACAGTTCTTCTTATGCAAAAGTATTTCAGTTGTTACTGACGTGTTATGAATCACACAAATGCTAAATTTACACACACAACTTATAGAAGAAATTATTTCATTTGGCTATTTGATAAAGCTGCAGGGACCACAGAAGCTCTATAGCACAAGTAAATATCTAACATAAAATCCTGGGCTTGCTGAAATTAATGGAAAACCTCAACTGTCTCAAGAAAGACCAAAAAGTCATGTCGACCTCTGCAATAATATAAAGTCTAATAAGGGTCTGTTATCACTCGTTAACTGCTTTAATATGAGATTAGGAGAATTAGAGGCCTAGAGGTTAGAAAACGCCAGCTGTAGTAGACATTTTACAGGGAGGAAGATAAGCACAGTAAAAAACAAAAGAGACTTGAGATAAAGAAAGAAAATGCTAGACTGAATGACAGAGAAACTGCCAGGAAAATAAAGGAAGACTTAAATGCACTAATTTTTTACTCTGTCTAAAACTGTTGAAAATCAGTTTGATCAGCCAGTCAAGAAGATTATGCTGGTGTCAGGGCAATGACAGAATTATATAAATGAAGAGAATAGTGACGGCTCTAATCCCTTCCCTGGGTGAAGGAAGGAGTCCTGCAAAAGGCAGGTGCTGCAGGAAAGGCAAGAAGCTTTTAAGCTACTGTTGACCAAGCTGAAGACAAGAAGGGACTACAGCACAGCTCAAGGGCAAAGTTTCAAGCTAGGCAAAAAAAATCCCAATATATCTTGATTTAACATAAACCTAGTGAAATTCATAAACATCAATAATTACAAATTCAATGGTTCAGTAAACTCCATTAGGATTCAATGTAAATTTTCTTCAAAAGCCAGAGCACAGGTCTACCTGGGACTCCTGGAGGCTGTCCACTCCTAGGTATGTTTGACTGACAGCTGCCATCTCGTGCTTGGGGCTTGTAATTCATTCAATCATATTTTCTTAGGAAGTTCGTAAAACCTAATACTATCCTCATACTGAAAATTATTATATGATCCTGGGGAAAGGTGAGCAGGTAGGTTGATGATCAGTATACTGAGCAAGGCTTGGGGAAGAAGATGGATACAAATGGTTAACTGGGGGAGCATGAGCCCTTGGGAAGGACGAAGTGTTGAAGTCCCTGTCCCTTCAGTTTGCAGAAGTGGCAGGCTCCCAGCAGGCTCCCGGCATGAGCTGAGCTGTAAGGAAGCGATGATATGAGGATGAAGTGGGATGGAGAGAGATCAGCCGCAACCACAGGACAGGGCAGGAGGTAGCATGAAATCTCTCCTTCTGCTGCATGTTGACCGTCCTGATTTGCTCTTTCATTCTCCCTGCTGCTGACTGAAGATGCACTCCATCACAACCTGCTTTTGGTTCAACCTATCAATTGAGAAATAAATCCCACACAAGGAGAACAGAGGGGAAATAAAGGGCAATTAGAGGCACTGGACGTTAAGGAGTCACTCACGTCTGCTGACAGCTATGCTGAGGATCCAGGCGGAATTGCCAGGTGACTTCCCAACAAAAGTGCTTCATTTTTTTATTGTCATTTTGTCTACGGAAAATCCCCTTACAGGTTCCAGTGTGATAAAAGCAATTAGCAAAACCCAGTCAAATGAAACAAAGAAGGGTCTCATTATCCTAGCTTACCCCCTGAGGAGAGCAATGGAAATTCATGAGGACAGTTCCTACACAGTGCAGTGAATTTTGTGAACATTAAAAAAAGGAAACTGAGAAATCAGAAAAAAAAAGCACTCAATACCTAGCAGAAAAAAGGGATGATACAAAATATTAAGCCTGCTGAAAGAAAAAAAAAGTGATAAATACAGACTTTATCCTTTACTGACATAAATCTAGCATTACCCACCAGCCAAACTCCGCAGTCAGGTTATAATGATTATCAGCAGAATCACAGTAAGGCCCAAGGACCTTATTTATATTACAGAATCCTACTGTGCTGGTTACTTTCCATATACAGAGGAGTTTTGAGAAACTTAGCATGTAAACTCATGTTTATTGAAGCTGCTTTGACCAACCCAACCTTGGAAAATGAGAGAGATGTCCATATTCTGTACCAATTTCCAGTAAAATTCATAATTCAGCAGACAATTAACTGACTGCCATGAACAGGAGACTTTCTGCTACCTTCCTGCCTTTAAGGAGACGATTTGAGATTTGCCACAAAAAGTAAAAAGAAGCATCTGATACAGCAGGGCTGAATCTGTAGCTGTATCTGATCGGAGTGCCTGGGACTAAATAGGATACCAAAGGTACAAATGGTCACGGGTAGCAGCAGGGATTTTGTCTTCCAGAGCCTTGGGTCCTGCTCACTGAGAAAAGCTCTGCATCTCTGAGAAAAGATGTCCTGCATGCGTGGGAATCTGAAGGGAGCCTTCACTTTGGCAGTCACCATCATCATAGCACACACGGGGATTTCCATCTTCCTGCCATCTCCAATGTTGCAATCCTTCACTGAAAACTGAGCACGGTGTGAAGTCTTTAGTTCAACAACTACAGAGGGGCCAAAACTGTATCTCTAGAGGACATTCCTAACACTGCCAACTACCTACAAAGTTATAACTATAAGCGTACTAGATTTTTCTTTTTTTCACATGGTGATCTAATGACAGAAATGATCTGATGTTCCAAATCAGCACATTACATTTGTGCTGAAAACAATTACAAGTCAAATCTTCCTGGGCTGAACTTTATCACTACAGTTTAAGTTCCCTGATGTTTGTATTGTATATGGTGCATTTGAGTCTCTGGAACTGCTGAAACGCAATTTAGAGGCATGAGATCACACATATTCCTGGCTACTAAACAATAGTCTCCGAGGTATTATTAATAACAAGATACACTGAAATAGTGTGCAAAACAAAACAAACAAGACTTTTAATGCTTAAGCAAAAAAAAATAAGCATTGGTTCATCTGGTCCCATCTGAATTGTCTCTGGTTTTTATAGCCTTGGTCCAAAAAAAACCCAGCTGCTCTTCTTTTTCCCAAAACAAGCAAGCAAGCAATGCAATGCAGAGACCATGGAGCAGCAGCAGGCAGTAGACATACATTGGTCCACCCAGATGTTCTTGGGGTGAGGAGAATGGACAGACAGCAAGTTGCTTCAGTCCATACTAACTTGCCATCGAGGCACAATTAAAGACGTGTCAGATGAGCCTGCCAGCACCTTTGAGCAGGTATTTATTTGCAACAGCAGTATTCAATACTTTGAACAAGAGATGGCCTTGTTTGTTAGTTTTGGATGCCATCTTAGGCTATCTTTCATCACTTTTAATTAATTTTTTTCGATGTTTAAAAGGGCATACGTGTCCACTAATGAGACTAAATTCACCCCCCTTTCTTAAAGAGAAGACAAAATGGTAAGAACTACCTATGGGATAAGCACTGGACTACTCATCACTCAAAGGGAAAAATAAACCAAAGGCAGGACAACTCTCCACACAGAATTTCAATAACAATTGTGTTCAACCACAATTTAATGTAGTCGATGCAGGAGATACTGCAACGGCCAAGTCAACGCAGGAGATAAGACTGGACAGGTCACAACTGTACTTTATTTGACATCTGTTCAGGAGGGTGAAACATGAAGGTATGTCCTACTTCTTCAAATGAGATCAGAAAGCCAGGAAGCCTGAACTTTCTTTTAAGCCCAACGGATCTCAGCATTGCCTATTTTAGCTTCTTACCACTGCAGAGCCAATAGGAGCGGCATGCACAGTTTCATTTTAAAGTCTTAATAAAAACAGGTTTTTAAGGTTCTAAATTTATTATATCTGATGTGGTTCTATCTGAGGAAGTCCACAGGTTATGAAAAAAATCCCTTCACTCGTAATTTGGTCATATCAAGTAGGATCTAGCAGCATTTTCACTACACAGGATGCAAGAAACTAAACAGCTTACAGGAAAAAAATAATTCTGACTCATTCACATATGCAAGATTTCTTTGAAGCTTAATTATCATTTTTGTATCTTAAAGCAGCAGTGCCAGAAATTCTGCTGCCTGTTCAACCACACACCAGACATTGCACAAGCAGCTGTTTCCCAAGGCACTGAACACCGACATACATGGGGAACCTGTCCAGTCCCGCTGTGAACAATTCTGTGGCGCTCCTTAGCAGCGACAGATAATTTCACCTGGCTTTAAAGGATATTGTGTGCAAGTCGCTAGGACACAAACTTCAAATTTCCCTCATCTGGTCCTCAGAAGGAGCCCACAGTCTGAACCCGGCTTGTTGCACTTGTTCCGGGGCCGGGAAATGAGTCTCCATCAGTCATGTATGCTCTGATGGCAACTGTTACTGAAAAGCCCAAACATCTTTTGTGTACTGTCATGGACTGTAAGCTTAATTTCATCATCAGATACACACATCTAAGTCCTACTGCTGTTGAATTAGAATCTTTCAGGTGTGTATTTGGGCTTAAAAAGAGCACCACGTACAAGCCTGCCCTCCCAGTACTTTAATTTTTTCCTCCCCGTTTTGCCTGAATATCAATTCTGCGGATTCATCGTGTTTTACAATTGGTTCTTGGATGACTCCTGAACTGAGAGACATTTTCACTCCTCGTACAGCTACACAGCTGCTCCTTTTTAAACGGGAATCACACACGAGTATTGCAGCGCGGGCTCTGGCAACATGCCTCGCCCTCAGCTGCAGGGCTTGGAAATTTGCTATTTAAGCAAAACAGTTATCGTTCTGAACACTAACCTAGACATCTGAAAATCTTTAAAAAACCCCGAAAAAATCCCATCCAACAACATAACAGAAGTTTTTGAAAGGAATAAGGAAGAAACACATAGTCCACTAGAAACATTTTACAAATACTGGCACCTACCAAAACAAAAGCAAACCTTCCAGGGAGGCTTTTTCTGCCTTAATGAAGTATAAGTCTGAGATGAGTAAATATCACAGATCAATTCCTGAACAACTGAAGGAAAAAAATTATACCTTATCATTAATCCACTGTTTGAGCTATTTTCAGAAAAGCTTTCCAAAAGCAACTCCCAAAGCTTCTCATGCTGAAAAACCAGCTGGAGAGAATTAGCAGGGCTATGATCTATCACACACCAGAAGCTCTGAAGAAGAGCTATTGTAACCTAAAAATCTGTGCCAGCACAGAAGAGAAAAACATGGAGCAAAACTTCCCAGCTAGGAAAGCAATGACCCAATGCTACGGCAGCATCAGTTGAGTGGACGTCACCCAAACTGTCTCTGAAGAGATACCAGCAACAGCCCTTCCTTTGGTAAGCATCCTGCTTTTGTTAACCAGATTAAATGAGAGTATCTGAAAATACTCTGATTCTCCTTGGGGCCCTATTAGAAAGTTGAAGACCATCTCTCCGAAGTCTTCAGAGACTACAGTATTACACCATGACAAAGGGGCAAATCCACCCTTCTGCTGGGAGGCATACAAAGGGAAAGAAAGAGTACAAAAAGACTGAAATTCTGACTTCTCAGGAACTTCACTTTAATCACCAATTCTTCATCAATTCTGTATACTGTGCTTTAACAGCAGTAGTTTCTCTTGTAAAGGAATATACAGGTTCCTTTTGGTTTTGTTTTTTTGTTTTTTGTTTTTTTTTTAAAGTAATTAACTGCCAGAGCTAATAATTGCAAAACTTCTGCTTCTCACAGTGTTGAAATGAGACCATTTTTTTCTAAATACTACGTCACTTTAAAAAGTAATGAAAATGCAGCAATTTTCTATGATAATTTTTTCAACGTATCATTCAAATATTTCACATTTTGATCAATCTTTTTAGGTGAGGCAGGTGACGTAAGAATTTGTAATGACCATACAGGAAAAATCTGTGGACAGGCCTCCTGAAAAGCAAGGAATTGGGGTGAGGAAAGAGCAGGCCAGTAAGCAGTTTGTTGATTTTTCTGGGGAGCCACAAGAAATCAGATCGGGAACCACACTTAGCAGTGCTGCACTCTGTCTTAGCCATCAGTAGCAGATTGACTCATACAAATAAGAACTCCATGGGTGCAGAGTGAGGCTGTCAGCAAGCCACACGAGCAGCTTGTGACAAACGTGCACATGCTCTCTGACAGGTCCCTGGGATGCCATGGACCAGGAAGGAGATGCTTCTTCAACTTCCCACTACGGACACGAGCCTGCAATGTGCAGTGTTGCAATCTGGGTTTTCACTGCAGTGTCAGCAAAGGGACAGCTGTGTGACGGAGAGGACACTCCTCTAACATTCCATTTTAGCTTCATTTTGCTCGTCTGTTCTTCCTTCATGTGTCTCCACAGGGCTTGAGCAGGCCACCCTGTCAGGACACCATGCAATACCCTCCCAAATCAACAGGGTTGCATCCATTGCATTAAGCTAGAACCTCCTACCACCAGGCCTACAGTATGAAAATTAATTTTTAAAGAACATTAGAATATTGCTTAGGAAACCACAAGATTAAATCACGAGAAGAACAACCATTGCATTTTTCTGCTGATTTGAATTATGAATAGAGTACGAGCAGTTAAGAGGAAACAAGATATGTTCTACAAGAGAGCCAAGATTTTTTTTGCCTGACATGTGCCAAACAAGGAGAAGAAACAGAAGAATTTGGCACCATTAAAAACAGTTTGTGGAGAAAGGAACTGAATATCTACAGCCAAGCTCCATGTGGTTTGTAAAGAGGAAACTTTTGTTTTATGGGACTCTCAGTCAGCCAAAATTCTCCCAGACAGCATGAAAATGGATATTAGCCTAAAAACCTACACGCATCTTGTAGAAGGATCACTAAATAGTGGGGAAAGAAAAGGAACACTACTGAAGTTTTAAATCAGAATTCAAAATCTGCCTCATCGTTGAAAAAGTTAGTTTACTAGACAGCTATAATGTCATACATGGTAGTGTGTTGGAAAGGAAAGGCAGCAAGTTAAAGCCCAAAACCAGAAGTCAGGAAAATGAGTTCCAACCCTGGCTCTGCTACCATGCAGCTCTATAAAACTTGGATAAAAGAGAAAGTCTGCCAACTTAACTGTGAGATTTTCCTTAACTTCATATAGTGTATTAACATTGCACTTATGCTGTTCCTTTTAGCTTCTATATTTCCCTCACTCCCTGGCACTACAATGCACAAGTTAAATAAGCGACTAGATGGAGTACTGAGAACAGTTATATTACTGTATCAAAACAAGGTCTGCCCAGCTTCTTAATCAAAATACTTGACTGAAAAAAAACCCAATGTTATATGGGACCCTAGTTCTCATAACTGAGCAAAACACTGAAGTGGCTGATACAATCCAACAGTCTAGCTGAATAGTGCAATAAAATGTGGCACTTCTGGCTTAAAACAGTAACTAGAACTTGTACTTCAGCATACAGGAGAAAGGCAATGGGCAGGCAACAGTTCTTCAGCACACGTTGAGTGGTTATGCCATGGAAGAATTTTTTTCATCTCCTCTGGCAACTATTTGAGTGCCCGGAGAAGCATGCAGCTGCATTATCCATAAATCAAGAGGAGACCACATCGACCACCAATTTACAGCAGGTGAACTGAGATGGAGTCCGCAGGCCAGACTGCAAGCTCGGGAAGCATCAAAGTCCCTGCATCCCACTGAAGTCACTCCGCGCTGGGGGAGTCGGAGGCCGGGGCAGCTCTGTGGGTCGGGACTCCAGTCTGTCCTGCAGTCGCCTGACGATGTAGCTCTCTAGTTATATCACCAATGATTAAAACACATCAGGTGGCAAATTTTGCCATCATGCTTAAAGGAGAAGTAGTTAATAACTCCTGTAAGAGGACAGACGGATTAAGGTTTGCCCCTTGTGTCTTCCTTCATACCAGCCTTTATACGTAATGTTTCAGCTAAGATTGGCCAACTAGTGTGCTTTCCTCGTCTAAATATAGTAGTAAGCATGAATCTCATTTTTGAAGCAGTCTGTATTTGCTTGGGTTTTCCTCATTCGTACCTTTAGGACTATTAACTTGGAGGAGGAGCAGAAGGGTTAATCGTTCAGTACTTTCTGTAAGCTATGTACATTTGTGTACAGTGCTCTAGATGGATGCTCCATGCTTCACGTTGCACTAGAATAATAAAAAGAGCTGAAAGCAATTCCCTTTCATTCTCGCCGTTTAATTTTATTTCCTCCAAAGAAGAAAGCAAAACCAAGCACTTCAAGGAAAAAAAAAAGAAATAAAAAGATTGCAGGCATTTTTCACAAAAACACTGGAAGGAAAAACCACTGTAGAAGTAAAAACCATTGCATTTTAGTGAGAAACCTGAAACTAGCAGTTCTTATTGCCACTAAAAATATCTCCACCCCCCCCACACACATACATTTACCAGGATGGCATCTACTGATGGGTTCTGGATGCTAATCAAGACCAGACCAGGTACAAACTAAAGATGAACAACCCTCAACAAAGTAGGTCAAGAAAACTGGGAGGGAAGGGAAACTGTGGCTAGGTGGCAGTGTACCTTAAGCAAAGAATACTGTAAATCATAGATTATTAGAAAAGTTCATTATGTGCTAAAAGAGGTGTCATCTTCAGTGTCATCTTCAAAGCCTTAGTAGGAAGCAGAACCCAAGATGTACATGATACCCAGACTACATATCAGAAGGATGAGAAGCAGCACTGAAAAAAAAAAGAAAAAGAAAAATCTGTCTTGAGACACGCTATCGTGCAAGACCCACAACGTAATGGCTCTCCAGGTCTACTAGTGCCGTAAGAGAACCCAAAAGCCAGTGAACCAAGTCTTGTACATTTTGAGAAGGCTATGGTTTTGCTTACTTTGTTTTATTTGACCTTCTCTAAGCTCTTACCAGAAGAAGCAAGTGGAGAAATAAGCTTCCACCACATCTTGGGACAACAGTGAATAGCTGACAGAAAACCCAAGTGTGGTGGTGAGAAAGAAAGGTTTTTAAGGCTACTTAAGAAACAGAACTGTTACTTTTCTGCCTTAAACAGTTTCAGTCTTCAGTCCTAATCTTTTCAGAGCGGAGTAAGAGTGGACAATGACATTTAACAAATGTCATGAAAATGCATGCACTCCCTAGGACTCCAACCAAAAGGATGGAGAAAAAGGCCTCTGTAGAAAGTCAAGGCAAGAGGGAGAGGCTGGATTTTTATGGTATCCTTCTATCTGTCCTTCCTGATGTTCCCTCCAACAGAAAACTACCTTAACATATTGCCTAAATTAGCAGAAGTGGTAAAAAAGACAGGCTGATGACATCTTGTGAACTACAATTCGCTTGGTAAGAGAGCTGTTAGCAAGCTCACAGCTTGTCACAGGGAAGGATAAGATGTTCTTGAAGGCAAAGACGAAATCTATTTTCTATTCAACAATATCTATCTGGGTTCAAGAGAGTAATTTTTTTGAAAAGTATCTTAGATGAATGTGATTGTATAGATTGGAGGTATTTTAGAGGATAGAATAAAAGAGAAAAATGAAAGACACTTTGCTCCAACAAGGCTTTAAATCCCTAACTCAGGCCACAGCAAAATCCTTTCTGAGAAATTTATCAAGTAATTCTTCTTATGTTGACTTTAATCTACAACTATACTGTTTTAAGTTTTTTTTTATACCATGCTCTGACACATTAGAAACTGGTCAGGAATAATATATGAGAACGTATGTGCCCTGTCTAAACCAGCATGGGAACTCCTGTACTGTTGTACAGTAAAACCCACACAGGTTACACGTGCCATATATTGTATCATTCCTCACAAGCAATCTTGACTGTGAAGCCTATTCATAATAATTCAAATACCAACCTTACTAACTGTCCTGGTTTAGTGGGGATTAAATTTATAGAATCACTTTTCTGTTACATTTTGTTTCAGTTTTTGACCAGCTGTGGTGTGGTGATCAAGGCCATTAGCAGTGAAAGCCAGGGCAGCTGACCCAGGCTGGCCCACAGGTGTATTCTATATCATTAACATGAGTTCACTATAAAAGGGAAAGCTGCTGGGGAGGATGGGCTCTTTGCTCTCCTCTCTCCTCAATGGTTACTATCCCTGGAGTGACTTGCCACCACTCTGTGGGCTAAGTATAATTTTGTGTCTTTTGTACTAGTATTGATATTGGTTTCCTTATTTTATTAAATCTGTTTAAATTTTAACCCACAAGTCCTCCTCCTTTTCCCAGTTCCCTTTCTCAGTCGGGGAGGGGACATTGGGTGACAGAACAACTGGTTATTGTTTAGCCCTGGGTGTGGGCTAAACAGAGACACTAACCTATAGAGTTGAGGAGGGAATAATTTTTACAAACCCCTTCATTGGTGTAGCTTACATAGGATGTGTGTTAACCTTCCAAGCAGACATAAACCTCTCATGAGTACTCCCAGGTTGGGTCTGTATCTTCTTTATCTAAAAAACTTTGGGATGCAAACCTCAGGACAGCAGGATCCATATTCAACGGATAAATACACATGCAACAATCTCTGTTCCACTTCTCTTCACCACGCCTTTCCCCAAAGCCAGTGGTTTTAATCTGTGGTCAGTCTGAGCCTCTTCCTCTTCCTGACAATTTGCAGCGCCCACCCTGCGAGGAGGGAGCCAGAAAGCATCCCAGCCTTGTCCCCAAACTGTTGGTTACAATTTGGGATCATTTTCAGCCGTAGGACATGAAAGAAACACTAGCAGACAAAAATCAGCATCAATTTGAGCAAGAAAAAGTGGAATACTACCATACCTACAGAAGTCACTAGGAGCCAACCCCTGCTGATCTTGAGGGCCCTTCCCTGACTTGGGCAGCTTTACTGCTGGAAGATGAGCAAGAGTTGGCTTCACCTGCTGTCTCACCTCCCACCTCAGTGAGGCTGTGCACAGCTAGTAGAAAAACAGCTCGAAAACAAAAAAAACCCACAACATAAAGCTGGGGCTGACTTAGACATTTTATGAAGACAAAAGAGAATAAACTGTACAATCTCTCGGCTGGGAAGTCATCAGGTTTTGCCATAGCAGAAGTACTTTCATGTGGCGGCACAAAGCTCTCTCTGGAGAAAATACATTCCCCAGCAAACAGCCTAGATAGGCTTTTTTTCAGTAACCAGTAAGAGCGAGATCTTTCTGTAGCATGCAGAAGGCACTGAGCCTCATTTGACACTGAAGTTTAACTCAAAATAAGATTTTCTGTGATTAAGAAAACTTTTGTTCTACTCCTGTTTCTTCACCATCTGTGATACGAAACCTGGCAAAGACTCCAATTAGTTTCCTTTGTGTTATTACTGCCACCAGCACTCAAATGATAAACATTTATACAAAAGGAAATTCTTCTTCCTTTCTTTGCTGTCTCCAAAGAATAGATGTAAATACTTTAATAAGAAAACCTGTACTGAACTCACCCTGAAATCTGGTAACACCAGATTACACCAACCACACTGCAGAAAAAGGCAACAGCAGATTAAGTCAATACAACACCGCTCCTGAGAAAATCTCTTCTCCAGTAACGAGCACTCAGCCTGAGAGGAAACAAAGCAGAAGCACCTCACACCAAGAAAGGCGAAATCCTGCAACATCTGCTTAAGGAACATCAGGGATGGATTTAGGGAGTTTTCTTCCCTGGGACACACAAACCCTTGTTACACTCCTGGATGTGTAACTCTCAGAGCCACGTAGGTGGTTCTGCTTCACCTCAGTCGAGCAGGACAGAGCCATCATCCAGCAAAACAAACTTACCCAACTCTGAAGTGCAAGTTAACACTTAACGGTGTATATTTACTTACTTAAACTCTTCATTTATATATACACACATTTGACCACTGTTGCTATCCTAGATGGAACCCACGTGTAGTTGTGGTTAAGATGTTAAATTTGATTGTTCGGGTAAAGATTATTTTGGTACCTTAAACACAACAAACGATCCCCCTATACAGAGTTTGCACACTGGTACAAGCTTGGCAACATATTAATTTCTAGAAAAACACCTGCATAGGTGAAGTACCAACATTTTTTCTAGCATAGGCAAGCTCTATAAAACTAGAATTGTTCGTGTTTCTGTCCAAACATTAATGGCCCGTGATCAGGAGTACAACCTTGACTTTAGCATTTATTTACGCAGTGATTTGCCAACAGCCCCTAAGTCAACAGGTTTCCAAATGTTTTTTGTGGATTCCTGAGGGGAGGGGGTAGCCCCGCCTGCTGCTGGAGTTATTATTCAAATAGAAGAAAGGGAAAGAAGAAATCTGACACATGGAGGACACATGGGGACAGATAAACAGTAAGGGTCAGATAAGCAAAGGGAGGTCACAAACTTGCACCAAATCTGAGGAGCATGAACTAAGCCTTATCCCCATTTTTTAATCCACTGCACCCTTAGCATGGCTTTTCTTCTTGTAGATCAGAAATGGCTGCTGAAGGCAGCCAGGCTGCTGCCTGGCATCTCTCAAGATCGTGCACAATTTCATTTCTTCCTTTATGCTAAAAAAAATAAGCAGTAATTGCACATTGTACTGGAGCAGGACAGCACTTCTACACCAGCAACTTATGCTGAGGGCTGTACTACACAGAAGTTGATAGGTTTTCCACTTTTTATTTCCAGTTGCTTGCACACTGGTGCTTCATACACTTCTTTGAAAAGAAACACAGGATTTAAAGCAGTGGTTTATTAACCAAACAGCAGTTTGGTTTTGGGGCAAGACAGTATGCTTTCTTGCTGAGGTCTCCTCCGTAGTATTGTTCTGTTGTGGCACAAATGTCCAAACAATTTTGCTACAGACTCTAAAGAGCTGACTTCAAAAGCTCTACAGCCACAAGGGTTATGAAAATAACCCCAAATGGGTTCTTTGATCCTTTTTGCCCACCACTCACATCTGGCTGAAAACTTTAAAAGAGCTTTGCCTGTTTCCATTTTCAAAAATTCAGCCTATTACAATTCTACTAGAATTTCTGCTAATCACAGACGCAATTTTATAATATGGCTGAGCCAGTAGAACAGCTTCTAGCCCTAAAACGACACTCTATCCCATTTGGCCTGACCGTATCCTCACTGCTCCCCTTTTGTTTTCTGTGCCCATCTCCTTTAGAGAGCTAAACTTGCAGGAAACTAAACCTATCAAAAAAAAAGAAAATAGTTTTTTGCTAGTTTAACACACAGAACCAGTTCACAAGGGGTTAGATAAGCAACAGGGAGAAGGAGGAGCAGGAGGAGTGACCAGTCGAGCAGCAGCTATCCACTCAGTAAGCTCAACTGAAATGTGAAGCCACTTCCTAATCTACTCTGTCAAGTAGTTTGTCTTACAGGATGACCCCACTGGAACATTGGGATGGATGTCTTCCACTTAGGAGATGAACTGGGCTCTCTAACTCAAGTCATATTAATAATGGTTCCAAAACAGACTTCATGGAAATAATGCATCTCTGTTTACAGCCAGTGACCAGATTCCTTCTGGGACCAAAACAAGAATTTTCACTGTTTTTCTCTGTTATTTGATTAATTCTATACACGGGCCCAAAGTTAGGGTTATTGGTCTAAAAACTGCCAAATTGACTTTCTGATCCTTTTTCAGAGGCTAGTAAAAATGCAATTTCTTTTTTGCATTTGTATTTCTACACCTTCCAAAAATAACTTATGAAAAGTAACTGCTTCCTATTTAGAATTAAATTATTATTTGCCATGCATTTCATTATGCAATTTAAAAAAAATAAACAATACAGTGAATAGCAATCCCTTCCCCTTCTTCACTCCTCCTCCACCAAGACTTTACACACATTTACTCATCAGCTACGGAACAGACACTGAGGAGCATCAAGTATTGGCAACACAAGTGAAAAATACCCTGGAAAAGCTTAGCATATAAAGAAACAGGTATTGTTCATAAAGAGAATAGTTCCAGCCAGTGCATCTCTCTCCCCAAAAAACTGCATCTTCAGTCTACTTAAAGTGTCCCAAAATACGTGTGTACCTTCTGTGAAGCTTTAGATCATACAGTTAAAAGAAACTAAAGGCCACACCGTGTGAGACACTAATAAAAGCCACCGAGATGTCCACGACCCGAGTTCTAGGGGCTTTGCTCATGCCACTATCAGCTATTCATCACAGCGGCGGCGGAGGGCCGACGCTGCAACCCAGCAGGAGCAGTATTTGCCCACGCTGCCTCAGCAGGTAAGGCCAGTGCACCCCGGACCCCACGGGAAGGCTGGCAGGTGCCGCACAAGCTCTCCTTGGCGCACAAATAACACTCAGGTTTTGCGCAAACCTGCGGGTCACTTACACTCACACGCCAAGCTACCAGGGGCCAGGCTGTGTGCTTTCTGCACCCCTTGTTTCGGAGCACGGGCTTCCACGCACCCACTGAAGGCAAGACCAGCCTCCGCGGGCGCTCCGAGCACCCACGTGCGGGCGGCGGCCCCCACCCGCCGGCCAGCAGAGGAGCCGCCGCCCGCGGCGCCGCAGCCCGCCGAGCAGCGCCCGCCCAGGGCCCCAGGACCCCACGGCCCCCGCGCTCGCCCCAGCCGCAGCGGGGGGCCGCGGGCCGCCATCCCCCAAGGCCCCGCCGTCCCGGCGGCGGGCGCTGATAGGGCTTCCCGGCGCGGGGGGGCGGGCGGAGGGAAGAGCGGCCCAATGCGCGGCTCGGTGGCGCGGCTCCCGCCTCGCAGCCCCGCTCCCCCGGCGCGGCCGTGAAGGAATGTGGCGGCCGCCCCCAGCCCCCGTACCTTTTCCTCCTGCAGAGCACGCACACGGCCCAGAGGAGCAGGGCGGCGGCGGCCGCCCCGCCGTAGGCGCCGAGCTGTAGCGTGTCGGGGCCCATGCCAGCACCGCTCGCCTCGGCAGCCGCTGGTGCCTCTCCGCCGCTGGTGCCTCGCCGCCGCCGGGGAGGAAAGTTTCGCCCGTCCTCCCGCTCCCTGCAGGAGAGGCGCCCGCCCGACCGGCCGGCCCTCTCCGCCCACCCCGAAGCCCAGGGGGCTGGGTTTGGCTGCTCGGAGCCGGACTTGGCGAGCGGTCCCGGTGCGACCCGGCCGGCTCCTCCCCGGGGAGCGCCCGGCGCGGGGAGTGTCGCGCCCGCCCGCCCATCCCCGCGGCCTCCCGGCGGCGGAGGGGAAGCGCCGGCTTTCGGCGTGCGGGGAAAGGCACCGACCCGGCGGAAAGGTCCCAGGACGGAGACCGGAGCGCGGGGTCCCGGGGTCACCCCACCGCGCCGGAAAGCGGCTTCTACCCTCCGAGCCCCTCCAGCCCTCCCCAGTGCGTGTACCCAGTGCAGACTGTGCTGGGCTGGGGCAGGTAGCGGCTCCAGCAGCCCTTTGACCTCTGCTTGGTTTTGGTGCAAACACCCGATGTGTGTCCCCTGCCTAAAAAGCAAGACAACACCCCCCCCAGCTTCAGAAAACTTAACCTGATGTAGGATAAACTATATGGGACCAGTGAAGGTTGGCTCTTGATGCTGTGCCGTGTGAGAAAAAGGCAAGTCTAGTCCTCCCAGTCCTCCCAGTTCCACCGTGCCAGCCCTTCTGGCATGTTAAAGAGAGGGAGAAGAGAGGAGGAGGTGAGAACCCAAGAGCTAAGGCAACAGAGAGATCCCCAGCCAGAGGAAATGGGATGGGGTGGAAAGGGACAGAGGGCCGGAGAGTTTGGTACTGCGTGGCAGGGCAGGGGGCTAACAAAATACCAGGGCAGCAGTACCTTATAGCTCTGCTGCTGTCTGGTACCCTCAGAAACGCTGCTGTGATGTAAGATACTGTTTACGCAAATTCATGCTGAAAGATGGAGTACTATGCTTTAGCTTCTGGAAGTCTGTTTTGGTTGAGTGCTGGCAGAAGTTCACATACCTTACTCATTCTCGGCTGTATGCAGTATAACAAATTATGCATTTCACAATGTCTGGTGGTTTAAAATATTCCCTTTATCTTGGAAACAAGTTGTACAACACTCAGTTTTCTGAATTACCCTGTTGTAAGTTTTCTCTGAATTGTAGTGACCCAAATGTATCTTAGCAGATAAAAAAGCTGGTTAGCTAAAAAACCTTCCTGACTTTAGCAGATCTCATCATTTTTAGAGGCCTGACTCACATCTGATGGTTTGTAGTTGGCAGTACTGTGTGTCTTCTTCCTCAAACATTCCTGTTGATTTCAGTGAAATACTCAAAAATGCCATTGTATTAATCAGAGAATATCTAATTAGTGTGCCTCACATTAACGTGTCTCAGAATTTGGTGACTACTGCTTAAAACCATCAGCTGTCCCTCCTGAGATAAAAAAATCAGTCACCCTTATTGTGCAATACAATGCAGTGGGGGAAACCATAAGAGAAACTAAAGTTTTACTCATAGCTCTGTAGGGCTTTTCGTAGGGAACTGTATTTGAAATCCCCAGCTTGGGAATCCCAAGGGGTTTCTTAGTTACTAATCCTGTTAATTCTTGGAAAAGTACTAATTTAGAACTGAAAAGCATTGCACTGTAACACACTACACAGTGTAAAATACTACTCATTTTGCAAGTGACCTCTGCTGTGAAAATTTAGTGTTTCACTTCAGGATAATGACAAGTAACTGTTCGCATACAGTTAAATAGCTATGGCAGCTAGAGTAATCCCTTATCCCGATTTGAAATATCAAAACCTTGAGAAGATCACTTCAGTTCTGGCGGAGGGCATGAAGAGGGTTACAACATTTTTTAATTTGCACTGTTTTTGTTTAAGTTACTGTCTCAGATCAATTGCAAATGAAAAACTACCCCACCACACACCAAAAACCACCACACCACGAGCAAGACTGTGTTATTTTAAAATACAGGGAACACAACCTGAAAGGTCCTAGGACTGCTATGTACTCTGCTGTGTCAACCCTTTAAAAAGCCCAAGAAGATGGATTAATTTCTCCTCAGCTAGTAGAGGAACCTCAAAGAGTTACCAGCCCAAACCTGTGGAAGTTTGGTGTCTTACATGTAGTATGAACTACCTCGATGCAGATCCATCTGGATGTTATTTGCATATAACGTACACAGTCAAAATTATAGTAGATGTGTCTGTACATATTGGCATCTTGGCTAACTGGGGGAAGAAGGTGAGGCTGAACAGTCCCATTTAACATAGCTGTAGCAGAAAAGAGGAAATTTATTTCATTTTCGGGAGGTGCAAGCCTAGTCTTACGGTGATATGGTCTCATGTTGAAAAATTACTCTTTTAAGAATTGGAGGGATTTTCAGTTTCAGGCTGTCGTGAGATATTTATGGAGCTCTTGCTGCAGCATGGTGGTGAGGAGGAACAATGAAATGCTGTTATATTTGGAGAAGGATAATGTTACTCTCCAGCTGGATACGACTGTGTCCAATTGTTATCCTCACTGGTCGGGTGTAATTGCTGTTGTTCTGTGACAGTAGTATTGGCTCCTCAGCAAATTTCTTCAAGTGCAGTTGCTATGCTTAGAAAGCTGCTAGAAACAACTGCAGGCTGGAGAGAGGTGAAGGCATTTGCAGATATATACTGGGGCTGGCGGGAGGGATGGAGAATTCATAAGATAAGCTTGGAAGGCTTTTCAGTTGAAAGACACCAAAGATTTCAGAGAGGTTCCTAATACCATAGTAGTAAGTCTAGATAGATAGATAGATAGATAGATGCTCAGTTACATTTCTCCTGTTTAAATTGTGAACATTCTGTACATATGCTACAGTTCAAAATGCATACTGTGTGTATGTTTCATACTGCCAATGTTGTAGGATGATATAGATCATATTTTTTTGTCTTGTGAAAATGCAGAAGACTCAAAATAAACTTCGAACAGTATATACTGCAATCTGTACTGTATGTTACACATCACAGTGTGATTTTGCTATATGCAGCACATGGGCAAATGCCTGTTCTACTGGGTAGCTTTCATGTGCACAAGGATTTAAACACCCAGGTTTAGACAAGAGCAGATACTCATCACTGAAACACCAATGAGATATGTGTTATAAGTGATGGCATGAACAAGGCTTATTTTTCTGACTGCCCAGTGCTACTCAGGCTATTTTCAACAGCTTATAGCTTTGCTCTGCTGTAATCATTGCAGTTGCAATACTGCAAGTGCATTCTTGCCTTCAGTTTAAACGTGCATGAAGTATTTAAAACAAAACAGTCTGTGTATTTTTGTGAACAATGCTAAGGAAAAATACCCATGCTAACATTTTTAGTGATTTTGAGAAACAGCAGTGGCATCAGACTTTGAAATGGGGTCAACAAATTAACCTCTGTGTCAAAGATAATCTGTCCAAATTTATTTAGGTTATAAGCCCCACGAGAAGAGAGGTTTTGTATACTCTAGTGACTCGCTGGACCTTTGGAGCTTAATTCCATGAAGATGCCACTGGAACTGGGTCTGCTTCCAGCTCTCAGCTCAGCAGCTGTTTTTGCTGAAAGTGAAGCTCTGAGCTAATAGAGATCAGGCTGAATTGAGGGCAACGAAACTAAAAGCCTTTTTGTTCACTGCTCCCCGTCTCCCTTCCTGCTGGAATACAGGCAAAGGGAAGTGTGGTGATTTAAGTGTAGGACGAAAAGGCTACAGACCTCTCAAATCTCACTAGATTTAAGACTAATACATTTGATTCTCACTTTGTGTTCTCTCATTCGAGAACAGATCAATCTGCATTTAATGCTTTTGTAATGCAGCACTGCAGCTTCTCTCCTGTGACCTCCTGTGTCAATCACGGCTGATCAGCCTGAGCTCTGAACAAGACCCCATGCTGAGAGGGGCAAGAAGTCCCACTTATCTGCCCCTGCGCTTCAAATGCTATAGTCCCACTTCCCACTATCATGTGGGCTGACATGCCAAACACATACTTGTTACATGCACCAACACATGGACTTGTATTGTGTCAGGGAAAAAAAAATGCTGACAGGTTTACAGGGGCAGGGGTGGTGAGGTTGGCTGGTAGAGATGGGGAACTGAATAGGCAAAAAGATAGTGAATGGGAGCCAGGGAGGGAAATAGAAAAGAGGATTAGGAACAGATGAGTGGAAACTGGGGATGAATGATCAAGATGAAATCTGGGAACCAAAAGAAAGGAGAGTAAGAATAGGAAAGATTTTTAGGAGCAGGAGTGTGAGAGAATTGACACTGTCTTAGTGTAGAGATTAAGATGTGAGATTGCAATAAAAGGTGAAATCCAAGAAGAGAGGTGGAACTGGAAATGAGTGGGGATGACAGTATGAGAGAGGAGAAGCCAAGAGGACTGAGGTCAAAACCACTGAGATGGTTCCTACAGTTTTCAGGCTGGGTCTCAGTAGGGAAAAAGGAAGGGATTTGGGTCAAAAATTGACCCTGCGAAAGCATAAAAGGCATGGGCAAGAGATCAAGAGAAGAAGGGACCAACAGAAGAGGTAACATCTTCTTGGCTGCAGTTTCATGTTGTCTAAGATGGTACAACTGCAAAGAGCCTCAAAAGACACGGTCATGTTTCTCCTTACTGCCATCTGTGCCACAAATCATGCAATCCTGTCATTTCCCTTTTGTTTTATCCAACAGTGAGAACCAGTGACTTCCTGGCAGAAAACTCACTCACCAAAGGAGAAGAAGGAATAGCATGCCACCAGATAAGCCATTGATTCAACACATCCTTAAGCCGTACAGTCATTAGCTTGTGCAAGGAAAGGGGGTGGCAGTATAAGATGTGGACTACGGGAAAATGAGACATCCTGTTCTGGGAGATAAATGAAAGAGAGCTGTGCTACAGGGTTTTCAGCCCTGATGGTGCTCAGAGAAATGCTAATATGATGCAACATGGGAGAATTTTCACGTTTTTCATTCTGACTTTTTAATGAGAAAGTTTTACTATATGTACATATTTATGACAAAGTAATTTAGGAATGAGCTTTACAGGTAAATCTAGATTATGCAGACAAAGAGTAGAGCTCCTGCTTCTTTCTTGCGGTAGCTGGAAACTTGGTGAGGCAAGGAGGGGACTGTAAGAGCAGTGTCTGTCCTGGCTAAGTTCACTGAAGACTCTCCTTGAGAGTTATATTCCATCCCTTTCTGTGGCAAGTCTTATACCATGATACTGCTTATAGGCTAATTATCTGATAATCCTTCATTTTCTGCAGACCCAACTTGAGACCTTGCGTCCGATTTGAGAATATAATAAGGTACTGAGCTGTATGACCTGAATAACATCACAAAATTTTGAAAAATGCCATATTCCCTGCACAGGATTATGTGGACAGAATTTGGGAAAGTTATAATGGAAAATAAAGGGAACTACATCACAGAATCAACTATGTTGGAAGAGACCTCTGGGATCATCGAGTCCAGCCTTTGACCTAACACCACTGTTTCAACTGTGCCGAGCTGACAGCGGCGGCAGCAGCGACAGTGACTTGAGGTTAGTGTGGGGGCAAGGGCGACATCGGGCTTAACCGGGCGGTTTTCGTACTCTGGGCCTCCCCTGAGCCCCCCGCGAGCATCAGCCCCGAGCTGCTTCCCCCCCCCACCCCGGACCCGGAGGTTCGCAGCAATGAATCAGGAGAGGAGGGGGCATAGCCGGAGGCACCGCGGGCGATTTAAGTGATTTAAACGCACCACCCCCTGTGATTGGGTGATAAAAAGCCTCCTGGAGGGCAGGGACTAGTCCCTGGCCAGAGAGGAGAGGGAGACTCAGCTGTGACTGGGTGTGTCCCAGGGCAGGAGAGGCCACAGCAGTTTGCAGCTCATTGGGGAGGGCGCTGACTCCCTCCCAGTGCACAAGGCAAGGAAGGTGCCAAGGAACTGTGAACCAGGGGTGCCACCAACAGGTATTTCCCAGCTCAGTGAAAGAACAATGGTATCTACCTGGCGGAAGAAGACCAAACTGGATGTGGGAACCCAGACAGAGCTCCCACGGAAGGAGGCGATGGTGCAGGTCGCAGGCTGCAGGGAATGCTACAGCGTCTCTGTGGTGTCAGGGGGCTGTGTGCGCTGTGAGCAAGTAGATGATCTGCTCGGCCGAGCGGCACAGCTGCAAAGCCAGGTTGAAAGGCTTCAAGCCAAGGTAGAAAGGCTTAGGAGCATTCGGGAGGCTGAAATGGAGATAGACTGGTGGAGCCAGGCTCTGCCTTCCCTGCAACAAAAATGGGAGCACCTGCCGGAGAGCTCCCAGGATCGAGGGACCCCTGTACTCTGCCCCTCTCAGGTGGAAAACAATAACCTAGAGGAGAGGAGTGAGTGGAGGCAAGTCTATGGCCGTGGCAAAAGGCGAGTGCCCTCCTTGCCTCCACAGGTGCCTCTGAGCAATAGATATGAAGCCCTAGTGGAATACAGCCGGTCCAATGGGGATGTGGTGGAGAGGCAACCTATATCAGAGGTCCCACCACAGTCAGAAAAACCTGACAGGTGTATAGCTACCTCCTCCACAAGGAAGAAGAGAAGAGTTTTAGTGGTTGGAGACTCCTTCCTAAAGGGATCTGAGGGCCCAATATGCAGAGCTGACCCCCATCACAGGGAGGTCTGCAGCCTGCCTGGAGCCTGAATCAGGGATATCACCAGGAAACTCCCCAACCTGGTGAAGGCCACAGACTGCTACCCCCTGCTGATCTTCCAGACAGGTGGGGAAGAAGCTGCATCCCGTAGTCTGAGGGGGATGAAGAAAGACTGCAAGGCCCTAGGACGGTTGGTGAAAGAGTCTGGGGCACAAGTTGTTTTCTCCTCCCTCCTTCCATTTTCAGGTGATGACGTGGGATGGAATAGTAGGATTCTCTCTATTAACGCCTGGCTACGAGACTGGTGCTACAGGCAGGGCTTTGGGTTCTTTGATAATGGCTGGTTTTATAAGACACCAGGTGTGACTGTAATACATGGGAAAGGTTTATGTCGTAGGGGCAAAAGGGTTCTGGGACAGGAATTAGCAGGGCTCATTCGGAGAGCTTTAAACTAGATTCGAAGGGGGATGGGGTAGTAGCTGGGCTTGCACCACTGGGGCAACGCTGTAGTGTTGAGGTAGACCAGGAGGCCCCCCATCCCCCTGGGGTGAAATCGGTGTGCCCAGCTCGCTCCCTGAAATGCCTGTACACCAAGGCGCGCAGCATGGGGAATAAACAGGAGGAGTTAGAAATCCGTGTTCGGTCGGGGGGCTATGATCTAGTGGCAATTACAGAGACTTGGTGGGACGCCTCGCATGACTGGAATGTGGTCATGGATGGCTATGTCTTGTTCAGGAAAGACAGGCCGCTAAGGAGAGGTGGTGGAGTTGCTCTTTATGTGAGTGAGCAGCTAGAATGTATTGAGTTCTGTCCAGGGGCGGATCAGGAGCGAGTTGAGAGTTTGTGGGTGCGAATTAAGGGGCAGGCTGGCAGGGGTGATACTGTTGTGGGTGTCTATTACAGGCCACCTGATCAGGATGAGGAGGGTGATGAGGCCTTCTACAGGCAGCTGAGAGCAGTCTCGCAATTACAGGGCCTGGTTGTTGTGGGGGATTTCAACTACCCTGATATTTGCTGGGAGGCCTACTCAGCCAGCCATCCTCAGTCCAGGAGGTTCCTCCAGTGCATTGATGATAACTTTCTGATGCAAATGGTGGATGAGCCAACTAGGAGAGGAGCGCTGCTGGATCTGATCCTCACTAACAAGGAGGGTCTGGTTGAAGAGGTGAAGGTTGAGGGCAGCCTTGGTTGTAGTGACCATGAGATGGTAGAGTTCAGGATCTCATGTGGCAGGAACAGAATAGCTAGCAGAATTGCAACCCTGGACTTCAGGAGGGCCAACTTTGGCCTTTTCAAGCAATTGCTAGGGGAAATCCCATGGGACAGGGTACTAGAAGGTAAGGGGGCTTAAGATAGTTGGTTAGCATTCAAGGACTGCTTCTTCCGAGCTCAAGATCAGAGCATCCCAGCAGGCAGGAAGTCAAGGAAGGGTACCAGGAGACCTGCATGGTTAAACAGGGAACTGCTGGGCAAACTCAAGTGGAAGAAGAGGGTGTACAGATCATGGAAGGAGGGGCTGGCCACTTGGGAGGAATATAAGTCTGTTGTCAGAGGATGTAGGGAGGCAACTAGGAAAGCTAAGGCCTCCTTGGAATTAAACCTTGCAAGAGAGGTCAAGGACAACAGAAAGGGCTTCTTCAACTACATTGCAGGTAAAGCCAACACTAGAGGCAATGTAGGCCCACTGAGGAATGAGGTGGGGGCCCTGGAGACAGAGGATAAAAAGAAGGCGGAGTTACTGAATGCCTTCTTTGCCTCTGTCTATACTGTTGGAGGCTGTCCTGAGGAGCCCCGGACCCCTGAGGCCCCAGAAGAAGTCAGGATAGAAGAGGAATCTGTCTTGGTAGATGAGGGCTGGGTCAGGGACCAATTAAGCAATCTGGATGTCTATAAATCCATGGGCCCTGATGGGATGCACCCGCGGGTGCTGAGGGAGCTGGCGGAAGTCATTGCTAGGCCACTCTCCATCATCTTTGCTAAGTCGTGAGCAACGGGGGAGGTGCCTGAGGACTGGAGGAAAGTGAATGTCACTCCAGTCTTCAAAAAGGGCAAGAAGGAGGACCCGGGTAACTATAGACCGGTCAGCCTCACCTCCGTCCCCGGAAACGTGATGGAACAACTTGTTCTTGATGCTGTCTCTAGGCACATCAAGGATAGGGGGATCATTAGGGGCACTCAGCATGGCTTCACCAAGGGGAAGTCATGCTCAACTAACTTGATAGCCTTTTATGAGGATGTAACCCGGTGGATAGATGATGGTAAAGCTGTGGATGTGGTCTATCTCGATTTCAGTAAAGCGTTTGACACGGTCTCCCACAGCATCCTCGCACCTAAACTGAGGAAGTGTGGTCTGGATGATCGGGTAGTGAGGTGGATTGTGAACTGGCTGAAGGAAAGAAGCCAGAGAGTGGTGGTCAATGGGACTGAGTCCAGTTGGAGGCCTGTGTCTAGCGGAGTCCCTCAAGGGTCGGTACTGGGACCAGTTCTATTCAATATATTCATTAATGACTTGGATGAGGGATTAGAGTGCGCTGTCAGCAAGTTCGCTGATGACACAAAACTGGGAGGAGTGGCTGACGCGCCGGAAGGCTGCGCAGCCATTCAGAGAGACCTGGACAGGCTGGAGAGTTGGGCGGGGAGAAATTTAATGAAATATAACAAGGGCAAGTGTAGAGTCCTGCATCTGGGCAAGAACAACCCCATGTATGAGTACAAGTTGGGGACAGACCTGTTGGAGAGCAGCATAGGGGAAAGGGACCTGGGGGTCCTAGTGGACAGCAGGATGACCATGAGCCAGCAGTGTGCCCTTGTGGCCAAGAAGGCCAATGGCATCCTGGGGTGTATTAGAAGGGGTGTGGTCAGCAGGTCGAGAGAGGTTCTCCTTCCCCTCTACTCTGCCCTGGTGAGGCCGCATCTGGAGTATTGTGTCCAGTTCTGGGCTCCTCAGTTCAAGAAGGACAGGGAACTGCTAGAGAGAGTCCAGCGCAGAGCCACGAAGATGATTAAGGGAGTGGAACATCTCCCTTATGAGGAGAGGCTGAGGGAGCTGGGTCTCTTTAGCTTGGAGAAGAGGAGACTGAGGGGTGACCTCATTAATGTTTATAAATATGTAAAGGGCAAGTGTCAAGAGGATGGAGCCAGGCTCTTCTCAGTGACATCCCTTGACAGGACAAGGGGCAATGGGTGCAAGCTGGAACACAGGAGGTTCCACTTAAATATGAGGAGAAACTTCTTTACAGTGAGGGTAACCGAACACTGGAACAGGCTGCCCAGAGAGGTTGTGGAGTCTCCTTCTCTGGAGACATTCAAAACCCGCCTGGACGCGTTCCTGTGTGATATGGTCTAGGCAATCCTGCTCCGGCAGGGGGATTGGACTAGATGATCTTTCGAGGTCCCTTCCAATCCCTAACATTCTGTGATTCTGTGATTTTGTAACTAGACTATGGCACTAAGTGCCACATCTAGTCTTCTCTTAAACACCTCCAGGGATGGTGACTCCACCACCTCCCTGGGTTGCCCATTCCAATGCCTAATAACCCTTTATGTGAAGAAATTTTTTCTAATGTCTAACCTGAACCTCCCCTGGTGCAGCTTGAGGCTATGTCCTCTAGTCCTGTTGCTAGTTGCCTGGGAGAAGAGGCCAACCCTCACCCCGCTACAACCTCCTTTCAGGTAGTTGTAGAGAGCGATAAGGTCTCCCCTCAGCCTCTGCTTCTCCAGGCTAAACAATCCCAGCTCCCCCAGCCGCTCCTCATAGGACATACCCTCCAGACCCTTCACTAGCCTTGTTGCCCTCCTCTGGACTCGCTCCAGCACCTCAGTGCCTTTCTTGAAATGAGGGGCCCAGAACTGGACACAGTACTTGAGGTGCGAATACTTCATACTTACCTTCATTAAAGGCCTACAATTTTGGGATTTCCTAACTTTCTTATAGCTGACTTTGTCATCTCCAAAATGTACTTTTTACCTTTCATTGCTATAATTCAATTTTATTTGCCTTGGGAATAGTGCAGTCTATGTTAACAACAAATATTTGGGGCAACTAAAGAGTGTTTGTACTACTATAAAAACAAATATCATGTATGAACTCATTAACTGGCAGGTGTACATATATAAACAACATCTGGACAGTTTTCCTTGCTCTGGAGTAGTGAACATAGCTATAGCACAAGTCGGAAGAGAGGTGAGGAAAAAAAAGAGGAGAGGATAGGATAAAAAGTATGGGATGGGAAGGGAACAAAAAATTCAGCTCTCACAGTCCTATCCATTATAAGGATGAATCAGCAATAGGGTGAAATATCCTGATTTGCAAACAGAAACAGTTCAAGAAAAAGTCTTAAGAATACACAGTTACCCAAGTGAAAAGAATGAATGATTGGAGATTGCAGATGGAAAATCCTAAAACTCTTAGCAAGTGTAAATGGACTGTGATGTAAGAATATTATATGAGCCAAATGGTTAGATAAAATCAGTAATACATTCAACAACTTGTGAGCTGTCTTGGCAAGAGCAAAGTGGTGCAGAGCTGAACAGATCAAAGTGCAGAAGAAAATTTTTAAAGAGCAATGCTAAGAGTTACTGAGCACATGGAAGTTAATTAGCAATAAAACACAGGGTAATTATCAACTAAAATCACATTTTATGTCAAAAAGTGGAGATACACACAAGTTCTGAATGCATGTTTGTGTGTTCACATTCTCTCTGAAAAGAAATGCAGTTAACAAATGAGGTTTCAAGGAGAAAAAACTCATAAAGACCTGAAATGTGGTTTGAATAACATGACTCAATCACAGGATTTCTAAATCCTGATGTCTTAGACTAGAGCTGATAGTGATTCCCAAGCTGCTAACTATACTCCTACACAACCAGTTTTTCTTTCTTATTAGCTGCTTCTGGACCACAGTTTATCAATACATTAGTGCTATGGATCTTTTAAGCCGTGCTTTCAAATGTGATAAATTTGTGTTCTTTGGGTTTTGTTAACTTATGCATCACTTGTTCATCTGTTATATACTTTATATTAGTGGTCTTGCTGATCAATCATGTCATGATTAAGATATTATTAAAGGATTTGGCTTTATATTTTGTTGTACGTAATAATTTGAATTAAGCCTAACTGTGAAAAACAAAAAGCTTACATCATAGCACAGTAAATTCAAACCGTGTGTGGAGAGTTCAAAAATGGGTTAGCAGCCAGTTGTTCAGAGTTAATGTGTGATCAGTTAAGTCAAAGGTACTTGAGATTGCTTAGCACTTTTTGTGATTGACTTTAAAAAAAACAAATCAGATGTTCTTCAAGATGACTTTTACACTGCTTCTTTCTTTTCCATTAGTCTCTGGGTTTATTACCTTTACTGTTTCTTCTCCTTGGGAATCTCTTGATTTGAAGCCAATATAGAAGTGTTTTCAATCTCAAAGTGTTGGGTTTCGACAGCAGTGCACCAGCAGATTAAAGACTGGAGCTGTTTTCTTCCACCTCTCTGTGACTCTGTCCGACCAGTGCTCCCACTCTTGAGGTGAAGACATTTGATTTGCCCATGAATCAGCTCCTGATCCATCAGTTTTCAATTACCTGTATTAAAGTAAACCAAATCTGAATTAGTCCTTTGTCATTTAATGAGCGACACTCAGCTTGTTCATGGGAGCATGTATGTTCTTGCCTCAGAGATGGAGCATGGCAAGGCTGAGGCAAACACTAATGGCCCATCATTATAGCAGTCAGCTGATTTTAATCTTGTGCCGCAAATCTGTCAAAGCCTGAAGTTGGCCCATAAAGCTATTGGGGTTGCTAAATGTGTGCCTTTCTGTGCATAGGGCACACCTATGGGAGGTGTTTTGATTAAAGGAATTGGGTGAGGGGTGGGGTAGAATCTGTACTTTGGACTCCTCCCTAAATAGATACTTTTGCTCAATTAGATCTTCTGTGGGAGGATAGAGACTAAGCTCAGGCAGGTCTAAAATCAGACCTCAGAAGTTACTTTATTTCTCCCTAAAGTAAAGAGTGGAGCCAGCACAGATCCTTTAAAAGGGGCAGTGGGAAATATGTATGGAGCAAGCACATGCCCACAGTTACCTTCCAGGTTTGTCACAGGCTAAGTGGAAACTGAGGCCATGTACGCTTCATTATGATATTAAAAGGCACCAGAGTTCCCCTCTACATATGTACTCAGGTTGTCCTCCAAAGGTCAACGTATGAGACAGGAGGTGATACTTTCCTGGGTGTCATCTCCACAGGCAGAACTGATGCCACTAAGAAGATGTAGGAAGAGAAAGAGGAATAGAAAAGTAGATGCAGCTCTATGAATTCAAGCACTGGTCTTTCAAAATAGGAGAGAACATGTTGTAATTCATAAGCAGAAATACCGAGTTGTCTGCAAGAGGTAAAACAATTAGGATTTGTTCCTTAGCATATACACACTTGTAAGTGAGAAGGTAAAAGCAGCGCAGCATTTTGGTCACCTACCCGCTGACTACACAAGCTCTTAAAAATCTCCACACATCAGCATATAATGCAATATATGTGTCATCACAGTACGTAGCTGATGAAGGGAAGGCAGCAGTAGATGGAGGCATTTATACGCCCTTGGATATCTAGAGCCACTCAGAAACACCCTTTCAGTGGTTCATTTGTGCATGGACAGTCATGCTATAACTGAAATTAAGCGGTGGAGCTTGAGCTCATTATAGTGTTGAAACGATGGAAGGAACACTTGGAAGTTATTCTCACTGGTTATCGCTATGCATCTTCTGCTCTGATAACACAGACTTTCTAAAATAAGTTAAAAATGACTGCACTTAGAAAGCCTTGTCTTTGAAAAGTGTTTTGGTTTTAAAAATATTCTCTATAAGCATGCTTCTGGCCCAATCCTCAAGGCCTGGTTAAAAACTGCAAAGAGTGTAGTGTTGTGCCTGTGAGGGGGATGTACTTGAATTTGTGGACTTGTCCACATTTTAATTCAAATTCAAATGATTGCTTCATAGTTTGAGTTATACTCTGCAAATTCTGGAGGAGCTAAAATAATATATTATCAGATGCAGATGTGAGTGATTTAACCACAGCAGCTAAATCAGAAACACCAATCAAACAAATGGCTACTGCAAATGTAAGCACGTGAGAACACATCAAGAAACTCCTAAACTGGAAAGGAAGTATTTAGAAAAGGAAAGTAATTGTTTACCTTGAAAAACATTCATCATCTTGTGATTTTTTTCCTTCCAGGAGGAAAAATTGATGGTGGGTGGAATCAGACATTTCCCTGATGTAACATTTTCTCTACAGAGAGCAAAGGCCTGATTTCCAGCTTGGACTAAAATGGTGTGTTTCCTTTGTTCGCATTTCCAAGCCTTCCTCTAGCCATTACTTTTTTCTTCAGCCAGGTCCACTGCTTCCTGCATTGCTCTCTGCTTGATGTTTCCGACTGTTTCTATTTTGCACATCACAGGTGGCTTCTGCTTCCAGAAATGCACTGGTATTTCCCCCTAACAGTACCCTCCTGCCCAGTTTCCCCAGTTTCCATTTCTGGGTGAGCTGTGTTTTGGGCTGTGGCTTCATTTCATTCCCCTTACTCCAGAGAGAAGCATCACTGCTCCTACGTTTGTAGAAGAACTTGTGAAGGTCAGTAACCAGTTGCATCAGCTTCAGAGATGTGTTATCCCAACATCCATTATGCTCTTGTATTATATTCACAAGCACTAAATGGTGATATATGTATTTAACAGGCCCCTGTAAATTTCAAACTTCTACATATTCAGCATATAAATGATCATATTTCCTTCCTTCTTTTGGAAAAGGTCCCATTTAATTGAAAAACAAGTCTTTCCTATTGCTTTCCTATAGCATTCTCTATCGTCTCAGACACAATTTTATATTACATGGCATAGGCTGGTTGAAAACATAACCATAGCATGATCGGTTTATGTTGAATTCTGTATTCATTTCTGTTACATCTAATTACATTTCTATGATACTATGCTGAAGTTACCCCTAGAACTCCATGCATTTCTTCCTAGGTAGATTACAATAAACTTTTGAAAAAGTAAAAGAACTACCTAATTAGTGGTACCAAATTCCTGAGAAATTTTGTGCTTCTTGATCTTCTCTCAAAATTAAAGTTTACTTCTATTTGTATTTAGATTTCTAACCCAGTGCTTGGTCTTTAGAGGAGAATAAAAATTAGTTTGCTTAAAGGTTCTGTTTATATCAGGTTACTTGCTTTAAGTATCCGTATCAATCATTTCATTCTATAAAACTTTAAGTTATATTTTTCATTATATATATTTTAGAAAAAAGTTAGTCTTCATCCAGGGTATCATTGAAGCACATGCTTAGCTTTAAAAGCCTGTACAGTCTCGTTGAACTCAAACTGAGAGACTGTTGAAGAAGTTCAGTGACACAGTGAGGAGCATCTGCTGGAAATTTTGCGCTTATAATTAATAGATAGTATTTCAGCTGTGAAAAAAACATCAAGGACTTGAGACTCTAAGTCTTTCACATTTAGAACTCCTACCAAAGTCAGAGGAAATCTTCATGAAGCAGAAAAGTGTAATAGTGTAATTATTCATCTGCTGGAAGATGGCATATTATTCTATCACCTATTAAAATAAAATTGATACCTTTACAAGTTTCTGTCTCAACAACTTTGAAAGCAGTAAAATATGTGCAGGAATTGTTAAGTATTTTTTTCTTTTCTGAATCTTAAAATTTTGTCCTTAGAAGTTTACAGAAAGTCAAATATTAGGGAAATATTTTTTCCACTACAATGGTATCCATCTTCCCACAAAGTTTTTCTAAGCAAAAACTCAGGGAATTGTATTAGTGACAAACTACTAAATAAAATTCAAATGTTGCAATTCACTTTTATTTTAAAAATAATTTTAACTGACAGTAAAACAAAGAATTTTGCATTGTGATTTACTGGCAGTGCAACATGTTGAGTTTTACGTGAGCTGCTTGTCTTCTGCCACAATCTGGAGAAAAGAGACTCTTAAAGTACACCCAGAAAATGTTAACTCTGGTACCTCTCACTCATTCACTGTTTAACAGTTCCTGTTAGTTATTGCAAATATGAAAATAAGGAATTGTATTTAAAGGGTTTTCAGAACAGCTTTTCTCTTTCCTGGTTAATATTCCTGCTCTCAATGACAACAAATGGAGTGAGGCAACAGTCAGGTCGTTCATCATCTGATACCAGTGAGTGTGTCTCTCATGTCTCCAATACAGCTGTGCCAGGTTACAACAACTGGGGATATGACCCAGAGTTCTGAAAAGCAGGTATCATCATACTGGCCATCACAAGTGGCCTACTCTTTTTTTCTAGACAGTAGTTCACATCAAAGGCAGTAGGGTAAGCTACAAGGTCCTTGGAGAAGCTGGTTAGAGAATGATTTGTGTAAAGGATAAGTCTCCTAATTCCGAGGGAAGTTTTGCTTCTGCTTGGAACAATGAGAAGGTGCAGTCCTTCCCAAACACCCGATTTTACTGTAATATTTAGTTTTGTACCTATGGACATAATTATTATTATCACCCTATTAATATCCACCCCATACGCATTTATAGATCTTGCTAATGTAAAATACTTGTTGATTATTCTTAGAAATGTCTGATCCTGCTAAACACTTGTCCCTTAGCCTTCATCTTGAAAGGTTTTGTACTCATATTTAGCTTTGAGCATATAAGTCCAAAGTGCACCCTTATTCTGACTCCAACATCTTGGCACAGAGCTGCTCCAGCCTGAGGGCTGGGAGCGTCAGCTCCACCTTTTATCTTTGGGTCTGGTCCATTTGACATGTTCTAAGCATTGTGCTTTTGAAAGGTGCCAGATCAGGGGCCCTCAAGGCTGAGGTAAGTCTTCTATATATTCACAAAACGGCAACAACACGGGCAACAGCAATGCAAGATTTATCACATATCATCTTAGCAAACAGTGCTGCACAGAAGCAACCATGTCATCCCTGAGAAGGTGCTTCAACCATTAGGTCATTCAGCTTGATCCGAAGAGTAAAGAGCCTCAATTCTTCAGCTTAGACTGAGCAGTCTACTAATTTATTTGACATTATACCTCCATAAACTTCTGCCTAGCCCAAATAGCACTTATTTTTACTAAAAGTTAATAGAGGTTCAATAAAATGTGGCACTAGATTCCAGACTACCCAAAACAATCAAAACAAGTCAAGCGTCTGTCCAAAGCCCAGCCTCCACTGTACCCCTCCTTTGCTGAAAGGCTCTTAGTGCTGGAACTTGGCAGTCAGCAGGTTATTGCATTGAGAGAGAATTTCAAATTCAAAGACCATCCAGATCTTAAAATGTCAACAAAACACCTGTTCTTCCAGTGTCAAGAGGCCACTGATGAACCACAAATGCCATTTTTAATTATGTACAGATTACTATATGGGAATTTTAAATCACCTATGTCAAATTTTTGGTGTAAGCTTATAAAAAAGCGAGTGCTTAGTCTGCCACAGCACACAGGAAACCTGCCTTTTAAAACAGGTTGCTGAAATACTCAGCAGCAACAGACCCAGTGGTTCCTTTGCTGTCCTTCCTGTGGCAAGCAGGGTATTCATCCTCAACCCCTCTAGGTCTTCATTAGTCTCTCTTTTTGATGTATGGCGTTTTGAAAAGTAATAACTAACACTAGATCAAATGCAGGCAGTTGATTGCCTCTGACGATCCCTTCTAATATTACTTGCAAGCTGGAAATGCTTGTGGACACAGGATTATTAATGAAGTGCTGCATTCAGAAGACTTAGAGTTTAGTGCCAATGGCCAGACAGAACCTGTATCCCCTTAGGGTCTACCTGACTTTTGTTGATCAAGATTATCTGATACTCAAATGATTCTCACAGCCTTTGCTGTCTCTCTACATTATACTCTTTTATTGAAAGCAAACAGTAAACTCAAACTGTGGCTTGGGAGGCTGAAGTTGGTCATTAGGAAACAATTCATCATCAGGAATGTAATGCAGCAGTTGAAGAGGTCACCCAGAGAAACCAGGGTTTAGCCCATCCTTGGAGATTTTCAGCAGCTGGCTGGAAAAAGTCACACCTGACCTGATCTTGAGTTGATGATAGTCCTGTTTCAAGTGAGAGGCTGCACTAGGAAATGCGCATAAATTCATTCCAACCAACAAGACATATTTGCCCTTTTTGCTGCGTTCTTAGGATTACTGACATTAACATTCTGCTTTGAAAAAGAAAAGCAAATGTTAAACCTGGATATTTAAACTAAACAAAAGCTTTTTTCTGTAGTGACTAACAAAAAAGGAGAATGAATATAGATTTTAATGCTGGTATATTAAAATGAAAATATTCACGGCCTCAGAGAGCTACAATGGGAATGTCTCCCTCCTCACCAGCCCACAGAGGTTTGCGCGTATGGTAGCCCACTTTGCATCGCTTGGAAAATTTATCACAACATTTGAAAAAAAAGTGATTCATTTTTTAGAAACTTTGTTTATATTGACTGCTAGAGATGGGCTGGAGCCAGTTGTGTCTGAAATGAAACCAAAAGCCTCATGAGCAGATGGCCTAGCATGTTCAGCAAAAGTACTATCTAGAAATGTGATGTATTCTTCACTAATGAAGAACCTCGAGGACTATCCTCTTTGTTTATCATCAACCTCTGAATGCATACCATTCCCTTATTCTCACAGGCACTGCTGCAAATGAGAAATAACAAGTAGGAATAGCACTAAGTTTTGAAAGTCACACCATGTTTATATTTTTGTTCCATATTAATAACATTAGATTTGGGGTTTTTTTTCCTAATATCTAGCAGCATAAATACTTCTAAGGGTTAACTTGTCCATATATATATATGAATTGGAATACGTCTGTATCTGTAAATTGAAACCATGCTAAATGAACATTTTGATATCACTTTCATTTTCCTTAGCGTAGGCTACCTCGTCTGATTTTTCCTCCCAATTTATTCACTATGGGGGTGGGGAGGAAGAAAAGGAGTTACAGTTCCTACATGCTTTCAGCCAGGTTCAAGGTTACAGATGCTTTCTCCATCCACCACTTTCCTCTGATTAATGTCATGTTTGCCTGGCTTCCACTGCCAGACTCTCAGCTTGCCTCCTGTCACATCATTACCTACCATTTCAACATAGTCTATTATGTTCAAGATTAGGACACTTAGATGTGTTTTAATGTGAAATATGAATACATAGGTGTCTACTTATAAGGTAGGTAGTTAAACTCTCATTACAGTCAATGGAGACAGTTGCCCTCAAATGGACAGGCATTACCGTCATTAGCTCTGGGCTCCACGCAGCGTAGCTCTCCAGTGAGCACCAAGGGGAGCTGGACACCTAAAGCACATGTAAACACCTACAAAAGAGGCCTAAATTTAAAATGTCTCAATATGGACCTGAATCCCACCCTGGCTGATTGCCAGCAGTACTCTTTCTCCCCAAAATTCCCACACAGTTTTTTTTCCTCTCTCCGTCTCTGTTGTTTTTCTGCCCCCCTTGCTCCCACATGTCTTGTTTAATTCCTTGTTTTGTTGTCTCATCTCACATTTGTTCTGTAACACTATATACAAACTCTGCTCTTTAACGACGACCTGTGTTCATACCTGGCTTAACTGCTGCTCTGATAGCATGGCTTCCTCCTCCTGACATTAAGTTTGACACAAATAATTTAGTTTCATATTTAACATACAAACATGTTTGTTTGTTTATTTGTTTTTCTGAGGGAGGGAGATTCATCATTAAATTTAGGTTCTGTTAAAGAAGAGGGAATTTTTCATGACTGGTTAGTGTTTTAGCTATCCATTTCTAAACAAACACTGCTTACACTCTTGTTAACAGGCCTGAGCCTTAGGCATGCTACTTTTTAAAAGCCTTTAAAATCAGTGGGAGCTGTGGAAGCTTAATCCTTCTCCTGATTTCTCTGTGAGTTTTTCTCCACGAGTTTTTCTCCACAGTGGTTTGTCACTGTGTCTATATCAACAGCACAGCAACAATAAAGCAACCGAAGAGTAGAGTATGTGTGCAATGCACAAATTATGACGCCAACACTGAAGAACCCTCAAGTTCCCCCAAATGTATCTCTCTGAGCAATTATGAGAAGACTAGCTCACATACAACAAAACTATGGGCTATATACTGAGCTTCACTGTGCTGGTTTAAATCTGGAGTGATTTCATTTGCTTTACTCCAGCCTAACGGAGATCAGGATCTGCCTGTATAATCAATACAGCAGGCACGTTGACCTAAACCTTCTGGAAATAAATAAATACTGTCAGGAACAGTCCTCTCGCAGGGAAACAGACAAAAACACCTGACTTTAAACAGACTTTTAAAAAACACATCTCTTATGAAATCTCTTGGGAGCAGGAGTTCTTTCAGTCTCCCAGGGAATAGCAAGCAAAGCAAGGTAAGTTATCTTGACACCAAGTCCTCGAGCAGCAGATCTTTTGGGGCATGAACAAAGTGCTCTGCAGAGCCAGCCTGGTTTATCATCAGAGTCATCTGTATCCTTGAAAAGTACAGCTGGGGTTAGGGAAGCTGCAGAGAACACTTCCGGTACACTGACGTGCTTCTCCAAGCAAAGGAATCATCATGACTTCAGTTTCAGTGTAAGTATTTTTAGTGTCCCTTCCTCCTGAGAGGGGTTTCTATCATAACCTATTGATTTGCATGGAGCTTATTGTGAGATATAGGGGTTTTTAAATTCTTCTTAAAGAAGAGGGAAACACACTTGAAAAAATCCATGCTTTTCAAGAATTTTCTTTAATGCAGTAGCCCTGTGTGAATTATTTCCAGCAATCTTGAAGTGGGAATCTTTATCCGTCTTAAATAGTTACTATGTTACACAAATAAATATACACATCCATATGTGTACAAAACTCAGAAAATATTTCTTTCTGTTTTGGGCATCTCAAATAATTTGTTGACACTTTGGGAGTCGTACGACTTAATGAGAACAATACCCAGTTGACCAGTCTGCCAGGAGAAATAAGTTTGTATTGTGAAAAAAGAACAAAGATTTTTTTTCTCCTGGAGTTCCAATTCCTCATTAAATAGTAAGTTACTTTTGACAGATGTGCTGTAGTTGTATTCATTTTTAATCTTGGCCATATGGAGGCATAGTGAAATGATGTTTCAGACATTCTACCAATCCAAGATTCCTAAAGATGAAGGAAGCAAATGTCAAATCCACAAAACCATACAGAAATAGAATTTTCTTTTAAGTTTTTCCCCCCAGAGGAGGTCAAAAAGAGAATTTCCCAAATGTATCAACTAAAATTCTCAGAAGCCCTGACAAGACTGTGCTAAGTAACTGGAAACAGGAAAAACTCTTGAAATCATGTGGTGAGTCAGTAGGATTTTGAGGGGTGGATGTTCTTGGTTCAAATGAGGATACTCTTATTTGTACCTCCTGCTGTAATCCATGTTTATAAGTAGCGCATTAGTGCAATTTTGCACCAAAGCTCCCCAATTTTTTTTTTTTTAAATCATATTTCTATAAGCTAAACTGACAATGTACGGACAGGAGAGTGGATGGCTTACGCTTTTCATTCATATGTGCTGGCAACAGAGGAGTTGCCCTGTTTTCCATAAGAGGAATGTGAATTGCTAAGGAGAAGAGACATGGGTAGCTGTGCCCCAGACGGTATTTTCAGGCTGGTATTTCTGAAAGAAGCAATTCTAAATCTGTTTATTTAGTACATGCAGGAGCCTGGTTTTCTCAGTTGGTTGTTAAACAGAACAGCTGTCTACTACACATCTGTTTTCAAAAAATATTAGCAGATTGTGCAATGAAAGATTAGGGAAGCTTGTTTTAATTTGAAATGAGAGAATGGGACAATCTTAAACCTAGGATCTGATCCTGAATCTTTGTTTTGCTCTGTAAAACAGTGCTGAGCAAGCAATGCTTGGTGTCTTCCTACTGTCTTGCCTGTCATCTGGACCACATCACAGCAGCCTTTAGTCACATCTATTTGAAGCTTGAGGAAACCAGTGATCAGAAGACAAGTCAATGGAAGATTTCTCCCAGTTTAGAAAATCGTAGCAAATACTTTGATTAGCTGTTTGTGAATTTTCCAAATCATGGCTGAGAGGCCTAAGCACGGGATTTGAAGACCAGTAACAAGAGGAACATTGCTGTGCACAATCTAAGCCGCTACACCTCTTTCGTCATGGACTGAGGTAGGCTAATTAACCTTTCTTTTGCCATGGACTAAGCATGTATTCACAGATGGTTATTGCCCTTCAGCTGATGTGAGATAAATAGCAAAGCTGCAAGAATTTGACCCAGTGTTTGAGCCCTGAGTTCTGATTTGAGCCTGGCTTCTGCCTGTGTAGCTTCTCACTATGCTCTTCCATTTCTGCTACACTTTTTCATGGGTGGAAAATAATTTCTTCACTTGTAAAGAATGTTGTGCTAAAAAAATACTTGCAATGTGCTTTGAAGGCATAATCCACTGTGCCATAAGTTAATGACCTAAAACCCATTTAAACTATCTGGGTGCTTTCTTTTTGGTGGTTGAGTTGTGACACCTTGAAAAAGCCCCAGTCATTAGAAAGCTCTCAGCAGCTGTCCTCTGAAAATCAGAGCCACTGAAGACAGTCGCAATACCAGTTGTATTCAGATGGGTGTCAAAGCGGATCTGACAGAGGTTACTTGAGGCAATGAGAAGCAGTGACTTTCAAAAAAGAAAAAGGAAAAAGAAAAAAAAAAATCAACATGTTAAATAGTCAGATATCAGGAGACAGCTAATCTTCTCCTGTAGGTAAACTCTCCTTCAGTTGAGCTCTGTGAGGTCCTTGCCTAAGATCTGGACTCTTGCAACATGCAAGGAGATGTATAATCAAACTGGAATGGCTCTTGCTGTGACAAAGTTTCTTGTCTCTGGCTGTGTATAATTTCTGTTCAATAGCAATTATTTTTTAAGTATTAAATTCCCTCCTTTTTGTCATGGAAAATTCCCACAACTTCTCATTTCTCAAGGGGAATTCCAGGCACACCAAGTGAAAATGTTTAAAGGAACATCTGTTTTCTCTCATAAATTACATGACAACATCTTAATAGAAATGCAACCCGCCTGTATATACTTCTGTGCTTTCACCCATTAATTACAGAGAACATTAAGGTTCCATTTTACTGTGCTTTAAACATCTGGTGCCAAAAGGAGCAGCAAGGAGAAGGGAAGCATGATTATGTTATTAGACTCAGCAGTCCCAAAATACTGATCAGTGCTCGTTATTGTCTGTTGCTTCCATATGAAGCTAGTGTTTAATGTGCAACTCACTGGCTATACGTATATATATCTTATCAAATATATATTTAAAATAAAAATATAATCAATAGATCCTGTTTTATCCTGTTGTGCAGTATTTTTTAATAATCTCGATTTATAATAGTGTCCAAAATCATCATGTGATCTAAATTCAGCCAATTTTTATAACCAACTTGGTAACACATCCAAATGTAAATCTGGTGTCCCTGAAATACCTGCAAGACTTTCTTAGAACCCAATACTACACCAGAAAGAGCGTTGCAGTCAACACTTTTAATTCAGTTCTGTGGTCATCATGTGCTAAATAACCAGCAGAGGCAGAACAATCAGCCCCAGCACAGCGGGAGCGATCCCTCCTTCACATTCGCCGTGACTATAGCCAAGGAACAGTGTTGAACACCACGTGATAGTAAGACCCCACACTTCGACCTGACTTCCCAGCCTAAGATGGCCACAGCAACGCCAGCCAGGTCTGCGTTCAGGAGAGGAAAGCAAATGATGATGAATATCCATAGGTTTCTAAGGGAAGGCTTCCACTTTATTTGAAACTAAAGCAGCTCCAAGTTCCAGCATCTGTTTTTATGCTTTAAATTACCCCAAGTAGTTTCTTCATTTTCCAAAATTACACTTCCTTAAAATGCCTGCTATTACACTATCACATTTTACTGTGCATTAAACATCTGGTATCAAGAGCCTAAACAACAAAAAAGGGATGATTATGCTGTCAGAGTTAATAATTCAGAAATATTAACCAGCTCTTATACTATCAGGAGTTTTTCATGTGAAATTGGCCCTTGAAGTGTATTTTGCACTTATGAGACTTTGCACATACCAGCATAAGACAACAGTGTTCAATCTTTCATGTAACTAACAGAGTTAATTTGCCTAAATGAAATCACTTTATCAGCAATACTCTTGCCCTGCAAAAACCAAGGGATTATCATAGTTTGTTAAAACATACCAAACTGCGATCTGTAAAATGGGGGCGGGGGGGACTTTTTCTGTGCAATAATAGATTAGGAAAGCTATTTAGCCTTAAGCAAACTTGAGAGCTATGGAGGCTGAACCATGTGGAAGGAGACCATAAAGCTCCTTGCCTGTTCAGTAACCAGATGACTGCTGCTTAGTTAGCTGTAAGCTTCAGTTTGAGACCTTTTGCTCCCATATTTAATTAAAACATCATTGTCATCTTCTGTGAGTACTGAGCTGTAATACTGCAGGCCTATTCAAGATCTGTTTCTTAATTGGTCTTAAATAGGTTAATTGCAATTCAAAGAACAAGTCATTACCAGTGGGATGCAAGTATATGATGCAATGGGACAGAGCATGAGCTATTGGCTGGAATGCCTGATGAACAGCATGGTTATCATTTTAAGGTTATGGTTGGAAACGTTTTTATTACATAGATTTCTGGAGTTTCTTTCACCAGCCATCTCCTCTTTCCCACCTTGGCTCTGCAGGATCTTTCCCCACAGCTGTTCCAAATGTCACGTCCACTGCTTGTGTGTCTCTGTGCTAAAAAAGGGCTGGGAACCTTTGGTAAATGGGACAACATCAATAATGGGGTTTTTTTTAGGGACTTTTTTTCTTCTCCTTAGTAATCAGTTGCACTCTCGAGACAACAAAACGGATATAATTCTGACTACCTGTGAAGTCTCACTGGCTACAGAAAACAGCTCTTGAACCCTCGTGGGGTCCCCAAGGTGTCTGTATGAGAGTGGTATGAACACGTACCCAGAGTTTAATGGCACCGTCATTACGTTATGAACACCTTCGTAATCAAAGCTTTTCAAAATGATACTGCAAGCATTTTCTAACTTGTCCACTAGCACTGGATTGAATAACTCTCTACAGCTTTTTTTCCCAGTTTTACTAACAGATGCTATTAATATATTAACACTTCTGTGTGGTGGGCCTTTTCAGGTAATATCTTTCAAATAATGTATATGGAAAATGTATAGTTATATAATCCTCCAAAAGTCAAATTTAGGCATTCAACTAGATAGATACAGATTTTGCATGAATGTTTTAAGGAAAGTTGCATTTTTAATCCTTTTATTGGCTTCTAGTCCTGCCATGCACATAGTAACATCCCCTGGAAATTGAATGGAGGATAGTGTAAACCTCTTCAACAGGCAGTGAGACTGTTGTCTTCCCCAAATAACCTGAAGCAACAGGTGCTGGCATGTTCCTTAGCATAAGGAAAGAAAATAGCTGACCAACTTCTCTGGCACTTGCCTACATCTTCACTCACCTCTGCTTCAAGCTACAGGTGCTAGTGCAATTGCACCACCTGCACACTCGATGGCTATAGTTCTGGGAAGCACAACAATATATCTTCTGTACATCTCAGGGTTTTATACTGCTGCCAAGAGTCCTGGCACTATATGAAGGCATTTGCAATAGCAAAGTGCACAGAGGTATTTAGGGAATCTCTAGTACATTTAAGGCCAAAACTCTATTTGAGTATGGCTTTCTCAGATAAGAATCTGAGATGGAGAGAGGAAAGGTGTTCAAATTGTGCATTGTAATTTCTGGGGCTGAAAGGCTTCCTCGTGGCTTTTGCAACATTTGCTAAAGCTCTTTTCCTCTGGACTGTTGTTTCTTAGCCAGATGCCCTGAACAGAGAACACAGTGTCCCTGGCTTTGCTATTAGCTGTGTGGTCAGTATAGTCTCCGAAGAGCTTAGTTGTCAGCAGGATTCACAGATGCAAATTTGAAGCATCTGGGGGTTAAAACACGAATTATTTTCAAAATTAGGACAAAGATCTTAGTTGTCATTGAAAAATGATATCAGGGCAGTAGAGGTCTTGAGTGCAAATCTGTATTTAGGAAGTCCTTGTCTCCTGATATCCTGGCTGGTACTTTGCTGGTTGGTACTAGCTCTAGACAATAGAGTTTGCTGTCAAGATCAGGTAAATCTATATTCTTCCCCTTATTCTTGCATTTGGCATAATAATTACCTAAAGAGCTTATTTTCAAGAAGGTACAAAAAAGCACGTTTAACATGCCTGATCAAACACCCCAAGAGTGCAGGCAGTGGCAACGGAGCAGGTGGATGGCAAAAAGGAAGTTATTTTTAGGACTTTGCAAAACCAAAATCTGAAGACTCAAATCATGTCACATAGGTCACTGAACAGCTGTTAGACCGTGAGCACTCTCAGTCTACATTCAAATCAGTGAGCTAGAGGTAAGAGAACAGATTTTCAAGTACTGTATGCTCTCCTTCAACTGTTTTTGTTAATGAAATTTTACAACTCAGAAAAAGTGACAGCACATTCTTGGTGGGATTCATTTGACCACATAGGTATCTACAGAGGAGATTCTACGTATGAGTTACTTGCCTTAGCCCCTGTGCTAACAGCAGAGAGACATACTCTTCCAAGGTGTGATTCATCCCATCATGAAGCAAATACCTAAAACAGGTCAGATGATACATTCTCCTTCTCTCTGTTGACCACTGAAGAAGCCTAGGGAAACAATCATCTCAGATATAGCCATCAGTCATGGCAGATATCCAGATTTTTGAGATCACACACCCCTTATAACTATGCAGAGAAAGTCAGAACAAGAACCAAATTTTTAATACATTAATATTCAGGGAAACTGGAGTCAGGAAAACTGACTTGCCAGGAAAACACCAGGCAACCAAACCCAAATGGAAAGTTTTCACCAGCTAAATAGGGTCTTTACAGGTCCATTTAGCTGGTGTCAGTTATTCCTGTGTACAATACCAGGACTGAAAGGAAGACAGTTTCAAACTATACAGAGAAGGTGTAGGCAAATAAACTATCATTACTCTTCAGCTTTTCTGCAGTGAGAGGATCAACAGCCTCTAAAGTTGCTATCAAAACAAGTGATAGAATTACTGCTGATCACTACCCACAGTGGTTTAAGGACATGCACACGTCCTGGTTTGCAGGTAGAGGTAATATCTGTCATCAGAACAACTGAAGTCTTTGAGAAAGCTACAAGCTTTTAGGCATACAGCTCTAAAAACTCTGCTTTTTTCTCAGCTCTAAAAAAATCTGTTTTTTCAAGCAGAGATGGGTAACTTCTTAGCTAAATACGAATTGAGAACACTTGCCTGGTTGCACATTGCTCACTAATATAACGCCACATTTTAATGCACGTTTAGTGGTACCCTATTCTCTGGATAACCTTTCTTGTATCAGTTGGTTATTTGTGAAATATGGTCCTTATTAGTCAAATCTGTGTGGCTATTAATCTCTTGCTGATAAATAACAGCACTATTTGACCATATATGAGTCTTTAGTCACATGGAAAGAACAAAGGCTTCACAGGTGAGGTTAGGAACAGACACAGAAAAATACTACAGTAAGTCAGCTGCTGGGGCAAATCGAAGAGTCAAGTAACTTAGACACATCTGTATCTATGTGAAAGTTTTTCTGTATTTTTCCCACACTCTGTTCATATTTCATCAATTTCCACTATCCTCCACTGACAGAGATGATTGAAACCTACATTACAGCTTGACAAATACCTCTTCTTAAAAAGATCCCAAGACTGATGTAACATGACAGAAAGCAAATCCTTACACTTGAAATCTAAATACCCTTCTTGTCCAATTCGTCCAACTACCACAAGCTAACAAAAAGATGAACCTGGGCTTTTAAGTAATTTCTATTAAGCATGGGATTTCATTCTTTCTAGACCAAAAAATTATTTCCTCTTGATAATACTTGAAATATAGTAAATATTTGGAAAAAAATAAAAGCCAACTCAAATAAACAAAGCTTTTCCCTGCAGGAATCCAAGGGTACCTGGCCTCATTACCAATCCTGATTTGGCAGATGTGAAGAGTCTATGTTGTCAGAAGGTAAATACAAGGCATTTTAGTATTTTCATTTGCCCTTTTCCATTCATCCCAATTATTCCAGATGTTGGTAGCATTTAAAAGGAAGTTGCATATTACAGTATCTTCTTATTCTGTCTTGCATTACTTACAGCTGTAATTTTGTAATTTTACAAGACAATTGCTTTCCTATTGCTCTGCAGATTTCCTGCATTTCTGAATGTATAGTTATAATTGTTAACTTAGAAACAAACCTATGATGTGCACCAAGACATAAGTTATCCTGAAGGACTGGAAAAGAATCAGGGGAGAAGACTCAACAGAATAGGAAAGGCAATTAGCAATTATAGACCTTCTTCAGGTTGCAGGAAATACTCTTCTGGTCAAGTGTCAAAAGAAGGAAAAAAAATGAAAGCATAAATTCTAGCACTGTAAATGTAAACACTAATAAAGACAGCAAAAGAAAATATTGATAAATAATTCAATAAAAGTATAAAAACAATAACAAGAATGTTTTTCATAGCTGAGAAGAAATTGTGTGAAACAACTTTTAAGAGCTAAGAAATGACTCAAGTGTGAAAAGAGCAGTCAAGGATCATAAAGCCAGAACAGAAAAGCTGGATGAATTCTTTGTGTTGATAGTTGCTCTAGAGGAGGACACACAGGTTCCTGTACAGGAACTTTTCTATACAGGAAAAAAGTTGTAGAAAGAAGTGATCAGGTGTCACAGTGAGGGGAGGATACCATGAGAGTCTTGCAAGGGATGTGGGCTGGAACCTCTGCTGTCCAAATTATAAATAGTCTGGAAAGAGGGGTGTCAAAGTTGCAGATGATTCAAAACCATTTGTGGTAGTAAATGTTTAGAAAGAGTTACAAAAGGATCTTGCAGTACTGAATGACTAAGAATAATATGGCAAATTCAATATCCATAAGTGTCAAAAAATACACATAGGGAAAAACAATTGTAAACTATACATATACAGTGATGTGCTCTGAATTAGCTATTACCACTCAGCAATGAGATCCTGACTCATTATGGGTGTGAAAATGTCAGCTCAAAACTCAGAGGCAATAAAAAACCCCAAACAGATTGTTAGAACTTACTGGGAAAGCAATCAAAAACAAAACAGAAAGATCTTTGTGGATCCCTTTGTGGATCCCTGGTGTTTCCAGTCAGTACTGTGTGTGGTTCTGGTCCCCTCCATACCGGGAAGGATACAGCAGAAGGAAAGTGTGAAAACAGTGATCAGAAGAACAGAGAAAGGCTTCCTTCATGAACAGGGATTAAACAGACTCAACTCCCCTCCTTTCGGAAAAAGAAAGATTGAGGGCAAGCCTGTAAAGTCACAAATGGCATGGAGATGGAGAACTGGGAACAACAAATAATTGTTTCACTAATACAAAAATTAAGAGGAACCCAATTACCTTATCAAACAGCAAAACAAAAGGCATTTTTTCACATGGTAATTAAATTGTAGAGCTCATATCCAAAGGACATCATAGAATGCATACATGGGTGTAAAAAAAGGGCTGTTTAAATGTAAAGATGTGGCTGGCCTGTCCAGCCCATAAAGTCCATAGGACTGTGCAAATGGGAGAGAGTGTTTTTGAGGGAGGGTTGCGCTGCGTGGGCTCTCGCACTGTCTTGTTTATTATTAAAGATCAAACACTGGGTACAATAGAACTGTGGCCTGATCCAGTATGAGCAGTTGTGTGGTGGACTGTGTCTCAGAAGCTTTCACCATCACTAACTAATGTCAGTTTGTGCCTGTCTGATAGATATAAGTGCCTAGTGCTAACAGGGGTTTCTCTGTTTAGGAAAGAACTTTAAGAAAAAACACTGCCTTTATGTGCCAAATAGGATCACTTGGTGAGAACAAATAAGAGGATTTATGAAGAGAAAGAGATTCAGTGTGAGTGTTACTGGCCTCGTTTGTAAGGTTGAAGGGAGGTTAGGAATTCTCAGAAATTTCAGAAAGTAGACATTTATTTTGGTCTCTTCATACACATCCAAATTCTGTAAGGCAGTAAGTTCTGCTCTAAGTTGCATGTCTTACCTATCTCTGGTAATAGACACAAACATCTCTCTTTATGGTCTCTCTTAATGATGGCCATTCTTCATTGCAGACAAACATTTTGCTCATTTCTGGTTGTAGTGACATTCTAAATCTTACCTCATGCCTAGTGCAGTAAAACCGCTTGCAGCAGGAATGGGGAAACAATGGATGCAGAAAACATTATGCTTCAAGAAATTAAACTAACATAGTACCAAAGACTTCTGTAGCAATAATTTTGCTGTGTCCCAATATTTGGGGTCTTTTTGACATGTTAATTCCCACATCTGGGCCTTGGCAGGTGGAGAGGTGCACTTAACTTCCTTCAGCTCCATGCCATTATGCTGTATTTGTTTTCACTGTTTGCACAGATGTAACTGTAAAAACTTTATTCTAATGAGAGCTGTGAGAGCTTGGGAAAACCCACCTGGAAAACCAGCTTGTTTTTTAATATATTTTGTTCAGAAAAACTCACCAAACTTGTAGGCTTAGGGAGAGCTTAAATAAAGCCAGTGGAGAATTTTAAATGGGGGAGAGGGGAAAGGGGCATGAAAGAGAAACACAGAATCATAATGAAAAGACTTAATGACAAACAGTTAATGGTCAGTCAGAAGCGGATGGAGCCAGTCATCATTGATTTGGTAGATGAAATGTGTAAAGAGTGGAGAATATGTCAGTGGAACCACCAAAATGTTGAACAAGGATTTGACTGACCCCTCTGCCCTGGAAAGGACACCCTCCTGCTCCCCTCCTGCTAAGCTGCTGAGGCTGTGGGACTCCATGCAGAAGCACGCTGGACTCTGAAAAATGACAGTCTGGGACTAGGTGTTCAGTGAGATTCACAGATTCAGCCTCTTCTCCCAAGCAACTAGTGATAGGACAAGACGACATAGCCTCAAGCTTTGCCAGGAGAGGTTCAGGTTGGACATTAGGAAGCATTTCTTCTCAGAAGGTGTCATTAGACGTTGGAACGGGCTGCCCTGGGAGGTGGTGGAGTCACCATCTCTGGATGTGTTTAAGAATCACAGAATCACACAGAATCAACCAGGTTGGAAGAGACCTCTGGGATCATCGAGTCCAGCCGTTGCCCTGACACCACCCTGTCAACTAGACCATGGCACTAAGTGCCATGTCCAGTCTTTTCTTAAACACATCCAGAGATGGTGACTCCACCACCTCCCTGGGCAGCCCATTCCAATGTCTAATAACCCTTTCTGAAAAGAAATTCTTCCTAATGTCCAACCTGAACCTCCCCTGGTGAAGCCTGAGTCTATGTCCTCTTGTCCTATCGCTAGTTGCCCGGGAGAAGAGGCCAACTCCCACTTCACTACAACCTCCCTTCAGGTAGTTGTATACTGCAATAAGGTCACCTCTGAGCCTCCTCTTCTCCAGGCTAAACAACCCCAGCTCCCTCAGCCGTTCCTTGTAGGTCAGACCCTCCAGACCCTTCACCAGCTTGGTCGCCCTCCTCTGGACTCGCTCTAACACCTCAACTTCTTTCTTGAACTGTGGGGCTCAGAACTGGACACAGTATTCAAGGTGCAGCCTCACCAGTGCCAAGTACAGAGGGACGATCACTTCCCTAGACCGGCTGGCTACACTGTTCCTAATAGAGGCCAGGATGCCGTTGGCCTTGGCACTTAGTGCCATGGTCTAGTTGACATGGTGGTGTCAGGGCAATGGTTGGACTCGATGATCCCAGAGGTCTCTTCCAACCTGATTGATTCTGTGATTCTGTGACATCAGGCCTTCTGGCTGCAGATGGGGTATACCTGTCTCAAAGGGGGAAAAGAATCATTGCGGAGGAGTTAGCAGGGCTCATCAAAAGAGCTTTAAACTAGTATTAAACTGTGATTCTGTGATTCTGTGATGGAAAGGGGGAAGGGCATAAAACCAGGCTTGCTAAAGACAAGCCTGAGGGTGGCACACCAGCATTTGAGGGACAGTGTGCTAGCGAAGTCCTTCGGTCTGCCAGCTCAGTGGAGGAAGGAGATGGAGACCCATGTGGCAACAAGGACGCAAGGGTTAGTGATGATTTAAAAACCGCGGAAGTGCCCCAGAATGGACATACAGGAATTAGGGCTTCTCCCCCGACGAAGGTGGCCCAGCTGAAGTGCATCTACACCAATGCACGCAGCATGGGCAACAAACAGGAGGAGCTGGAAGCGCTTGTGCAGCAGGAAAACTATGACATAGTTGCTGTCATGGAAACATGGTGGCATGACTTGCATAACTGGAGTGCTACAATGGATGGTTATAAACTCTTCAGGAGGGATAGGCAAGGTAGGAGCGGTGGTGGGGTGGCCCTGTATTTTAGAGAGTGTATTGATTGTCTAGAGCTTGAGGATGTTGACGATAGGGTCGAGTGTTTATGGGTAAGGATCAAGGGGAAGGCCAATAAGGCAGATATCATGGTGGGAGTCTGCTATAGACCACCCAACCAGGATGAAGAGGTAGATGAAATATTCTATAAGCAGCTGGGAGAAGTCGCACGATCAGTTGCTCTTGTTCTTGTGGGGGACTTCAACTTACTGGATGTCTGCTGGACATACAATACAGCAGAGAGGAAACAGTCTCGGAGGTTCCTGGAGTGTGTGGAAGGTAACTTCCTGACACAGCTGATGAGTGAACCAACTAGGGAAGGTGCCGCTCTGGACCTCTTGTTTGCAAACAGGGAAAGACCTGTGGGTGATGTGATGATTGGAGGCCATCTTGGGCATAGCAATCATGAAATGGTAGAGTTTTCAATTCTTGGAGAAGTAAGGAAGGGGGTCAGCAGAACTGTTACCTTGGACTTCCAGAGGGCAGACTTTGGCCTGTTTAGGAGCCTGGTTGACAGAGTCCCGTGGAAGTCAATCCTGAAGGGCAAAGGGGTCCAGGAAGGCTGGACACTCTTCAAGAAAGAAATCTTAAAGGTGCAGGAACAGGCCGTCCCCATGTGCCGGAAGACGCGCTGTCGGGGAAGAAGACCAACCTGGCTGAACAGAGAGCTTTGGCTGGAACTCAGGAAAAAAAGGAGAGTTTATGACCTTTGGAAGAAGGGGCAGGCCACTCAGGAGGACTATAAGGATGTTACAAGGAAACGCAGGGAAAAAATTAGAAGGGCCAAAGCCCAGCTAGAACTTAATCTGACCACTGCTGTAAAAGGCAATAAAAAATGTTTCTACAAATACGTTAGCCACAAGAGGAGAGCCAAAGAGAATCCCCATCCTCTACTGGATGCGGGAGGAGACACGGTGACAAAAGATGAGGAAAAGGCTGAGGTGCTTAATGCCTTCTTTACCTCAGTCTTAAGTAGTGAGATGAGTTGTTCTCTGGGTACCCAGCCTCATGAGCTGGAGGACAGGGACGGGGAGCAGAGTGAAGCCCCCTGCTATGCCACTTAGACACACATAAGTCTATGGGGCCGGATGGGATCCACCCAAAGGTACTGAGGGAGCTGGCGGAAGTGCTCACCAAGCCACTTTCCATCATTTATCAGCAGTCCTGGCTAACCAGGGAGGTCCCATGGGACTGGAAATGAGCGAATGTGACGTCCACCTACAAGAAGGGTCAGAAGGAGGATCCTGGGAACTATAGGCCTGTCAGCCTGACCTCGGTGCCAGGGAAGATTGTGGAGCAGATCATCTTGAGTGACATCATGCGACACGTATAGGACAACCAGGCGATCAGGTCCAGTCAGCATGGCTTTATGAAAGGCAGGTCCTGCTTGACTAACTTGATCTCCTATGACATGATGACCCACTTACTGGATGAGGGAAAGGCTGTGGATGTTGTCTACCTGGACTTTAGTAAAGCCTTTGACACAGTCTCCCACAGCATTCTCCTGGAGAAACTGGCTGCTCATGGCTTGGAGGGGCATACACTTTGCTGGGTAAAAAACTGGCTGGCTGGCCAAGCCCAAAGAGTTTTTGTGAATGGAGTTAAATCCAGTTGGCGGCCGGTCACAAGTGGTGCTCCTCAGGGCTCAGTGTTGGGGCCAGTTCTCTTTAATATCTTTATCAATGATCTGGACGAGGGGATCGAGTGCACCCTCAGTAAGTTTGCAGACAACACTAAGTTGAGCATGAGTGTTGATCTCCTGGAGGGTAGGAAGGCTCTGCAGAGGGATCTCGACAGGTTGGATCAATGGGCTGAGGCCAATTGTACGAAATTCAACAAGGCCAAGTGTTGGGTCCTGCACTTGGGTCACAACAACCCCATGCACCGCTACAGACTTGGGAAAGAGTGGCTGGAAAGCTGCCTGGTGGAAAAGGACCTGGGAGTGTTGATCGATGGCCAGCTGAATATGAGCCAGCAGTGTGCCCAGGTGGCCAAGAAGGCCAACAGCATCCTCGCTTGTATCAGAAATAGTGTGGGCAGCAGGGCAAGGGAAGTGATCGTCCCCCTGTACTCGGCACTGGTGAGGCCACACCTCGAATACTGTGTTCGTTTTTGGGCCCCTCACTACAAGAAAGACATTGAGGTGCTGGAGCGAGTCCAAAGAAGGGCAACGAAGCTGGTGAAGGGTCTGGAGAACAAGTCTTATGAGGAGCAGCTGAGGGAACTGGGGTTGTTTAGCCTGGAGAAAAGGAGGCTGAGGGGAGACCTTATCCCTCTCTACAACTACCTGAAAGGAGGTTGTAGTGAGGAGGGTGTTGGTCTCTTCTCCCAGGTAACAAGAGATAGGACGAGAGGAAACGGCCTCAAGTTGCACTAGGGGAGGTTTAGATTGGATATTAGGAAAAATTTCTTCACAGAAAGGGTTATGAAGCATTGGAACAAGCTGCCCAGGGAAGTGGTGGAGTCACCATCCCTGGAGGTATTTAAAAGACCAGTAGATGTGCTGCTTAGGGATATTGTTTAGGAATATTGTTTAGTTGTGGACTTGGTAGTGTGAAGTTAATGGTTGGACTCGACGATCTTAAAGGTCCTTTCCAACCAAGACGATCCTGTGATTCTGTGATTCTGTGGTAGTATCATGACTGGCTTTAAGCATCATTTCAATGAATAATAATTCTACTGCAGTCAATTGAATTACACACAAGTAAAATTTGTCACCAGCATAATCCACATTTTCAGTGATATGGTTTGGTAGAATCAAGTATACCGTGAATCTTTTCTGGAGTACACACCATGTGCTATTGAAAACATCTTACTGGGCATTAAGGAATGTATTTTGCAGCGAAAGATTTATGATAGAAATGAATCATCAGCAAACAAACCCACTTTACTCCATCACTAATTGCAATATAACACCATGCAATGTTACCAGGGACAACTGTCCTCCTCCTACGAGTAAGGGCATTAAATTCTTTGGTATTCTCCTTAGAGAATGATTCACCTATCAATCAGAGGCATTTCCTTTAATCTAATTTATCTGTTGCTGTCAAAGATGTGTATTTTTAAAACTTTATTTCTAGAGAGCCATTAAGTGATTAAAGCCAAATGAGAGGAAAGAAGACAGTTGGTAGAACAACATAAATCATAATTGAAAACATCCTGGTCGTATAACACCGCCAGACATTTTGAATGGTTTGTGAGGCTCTGAAGAGTTCCATGGTACTATGGCTTTTTAACATCCTGCTCAGTAGTTAAAGGGTATTCAACCCGATCTGCCTTTGTTGATAGCTGATATTATTTGACATTTTAACAAGGTTCTGTATTTGCAGAAGCATCTTATGGCACCACTTTCAACATCAGAGTCTATCACAAAAAAACATTTTAACTGTTTTGCAAACAAACTTTCTTCCAGTTAATAATTAAACAGAGGAACAGCTTGCGGTATATGCTTGGAACTAATTTTACTATATATAGTTGGAAATGACAAGAGCACATGAAGATGTGACTGAAGCCTGGTAGCTTTTAAATGCTCAGTACTTCCTCTGTTACCTTGACTAGTGTAAAGTTGGTTCCCAAGGTAAAAACTAAGTGGTCTGCTGGCATATGGTATAACCTCCATTTGAGCGCTAAAAGCTGGATACTGTTTTTGTGAAACAGATGTTGTTGAGAGCAGCAATGCACAACTGACTCTATCTAACAGCTGGGAATCCTTCGTGACCCATATAGCTAGAAATAAACATGGTCCTATGCTTGGCAAAAGTGTAAGGAAGCAAATTTTCATTTGTTAAGTGCTTATCAAAATGAAGAATAAATGTTTTTAGCCATAAACTGATTTTATTCACAAGAATAATCTTTCCAGCAGCTTATGCAATGGCCTCATAATATTACAGCCACCCTTTGCCAGATGAAGGCTGCAGTTGCACTGACATATAGTACAGATGGAAAATAAACATCTGCCTCAATCAAGAGAGAAGACCAAAGACAAGGTTGACGAATATTATCTGGCATGACTATCTTTGCAGGAAAGCAAATAAATGCTACAGGACCAAAACCACTGGCATCGTCTGGTGTTGTCCTTATGTGGTTACTGACCATGAAGAGAGATGATTAGCATGCACTCTCCAAGGAGGAGTAGTGCAGATGCTCAGGATGATATGATTCCAACTCACTAGTATGTGTTTTGCTATAGCCATGCTATGCTGGCAACAAAGCAGTTTGAAATATTTTTTCTCAGTGTTTCAATGACATTTTGTGTCCTCAAATGTACTTCTTTTTTGAGGGCGGTGGGAGGAAGTTTAGTAGCAATTATGTTCTTAAACATAATTAAAAAATGGATATAGCGGCAATTTTCAGCATTTTTTTTTCTTAAACCATTTTAGGAAAACATATTTCTGTCCTGCTTTAAACACAGTCGGTTTGTAGAGAAGGAGTTAAATGTGAAGATCACTCAATTGACAGCAAACCATTCAATTCATTCCCATTCTGCCTTTGGGAGAGAGAGTAGCGTACATTTAAAGTGACTCTACACACATACGTGTCTACACATACCTACTCTGAGCTGGTATGGAATTCCTTTGCTTCTCCCACAAAGGATTACATGATGCAGGACAGATGCAGCTTCACAGGTTCTGTTTTTCTCAGTTTTCTTTAAGAAATAATAATTTACTTTGTAGAAATTAACTAAAAAATGAGCTTTCAAAGTCCAGAAATCAGAAGAAAAGGGAAAAGGAAAAGGGAAAGGAAAAGGGAAAGGAAAAGGAAAAGGAGGAAAAGAAACCAGCATATACAATCTCAGAGTATTTACAACCATCTCCTGGTTGTCACATCTGCTTTGTTATTCTTTTCTATCTTACAAATAAAGCTTCTCCCCTTTTGAGAATGTTCTGGGAACTCAGCACTTGACTTGCAAAGTTTAATGGGTGCACAGAGCTGTACTCAAACCGACATTTCCCTGCCTCATGCTGTATGAGATGTATCGAACAGAGGAGTGCTAAAGAGGCAACTACAGCACCCTCTGCCCCCCACCTCCACAGTGCATATCTGCCAGTGGGCAGGGTGCAATCCCTAAAGCATTTGCAATTTTCAAGTTTTTTTACCAGTACTTCTCAAAAGTCAACCACTGTGATAAGAAAAATGTGTAGGATAGGCTAAAACTGGCATAGCCTCTGTTTGAGTTTGGGGTATTAAAGGGGATCTGGACATTTTCCCCAGTTGTGATTTCTTTTTTTTTTTTTGTAAACAAGGGATATTTCAGCTGGTTGCCTCCCACTTCTTGCCTGCTATTCAGACAGCAGTATGTTTCCTTTAGGCAGTTTTCTTCCCTTATGTGCTGTTTTTATTTCATAGTCTAGCCCTCAGACTTGCCTTTCCAACTGTAGCCCCAGCAGACATACTCTCTAATGCTCTAGTCTTAAAAAATTAACTTGAAGTAATAGACTAAAGCAAGCTTGTTAAGCATGGTGCTAGCCGAGCCAATCACTAAAAGCTCTAGTTTTCAAAAACATATACGTGTCTGTATGTGTGTGTGGCACAGGGACAATAGGAAAGTGACTTTCTCTGAACATACATGGAGGTTCACAGGCTATGGCAGACTTCAAAATGGACAGCAATACCGTAACAGTACCCCAAATATCACCCAAAATGCCTGCTCCACAAATTGTCATTTTTTATGACAACCATTTGCAACAATAAAAGTGAGTTGCTTCTTAGATTTTCCCAAACTTCTTGGATCTGTGTTGGATTTCAATGGTTTTATTATTTCAGTCCCAGACTAGTTTTTCTTTCTGATACATAGACTGAGAATCGACAGATTGAAATGGCACAGCCAATCTCCTCTATCCTTCAGTAAAAAGTACCACTTGGCAAGTACTGTCAAGATGTGATCTTTCCGACTTGCCCAGACAAAACTTCAATCAGTTTGAATGTTTAAGTATGGGCTACAGGATTCGGTCCTTTGTACAGTTAATGAAGAAGAAGAAGACTTACAATGTTTTCCTATTTTTTCAATTATGTGTTATTTTCTGTTCTTTTTTTAGAGTAGCTCTATCACATCTTGAAAAAGGAGGGGAAATTTCATTATGTTTGCCCTGTCCTGATCTTTTCTGAATAATTTTTTTCTTTCAAAATTTAAAAATTTTTCATCTGTTTTAGTCTTCTGCATCCCATAGGCTTTGTTTGATGCTAAATAGCAGTGAAAAACCATGGTGAGATGCTGATAGGGTGGATGCTGATAGATTGAGATGACAGATTTTTGTCATGCCTAACATGCTAGTCATTTGTTTGGCCTAGTATTTCTGCATAGGATACCAGTCTGTTCAATGATAGTGGGTTTCTCACATGATATACCATAAGCCAGAAATCTATATGATTCATGCCCTCACCAGCAATATCTGTATTTTGTATCGAAAACCAGGCATTCAAAATTATCCATCGATATTTCATAACATTAGTGACCTCGTTCTTTATGGGGCTGACAGTGAATTATGAATATATTTAAAACCATCCTGCATATTCACAGTTCTTAAATCCTTTTTACATTTTTAATATTTTCAAGCAACCCAAAGGCTGGTTTCATTTTGCTCAACGCTTATTCCTTAATTTTAGACTAAAATAGTCATCTAGACCCCTGTATACTCAGTGGAAAGATAAGTGCTTCCAAAGGACAGTATACTACACCTTCCTAAACACCGATTTTCAGACCAAAGGAAGTGCTGTGTTCAGATTCAGCTGGCTTAGACTGGAAAATTAATGTTTAGGCAGCTTGAGTTAACACAGACAGCTAAGTATACAGCTCAACACAGCATACCACAGGACAACACATGTGGAAGACACTTTTCATCATTCCTCATACCCTCCTACATGGGTAACATGGCAGGTAATGAGTTCTTATTTGTCTTAATGTTTAAATGTGAAAAGGATGAAGGATATTTTGTTAGGTGTTTCATGTGTATAAATATATATATATACATGCACAATATGTGTAAAATGGAAAAAAAAACACCCCTGGGTAGCTGACCTTGCAGTCTTCCTGAGACTAATTTTTCACTTGAGCCTGCTTAATCCCATCATGAGCACAAAGTGGGACCTAGGAAAAATATTGAATTATTGCAATCACAAAATGGAGTGTCCCAACTCAGTCTGTGCCTTATTATGCTAGGCACTCCCAAAGGAGCAAAGGAAAGTGGACACAGTCTCTGACCTTAAGCAGGCATACCAAGGCCATTGACACAAACTTCACTTTTTTCTGTGCACAAAACGAAGAGGCTGTGCCCTTCATGTGGGGAAAGAATCTGCCCCTCTACTCCACTCTTGTGAGACCCCACCTGGAGTACTGCGTCCAGCTCTGGGGGCCCCAACAATAAGAAGGATGTGGAGCTGCTGAAGCGAGTCCAGAGGAGGGCCACAAAGATGATCAGAAGGCTGGAGCACCTCTCCTATGAAGACAGGCTGAGAGGGTTGGGGCTGTTCAGCCTGGAGAAGAGAAGGCTCCAGGGAGACCTTATAGCAGCCTTCCAGTACCTGAAGGGTGCCTACAGGAAAGTGGGAGAGGGACTTTTTACAAGGGCATGTAGTGATAGGACGAGGCGGAATGGTTTTAAACTGAAAGAGGGTAGATTTAGATTAGATCTTAGGAAGAAATTCTTTCCTGTGAGGGTAGTGAGACACTGGAACAGGTTGCCCAGAGAAGCTGTGGCTGCCCCCTCCCTGGCAGTGTTCAAGGCCAGGCTGGATGAGGCTTTGAGCAACCTGGTCTAGTGGAAAGGTGTCCCTGCCTGTGGCAGGAGGGTTGGAACTAGATGATCTTTAAGGTCCTTCCAACCCAAACCATTCTGTGATTCTGTGAAAGGCATGGGCAATGACCTGTAACACTGATACTAGCTAAGCTTTTTCTTACAGCTTGTTCAAGCAGCAGGTAAAACACTAGCTGAGCTCATTGTTTGTCCTGAGGTGTGGGAGATATGTCCTGCCTCCATTTTACATATGAAGACCCTGAGGCAGAGATGTGACAAACTGCTTGAAAGTATGTGATGAGTTAGTGACAAAGACAGGTTTAGGAGGTCTGTTCTTCAGTGCCTCAGACCTGAAGACCATGGCTTTCCTGGTTCCTACAAAGCCACGGTTTGTTAATTATGGTATTTTTGCCAAATAATGTTTATGGAAACTAAAATGTCTCCGAGTTACCACTATCATAAGATATATATGAAAGCCTAAACATGGGGGAGCCAGTTCTACAGGCTATTTTGATTTCAGTGAAATAAAGGCATTAATAAAAGAATTTCAGAGCTATATCAGAAATTCCTTTCATAGAAAGAAAAGGAAAAAGCCCAGTAGTAACACATGGAAACATAATCTTTTATTTTTAGAAGAATGGTAATATTTCTCCACGAGTAACACCTGATTAAGCAAACTTATTGAATAAGGTCCATTATGTCTGCTTGAAAAAGCTAGAAGTTGAGACATTTTAAGATAATCAGATTGTAAAAGTGCACTAAATTCTCACCATTAAGCTACCTCACCTTCATTGAATCCTGAATTCTCATTATGACTAATCATATTTCCATGCAAAGTAAAAATAATTCAGGTACTTGAAACTGGGGTATATTCTGCTCTCGATACACACACACATCTCCTACTAGCAGTAATGGCAGTTAGACATGAAGTGGGAAATATATATATATATATATATATATATATATATCCCAAGGTATTTGCAGGGTGACAGGTACAGCCGTTATTTTGGTGAGCAGAAAAAACAGGAAAGAAGCCTATATACTCCAAACACCAGTTTATCGTCACACTGGAAATTTTAGACAGAGCATTTATTTGTCTGCAATTGGCAGCACAACTTCGCTGAGGATAGGATTCCTCTCATTTAACCTAAGGCACCAAAAGTTAGATGCCTAAATCTAAACTAGCTATCAAGAAATGCCTTTTTCTTTTCATCATTTAGGGAGCTGAGACAGTGAATTTAGGAGGGGTTGAGTATGTCTCTCTCTTCAAAACAGCTTAAAATTTGAAATAAAAATTAGGCAAGGCACCTGATTGATAGCTTAGATATCCTTTAAAGAAAATACAACAGCTTTTATGTGAATGCATCTTCATGTGAAGCAATGGAAGTAAGAATGGGGCCAGTCTCCAATTTCCAAGTGAAAAATAAGAATTCGGCAGGTTTTCTCCCATTTCTGAAGACTGATACAGGAGAGAAAGCTACATTGCTTGGCAAAGTCAAGAGATGAGATGTGTAGCAGTTATACATGCGTTTGCAGCTGTGGAACCTCTTTCCCAAGGTCTGCCCTCACCTGGATTTGGTCAAACAATTACTTGAAAATAGGATTTATTATTAACTTCCTTTTTCTGAACCAAATCGTTTCAGTCACCTTAGCTGATACCTAAAGAAAGTCAGATACAACTTTCTGAGCTGCTTATAGCTCTTGATTTGTTTGTTTGTCTCATGTGATTGGTCAGTGAAACTTTTCCTAAAGGAGGGTTTCTTGAGGCTAACCCCCAAATTTGCTGAACTTCAAAGACATGATCTCAGTTTAAAAATGAATTCACATTTCTACTTCTTCTAAGTATATTTCTGATATTTTTCTGCAGGTTTCCCCACTAAACTCTGAAGCTTGGTCCTTACATGGGATACGGAATTTATCTGCTGAATGAATCTCATCATCTGCTTAAGACTTGCCAATGTTTTTATTTGTTTATTTTGAGAGCTGGATTCCTTGCTTATAATTTAGTGCAGGATTTAGTTGAGTAATTAATTTCAGCTGTCTGAAGATTTGATATTCACGTGACGCACATCAGTCACTCGTGTTTAGTATTTCTGGGGAACTTAAACTTTGCAAATGAGTTTTTACACTTTCAGAAAGGCTAACAGAGTAAAAACCACCTTGGTATTACAGGGTGCTTTCAGGGGTGGAACTCAGAAGTGAAGTTGTGAAGACGACCGACTCTCTTGGTTATGTGCTTTTATAGTCCATCCTACTGTAAGTGGAGCTGCACTGTGTAACCTTACAACTGAGCTGACACATTTATTTTTTTGGCTAAAAATAAACATTTTTACCACTGAAACGGAGCCTTCCTGTCCTGCGGCATGACTGAAAAGAAAGCCAAGCTGGTTAAAACCAAAACTACACAATGAAATGAAACAGCGTGCAGCTGCCTCCTCAGGAATATCCCTGCAAGGCAGACAAATGGATACATTTATTTTCCCAGATTTATTTGCTAATGTAAAGATCCCAGTGCAAGCATTAGCACTTCAAATCATTATATAGTTCTGGGACAATCTTGAGAGGAGTTGAATTTCATTAAAACAAATTAGTAATTTGAGATTGCAGTAACTGTAGATATAATCTTGCTCCCATATATTTCATGATGCAGTGCAAAAGAAACCATTCCTCAGACAAATGCTGCATAGCTAAGCATCACCTTGCTGTATGAGTAAACTGAGTAAAATGTACAAAAAATATATTGGCTTCCTTTTAAGTTTGCACGTCTATTGACCAAGTAAACCAGGTAGCACTTTCATATTTTCAAATGCTTTTGAAGTAGCAGATGAAATAATTGCATGCTATTTATCAGGAGAAAGCGTCATATTTATTAATTTAAAAAGAGGAAACAGGACATTTTTCCCTGCTATCAAAGATCTAGCTTACATGTCCAGCTGGGACCAAGTGATCGTACCCTTGGTATGAGATGTTGCATCCTTGCTGGAGCCAGAGGAAGGGACCGTGTTTTTTGGCAGAGCACAGGCCAGAGCACCACCAAGGGCACAGCACCCTTCCCACCTCCCTGTAGCCACACTGGGCTGCCTGTTTCACCCCTTCAGTCCTTACTACATGCAGTATTGGCTCTTGCAATGACTCTGGCCTGACTTTGCTGCCTGAATTCGGCAAGGTGCAATCGCTGCAAGGCTTTGTGTGTTATAGGCTGGTGACTGGGACAACTGCACAAAGCCACTTCACACTGCAGGCAGGAGGAACGTAGCTCCTCTGTAAGGGGGAAGGTGGGATCAGGCTTTCTCTCCACAAGCTCACTGAATGTCCCTGCCACAGCCTGGGCTTGTGTCCATATGCTCTGGGCTTAAGCACAGACTCATTAGAACATAGCTCTAGCAAATGAAACCCAAATCCCTCCAGAAAACATGTTAGAGAGGCTTGGGAATCTGCATGTAAAACCACAGCAGATTTTTAGTCGTACCTCTTTAATGTACCATCCTTAAGCGATGGGATGCTGATGGGCAGGATGGTTTTGTCACTGCTGTGTGTGTGGGAAGCGCAGTTGAGACCCCCAGTGAAATGTGGACAGCTGATACTGCCTGTCCTGGCAAGGCAGAGCACTTCAGCCAATGTCTCTAATTAGCTTCCGGTGCTTTAGTTTGGACAGTCTGTATGGGTAACTAAATCCCACCCTGGGATATCTTTAACTGTGCATTGTATGCTCTACATAGGTTAGACATTGCCTAAGCTATACCACTTTTTTCTTGTTGCTGCGTGGCCTGTGACACTGCAGTCTCTGAGATGGTACAACCTAAGCCTCTGCCTTCTGTCCTCTGTGCAAAGCTTTCCAAGCCACCTCCAAAGAGAGACAGCATAGTGCCTTTCACCTAGAATATAAAATAGGAATCAGGTTCCCATTCACATTTTTGTAGCCATAACATACAGAGAAAATCAGCAAAAGAAAAGCTGTGTCCACGTACTGAGAGACAGCCTGAATGCAGGCTGTGTAATATACTGCTCAATTCACTAAGCCTGAAGAAGTAAAACTGGGTTTCCTTGCATGGAGAACTCTCAATATTTAAAGAAGTCCCCTTTAAAACTAACTTCAACTTTATTTTGCAAGAACTGGGCTGCACAGCATTTTAGCTCCAATTAGAAAACTACCCTATGAATACCACAGTCAGGCACCAATGATAGGAACAAGAATTTTTTGGGTTTTGGTTGTTTGAGGAAGGCGTTGTGAACAAATAGCAGGAGCATTTCTCTAGCCCCAGCTGCTGACTAATCTGTATTACAGATTTAAGTATGCAGATAGACAGTCAAGAAGCACAGTTTTCTTTGACATGGGAAGAAACAATTTAATCATAAAATACGTAGTTCACAAAAAATACATCTTCTTTTATGACTTCTTTTCATGAATTAGGCTGTTCATGTTGTGTATTTGTGAAATCGTACAGGGATTTAATAACTTTTGTCCATAAGGATAAACCCTTCGTCTTACACCAGGAGTGTCAGACCTCAGTCCTTGTTCAAGTGCATTTTGACAAATCCACCACACAATTTTTGTCCTTCATTTCAAGACCTTGCAGAATGTCTTACTCTGCCTAGACTAATAACATGTAAACAATGTTTAAACAGCAGGGCAAAAAACACGAGCCGGTGACTAAACACCAGGCTCCAGCAGAAGCTTGAGGGAGCGCAGAAGTTTAGCCAGATGTTTCCATGAAATCCTGGAAGAAAGCAGAATGCCACTTGACAATTTTTAATTCTTCTGGAAGAAACAGTTGGAGATCATATGCTCTTTAGCAGTCAGAATACCAAAATAAGTACTTCTTTTGCCAGCAGCAGTAAGAAAACACTTTTTTGTCCCTTCTGTACTTCGTACCATGTTCCCTAAAATCACATACTGATATCACAGCCGTGTTCAACCTGTGAGATTTGAACAGTATATTGAGCCAAAATCTGATGGTTCTGCTGTCTTGTGGGACACCATCTCCTTGTATCATTTAAAAAGAAAGAAAAAAAAAGCAAGCTCATCTCATTTTATACATCTGATATACTTTGGAGATAACAGTTCTTCAGAAGTGCTTTTATGAGTCCTGAGAGTTAGTCACGTCTGGCAAAGACGGGGAAGCCAAATGTGGTGTTTTCATTGGTAAAAGGGAAATAGTCCAGCTCGGGCTCTTGGAAGTTCCCAAGCATTCCCCTGGTGAATGACTGAGCTGGAGAACCACAGACATACTCAGCTTGTGCCACCAGAGCTGGAAAGCTGGAAACTTCATCACAGCTTCCTCTGTTATACGCTAGTCACATAAGGCAAATCATACCACAGTGGGGTTGTGATATTTCTCAGCTGCCCTTAGTAACCTCTGACCTGTGACTAGGACAGAAAACGTAGCTCTGGAGAAGTCCTTCCCGGCTTGTTTTTAGGGAGTGAGTGGGCAAGCTGGCTGAGGATGGAGGTAGAAACACTGCCTTAATTCTCTGGAGCCACACATGAAATCCAGATACTTTTTCACCACTGGCTCCTGGGTCTGCGTTATTACAGTGAACAGTGGCTTGCTATATGAATACTTCCTGAAATTCCTCTGCTTTTTCAGACCTGCCTCGTTCTGTTTCAGTGGGGACAGTAATTGCAGCCTGCTTAACAGAAGAACAAGTGAAATTGTACACTCTCTGACTATGGGAACACAAAAATAAGGACATTTTTGGCAACAGTAATCAAAGAGCTCTTTGACATATCTTTTTATTCATCCAGAGGCTGACTTCACCCTTTGACTCATGACTTGATTGCTGTTGCTAATTATTGAAGCCCATTTAGCACGCTATGTATTAACTAAGGCAGAGACTCAGTGTAAGCATACAGAGTGCTGCTTAGGTGGGCAAGCTGATCCGGTCTAGAAGACTATGTGGGAGTGTGGCAAGTCTTCTAGCATAAAGAGGACTTGCCTAGTCTAAAAACTGGTCTCAGAAAATGTAGACAAAATGTAGACATTTTCAAAGTCAGCATACAGCAGAAAATCAGCAGGGGAGAGGGGGAGTCCTGGAAGGTTACTAAGCTGTCTGCTAACAAGAATCACTTCCCGCCACCCCAGTGAAGGCTGGCAATGAAGAGTATTTTCTTTCAAAAGATGCCTGCCATCAGATAATGTTTTCTTTACGCTTCCAACCGTTTGCTTCTTCTTGACATTCCTCTTGAGATGCTATTTCAGGGCTAATAGTAAAGAACAGCTTCTAACTTAAAACATCTGTGGAAATGGACACAGCCTGCAAACACTGCATGCTACAGATGGCCAATTTGTACCACAAAACTTAAATAAAAGTCATGGGAAGCCACTTGTTTTAGTGCTTTGATCCACATTGTGCATTGTCCTGGTTCATTGTCCAACAGATTGCTAAATGATGCTATCATTATTAAGAAGAGTCCTTCAGCAAATACGGTCTGTTTGCTATTACAGTGTCTAACTGCAAAGACAGATCGAAAGTGAGCATTTCTTGTTTTGCAATCAATACTCTTTTATTTTAGCATTGCCAAACTAAAGAATTAAAGAAACAGTTCTCCTTTAGTGCAGTAACTCCCCTATCTCTCACATCCCTCCCACCCCTGCCCCTGCCTTTTCCTCATTTTCATGCTATAATCCTAGGCCAACTAGCTCAAACAGCCACATTATTTCCTTGAATAAGTCTCTCTTTATTAAGGTTTTTCTAGAAGCTTTTGACAGAATGGAAAAAAGCAATACGAGGAACGTCACTGTAACAATGTAAACTGTATGCCTGCATTTTTTATTAATAAGGCAAGGCTCTCCAAGGGACTAAGTTACATTGTTTTATGAGATTAAATTATTAGACCTGGAACTGAGAAGAGCCTTGTCCTATTGTTGAAGAGGCTGCTGGGGAGCACGTAACTGCAGGGAGCATTGGCGAGTCATGGTGATATCTTATTTCTCCATAGAGAACTAATATCCCAGCTGCTCCAAATGCACCTGAATAGGTACTAGAGAGATGAGGAAGCTAACTTGTGGCAGATGGGACCAGACCAAATGGTCAGTGAAATGAACATATTCAACTAATGCACTAACCATGTCTAAACTGTTCTCCATCAATAATTTAAGACCTTATGTCATAGTTTGTTAAAAATTATCTTTGATTAGTTATGTTATTAACACAATATGCATGTTACAATAGTGTCACATTTTCTATCCATCAAAGTCAGAATAAGTCAATATAAGTGCATCAATAATTTATATTGGATGTACTAGTCAATTTTCTGCATGCAATAACATTGACTGCTGGCAATTACTGAATGCAACTGGTGCTTTTACCTCTATATTCACATTTTAAATTAGGTCATATTTATTTTTCCAAATACATGTAATACCAGATTATTTGAGTTTTGGTGTTGATTTTTAAAAGCTGAAGTGTTTTTTTACATAAGGCTCTAAGCAGAATCAAGCAGTGTCTGTGATATTTCAGAAATAAAAAAAGAGTATATATAACTTACTGCATGTTGCTCCTGTAAGACCTAGCAATCAGCAAGCCCCTCTGTTGGTTTTTCTGGTACCGGTGTAAGTAGGAAGCATTATCCTTAACTTAAATGCATTTACAGTATCACAGACAGAATCTGAACCACTGATTTGCAATCCTTATGCATTTGGTTTCACATGAAATAATACCCCACTGAAAACCGTATTTGCATTACAGCCTTAGAGGAAAAAAACCTGATTAGTTACAGCTTGTGTAGGTCTTCTAGATATTCATATCTTTTTTTTTTTTTTTTTTTAGGATGCCATCAGACTTGCATCAGTAAGGAATTATCTTCCAGAGCTCAATGGAAATCTACCTTTAAGGACTTGGGTCTGTCATGTGAAAAGGTCAAGTCACTCCGTAGCCTATCTTGCTATGTGCAGACCAAAGCTGTTTATTCTGCTCCAGCTAGGGCTGAGCGTACTAGTGTCCATGTCGACACTAAGAGAATCTAAGTCTTACTTGTTTAAAACAAAAATTCTTTACCCGTGATTCAACAGGCTGTGGGAACTTGTTTATGAAGGCAAGTTGTGTATGTTGGTAACTTCAAGCATTTTGTCTTCATGACGCTTTTTACATAATTTTGGATTCTTCTGTAAGGCTTCTCCCTTCTTTCATCCAGTCATACTTTGACTTTTGGAAACTTGGAGCACTTTTTATGGATTATGATGGGAAGATACTTCTGTGGTTCAATGTATTATATAATAGTTGTGCACTTCAGTAAAATAAAAATCTGTCAGAGCCAAATTATTTCCTCTGCTTTTCCTTTTATAGAAAAAGACAAGGGACAGATTTTAGAGGGGAAAGACATGGGGTCCAGGAGAACATGGAACAGCCTGCTGCGAATCAGCAGATTTTCCTGGTGGTATTACTCATGGAGGATTGAGAATTTCTGCTGTTGTAGCAGTCTGCTCCTTACCTATTTTGATATCATAGGCTCAATAGAGGAAATAATGTTTATTGAATGAAGAATAATTTTAAAATGTAATAGAAATTCTTTGGCAGTTTCTGCCTATCCTCCAGTGGTAACGGATCTATGTGTCACCACAGTAGCTCTGAGTTGCCTCGGGATCCACTCTGGTTACAGCTGCCTTCTGCTGCTGGAGCAGTAGACATACTTCAAGTGGGGTTAAGGTGCTTGGCCTCCATTGCTTCCCATCTGCTCCCTGAACAACTTGTTTTCATACCATCAGCCCTATGCTTGATGCTCTTGTTGTGCTCTTTTCACTCTGAATGGTCTTCATACTCACAGCCACAAAACATGACAGAGTTCAAGATACCAGCTGACACTTGTATACCACGGAGCCTTGAGAACTCAACTTAAGGAGCTTGTTCTTGCTCTCTTTTTTACTGCTGGGATATGCAGCTTCCCAGAAGCCATCTCCTTTGTCTTTCTTGTGTCAGGTGTGACCTGAATTTCACGCAAGCCTCAGTAACCTGGTTTACGTGCTAGAATTCCCCAGCTTAAGAGGATGACTTCAATAGCATATACTATCACCATCACGTTTGTCAAGAGCAACATGTATTTTGCTATAAAGGTAGACAGGTGTTGTGCAGTAGAGATGTGCAACACAGCACCTCTCTGAGAGTCAGAGCCCCTTAGTCCCATGCTGGTTTCTCTGACTACTTCATTTTGCTTATACCAGAATCATCCTGTCAGTTGGAGGCCTTGTGGCATGAACACCAAGAAAGGAAAACAAACTGTTACTATCTATATCAGACTAGTAGCATACACTATACCAAACTTCCATTTTTCCAGATGTACATACTGCTTAAAAATATTTAAGTAGTTTTCTAAATCTTTATGACAGTCAATTTTCATTTCTGTGGATTATGAAAGCAAAAGTGCAAGCAAACAGGAATCACCTCTAGAGTAACTGCTGAAGTTTTTAGGATTTTTAAAACTCTTAATTATAACAAAGCTATCGTTTAGGAAGGAAAAAGTGAAAACTGAATCCAATAAAGGGCTCCAGATCTAACTTCTGTAATAAAGAAATTGAGATCAACAGCCTATTCTAGTCATCATCATGAGAAGCCACTGAATTTACAGAGAAGTATCCACTCGGGTGCAAATTTTGGCTAAAAAGTACAGTGTTCCTGTTCTTCTGGTAGTCTCTGTGGATCACAGGACAGCCTGAAATCAATCCTTCCAAAGCACAGTGTGAGTGTTTTGAACTCAGTGCAGTAGTCGCCTCGTCACAAACTCAGGATAGTTGCACCTGCTCTGAAGCCCACTCTGAAACTTGCAGCATAGGAAAGAAGACCTATGAAGAAGGTAAACGATCTAGAACAGAAGTCTGCACCTCTCCAATGCCCCTGTAAAAGCAGATGACTTCACTGTTTGAAGTAGGTGGCACTTGTACTAATAATATCAAAATTAACCCGATTAATTTATGATTACGGAATCAAGAGTTCTCAGAATAAAGGGAAATTAAGTCTTCAGTGGGAAACAGCCATTTCTATTCTTCTTGTTTGCTTATCTGAAGAGCATACAATGCCAGTTCTAGATCTTAGTCAGCAGCTATCGAGCACTGTCATTTCATCAGGATTGTACGTTTAAGTGGACTGTGAAAGTCGGACAATCACAGAGATAACTGGAATGGAAATTCTTAAAATATGTCCTCTGCCTACAGATTGTACAAAAGATTGTAGGGAGTATCTGAATATTTTAAAATATTTGGTTAACTAATCTCAATTCATAAGCGTTGTCTTCCTCCTTTCCACAAAGATGTTTCCACTAGACATCTGCTGGTATGAACCACGCTATAAAGAGGAGCTATCAACAAAAGGGAATTTTAATAAACACTGTTCTTTGTTCCTTGTATTTTAATGACTGATATAATTAGAATGAAGGTTAAGGGAATATTTGTTTTCCTTCCCTTCAGGGTTACTTTGAAACAGTTTGACTTGCAAACAGCATTTCAAACTCTTGCAGCTATAATGCTTAAGCATTCTGATGTTGTACAAAGGAAGAAAAAAAAAGAAATGGTTAAGCAGCAAGAACACCACACAAACTCTTTTTACCAAGTGATTATAGCAGAGGACTACATGGAAGTTAGCAGTCCCAAACTCTGTTGCTACCTTATCCCCAACTGATCCAGCTTTGTAAACCCCCCTTCCAGAATCCAGGCAACGATGATACGTGTTTCAGAAATGTCATGATGCTTGGTAGCTCAGGTTTTTTGGGAATTTCCTAAAGTCTACTTAAAGACTAGCTGTGTGTCAATATTCATATTCACTTACATTGGTAATTAAAATACGTTAGTTCACCTAACAGCTTAACCTAGACATCATCTTCCACTAATTCAGATGAACTGACCTTAGAAAAAAGTGAAAATGTTTTTTCTAAATTTCACCATGAACAGGTCAGAGACTGTGTTGCGCAGTCCTCCATACCAGCTATCTTCATGATAGAATCAGCTGCTAATATAAGCTTCACAGAATCACAGAATCACAGAATCACAGAATGTTAGGGATTGGAAGGGACCTCGAAAGATCATCTAGTCCAATCCCCCTGCCGGGGCAGGATTGCCTAGACCATATCACACAGGAACGCGTCCAGGCGGGTTTTGAATGTCTCCAGAGAAGGAGACTCCACAACCTCTCTGGGCAGCCTGTTCCAGTGTTCAGTCACCCTTACAGTAAAGAAGTTTTTCCTCAAATTTAAGTGGAACCTCCTGTGCTCCAGCTTGCACCCATTGCCCCTTGTCCTGTCAAGGGATGTCATTGAGAAGAGCCTGGCTCCATCCTCTTGACACTTGCCCTTTACATATTTATAAACATTAATGAGGTCACCCCTCAGTCTCCTCTTCTCTAAGCTAAAGAGACCCAGCTCCCTCAGCCTCTCCTCATAAGGGAGATGTTCCACCCTCTTAATCATCTTCGTGGCTCTGCGCTGGACTCTCTCTAGCAGTTCCCTGTCCTTCTTGAACTGAGGGGCCCAGAACTGGACACAATACTCCAGATGCGGCCTCACCAGGGCAGAGTAGAGGGGGAGGAGAACCTCTCTCCACCTGCTGACCACACCCCTTCTAATACACCCCAGGATGCCATTGGCCTTCTTGGCCACAAGGGCACACTGCTGGCTCATGGTCATCCTGTTGTCCACTAGAACCCCCAGGTCCCTTTCCCCTACGCTGGTCTCCAACAGGTCTGTCCCCAACTTGTACTGGTACATGGGGTTGTTCTTGCCCAGATGCAGGACTCTACACTTGCCCTTGTTATATTTCATTAAATTTCTCCCCGCCCAACTCTCCAGCCTGTCCAGGTCTCTCTGAATGGCTGCGCAGCCTTCCGGCATCTCAGCCACTCCTCCCAGTTTTGTGTCATCAGCGAACTTGCTGACAGCGCACTCTATTCCCTCATCCAAGTCATTAATGAATATATTGAATAGAACTGGTCCCAGAACCGACCCTTGCGGAACTCCGCTAGACACAGACCTCCAACTGGACTCTGTCCCATTGACCACCACTCTCTGGCTTCTTTCCTTCAGCCAGTTCACAATCCACCTCACTACCCGATCATCCAGACCACACTTCCCCAGTTTAGCTGCGAGGATGATGTGGGAGACCGTGTCTAACGCTTTACTGAAATCGAGATAGACCACATCCACAGCTTTACCATCATCTATCCACCGGGTTACATCCTCATAAAAGGCTATCAAGTTGGTTGAGCAAGACTTCCCGTTGGTGAAGCCATGCTGAGTGCCCCTAATGATCCCCCTATCCTTGATGTGCCTAGAGACAGCACCAAGAACAAGTTGCTCCATCACCTTTCCAGGGATGGAGGTGAGGCTGACTGGTCTATAGTTACCCGGTTCCTCCTTCTTGCCCTTTTTGAAGACTGGAGTGACATTCGCTTTCCTCCAGTCCTCAGGCACCTCTCCTGTTGCCCACGACTTAGCAAAGATGATGGAGAGTGGCCTAGCAATGACTTCTGCCAGCTCCCTCAGCACCCGCGGGTGCATCCCATCAGGGCCCATGGATTTATGGACGTCCAGATTGCTTAATTGGTCCCTGACCCAGCCCTCATCTACCAAGACAGATTCCTCCTCTATCCTGACTTCTTCTGGGGCCGCAGGGGTCCAGGGCTCCTCAGGACAGCCTCCAACAGTATAGACAGAGGCAAAGAAGGCATTCAGTAACTCCGCCTTCTTTTTATCCTCTGTCTCCAGGGCCCCCACCTCATTCCTCAGTGGGCCTACATTGCCTCTAGTGTTGGCTTTACCTGCAATGTAGTTGAAGAAGCCCTTTCTGTTGTCCTTGACCTCTCTTGCAAGGTTTAATTCCAAGGAGGCCTTAGCTTTCCTAGTTGCCTCCCTACATCCTCTGACAACAGACTTATATTCCTCCCAAGTGGCCAGCCCCTCCTTCCACGATCTGTACACCTTCTTCTTCCACTTGAGTTTGCCCAGCAGTTCCCTGTTCAACCATGCAGGTCTCCTGCTACCCTTCCTTGACTTCCTACCTGTTGGGATGCTCTGATCTTGAGCTCGGAAGAAGCAGTCCTTGAACGCTAACCAACTATCTTGGGCCCCCTTACCTTCTAGTACCCTGTCCCATGGGATTTCCCCTAGCAATTGCTTGAAAAGGCCAAAGTTGGCCCTCCTGAAGTTCAGGGTTGTGATTCTGCTAGCTATTCTGTTCCTGCCACATGAGATCCTGAACTCTACCATCTCATGGTCGCTACAACCAAGGCTGCCCTCAACCTTCACCACTTCAACCAGACCCTCCTTGTTAGTGAGGATCAGATCCAGCAGCGCTCCTCTCCTAGTTGGCTCATCCACCATTTGCATCAGAAAGTTATCATCAATGCACTGGAGGAACCTCCTGGACTGAGGATGGCTGGCTGAGTAGGCCTCCCAGCAAATATCAGGGTAGTTGAAATCCCCCACAACAACCAGGCCCTGTAATTGCGAGACTGCTCTCAGCTGCCTGTAGAAGGCCTCATCACCCTCCTCATCCTGATCAGGTGGCCTGTAATAGACACCCACAACAGTATCACCCCTGCCAGCCTGCCCCTTAATTCACACCCACAAACTCTCAACTCGCTCCTGATCTGCCTCTGGACAGAACTCAATACATTCTAGCTGCTCACTCACATAAAGAGCAACTCCACCACCTCTCCTTAGTGGCCTGTCTTTCCTGAACAGGACATAGCCATCCATGACCACATTCCAGTCATGCGAGGCGTCCCACCAAGTCTCTGTAATTGCCACTAGATCATAGCCCCCCGACCGAACACGGATTTCTAACTCCTCCTGCTTATTCCCCATGCTGCGTGCATTGGTGTACAGGCATTTCAGGGAGCGAGCTGGGCACACCGATTTCATCCCAGATTCACCCCCTGATTTCACCCCAGGGGGATGGGGGGCCTCCTGGTCTACCTCAACACTAGAGCATTGCCCCAGTGGTGCAAGCCCAGCTACCACCCCATCCCCCTTCGAATCTAGTTTAAAGCTCTCCGAATGAGCCCTGCTAATTCCTGTCCCAGAACCCTTTTGCCCCTACGACATAAACCTTTCCCATGTATCACTGTCACGCCTGTTGTCTTATAAAACCAGCCATTATCAAAGAACCCAAAGCCCTGCCTGTAGCACCAGTCTCGTAGCCAGGCGTTAATAGAGAGAATCCTACTATTCCATCCCACGTCATCACCTGAAAATGGAAGGAGGGAGGAGAAAACAACTTGTGCCCCAGACTCTTTCACCAACCGTCCTAGGGCCTTGTAGTCTTTCTTCATCCCCCTCAGACTACGGGATGCAGCTTCTTCCCCACCTGTCTGGAAGATCAGCAGGGGGTAGTAGTCTGTGGCCTTCACCAGGTTGGGGAGTTTCCTGGTGATATCCCTGATTCAGGCTCCAGGCAGGCTGCAGACCTCCCTGTGATGGGGGTCAGCTCTGCATATTGGGCCCTCAGATCCCTTTAGAAAGGAGTTTCCAACCACTAAAACTCTTCTCTTCTTCCTTGTGGAGGAGGTAGCTATACGCCCGTCAGGTTTTTCTGACTGTGGTGGGACCTCTGATATAGGTTGCCTCTCCACCACATCCCCATTGGACCGGCTGTATTCCACTAGGGCTTCATATCTATTGCTCAGAGGCACCTGTGGAGGCAAGGTAGGCAAGGAGGGCACTTGCCTTTTGCCACGGCCATAGACTTGTCTCCACTCACTCTTCTCCTCTAGGTTATTGTTTTCCACCTGAGAGGGGCAGAGTACAGGGGTCCCTCGATCCTGGGAGCTCTCCGGCAGGTGCTCCCATTTTTGTTGCAGGGAGGGTAGAGCCTGGCTCCACCAGTCTATCTCCATTTCAGCCTCCCGAATGCTCCTAAGCCTTTCTACTTCGGCTTGAAGCCTTTCAACCTGGCTTTGCAGCTGTGCCGCTCGGCCAAGCAGATCATCTACTTGCTCACAGCGCACACAGCCCCCTGACACCACAGAGACGGTGTAGCATTCCCTGCAGCCGGCAACCTGCACCATCGCCTCCTTCTGTGGGAGCTCTGTCTGGGTTCCCACATCCATTTTGGTCTTCTTCCACCGGGTAGATACCATTGTTCTTTCACTGAGCTGGGAAATACCTGTTGGTGGCACCCCTGGTTCACAGCTCCTTGGCACCTTCCTCGCCTTGTGCACTGGGAGGGAGTCAGTGCCCTCCCCAACGAGTTGCAAACTGCTGCGGCCTCTCCTGCCCTGGGACACACCCAGTCACTGCAGATTCACACAGGCACTGCTGAGTCTCCCTCTCCCACTCCCGTCTGGGCAGGGACTAGTCCCTGTCCTCCAGGAGGATCTTTATCAACGATAACAGGGGGTGGAGTGTTTAAATCGCCCGCGGTGCCTCCGGCTACGCCCCCTCCTCTCCTGATTCGTTGCCGGGAACCTCCGGGTCCGGGTCCGGGGTCAGAGGGAAGCAGCTCGGGGCTGATGCTCGCGGGGGACTCAGGGGGGGCCCAGAGTACGAAAAACCGCCCGGTTAAGCCCGATGTCGCCCTCGCCCCCGCACTAACCTCAAGTCGCTGCCGCCGCTTTCGCTGCTGCCGCCGCTTTTCGCTGCTGCCGCTGCTGTCAAGCTTGATCCAGTTGAAGTGTGGATTCACAATTGTCTGTCAAATTAGTCAGAATACAGATTTCATTCTGTCCATATATTTTTATGTTGCTCTGTGGGAGGTTAGGTGATGCCTGATTTAGCAAGCAATTACAGCTGCATGCATAGACAGCACTTGATCTATCATAAAACCTGCTGTACAAAGACAATTGTTCAAAAAAATTTTAGAGGGTTTGAACTGGTTGAATGAGTTCATACTAGGTCAGCACTTCAAAAACTGTAGAGGACCCAGAATTTGGGTTCAGTCAAGAACCAAATCCTTAGGCACTCCAGAATTTGTGAAGCACTGTCAGTCCATGTAGGATCTGGCATGGGACTTTTTCGTAAATGACCTGCAGAGTCAGGAGTGCAGGTTTTTCTCTTTTCTGCCTGAAATCTTCTCCACAAGTTCCAAGTGTTTTGGAGATAGAGCAGTCCAGAGAGAGCTACCATCTAGCCCTACCAAGTGTTTATACTGAAGTATATCCAGAAAACTCAGATACACTCCCTGTACATATGCAGATTAATAGCAGTACCTAAGGCCAAACCCTTCAAGAGGCATGAGATGAATCTTGCATGCCAGAGACAGTAGCCATGGCCAGGAAAGAGCAGACACTTTATTTCTGGAGTGGATGGTGCAAGCAAGGTCTACTGGTAGTAGATAGACAGTTTGCTGGTAAGGTCATCAGGGAGGAAAACATCCCTGTAAACTCACAGGTAATTTTGAGAACCAGATCCACTACAAAGCAACTTGAATCAGCTGGTCAAATTGTACATAAAATAAGTACTCTTCCAAGGCTTTACCATTAGCATAGGCCAAAGAACACAGCTGGGCAGAAGTGCAGAAGTGCAGAAATACAGAATCACAGCTCATAGCACTGTGAACAAGTCAACCTATTATAGCCATTATAAAGGAGGTGACACGGTCCCACAGTGGGAGAAGAGGCAGGGATTTGGGAACATGAGTAGATCAAGTTCATTGTTGAACCCTGGAGATGTTGCTGTGGGATTGCTGGATTATAAACAGATTAGACAGGACAGGAGGTGATGCCACAAAGCGTGTTGTCAACAGTCTTCTTCACATACTAGGAATTTTGAGTGATTTGATAATTGAATATGGACTCCTTCACATCCACATTGGAGGATCAAGCCCAGTGCCTTGTACTGGTAGTTGGCTGGCACATATGAAAAAGTGCATGTGTAGTGTAAATACAGATCATGGTAGAACATTTACTTCACCACACCATCTTGATTTACCTTGTTAAGTTTGCACTATCTAGACCCACTTCTATGGAATTACACCCATGAACTGAAAAGACCTGTTTTTTTCTAAATTACAATTTTTAATCTGTAGAAATAAGAACCATCATTTCATAGTTCAGTCCTGGGGTTTGGTCATCAGGATACTCAGCCAATACTGTAATTTACCTGATACAGTAATGACACAAACAAAAGCAGATGATCATTTTTGCGAAGCAGAAATTCTTTCCCAGGACTTCAGTGGCTCAGATTACTAGAATATTACATGAGAGAAGCAGGAAAAGATCTCCTCCAACTTTTGCATGCAACAATCTGATACACATCTCCAAGGCAGGTTTTAACTATATATCAAGAAACAAACTGAACCAGATCCTCTCTATATAGAGACGATCCATTTTTTTTTCTACTGAGGCAGTAGAAATGTATCAATGTAGATTCAATGTATCAGTGCCAAGTGTGAATTGTTTTTGTTTCTATCTCATACAAAAAATGTTTATAAAAAAGCTTGCTATGAACACTCCTAATCCGAAGTCATGTCCTTTAAGTATAATAAACTTTATATTTGTGGTTTGGGAGGAGAAGCAACATTTATTACTGAGAAATTTAAAACAGCATGTACGAGCTGCTTCATAAAGGTGCTCTGAGAGCTGGCTGAAATCTGAACCATCACTAATAACAGCAGAAATCTGATGGGGTTTTACTCTTTGTTTTTAATGGAAGTACTTCAGCTTCCCCTCTCACTACACACTTTTATTCCATTTTTCTTTCATATTTAAACAATCTATGGCTTTTGCATTATGTTTTTAGTTGGGTATAACTTATTAGTGTCAAAAACACAATTAGAAGTTGCTCCCTGATGTCAAGAACAAAGAGACTGCAGTCTGAAGTAAGCAAAACTGACCCCAGAACAACATTAAGGAAATGGCAACTTCTGTGAACCTTTCACTGCAGCCAAACCTACCGGAGCACCGGCAGGCTGAGAGTAGAGCCTGGGGCCACCTCACACCCCACCTATGGTCACAGCCCCTGGGCGAAGCCTCTCTGGTACGCAGCACACAGCAGCACTCACTTGGGGAAACTGAAAACCAAAAAATAAATAAATAGTGACAATGCCAGGAGGAGGTCCAAAGAAATAGCATCCTCATGCTCAGCTGCCGGCTGCACAAGGCTCATGCGCCATGTGCTCAAGCCTCAGTGGCGAGAGGTCTTTCCCTCCCAGCAGATGGTTGTTGCCCCGGTCAAACCCTGTCATGATGCCTGTGCTGCAAAGTCCCTTCAAATTTACAGTAAATTTACAAAACCAGACATAAACATAAGAAAATTAAATGACTGAGTTTAACTTCCTAGGTTTAGATAGCACTTGCCCTCCTGGCAGCAGATTTCACTGTCTTCTCCCGGAGTGGAGGCTGCGTTTTGCAGGCTCCTTTCTTTTCTGATCTGCCTGAGCCCTTTGCAGAGAAAGCCCTCCAGAAACACGAAGATTTCTCCAGTTTTGCCCCCGTCCCGGAGCTGATCACACTTTCCTTGGTCCTACAGAAATCTGGCTAAAATGCTATAGCAGGAATGTAAAAGGCATTTTTATCTCCATCCCATCATCCTGAACATCAATTATTCCTAATTTTAGGGATTATGTTATATCAGTGATTCCCCACTGAAATATTTATGCTAGTGGCAATTTGTAAGTAAATGTTATTAAAAGCCTGTGAAGACTGGAAATACCTTCCAGCAAGATCCAATCAATAGTAACAACTGATTATTGCTAACCCCATTGCTTGTACAGTGTCTTGGACTTATTGATATACAATGCTGCCATTCAGATTTAGACTAGTATTTCTAGACTTTCGTTTCATGGGACATTTTAAATTAGGTGAATGGCAGATGCAGTTACATTTAAAGGAGCTCAAAGCATGGCTGGGGTAAGAACAATTGCCAACCGGGGTCTTTAAAAAGGAATTTCAGCAATTTATCCAACATCTGAATTTCGTTACATGCAAATACAACTTTACTCCAGGCCAGTGATAGTTTGGCCCTACTTAATAATAATTTTAAACTCTTATCTCATAGCAGAGGGACCTGGACAGGCTGGAGAGTTGGGCGGGGAGAAATTTAATGAAATATAACAAGGGCAAGTGTAGAGTCCTGCATCTGGGCAAGAACAACCCCATGTACCAGTACAAGTTGGGGGCAGACCTGTTGGAGAGCAGCGTAGGGGAAAGGGACCTGGGGGTCCTAGTGGACAACAGGATGACCATGAGCCAGCAGTGTGCCCTTGTGGCCAAGAAGGCCAATGGCATCCTGGGGTGTATTAGAAGGGGTGTGGTCAGCAGGTGGAGAGAGGTTCTCCTCCCCCTCTACTCTGCCCTGGTGAGGCCGCATCTGGAGTATTGTGTCCAGTTCTGGGCCCCTCAGTTCAAGAAGGACAGGGAACTGCTAGAGAGAGTCCAGCGCAGAGCCACGAAGATGATTAAGAGGGTGGAACATCTCCCTTATGAGGAGAGGCTGAGGGAGCTGGGTCTCTTTAGCTTAGAGAAGAGGAGACTGAGGGGTGACCTCATTAATGTTTATAAATATGTAAAGGGCAAGTGTCAAGAGGATGGAGCCAGGCTCTTCTCAGTGACATCCCTTGACAGGACAAGGGGCAATGGGTGCAAGCTGGAGCACAGGAGGTTCCACTTAAATTTGAGGAAAAACTTCTTTACTGTAAGGGTGACTGAACACTGGAACAGGCTGCCCAGAGAGGTTGTGGAGTCTCCTTCTCTGGAGACATTCAAAACCCGCCTGGACACATTCCTGTGTGATATGGTCTAGGCAATCCTGCCCCAGCAGGGGGATTGGACTAGATGATCTTTCGAGGTCCCTTCCAATCCCTAACATTCTGTGATTCTGTGATTCTGTGATAAGAAAGCATCATTTTGCAAGAACACGATGGTCTGCCTGGCTTATCTTCTGAAGTATGTTTGGTAAACACAGCCTCCTACTATAGATAATTTTTTCTCCTCCTACAGAGTGGCCTGAAAGGGAAATTCCAAAAGTTGCACAAGAAAAATAATCACTGCATTGCCATTGTATAGCACTGTGGCCTTAGAACATTGTGGTCACATTTTTAATATTCTTTTGTTCAGATTTTTTTACATGGAAGGATGTATTTAGAATATTAATCTCATTTTGGTTATTGTTGGAGACAGTCTGTTAGCCAGAATCTCACCTAGTGCAAACTTGCATCACTCTTCTAAGACCGATTCAGCTGCCCTGGTTCATAGTGGGTGGAAATCTGTTTTTTTTTCCTCAGTTATCAGGTCCTGATTCTCCAAAGTGATCTGCAGGGCCGCTCCCTCTGGGGAGCCCCGTGCTTCTGTGGGTCTGTGTCCACGGGTGGCGTGCAGCTGGCTGGGTGTGCAGTCGGTCCCTGGGGCTCTCCCCAGCCCTCCAGGTTCAGCTTGGCTTGGAAGCACTGCTTGAGCGGTGTCCAGCTCAAAGGTTTTCCTCGCACTTTGCTGTAAAGCAGCTCAGTTTCTGCTGTTATTTACACTGTAGCATCTTCCCTCACATACCTCAGGCTACTGGCATGAAGAAGCATCACTTAAAAAGTAATTTAGCAAATAAGTATACTTTCCCTAGGGTGCAAATAAGAGGAAAAGTTGTAGTAAATAGCTAATGTAAGCAAAAGGTGCCTTGGGGGAACCCTAAGAATCACTTCTTTGAAACCAGCAATAACTTCTGGTGCTATTGGTCCTGAGGCAGCAGCAGTCGACATTGTTTAAAAAAGCTCCCTTATGGTGTACTCATTAATTAACTGCACTGTTTGTTGATTCTAGATTGATTCAGTTTGTTCTCAGGAGAGTGTTTTTGGAAACTCAGTAATGCCTTGATGCAGAATTTCATCTTCAGGCCCTAGATTCCCAGGATGCTGCTTTACTGGGACATATAGAAGAAGAAGTAAAAAGCAGAATTTGTTAGACAAAAATGTTAATAAAAATATTTTAAATTCAGATGTAATTTTTGAAGATTTTCCCCACAGAGCTAAAAAATTACCTGCAGCAAAGTTTGACTGACAGGCAGGCTTTATCAAACAGAGAACAAGACAAACGGCATGCAAAACAGATAGGGAAGTATTTGCTCCTAATTACTCAAGAAAGCATTTTAATTAAGTTGTTTGCCAATTAATGCCTCATTTTTAACATCCATAAATATTTAAACATGTTTCATAAACTTTTCTTCACAGGGAAACACTTGCGAATGTTGTTAAAGAGATTCTTTGGGATCTCTTAATGCAATACATGTTGTATTTTAAGTTTTATTTGCTCCTCTTGTGAATAAATAAGCAAAGATGTCATTTCATGTCAGAAATGATATATCAATATGTCTATATCAAATTTAGATCAATAAGATATTTGAAATATCTTCATGCGAGGACTCTCCTTCTATTTTATGAATGAGAAACTGGGAAATTATGTTGTACCTGAAATAGAAACAGACTAGTGAAATGCAAAAGCAAATAAATGTGAATACCTCTCCTTTTTCATGCTCTTTCAGACTGGTCACCCAGAGCTGTCTATAACCAGTCTCACTACTAAAAAGTGTTTCAGTTAAAAAAAAAAAAAAATAAGAAAAAATAAGAAGCAAGTGGCAAGAAGGGAAATCAGAATGATCTAAGTAGCACTGAGGCTTGATTCTGGCTGCATCTTACCCCATGTGCAGCTATGCCCTTTGTCCATGGGGACTTACTCAACCTACAAGATTAAACCCTCTCTTCCCCAGCATCATTAGAGCAGAAACCTGCTCCTACACTCGTGTGCACCGTGAGTGGAAATGAAAGTACCCAGACTAAAACCACTGCTCTCTCCATCTCAGCGAGGCTCTGGTTTTCTACGTACAGAAAACAAATGCCTCTTTCTCCTCATATTTTAAAGGCTTCCTGTTTTTATGGAGCAGATGACTAGTTAAAACTTCACACAGGCACTTCATCTGTTTATTTATTCATTTATTTGTTCTCCTCAGATCTTTCCTTACTCGTCCAAGGTTTGTTTGCTCAAATGACCACAACTTCCCCTTATCTCAGAGCTTTAGTTTAGATTTTGAAACCCGGATCCTGCCCCAACCCCCTTTTGCTGCCATTAGTCATTTACGCCTGGAAACAGGCTCTGTGTGACGATGCAGGAGAGAGACAGCCTGGGCCTAAAACACTGGTGGTCTGGATCAAAGGGGGCAGAGGTAGTGGGGTTTATGCACAGATGGGCAGGGAGACAGGACGAGACGTGTGGGAGGAGGATGATGCATCTGGGAAGCCCACTGCTGGGTGAAGCAGTATGGCCTCGGCACATCTCAAGGACTTTCCCATCCCTCCAGCACTCACTTGGTTACTTCTTACAGAGCTTGGGTCCTCGTTGGACCCCTGCCATCCAGAGCTGCTGCTCATCCTATTATTCAACTCATGAAACAGCAGCAAACTCTGATCCTGGGGCAGGAGGGGGCCAGGTGGGGGCCAGGTGTGGAAGGAGGCACTGCGATTGCACCTCCTTCTTACTAAGGTGAAAACAGGGATCTGCAGCTCCCTGTTGGGGATTGGCTGCATGACAAAGGTCATGGCTCATTGGAACAACTGTACGAGCAGAGCAGATTCTGAGGCGAGCAAGACTAGGCCTCAGGCCCTGGCCGAAACTGCAATTCATGCTGATGATAGCAGAACGGCAAGGATACTGAGACCTTGACAGGGATCGTAAACAACTAACTAAAGGGGGAGTGAGAGCCGTGAGAATGAGAAAGAAGCACAGCTGGCTAACCGCAAGTAGGAGGGATATGCAAAAGTAACTTGTAGAGCTTCAGCCAATCAATAGTTGACTAGTAGGCATAATTAAAATCCACTGTATAAATAGATGCTGTCTGGGCTAATAAAGTGACGCACGCTTTATCACTCATAATGAGTTGTCTGCGTGTTGCTCCTCCGCTACTCGCACATGGCGCCCGAACGGGGACATGAAGGAAATGAGCAGGAGTAGTGGACACAGAGAAGCACCGGTAGCAGCGACCGGGGGGCCAAGATCGACCCAACGCTGACTGGCGCAGCGTGTCGACCAGCGGAGCCTGAACCGTCCAAAAGGGGTTCGCCGTCTGTGAGGGCTGCCGGGAAGGCTGCATCAACAATTTGTCCTACAATGGAGTGCCTTAACCAAGGAGCACGAGTGCCTTAACCAAAGAGCACGAGTGCCTTAACCAAGGAGCACGGAGAGATCACCGGCAATATGGATTTCGAGGTAGCCCAAGAATTATTGCAGCGCTTTTTAGAAAAGCGGGGAGTAGATTGTATCAAACAACTGTCAGGAATAGTTGCCTATGGGAAAGTTAAAGGCTGTTTCCAACAACCCGACTCCTTGTTTGAAGTAGAGGAATGGCGAAAATTCGGTGATATCTTGTGGGACCAAAACCTCCCACGGCCCCGGTGGCTGTACCGGTGGCAGCTCCTTTATCGCCGTCGGTACGGACGGCTCCGAAAAAAGCTGAGGAGCGGGGAGCGAGTAAAATAGATACAGATCCATCAGGACTGATAGTGCGCCCTAAAACACGAGCTCGATTTGGACTAATTGATTCAGACGCTGAACAGGAGACTTGGCAGAAACCCCCTCCGAAACCCCCTCCCTCTCATTGATCTCTCTACGGATGAGGCTGAGCAGGAGGACAAGAAGGAGGGTAAACCTGCTTCGTATCCACCTTTACCGGATTCGCTGTTTCCTGAGTCTGTTGAACAAAGTTTACATTCCGGCGCTAAACGACCACCGTTAAAGTTGCCGTTTAAGGAGTCAGCAGTACCAGAGTCACAAGGATTTAAAGGACTGTTACCATCACGAAATGGATGCGAACTTGACATGACAGAGCTTGGTAGACGACTGGAAGAATTAAAGACCGAATTGCAGTAGCATTGTTCAGCCAACGCCTTGGGACACGTGACTATGTCTCCCCCAAAAACCCCCCTCTGTGTTCGGGACAAGTATTAGGGCCACCTCAACCTCCTTTACAACTCCCTACTCCACCTTTAGATCAGGGCGGGGGGGGAGGTTTGCGTCCATCTGGTAATGTGGGAGGTGAGGGAGAGAGTCAGCATTCGCCCGCGTATACAGGGTAAGGGGGGGGAGGTGAGGGAGGAGTGAAATGGAAAGGGGTCATTCGAGATGCGTTATTAGAAGGAGTTATAATTCCACAAGCATATCCGGTGATTGTGGGTGCGGGTCCTGAGGGAAGAAATATTTGGCAACTGTTAGATTGGAAAATTGTAAAAGAAGCATTATCACTATAGTTAGCGAAAGACAACACAGGTGAGGACTGCAGAAAAGTTGTTGCAGGGATGGCAAATCGTAATGCCACCTTAACTGAGCTAATGGATGCTTGTGAGAAAGTAGGAACCACCACATTTCAGATGGAGTATTTAGCAAAAACTTTTGCGGCAGCAATTAAGGTAGTTCATCATTGTTATACATGCGAACAGGAAGGTCACTTTAAGAAAAACTGCCTTAAGAAGTTGAAGCTGAGTGGGAGAGATAACTCTGTTTTGATGTGTCATTGCTGTGGGAAGCTAGGGCATTTTGTGAAGCTGTGCAGGTCTCAGTATAATGCTCAAGGTCAGCTGATAACAACCAGCTGCAGAATACAGGGAAACTGGAGAAAAACGGGGGGGGAACTGTATGCTGACACAAATGAATCTTCCCAACCAGTTCCAGGCCTATGCAGTTAACTCGCAGCCCAAACCGCAGGGAGCGCAGGACTGGTGTTTCCACGCAGGGTTAACCTGTGCAGCTGCCAAGCCTTGGACCTGTGCAAACAGGGATAATGCTAATGCTGATTGTCAAAAGATCATTGAAGCTTTACCTGGAAAAACAGATTTGAATGTTATGATAAAGGCATGTGCAAAAGTGGGTACTCTGAAACATAAGGCTCAAGTTATGGCTGCGGCCGTACTTGGGGCTTACGTCGTCACAATTGCAGTCTCTATTCCAATTGTTAGCAGGGGACACAACTTTAACAGCACCACGACACACTACTTCAGAGGTACAGCAACTGATTACAGAAATAGAAAGCAGGCTACGTTCCAAATTTGTACATCGTATTGATTTGAATCAGGAAATACAAATTATCACCTTGTTTGAAAGGCAAATTCCGTATGCAATAATTGGTCAATGGAATTCAGAATGATCAGATTCGTTACAGAGCTATTGGCACAGATTATTCATCAAAGGACGGATGCGATGTCGGGAGCTTGTGGCCAGAGATCCCTGCATCACTAACCGTTCCTATTGCAGCTCAATATTTTGAGTGGTGTATGGCTAATAGCTTTGCTTTGCAAACAGCTATGGAGAATTTCTCGGGACAGGTTGTTTACCACTTGCCCTCCCATCCTGTTATAAAATTGAGTGCGGAACTTTCAATTGCCACAGGAGTGTGGTGCGCAGACACTCCTGTGGATGGAATTACCATTTTTACGGATGGATCTGGGAACACAGTCAAGACGGGCCTTGTCTAGTATTCTGATGGCAAGTGGGAATCTATGGTAGTACAACAAAAGGGTTCACCTCAGGTGGTAGAATTACAAGCTGTATTAAAAATATTTCAGAATTTTCCCGTTCCCTTTAATTTGATTACTGATTCAGCATATGTAGCTGGCATTATAAAGCAATTGGATAGATCTGTTATAGAGCATATATGTAATCAGTGTGTTTTTGAATTGCTGCGAGCTCTGTGGCAAGAAATTCAAATCCAAACTGCATTGTTTTATGTTTTACATGTAAGAAATCATACTAATTTGCCTGGGTTTATTGCAGAAGGCAATGCTCGAGTGGACTCTTTGATTTCCAGAGTGGAAGCAATAGCACAATTGCTTGTCAAAGTGCGTAAAAGAATTACAGACATTACCGGACTAGACTCAGATGTTATCTATTTACCTATCAAGAAGGAATATCTACAGTGGTTAACAAATCAGTCAACTATTTTTCAAATGGCCTTACAGGAGTTTACTGGACAATTGTTAACACATTTATCAAAAGATAAAAGCTACAGTTTATTTGCAAACAGGATTGGGAAGAACAACCTATCAGATCAGAGATACCTGTGACTGGACTAACTGTTTTTACTGATGCTTATAGTTATTATGTTAATTTCATGCCTGTTCTCATGTCTTCGCAAGGATCTCGATCGAATGATGAACCTAGCTCTGCTCATACAAAAAGAAAAAGGGGGAATTGTTGGGGATTGGCTGCATGACAAAGGTCATGGCTCATTGGAACAACTGTACGAGCAGAGCAGATTCTGAGGCGAGCAAGACTAGGCCTCAGGCCCTGGCCGAAACTGCAATTCATGCTGATGATAGCAGAACGGCAAGGATACTGAGACCTTGACAGGGATCGTAAACAACTAACCAAAGGGGGAGTGAGAGCCGTGAGAATGAGAAAGAAGCACAGCTGGCTAACCGCAAGTAGGAGGGATATGCAAAAGTAACTTGTAGAGCTTCAGCCAATCAATAGTTGACTAGTAGGCATAATTAAAATCCACTGTATAAATAGATGCTGTCTGGGCTAATAAAGTGACGCACGCTTTATCACTCATAATGAGTTGTCTGCGTGTTGCTCCTCCTCTACTCTCAGCTCCCCATCTATGACTGTCTAGTGGACAGCACAGACCATCAGCTGTTTCTTCGGCAGTACTTATCTCAAAAGGTTTCATCCCTAAAGGCTTGTCAATTTATACTGATAATTAAATTACAGCACAGTGGAGCTCACCAGTTTCACTGCACTCAAGTTTTTCTCAGTCTGTGCGTCTGTACCATGGAATGAAAGCCTGGAAATGGTGTCTCCTTGGATAGAATCACAGGATTGTTTGGTTGGAAAGGACCTTTAAGGTCATCGAGTCCAACCATTAACCTAACACTGCCAAGTCCACCACTAAACCATGACCCTAAGCACCACATCTACTTGTCTTTTAAATACCTTCAGGGATGGTGACTCCACCACTTCCCTGGGCAGCCTGTCCCCATGCTTGATAACCCTTTCTGTGAAGAAATTTTTTCCTAATATCCAATCTAAACCTCCCCTGGCACAACTTGAGGCCGTTTCCTCTCGTCCTATCACTTGATACCTGGGAGAAGAGTATAGCACCCTCCTCACTACAACCTCCTTTCAGGGAGTTGTAGAGAGCGATAAGGTCTTCCCTCAGCCTCCGTTTCTCCAGGCTAAACAACCCCATTTCCCTCAGCTGCTCCTCATAAGACTTGTTGTCCAGAACCTGCACCAGCTTCGTTGCCCTTCTTTGGACTCTCTCCAGCACCTCAATGTCTTTCTTGTAGTGAGGGGCCCAGGATGTCTCGTAAGGGTGTCTCAGCCAAAGTAAGGATGTCTCAGCCAAATTTATAAGTAGACGTCTCTTCTTTTCTTGCCCATTTCTCTCTGTCTCCCCCAGTTCCTCACTCAGACTTGGGGCAATTTATGCCTGACATGAAGCAGCCCACACCTGTCTGTGGAGATAGCTGACTTACAGGGTCAGAATGAAAATGTGTTTGCAAAACAGAGTCATAAGTTGTTAATTAGGGTTAGAGGGTAACTTTTGCAACCAATGCTCCCAAAGACATAAGGGAGTCAAGCAAAAAAATTCCAACTGAAATTGTTTATTCAGAAAATGCCTTTAAAAAGAAAAAAAAATACTGCCTGTTCAAACTGTTCCTATTACGAGAAAGGAAGACCTCAAAGGAAATTTTCCCTAGCAGGGGGGTTTCTTTGTAACTTAGTCACCAGATAAAATCTAGGAAGCCTATTAAATTAAATACTTTTTCTGCTTTCTCTACTGATTTTTTAGAAACAAGACGAAGAAAGAGGTGACAAGCCCCTGAGAAAGAAAGGAAAAAAAAAGCAAACAAAGTCATAAGAAGCTAAAAAGCAGAGAGGAGCCCTATTAACAGGTAAATAGGGTAAAGGACAAAAAGTGTTTGAATGAAGGTTAGCACAAGGGAGGCCTGAGGCTGACTTAGGCTCCTGGGTGCTGCCATACCATGAATACTAAGCAACAGCATAGCAATACACAGCTCCTCTCAGAGTTTTTGCCTGTGGAGATGCTAAGACAGGGCTTCTGATCATACCTAGAGTCGACGTCAAAATAAGCAGCACTCCTTTTTTCCTCCCACCACTTCTAGTGGAGTATTACCTGCCCCCCAGGAATCAGCAGCTTCTTTCCAGATTGTCTTCAGGAAGGGGCACAGATCGTCTCCACAAAGGGCCTTCAGCCATGCTGAATAGGACACCTCTTTCCAGAGTAGCAAAACCTCCCTGACCAGGGAACATTTTACCTCTGCTCTTTAGAGCACTGAGGTCAAGAACTGAAAGACTTCAGCTATGCCTCCTAACAACATCTCACTGCTGAGCTTAGATAGGAAATTATGTACACATGTAGCTACTCACAGAGAAAATACACTGTCTGGCTAAATGGCAGGAGCTCACAATACCCGATAACCTCAGTATTTCACAGGGGATGTGATTCCTGCAGCTCCCAAGTCTGTGGGAGGAACTTGGTACGGCTGGGGAGACTGTTCACCACTGTACTCACATCATTCATCTGGGAGAAGCAGATGTGCTTGAGCTCAAAAACATGCCTCCACTTTGAGGACAAATAGAAATAGTAGAAATAAATACATAGTAATACAACATTCACAATTTTTCATTTACCAGTGTCATGTGGAGCAGCCTACTGCTGCCAGCAGCACAGGTGTACTGCAGAGAGGGGACAGGAGCCCGTGTTTGTTGTGTTCAGGGCGATCAAGCTTTTCTTCCATTTGCTGGTTTGAATTTCAGCTACAAGCAAGAAACAGTCTCAAGTGAAAGGCAAGCATGGGGACATCAGTGTCCGTGTATCAAGCACAGATTTACCACTAGGCAGACAAGCAGGTTTTAATGTCAGGCAATGCCTGTCTGAAGTCTTTCCTTCTCTTGCAAGAGCTGTATGAAAGAGACAAGTCCTTTGCTTAAGGACTTGTTTTCTGAGTGGATTTTTCTGATGGCAATAAGCCAAGACTTCAGGTTTTGGAGGACTGATTTTGTGTGGTCCTTTGAGCAGAATGAAGAAAAGTCATACCAGTTTGCAAGGTTTTGATAAGATATGTAGGAAGAATACTTCCTTTCTGTCACATGAGGTGCTCATGGATGTTGTTTTTTTAAACTTTGTTCTATAACTTGCTGAAATTCAACAAAATTCAAGGGATTTAAGGAAAGAAAATTGCAGTGTGTCCTTGTTAGCAAAGATCACTCAATAATCAGTTCAATAGCTAAAGCACAGGATGGGAGCAAACCAGGGATCTTTGACATCTCTTACACATTTGTTACCTTTGTCTGCAGCAAGGAAGACAACTATGAGAATCTGGAGTAACTCCAAACATTTGCCAGCTGGTTTTGAATGTTCTCAGCTGTGTGTGCTGTTGGATAATCTTAGACTTATTTTGTGCTGTTTGTTACTGCCAGATAGTGTTACTGTTTAATGACAGTGTTAGAGGAGGCAAAAGTAGGTCCAGCTTCTGAGCTAGAAATAAGCCTACATAGCTCTGGCTGAAAGTTAATGCAGTCTGAAAAGGGAAAAAAATAATCCACCAGTGTATTCATTTGGCTGCTTCTCCTAATACTTGTGGGAAAATAAACAATTTTCAAGCCCTTATTTTTGGTTCTCTTCCCATCCATTATTAAGGCCAGTACTTTTCTCTGATGTGAAAAAATCAAAGTACAGACTGAAAGCCCTTGAAGAATTTCTGTCAGATCAGTCTGATCACCAGAACTTCTCTCGATTACTTCCCGTAAACTTGCAACAAGTTTTGATGATTTTCCCTCCAGACTCATGGAATTTTTCTGACCTACTCCTAGATCCAAATAGAAACTCCATAGGCAAATACTGCTGCTTTCTGAACATCTACCCAGCGGTTCAATGACCCACTACTATTTTCTCTTAAAAGAAGATGCTCTATCTTGACCCCTAAAGTCACAGTCAGTGTCTTCCCAGCACAAGGTCTAGTTAAAGATCTGATGGAAATTTTGCCAAGTTCTGTGAAAACTGTGCATCAGAATTTACTTAAAAAAGGCAATGTTTTTATTCAGTGAATTAATTCAAAACAGCTGAAACTCTTAGTTAAAAGTACTATGGGTCTGTTCAATAACATATACTTTGTTTTTTTTAATCTACTTTTATCTTAAAAAAACCTCCTCCTCAGTTTTTTTTTTTAATTTCTCCTTCAAATTCTCCTCATGCTTTCAACTATCACTTTCCTTTGCCTTATAGAAATGTTCCACTCTCTTATTTTAAATATGGAAAGTAATCAATAATCCAGGCACTATTCCCCTCTTCACATCTCTTTAGTCAGTCTGATCTGTGGGACATTTATGCCACAAAAATCTGTAGTTAGCTGCAAATAATTAGCTCACATTTCTAGAAGTGGCTAATAAATCAGCTATGTTTTTACTCTCAGAGTCCAGAATTCAAAGCCTGGTGAGAACCCCATTCTTGCAGACTCAGTCCTTCTGAAGTTAGAGCTTGTGGACACTTCTCCACAGCTAGATTCTGTCAGAAAATAAAAATATGTCACAAGCAAAAGCTCTTCCCAGCAAAGAACCACTTCATCCCAAATCTCAGCTGGTTTTGGATTGTTGGAATGCTTCATTTTGTTCCTTGGAAACAAACAAACAAACAAACAAACATACAAACAAATGTAAGTGCATACCCACTTCAAAAGTCTTTTTGATTACAAAGTTCATAGAATCATAGAATGGTTTGGGTTGGAAGGGACCTTAAAGATCATCTAGTTCCAACCCCCTGCCACGGCGGGGTGCGGGGTATGTGTGGAACTAGATAAATTGTGATAATAATTTACCACTAAGTTGTGCAATAACTTGTGATAAATAAAAGAAAACAAAAGTTCCAACATGTGGTTCCCCAAAATATTCATAGAGATAGCTTTTGAATCTACAGATGCTAATCCCACTGAATTGAGATCCTGTGAATCTATTGGGTTTGTACGGGGCTTGCTGTTCGGTGGAGTGATGTAGGTAGACCTGCAGAGCTGGTCTGGGCTCAGCAAGCCTCTTGCCTAGCCCATGGCATGTGGTTAGTTTCCTGAAGCAAGTTGGCTCTGTCTGGGTGAGATTCAGGGGTTTTATCTTCTCTACTTCACCTTACCATCCCAGAGCATCTTTTTTTTTTCCACAGAAAAGCTACGTGTGTGCAGAGGCTGGGCAAAATACACAGTGTGCTTCCAAGCACCTCCCCTGCTTGGAGGACCAGTACCCTGATGTGGGCATACACCCATGTATCAGTTTACATGCAACTTAAGCAGGGTTTCTATGGGCTGGAATAACTCTCATGGCTGTGTAAGTGAGATAGATAGTTTTGAGAAGGTCTAGACACACCCTTACAACTGGCATTTCACTCTTGCCTCTAGGACACTTCCCATGCAACAGCCAAGTACCACCATGAAGGAGCACAATCACAAAATCACAGAATCACAGAATGTTAGGGATTGGAAGGGACCTCGAAAGATCATCTAGTCCAATCCCCCTGCCGGAGCAGGATTGCCTAGACCATATCACACAGGAACGCATCCAGGCGGGTTTTGAATGTCTCCAGAGAAGGAGACTCCACAACCTCTCTGGCAGCCTGTTCCAGTGCTCGGTTACCCTCACCGTAAAGAAGTTTTTCCTCATATTTATGTGGAACCTCCTGTGTTCCAGCTTGTACCCATTGCCTCTTGTCCTGTCAAGCACAATGTTTTGCAAGAGAGAGATTTTCTTAGAAGGACTGGAAATTGTAATTGTGTGCTTTGCTCATCTACCTGATGCAGGCTTAAGAAATTAATAGTTGCCTTGTTCAAATACAGGAGGAAAATGGTTCAGTACTGTGCTGTTTCAGTCCACTGCTTAGACACTGTGAAAGCTCCTGTGTGCGTCTTGTGCTCTGAAGATGTGCAGCTGGTGCAGAGGGTAGGATGAGCAGCCAACAGCTGCTCTCTGAGGTACGTTCCCCTTGGGACTGAGCATATCTCTAGTCAGAAATATGTCAGGGAGTTAGTGCTAGCTGAACCAGAAGTCCTACCTAGCTGAACCAGCCAGCATGGACTGCCTAGCAGTGCTGCCAGAGAAATCACACCGTGGAGGGATGGAGAAGACAATGAGCAGCATGGGATGCCTCAGTGTGAGTGCAGCCTTGTGCTTCATACCCTCAGAACATAGACAATGAGGGGCAGGCAATGGCCAGCCACCGCCTCCCCCCTGGGCTTTCCTCACCCTGCTGCTGGTCCCTGTCATGAGGGACCTTCGTGCCCGTCAGCTCAGACCATTCAGCACAACCCTCTCCTTTGAAATGGTGCTCTCACCTGCTAAGAAAAAGACCATGCATCCACAGGGAGACTTGGAGTCCACACCAAAAATCATGACCCACCAAGAGGCTTGGGGGGAATTTAGGGACCCATCAAATGGAGGAAATGTGATGAACCTGAGCCACCCACGTGCCAGATTCTACTCTGCTCCAGAAGCAAGGGAGAAGGAAAGTGCCACCTTCTCCAGGTCCTGTCATTTAATAAACCTGTGCCTTGCTTCACTGCTTGAAAGGAGACCAAATCCCTGCCTTCATGAGAGATTTCCGTAACCTGATACTTAGGATCATTCCCATCAGTGGTATTCCCTTATGTGTCTGAGTTTAAAATGTTGTGGCATGCCCCTGCTGACTTCTGGCAGCTCCTTCCTGCAAGCAGTGTCCCTTTTAAAGTCCACTCCAAGACATTTAACTCATCCCACTTACTGCATTTGGAGTCTGGTGACTTCCCAGTCTGAAGGCCTCTGTCATTTTTAGCTGCAATACTAGACTTGGCCTGTAGGCCAAAAATATAAACTTGACATAAACTGCCAGTTTATCCTTCACCTTAAATGGGGACTTCTCTTACCTCTTGAAGGAAACTGGATCTCAATTTTAGTTTCCCTTTTAGATGTGCTTACGTTAGTGTAGCAAAAGGACCTTTCTAAAGGTGTTCTGGCTCAGTAGTAAAAAGAGTCCTTGTGAGAAGGAAAAATGAAAATCCATGCCTAGCTTTGCTGTAGCATGTAGTTTTCAGTCACTAACAGAATTACAATAAGGCTCCCACGTCTTGGCTCTCATTAGCAGCAGGCTACAGTGGTCCCACACATAGCATGGATTTACTTCCCACTCCTTTCTTGCTGGACTCTGGTAGATATGACTTTTTAGTGTTGTCCATTTTGCAGAGGTATAAAAGACTAAGAAGACACAGTGCATATTCTGCTTGTCCCTCATCATGTCTCCCAGGTTCTCCTTGTTTTTAAATTGCTTCACCTGCATCCATTGATATATAGGCAAACACATGTCAAGATAAATCTTTCACCTTGTTCTCCACTGGACACATTACAAAGATAAGAGCTGCCGCTAGATTTTGATTAATATTTTTAGAAGATCTTTTACTAACCTATCCCCAACCAAAATCTCTTACTGCTGAGTGTAATTTGTTCCACATCCAGACAGCAAAAATATCTATTTTCTGGTGAAATGTGTCTTACATAAATTAAGAATTTTCAAGATGGTTTTAAGAACTAGGTGTGAAAAAAAAAAAGACACTGAAGCATCTACAAGTGCAAAGAGATCCCACATCTGAATCACTGTCTTTTAAAACCTGTCCCCTGAGTCTCTTAGGTGCATCTAGAAAGAAAACAGCTTATCCCATATCTGAGTATATTCGATTGCTGTCTGGAATTTGCTAGTGAATACAGTTTTCAGATGGCAATTGATATTTAAGCTTAGTTGCAAAGACAGGCACACAAATCCATTTTTATATATGTCATCCACTTCTGCAAGGATAAAGATCAAAATCCTTAATATCCTTCTTTTAGTCCTCTTTAAACAGAGATTTACACACTGATTTATTTCAATTCCAGTTGATAATGACTTATAAGAGTCTTGATGTCTTTGGAAAAATCAGCCTTGGCAGTTCTCCATTGACCCCCATAGTCAGGAGCACCACATCAGCTTGAAAATGGCTTATTTGTGTGGCTGAAAAGAAAATCCAATCTACTTACATATTAGGTCAATTATTTAAATTAAATATTATCATAAGTCTTCCTTTTAAGTGTGCTTGGCATGGTTTGGGTTTGTTGTTCTCACAAAGTACCAGCTAAATATTTATTGTATTGTTATTTCTATTTAACTTAACCTGCTATCACCACTGGGGGTTAATGGATTTACCTTTTGCGTTAAGGGAAACCAGCATGTGGCTTGTATTTCTGCTGCAGTAAGTGGTACTATATTTGTGAAATATGAAAAAACTTTTGTGCAGCATAAATTATTTAGAGGAGAAAAAAAATCAATACAGTGTAGAAAATGACAAGAGTAAACATGGAAATTAACTCCTGGCACATCTTTTGTTCTGGGCTGTAATACTCATATTAAGATTGCCCCTTTTTAATAGCTTTCGAAAGAATTTTTTGCATAATGGCATTTTAGTCATCATGTTAATGTCAACAAACAAGGCAGATTAAAGCTTATAATCCTGAGCTGTCTCACACTCTGCTTATTAGAACTGTAGGCAGATCTTCATTAGGATGAATGACATCGGAATCTATAAGCTCGTCACAACAGAGGCACCTTCTTGCTGTGGTGTCACCCTGCAGATGACAATGTCGGCCATTATGAATGACACTCCACAATTCATTACTTCCTGCCTCAAATTGCAGTTAATCTTTCATCCAAACTGTACACATGTGCAGCTTTAAGTGGGCTATCACAGCAAGTACCCAGTAATGCTGCAAGCACATGGAGAATGACAGAAGGTAAATTGCTTGTCAGGAGGTCTGTATTTCAATTCACAGCATATTCCAAACACGTTGTGGTGAAAGCTCTCCACAACAGCTGCTTTCATTGCTAACTATTTTTGATGTAAATGTCAATAAAGCTCCAGGCCCTTTCATATTTTTGGCCAAGACTGTCCATCTTTCCCTATGCAGGCTGGCAGCTTGAGCTCCATTTATCTACTCTTAGGAACATGTCCTATAATAATGATTGTCTCTGGAGACCGTTTAGAGTGATTGAAAGCTGTGATTGGGACAATAGGCTGCTGAATTTCATTGCTGGATTGGGTTGACAGGTGACTGCTTTTATATCCTGTAATCTGGAAGAGACGGAAATAAAAACAGTTATATCTAATCAACAGACAGGCATCAACTGATTGCAAATCTACACCTTCAGCTTACCCTTCTCATTGGAACAACTTAACCATGAATTAATACAAGACCCACGTATTTCTCCAGTGGTCAGAGGGTTTTCAGAGGAAGGGAAGATGAAGCAGATATGTGTTGCCTCACTAGAAATGAGAAGTAAGGAAAGAACAAAAATTATACCAATAGAAATACCAGCTGCTGCTTTTAGTAGCTGCAGGTAAGATCTTCATTTTGCTTAATGAAAATTCCTGGGTGTCACAGAAAGAAGGAACCTCATTTTTAATCAAAGCGGCAATGAATTCATTGTTGATGAATTTTCACATACTGATTGTAACAATGTCCTTTTTTTTTGTTCTCCCAGCTAGTCCAGCATGCTTTGTGTTGCATTTCAGCAAAAGTTCTGTAAACTCACTAAGCTGACTCTGGACATTTTTTTTCTTTTATGAAGTTGATAATTAACACATCACTGGGTTTTCCAAAGGAGATGGGAAGATGATCAGGTAGAATTCTGAAAACAGTATGACAAACAGTATAAAATATTCACTCTGCACCAGCATCTGGCTCCTTGGCAGACCCCAAAGACAGTTGTGCTGGCACCTTTGAAATTCCCTGTGAGTCCATGTTGCCCATGGTTACAAGGCAGCTAGGCTCTGGCTTCCTCATCTTCCCCACTACCATTTTCCCCCCACCTCCATTCACCTTTGCTTCTGTAAATTATACACACTTCTGCTCATTAGCAACGTCAGTGTTACATCCATTCTCCCCTCTTGTTTGCAGATTAGGGGGTAGAGAGTAAGCGAGAGTTTACCCTTGCCCATCTCCTTTTTTCTAAATCCATATTGGTGTAGTTTTGTTCATATTTCACACTGATTTTTGTTTACTCAAATCTCAATCTCTACAATACTGAGCAGCTTTCTGTAGCTCTAGGCAATGCTGACACAAGTTGTGAGAATAATATGATTAAAAGCGGTTAACTACCTAGCCCCTAGCTGTCAGTCAGATCTCCGACAAAAAAAATAATTCAAAAAACTCCATGCCCTAGTATCTGAGTTCTAGCCTTCAACTAAAAAAAAACCCAAATGAATGCTTTTTGACTTCAGTAAGCCTTTAATAACAACAGTTCTATTTTGGAATTTTGAAGGGAAAATATCTACTATGTGACAAATATTCATAGGAAATTTTATTTCTCCAAGGAAATAAATTCAGCTCTTTCAAATAAGATTCACATTAGAGATTTAATGCAAATTTTCTTCAGAAAGAGAAAAGGAAGCAAACTTTTCCAATTCTTCAATAACAGTTTTATATATAGTCTTGCTTAAGTAAGTGTGGCTGATTGATAGGTCACCAAAGCAATCCTTTCTGCTTTAAGACCATAAAATCAGTTTGGAATGTTTAAAACTTGGTTAAAAATATAAATGCTGGGCACCTCCTATCAGATCCCAAATGTCAACTTCCCAGTTTGTGTAGACTTCCACAAACTGGGCATAGAAATACTTGACATCTCGCAAGCCATGTGAGCAGGCTGGAATGCCAAAGAGCATTACAGCTTTTCTTTTAACGAGATAGTTTTTAATAAAAGAAAAAAAGAATCCACTTGAAATTTTTATAAATGTGGGCAAAGAGGCTATTACAGATTTCTTTAAATATATTGGTTAAACTGATGGACTATAAAGAGCAAAAGGAAATAAAAATGCAAAGAAGTAAGGAGGGTACAAGAAGAGAGGATATATGAAACAAATAACCTGTACTTCATTCACAAACATTCAATTTCTATGCTATGGGAGGTTAAGACTAAGGAAGACTTTTAACAGTTGGGTTGATAGAGTCTAGCCAGAGTAGCCCATTTCCCACAACTGATAACAGCTGTCCCTCAAGTTCTATGTCTTTCCTCATCCTTACCCCAAAGAAAATTGCGTGTGAAACCAGACCTCAAATCAACAATTTTTCTTTTTTTTTTTCTGCTCCCCTTTTCCTTTAAAATGGTACCGTTTCTTGCTAAAAAGAAAACTAGATAAAATATTGATTTTGTTGTCAAGAAATGCACCAAAAGTCAGCAATTCCATAATATTTGGAAGTTAGGAAGTTTTCTGCATGCAAGAACATCCATTAAGACATAAAAATAATAAGTTATTGAGTTTCACTACATCACTACAGAGCCAAAAGCACTATAGTGACAAAACAGAATCCTGTTCTAATTTATTATTGAAAAAAAATATTTTTATTCACAGAAGTACTGAAATACATGAACTTCTCATCAGCAGGGAGAGGATTACTACAGGAGGACACTCAGAAGAAGGAAAAGCAGGGAAATGAATACCAAATCATTTAAACATAAAGGGAATGTGAAGTCCTGTTGGTCATTTGTAGAAGCGTGATTGTTCCTTCAAGTAACAGTTTCAAGAAAAATATTGTCCATCTACTTACACTAATTGTTCTTGGATTGTTTTTGTGGGCAAACTACCAAAGAAATCTGTCTCGGGTCAGCCAAGGCAATTGTCTATTAATTTGGAAACATTTTAAAAGTACTGTTTACTGGCTTGCTTTTTGTTTTATGTAACTTCCCAGAACATGAGTTATTATCAGATGTCTTTTGTAACATGCTTTCACCTTGATTCTCTCTGCTTATCTAGAGAGATATATAAAAGATTTGACATATGGTCTCATGTACATTGAACAATTTAGGTTTGCTAAGATCTTTTGTAAAAATGTAAGATTAAGCCTGATGTTCTGCTCTGCAAAGTGGCACTGGAAGATGCAGGTAAAGATGTATGTTTGAATCTTTATGAAAGTGGAATAAATGTTTTGTGCAAGTCCAAAAACTTACTGACTGAATCAGTCGAAAATTGTGTACAGTCCCCCGAAATGGATCCACATCCTGGATTTCACTCTGACTCGCACATGAGTAAGTACTTTGACTTTCATGGGTTTGCCACAATATCAGATAAAGGGTGAGTTCAGACAGTAAGTGTGAAGTGGTGCCAGAGCCTTCTTCAGGCCATTTGCTCAAAGGTACAATTCATTGACCCAGAAGGAATCCTGCAGAAGACATGAACACAAAATACCTTTTCTCACTAATGGTATCATTCCCAGGAGACTTTCATCTTGCCTCTGTCAGACTCTCGAGTTCCTTGCTGGAAAGTCTATGTCTGAAAAGGCCTGAGATGTGCAGATGTAAAGCTGATATTAGAGTCTGCTGTTGAAAGACTGTAAACTGGAAAAGTCTATGTCAGCTAGACACCTCCCCCTTTGTTCAGAAATATCCTCATTTTATAAATTTTATGCTTGTGAGGGTGCCCAGAACTGCTTCACCAGCTGATGGCCACTGAAGCCCAGTTGAGCAGAGCAGAGCAAAAGCCCTTTTAGGGTCAAGTCCAGTATCTGTGTTCAGAGCAATTCAGACATGCCAACCCAACAGGGCATGGCAGAATGGCCAAACAGAAAAGCCAGCAGCATTGAACACACTCTCTGCAATGGGTAACCTGAGTTCCCCAAACTGATGGGAATCAAGCTACATCCCCTTGACAATGCTGTGACAACCAAGACCCAGGAAAGTCTGGTAAGACAATGGTTATTGCACAGGTCCTTTTAAGTGTGAAGTACAAGAGGAAGCTCCGGAGACTGAAGTGGGATGCAGTTTGGCCGCCTTGTCTCCCGAACACAAACTGTACCACTGAAGGATATGTTCCTAGAACCTCAGCCATATCCTACATATCTTTCAGGGTTGATGAGCATGTCTGCAGCAGACACACCGAGGTTTTCTGAATGTCCAGTGCGTCCCAGGCAGAGCTCTTACACCAGCCAGGCTGCCAAACATCTGGAATTTCTTGGCAGATTTCAAGATCCTTAAACTCTATCTGGACAAAATTTCTGTTAGGAAAAGGGAATGTATCAAGGGAAAAGTTCAATATATGGTAGCTTTTTAAACAGTTTCAGTTAAGACTTTCTGCGTGGAAGCTTAGATGACGTAGGCTGCAGCTAAACTGCATGTGGAGTACATATGAAGTTTAACTGGAGAGGAGGGAAATGTATTGCACAGTTTGAAACTTTGCAGTGGAAGGGGAAATACGCTCTAGCAGAATTCAGATCCTAAATACAATTCACAATATTACGTTTTAAGTGAATTTTAAAGCCTTTTCTGGCTTTAAATTAATTATTCTGTAAGAATGAGAAGATCCTACATATGGATCCAATTGTGTCCAGTTCTGGGCCCTGCACTTCAAGAAAGATGTTGAGGTGTTGGAGCAAGTCCAGAGGAGGGCGACCAAGCTGGTAAAGGGTCTGGAGGGTCTGACCTACGAGGAACAGCTGAGGGAGCTGGGGTTGTTTAGCCTGGAGAAGAGGAGGCTCAGGGGTGTCCTTATTGAAGGGAGGTTGTAGTGAAGTGGGAGTTGGCCTCTTCTCCCGGGCAGCTAGCGATAGGACAAGAGGACACAGCCTCAAGCTTCGCCAGGGGAGGTTCAGGTTGGACATTAGGAAGAATTTCTTCTCAGAAAGGGTCATTCGACATTGGAACGGGGTGCCCAGGGAGGTGGTGGAGTCACCATCTCTGGCTGTGTTTAAGAAAAGACTGGACATGGCACTTAGTGCCATGGTCTAGTTGACAGGGTGGTGTCAGGGCAACGGTTGGACTTGATGATCCCTGAGGTCTCTTCCAACCTGATTGATTCTGTGATTCTGTATGGCTTGTTGTTTCCAAAATTATGGTCTCTTCCTTAACTGCATGCTGTGTTATATAGGTTGATTTTCCCTTCTTCAGCATTGCTGTGACTTAGATAAACCCTTCTCTTGAACTCTATGTAGAACCCACTCAGTAAAGGTTTCTGTTAAAATCGCTATCAGAGAATAAATGTCTACCAGGACTAGATGACATCCGTGGTCTTTCATGGAGGTGTCAGTGCAGTGGAATATGTTTGGTAAAGTGTGTGTGCACCCCTTTCCTCTGGTAAAAAGAAGCTGGTATCTGTTGAAGATTTTGAAATATCAATGTTAGTAAAAGCCTGTAATCAACTGTCCTCCTCATCAGGGGAGCTAAGATCTGATATTTCTATTGTTAACAGAGATTCTCCTTTAATAGTTGCAGGTCTTATGTTTTTTCATAATGTCATTCAATTTTCAATTTACTTTAATTTATCCCATGTAGCTTTTGGCACCTCACTGAGGTAAGCCAGGCTCAGTGGAAGAAGAGAGAAAGGCAGCTCAGGGGTGTGAATCTTAATGCACTAGCACAAAACCCAAGGAACCTAAGTTGTAGGGCACCTAGATTGCTAACTCATTCACTTTGGTTACATGTCTAAGATTAAATGGGATGAATCACTCTCAGTCAGGTTAAAGTCAGTGTAGATATAAACCCACTTCACCACTCCCTGGCATACTGGGGTGTCATGCACTAAGCTGATGTGAAATGCTATCAGCCCTGAAGAGTGGGTGGTTTATAGATATTCTATACTCTGAAGCACTGTATGGAACAGCAGCCTGATGCACTGTGCCAGATTTACATATTTCTGAGGAAGGTCAACATTCCTGGCCTTTCCGGGTTTGGAACCCACTTGAATAATAACTATTTAATATAAAAATTTTGGTTTTAAATTACTTCTGTGTGATTTCTTTCTTCAACAGAGTCCACAATGAAAAACTTCAGTAAGATATTAATTGTGTTAAAATGAACTCTGGCTTATTAAAATATTTAGTAATCCAAAGAATGTTCTAGAAGAGCAGCTTGAAACTCTGATAATAGTCTGTGTCACATCAGCAATGCTGTATGTGTACTGTGGTATAGGAAAAGCATGGGGCTTCTGGTGAACGTATTTAACTTGCAATATTAGATGAATAATTAATCTAAACTTCTCTTAAAGAGAGATGCAAGGCATAACCTGAAAAATGTGACAAGCAGTAAAGCAAATCTTTGATATATGAGGATATGAAAAAGTCTGGTAGACAAAGTGTATAATAAGGTCCTTTTATTTACAGTAAAGTGACTTTTTATTGTCTATAATTTTCCCCTTTAATTGTTCACAATGGAGGAGTTAATGTTCGAGAGAGGAGTTCCAATTAGCTCACATGAAAAAGTCAGAAAGAGAGTTTGTCTCCAGAAAGGTGTATCACTATCCTGCAGTTCCTGCAATTCAGCATAGTGTCAGCCACATGTCTCCTGAAGTCTCAAATCAGCTTACCGCAAACACATCTACCGCAGTCTTACAACAAATCATTGAGGAAGCAAATTTATGCGATAGTGATTGACTGTTACACAATTAAATGTGATGGCATGAGGTATCAGAGTAACATGGAAAATTTGTCCATTGCTATATGTTATGTAAGGGATGATTCATCCTTGAAAATATCTCAGAGAAGAGGTGCAACTCAATCATCTTCATGCCAACTGCACCTCTGACATGATAATTGCTCCTTTGAAAGCAGCTGAGTTCTTTTCTAGTGGCATCATTAATTTGTGCTATTATAAGGCCAGTATGAAATTTATGAAGACGAGTTGGCATATAAATACACGTCCAGAAGGAATGTGAAAAGGAAATACATTGAAGTATGCATGATTTCAGGCATCTATTTCATTGAGTGGGGCATGTCTTGAAAAGAACATTTATGAAAATGTTCCAAATGGTGATTGCTGGGGCAATGGTGGTTTTTTTTAATTTTTTAAATGTTTTATTGGTTGCTGTCATTGGCATGACGATAAGGAAGAAAATGAAGAAATGTGAAAGAAGCAGCACGTAACTGACAGCCCATCTTTTCTAACATAGATAAATACATTTACTATTCTAATATCCTATAATATATTGTTACAATGGGAATTTCAGTTGGTTCATCCTTTCACACACTTGGAGATGGTGAATTTGAATAGTCTTTGTTGGAACAGAACATTGCAAGCAACCAGCATGCAGTCTGTTTTCATGACCAGGCAGAGATTTGACCTTGTAAAGTCTGTAGCTGCACTACAGTTTGTGACCCCAGCATAGATCTGTAATGGAAATGTGCTGGAAAACGCAAACAACTGTTTCACCAGTTGTTTGTTTGATTGCAACATCCTTATGAAGTTTTCCTGCTCTGCTGGTTAGTCACTTTAAGATTACCCTGTCAGAGACTGGAAATAGAAGAAACAGTATCCGATAGAAAGCTTTAAGTTACTAATGCTGACAAAGTTTTATAAATGTGTCGGAGAATCCCATGACCTACTCACAGAAAACCTATGAGAGAGAGAAAAGTCACCCTGTTTGAAGTGTCAGGAAAAAAAATGTAAAACCCAGAGAAATTCCAGTTAGGTTTTGAAGTTCACAAGATTGTGCCTGGGTCTCAGGTGGACCTGCTGTATGAAGCTGAATTGTAGCCTAACAAAACAAAGCTGTACTGCATGAGTACCACACTAATTGGCATTATCTATTTATCATTGCTTGCAAGGGCTTTTGTTTTCAAGAGATGTTCTGAACTCTGATTAGAATCAGTGCTAGAAATAGGGGAGAATAGGCATCAGTAATGTTTCATCCACACTCTTTTTCTTTAAGGACATAAGACAGAGTAAGAAAAAATTTTCACACCGTTTTTGCATCCTGCTGGAGTATCGCTGAACCTTTTCCATCTTGAGTGCTGTGGGCATCACCAATAAACCTTTTCAGTCATTTAGACTAACAAAGCTTCTTGCATGGGTCAGAAAGACCAGGCAACAGATGCTGCAGAGATAACTTGGAATGGGTTCCTCACAAAACAGTGAAAAAGTTTAGGAGCCACAAAGGAGAAGTGGTGAGGAGACAGCTACCTCCTTGTTCAGTGCATGGGCGTGGATGAGTCAAACGAACACACAGCAGGAAGTTGGCTCCTAATTTTCCCAGCGCACAGGCTTGCATTTATTAGCAATTCCTCCTCACTTTTGTGCAGGCACCAGGTCCACGCTGTTTAGCTGGCTGCTGGCAGGATGGTAAGTTGGGACAGGGAGAGAAGGGTTGAAGAGGGGAGTGCAGGAGCCCTTACTCCGGGCTGGTGGCACGGCATTGTCAGAAGTGAGTAGCTGGCACTGCAGACACTTGCGAGCAGGGGAGAGAGCACATGCTTCTCTCGTGGCTCCCTTTGATGCCTGGATCAGATCCTCTCTTGGACCAGCAAACTCTAACACCTCTTCTGAAATCAGCTCCAATTGGTGATGAGCTACATCTGGCCTGTGAAATGAAAATAGCAAAACCTTTGATTGAGTCCAAGTTAAGTGGATCTTCATCATCTGCTCAGTCAACTTCTGCCAAGATGAATGATACTATGACAGTATTCTAATAATTTCTGAGGTGGATTCCCTCCTTTTTTCATCCATCTGAAAAGAACAACCCTCAAACACTTGGAAAATTTACTGCTCTGTGAGGGAGGAATTTTGCTCTTCATTTCAAATACATCTGTGGCATTTCACAGACTAAAATGGAGTGCTATGTGTGAGCCTGATTCAACAAAAAAATACAGACCCTGGTGTTAAAAGGGAGATCAGATTTTTTTGTTATGTCATAATGCCTGCTTTTACATCATTTATGTTTCAGTGTTTTTCCTATAAGCATTTGTTATATTTGACAGGACTTTGATATTCTCTTTTCAAAGAGCTTTATCTGTGCATAAACTAGCCTAACTCACAGAAAGAATGGTTTCCCTTTGCCACCTCTACCACAAGGCAAATAAAAACATGCCTTTACTAATACGTTCCCAGCTGAGGTCATCAAACACACACAAACCTTAGCATGTAGAGGGCAGCTGTATAACGATAGTTTGTGCTATTCTGCAAATTTGTTGGAAAGCATTAGATTTCTGTACTTACCTTACAGCGCGTTGACTCTCTGAGTGCTGAAGATAACTATTAAATGACTCCAACATAATTTTCCATGTATCAGTCTTTCGATACATGAGAAGATATTCAGCAGCCATGCAAAGCAGACACCTGAGGCTTGGTTGCCACGGTGCCTGTCCGTGGCATGCACAGAGCACAACAGGACTCTGCTCCCCTCCTGGCCTTTCAGTTTCAGTGTAGGTCCTAGTATTTTTCTAAATGAGGTACCCAGATATCTACATAGGGATAGGAAAACTCTGCTACCTCCTAGATATGAGAGGGTGAAACCCCCTAAAATCCAAACTTGTGTCTGGACTCCAGCATCAGTGGACTTTTCATCTTCTCCAGGTCTGCAGAGCATGGAGAGAGCATTTGCTTCACAACACACAATTCACTAAGTTAGAGCAAGACAAAAGTTGTCTCTCTGTTGGAGAGCAGCGTAGGGGAAAGGGACCTGGGGGTCCTAGTGGACAACAGGATGACCATGAGCCAGCAGTGTGCCCTTGTGGCCAAGAAGGCCAATGGCATCCTGGGGTGTATTAGAAGGGGTGTGGTTAGCAGGTCAAGAGAGGTTCTCCTCCCCCTCTACTCTGCCCTGGTGAGGCCGCATCTGGAATATTGTGTCCAGTTCTGGGCCCCTCAGTTCAAGAAGGACAGGGAACTGCTAGAGAGAGTCCAGCGCAGAGCCACGAAGATGATTAAGGGGGTGGAACATCTCCCTTATGAGGAGAGGCTGAGGGAGCTGGGTCTCTTTATCTTGGAGAAGAGGAGACTGAGGGGTGACCTCATTAATGTTTATAAATATGTAAAGGGCAAGTGTCAAGAGGATGGAGCCAGGCTCTTCTCAGTGACATCCCTTGACAGGACAAGGGGCAATGGGTGCAAGCTGGAGCACAGGAGTGAAAAGCAAATTCTGTGAAAAGCCATGAGACGCCAAGCAAAGCAGTTCGGCTGGCTTTTTGCCATGGAGCCATGATAAGACCTAGTTTATCTCAGCTCCCCGCTTTACTGAAAATGAAGAGTTTTACTCTCCTGCAAACCAGCAGTTGAGCTGGCATTTCCCTTTCTCCCTCTCCCTCACAGTATGATGTCTGCCCTGACTAATTAAGCACTAGCAGCTCTTTCCTGACATAGGAGAGAAGAATAATCACAGAATCACAGAATCACAGAATGTTAGAGATTGGAAGGGACCTCGAAAGATCATCTAGTCCAATCCCCCTGCCGGAGCAGGATTGCCTAGACCATATCACACAGGAACGTGTCCAGGCGGGTTTTGAATGTCTCCAGAGAAGGAGACTCCACAACCTCTCTGGACAGCCTGTTCCAGTGTTCGGTCACCCTCACCGTAAAGAAGTTTTTCCTCTTATAAGTGGAACCTCCTGTGTTCCAGCTTGCACCCATTGCCCCTTGTCCTGTCAAGGGATGTCACTGAGAAGACCCTGGCTCCATCCTCTTGACACTTGCCCTTTACATATTTATAAACATTAATGAGGTCACCCCTCAGTCTCCTCTTCTCCAAGATAAAGAGACCCAGCTCCCTCAGCCTCTCCTCATAAGGGAGATGTTCCACTCCCTTAATCATCTTTGTGGCTCTGCGCTGGACTCTCTCTAGCAGTTCCCTGTCCTTCTTGAACTGAGGGGCCCAGAACTGGACACAATATTCCAGATGCGGCCTCACCAGGGCAGAGTAGAGGGGGAGGAGAACCTCTCTTGACCTGCTAACCACACCCCTTCTAATACACCCCAGGATGCCATTGGCCTTCTTGGCCACAAGGGCACACTGTTGGCTCATGGTCATCCTGCTGTCCACTAGGACCCCCAGGTCCCTTTCCCCTACGCTGGTCTCCAACAGGTCTGCCCCCAACTTGTACTGGTACACGGGGTTGTTCTTGCCCAGATGCAGGACTCTACACTTGCCCTTGTTATATTTCATTAAATTTCTCCCCGCCCAACTCTCCAGCCTGTCCAGGTCTCTCTGAATGGCTGCGCAGCCTTCCCATGTGTCAGCCACTCCTCCCAGTTTTGTGTCATCAGCGAACTTGCTGACAGCGCACTCTATTCCCTCATCCAAGTCATTAATGAATATATTGAATAGTACTGGTCCTAGTACCGACCCTTGAGGGACTCCGCTAGACACAGGCCTCCAACTGGACTCTGTCCCATTGACCACCACTCTCTGGCTTCTTTCCTTCAGCCAGTTCACAATCCACCTCACTACCCGATCATCCAGACCACACTTCCTCAGTTTAGCTGCGAGGAGGCTGTGGGAGACCGTGTCAAACGCTTTACTGAAATCGAGATAGACCACATCCACAGCTTTACCATCATCTATCCACCGGGTTACATCCTCATAAAAGGCTATCAAGTTGGTTAAGCATGACTTCCCGTTGGTGAAGCCATGCTGAGTGACCCTAATGATCCCCCTATCCTTGATGTGCCTAGAGATAGCACCAAGAACAAGTTGTTCCATCACCTTTCCGGGGATGGAGGTGAGGCTGACCGGTCTATAGTTACCCGGGTCCTCCTTCTTGCCCTTTTTGAAGACTGGAGTGACATTCGCTTTCCTCCAGTCCTCAGGCACCTCTCCCGTTGCCCACGACTTAGCAAAGATGATGGAGAGTGGCCTAGCAATGACTTCCGCCAGCTCCCTCAGCACCCGCGGGTGCATCCCATCAGGGCCCATGGATTTATAGACGTCCAGATTGCTTAATTGGTCCCTGACCCAGCCCTCATCTACCAAGACAGATTCCTCCTTTATCCTGACTTCTTCTGGGGCCTCAGGGGTCCGGGGCTCCTCAGGACAGCCTCCAACAGTATAGACAGAGGCAAAGAAGGCATTCAGTAACTCTGCCTTCTTTTTATCCTCTGTCTCCAGGACCCCCACCTCATTCATCAGTGGGCCTACATTGCCTCTAGTGTTGGCTTTACCTGCAATGTATTTGAAGAAGCCCTTTCTGTTGTCCTTGACCTCTCTAGCAAGGTTTAATTCCAAGGAGGCCTTAGCTTTCCTAGTTGCCTCCCTACATCCTCTGACAACAGACTTATATTCCTCCCAACTGGCCAGCCCCTCCTTCCATGATCAAATGCTTTATAATATGTATAATATATGATAATTACATAATATATGATAAATACAGCATAATATGATAATGCTGTATCCTGTCACAGATTTCAGTAACGGCGTGTTTCTTTTCCCTGCATCAAACAAAATCATGTTAAGCTTTGTTTTCCTTCAGCTGGTATGTAAGAGATCAGAGGAGATGTCTGATATTCTAAATACCACTTTTGGCACTATCTTCCCCCCTTATCCAGCCTCTCACTGGATTTAATTCCTCTGTTTTCCTCTCTCTTTTTTCTTCTGTCTTCCCTTTTCTTTACACTTTCTCTTTGTGTTCACTCTTTCTTCATCTCTTACCTGATTACCTTCACCTTCTCCAGACCCACCTGCTGGCCCTATCTCTCTGACATGATTTCTGAGGTGCTGCTGGCTGTCCCTCTCCTGTGGTGACTACAGCGATACGCTTTATTTACTTCCTCCTGCCCCGAAGGCAGACTGCATCCAGTTTTCAGGGTTGTGCTATTCCCTTTCAAAGACGCCTTCCTGCCGCCACGTGTCAGCATTTCTCCTGGATCATGGTGCTTTTTTTAATGCCGTGAGCTGAGATGCCACCTCACCAGAGGGTGTACAGTTATTTAGTGTTTTTAGATTTGATCCAAACTGCTTTTAGGATTTTGGGGTCCAGTTGGTGGGTTTGAAGATGTGGATAAATGCTTTGAAGAAAGGAATGATAGTTTTGAACAAATTAGATTCTTGTCAAGCTGTAACCGACTATACTGAAGTCTCCAGCAATGGCCACAGAAAAGACGACTTTCTAAATTCCTTCTTTTCCTGAGTATGGTCTTCAAGAAGTCTGAAACAATGGTATAGATAGATGGTTAAATAAATAGTTATGCATTACATTTTGTTATGGAAAGGGATAATACAGAGTGTTTTATCACTGGGATTATTCAGAGCCAGATTTTGGAGGGAAAGACTAGTGATTAGTCTCAGTTTAATCGCTAGTGGGAGACAGTTCACATTACCAAATGATTTGATGTTTCAGCACAAATGACAAACTGTGTTCAGAGAGGTCCAAGACTCTGCCAGCATGGCTGCAGAATAAATCACCTTTCCTCTTTATAGTAGATTGAGTTGTCCTTCCAAATCAGGGTTAAGGTCATTGGCAGGGCAGTCTGAGAATGAGAGCATCTGTCTGAAATATACCTGGACTGCCGATGTATTCAGAAATTCAATTTCTGATGCTGCCAGTCCCTTGACCTTCACAAGCACACATGCTTACCAAAACATATGAAAAGAAAAAAAAAAAGAAAAAAAAAGCCTGGAGATTTTTATCTGACTTCAGCTTCAAACTCCTCCAAATGGACCACCAAGAGCTGTTGGATAGCATACAATACAGAGCCAAAAATAATCATGTGCTATGGAGAAAAAATAAATTCATTTTATCTTAATTCTAGCATATATGCTCTGTTTCCTTTCTTCATATGCACACACCACTCTGCCTGCAAATTATCTGAGGTCCCCTCACACTCCGTTGACGACAGCTAGACATTTTCTAAAGTCCTTGAGCAATCATGCCTTGGAGTAGATATACTGAAATTGCCTCACCAAAAAGACAAGCACGGGAGTCCTAAATACACATTTGAGCATTTTTTCCCCACAAGTTGACATTGGGAGGAATGCTTTGCATATGCTGGTGAAGTACAGGCTTCCAACTGCCTGGGGAGCCAGTGTCCCTTGCTGCCGAGCGGCGCTGGCCAGTCCTGGGGGGCTGCGGGGCTCCAGAGGGCCGTGCTCGTGGGGGCTACCTGCTTCAGCTCCGCACAGCAACAGTGAGAGCCATATGTGGAGCTGCAGGAAAACAGATGCTGTTTTTCCATTTGTGAAATCAAGTTGTTGGAAAGTAGTCAGCTTTCCGATGTACGAGAGAGAGCTCATCTGATCAACCTGCAGAGTCAGCGTGAGCTTTTTTTTTTTTTAAGAAATATTTGACCACATTTCTGTATTATTGGTGGCTGGAACAGTATAAGAAATAATGGTATGGAAATAATCAGCAGATAAATGGCGTTGATAATAGGCAATTTTTTGACAGCTGGAAATGGAGCTTGTGATTTTCATAAGCAAAGAGGGTGCACAACCTGGTTTTTGACTGCCAGATCTGCTTCCAGGCATACATCTTTAGATGTACAGTAGGTTTACTATAACGTCTTGATTTATTATATAACAGACATAACCACCCAGTTAGATTTCTTCTTATCCTCAAAAAAATTAATATTATTCCCCTAGAATAAAATGAAGACAGTGTCTTATTGTCAGATGAGCATCAAATATGTTTGTGTTAAACCTACACTAAATAGCTTTTAGTTTCTTATTACCAACTGAAATTAAGTGTGCTATGATACCAAATGCCTAATTCTACATCTTAAAAAAAAACAATTTATAATCCAAAGTGATTTTCTAAATCACTATGACATAGAGAAACATAACTTTATGTGATTTGTTGTCCTTTAAATATAGAATTTATTTTATCAGAAATGCAAACATTGAAAGTATCAGCTGGCACCAGTGGCTCCAGACTGATAAAAGGCATCTCTTTTATTACTCTTATTAACTGGACAGTTTAAGACACTAGAAACAAATAAAGAAGACACTGTAAAATAGCAAAGAGGAGTGTTATTTTACCAGGATTATGCTGTGTAAGAGAATGTGCCAAGATCTCTAGGATATTTTGTAAGCATTTTATGATCCTTCACGTTTCTTTGCAGCATATCTATTTTCCACTATTTCAGAGCTATGGGAGTCTGTCCTACCTTTAGCATCAAATCTACCTCTTCCCAGCAATATACCTCTTCTGTTGATTGTATAAAGAATTTAGGATATTAGTTACTCTGAATTACATCTTGGATGTCTCAAATAGATGGGGTAGGAAGTATGTAATCAGAAGTCAGACTCCAGCCTGAATTTGTATCAGAAGGCAAAAATTATTCTGAGACTCGGTCCAGAAGTTTTAGCTGCATGCAGACTTTGTCCATGTCTTTTGAATTTCTTGAATTAAATAAACTGTATCTCACTGTTGCAATGAAGTTCTTGTTAAAGGTGGGGATCACAGCCACATCAGTGCAGACATTTGTGTTCAAACATGGACTCTTGTACAAATCATAAAAGATGCAATAGTTTGGCTTACTTTGTCTTGACTCCTGACCAACGATATTATACAGTTTATATAAATTAGGTAAATTCCATGGTAGTGGCTGGCACCAATAGTCTTCTAGCACAATAACAACTTCAGCAGGAAGGTTGAAGATCATCTTTGCAGGGAAGGGAGAACATTCTCTGGAGCTGATCTGCGACCAGCAGCAAAGCTCTCCAAGGATTTAAAGAGCATCAAACCCAACTCCTTGCATTCAGAGAGCAAGGCACTTCTCACTGACTTTGCTTCCTCTGACCAGCAATAAGTGTACTCTGGGGAGGTCTGTATGGCATTGTATGCGAGTTGATCTATTTGAATCTCTTGAATACACACACACGCAATCATGCCTGGAACTAAACAAGATACCGTGTGGAGGCACAGAGATAGGATATATAATACGTATTGTATATCACCATACTTGTTACTTTTAAAAATAAAAAAGTATCGTATAGCTTCACACTTTAGGGAAAGGAGAAGAAAACAAACAGCACATCAGACATGCTGCTTTGTGTGCTGTTGGATGCTGGTCAGCTGTTAAGATGAAGAAAGCAGTACAAGAATATAGAGCGACAAGAAGCATCTACAGCCGAGATTTCTTCAGCTGCACATTCCTACGGCTCCAAAAGCAAATCACCCCTGTTCTTGTGATTTTCAGTGGCTTTGTCAAATCAGAAGGAAATGCAAACTGAATATTCAGAAATGTTTTCTTACAAGTGATACACCTTCATCCAAACTCTCAGCTTTTCCACTTCAGTCATTTAAGAATTTGATGAAATTAAGAAATGTGATTAGAAATGGAAGAAATGTAATGCATATATTTGCCTTAAAAAAGCAATTTCAGGCATAGGCTAAATGGCTAAAAAATCAAACTAAAAGAAAAAAAAAAGTACTAGCCTGGACAAATAAAATGTTATGGAAGAAAGCTTCTGAAACTCTGTGTAACTCTATGTTTTTTCATTCTTTAGCAAATGGTAGGAACACTGTTGTAGTCAATGCACATGAATGGCCAAACTTCAGACCTCAAAGACCTTACAGAATTTTGCTTGATTTTTTTCTTTCATCCGGAATGCCTACACCTCTGAAAGTGGAGGCAGAGGTACAAAAAAATTTCATACCAAAATTTGCACCCCAAAATTTCATAACTTATTTATGTAGCTAAAGGATGATTTGTATAAAGAAGCTATAGAAAATTGAGAGAGTGTGGATTTGAAAAGCAATGGTAGTTCTGCATAAGGTCTCTAGTTAGCTGCATTTATTTTTGGAAGAATAGCTTTCTACAGCTGTTTAAGCCACCTTGAAAACTGTGTACTGAAGTTCTATATATGCATAAGTCTCTGCTTATTTGTTCAACTAGAGTTCATAAAAGCATCCAGACTTTATTTATGTATTCAAACTCATGGAAATGCTAAGTCAATGGAGGTTCACCCACCAGTATTTTTCATATACATAATTCATGCTCAGTGAAACACGAAAACCTCAGCCAACATGGCTGCAAATCTGGTCATCAGTTTGGTTACACAGAGTTCAGGCGAAACATGAACCAGCCACTTGCAGCGTAAGATGCATTTTTCCCTTGACAGTGTGTTCAGCGCTCACTTAAAGGACAACCCATCTGTCGCAGCAAAGTGCAGTGGTGGATCCACTCGTGTAAGTCCCTTTCTGTACTCCCAGACATTGAGTTACGTTGAGTCAATACCAGTTTTACCTAACCCTATGCCCAGCTCCATGTGTGACTGCCTGAATGTGCAAACTCATCTGGGGTGTGATGTGTGTCGTATGAGAGACTGGGTGAAATGCGCTGCCCTGCTTTTACCCACGTCACTTTAAAAAGGGCTTCTTTTGCTAGGTGGCAATTCTGTTTTACATGATAAAATATCTGTGGAAATTTTGGAAATGTGGAGAATTGGCTCATAAATAAGGTTCACAGATCAGTAATTTTTTCTCAAAACATACCCTTATCTCAGAGTCCAAATCTTTCTTCCTTTTCAGCAGTTGCAGATTTTGTAGCTTCTAAATGAAATTGTGTCCATCCTCAAAATATGTAAGAAGAATTTAAGCTATCCCATGAATGAGTAGCTACCCTTGTGTCAGACTGGGCTAGATGCGGTAGGTAGAACTGCTCTGTCAGAGCACACCTCTGTGAGCAGTCAGTGCCAAGTTACTCCTGATGATTAATTCTGACTTACAGAAAAATTCTTGGCCTTGACTGTAACTCTTAGATTTTGTTTTTTATTGTTGCATGTGCATGGGGTTGGGTTTTTTTGTTTTTCTGTTTTAACTTTACATCATGTTGATTTGGTATTTTTTTTAATCTAATAAGGAATAAAGGAAAAACAGTTTGAATCATGTGCCCTGTTGTGGGGACCAAGTTAATTAAAATCCTGATGTATATATACAGCTGATACTCCTCACCCTAATGAAGAACATTAATTCTAGAACATGTGTGGCTGTAGTCACATTGCTACAAATTACTGGACTCTTTCCTTTATCTGTTTCCAAGAAAGTCTCCCCCGGTTAGTTAGGAAAAAAGAAAAATATGATGCCTTAGTTCTAAGCAGCATAAATTACATGCATCAATCAGAGGAAGCTTAAATTAAAATACACATTTGGCAAACAAATATGAATATGTTGATCTCATCTGTGAATCAAAATGATTTAATGCCAGTACTGACCCCCCACTGATCAACATGAAGGTCACTGCAAACTGCTTGATTCTCATTGAGAAATGTTGTCGTGTCTGTTAAAGATGCAGTTTTATACATTCCCTAATGCTCAATCTAATCGGTACTTCCAATGTAGCAGAATTGATTTATTTTAGAAAGAAAATATAGAATTCATTTTTTTTTATTTATGTAATCCAAACCAGATAGCTAAATTAAAATGTTAAAAAAATACATGTGGTTTATGGGTCTGGGCTGAAGGTTTTCCAATGTGTTTATGATGTTTTCCAGTCTAGAGGAATACTATTTGTTAAATAGAACGCTACACCTTTCAGATACTAAGCGATCATAAATCAATCTTCCCTTATCATCCCGTTCATGCTTTCTGATTATAGGAATACCTGATTGCTTAACTAAATTATGAGGTGAAATGTTGCTATGAATGGATAATCCAAGGCCAGTGGGGTTGTCATTGCCCTCAAAGGTCTCAAGCAAAAAAATGAGTAGGACAGTGGTCTTACTGAAACTTGAACCATTTTTTGCCTTTTATAATGTCTTTGCCTGCAGTTCAAACATCTTCAAAGCAGAGCTGGAGAAACTCAGCATGTCCCCAAGGTAGATAGCTCAGGGGAAGCAGAAGGGCCACGCTGTGGTGCAATGGTACACAGGCTCATCAGCTCCTGTCACTGGGTTTCAGTGCAGTCCCCAGTGGGAGCAGAAGCACCAGAGAACATCAGGTTCCATCTGTGGGGGCAAAGTGCCCAGAGAGACAAAGAGGAGGAGTTTGGTCCAGGAAATATTTCTTCTTTCATCAGACTCAGTGGATATAATCCAGGAGGTTTAGATACATTCATGCATGTGTGGAAATGGGGTTTTCTCATAGGTATGAATGTTTTTGCATTGTCGTTTGTGAAGAATTGCACTTCCTAAATAAACATTGCACACCTCTGTAACTGAGGACTACAGCAGTGGTGAAAGCCAGCTGCTCAGTTCTGCTAAAAAACAGAGTCCTTTGTGGTTACAGTGTGAAATTATGACTTCCAATATCCAAGACTAAACATTTTTCTTTCATAGGTAATCCTTGCCAGTCTCTATACTTAGAATTTTTTTCCGTCAGTGGATTTTTGCTATTTATTTCCCTCCTCTTCTCCATGTGGAGCTGACATGTTCTCCATGGACATTCAATAATCAGGTCTTCCTTTCTAAAGCTCCCAGTAGTCCACCTGCAGTGTGAAAATCTTTTAGAGCATACTCCAATGTAAACTGTCTACTGGGAAAAAGCAGCAAGAAACAGCTTAAAGATGCATTTTGACAGGAACAGATCAGATGTTCACTAAGGAGAAAAATCCTTTTGAAATTATTGTACACCTTGAACAAACCTTAATTTGTGAATCTTTGGAATTTGGATGAGAAGAAACAAGAATTCACTCATCTTTTTGCTTAATAAAATAAAAACACCAAAATCTTGTGCTACTTTAACATTCCAGTGCAAGCCACGAATGAGCTGTTGGCATCTTGGAGTTCATTTAGGTCTCACTGGTCTCACTGAAATTCTCAAATGAAGTATTGCAGAACAATGCTTTACTGAGGGATGATACTTTTCTGCTCTCCCTACCACATAAACACACACTATATAATGTAATAAACCACAAAATTATGAGAACTGCAATTTATCACACATCTTTGATTACCTTCTCTACCTCTTATTTGCAGTCTTACGTAGTTTCTTTCATTGGTCCAGCAGTCAAAAATCCCTGAGCAGCCACATGTGGCTTCTATTATCAATTGTGAGCAATTGGATATAGAAATATTTTGCCTCTGTCTATACAGAGACAATTTTGTCATTCATCAGCCCTGCACACCTGTACTTAGAAGTTAAGCTGAATGGCCTCTGTTCAAGTGAGGCATCCCTCAGTTCTAGGGATTAAAAACACTAAAGTTTGGTTTTAAAGTTGGAGAGCAGGTAACTGGCTCTCAGGGTGGTCTCAGATACTTGCTTTTAAACCAAGGCATGTTGGGATAGCAAGCCACGGCAACAGTGGCCTGGATTGCTAGAAAGGCCATTGTAGATAGATACACCTCAGCAAGAAGGAGAGGAAGTAGATACACATGATATGCAAGGCTGTTCTGCACTTTGGGGCAGAAAGACTTTTTCAATGACGAAATCAAACAAGAGAATCCACCTGTTATGACAGAAGGAAGTATGACATTGTTAGATCACTCCCCCACACCTCAAGTTTCTTCATATCAAAGCCTGCTGAGACATAGCAAATATCACCTTACCTCAGTGCCTCAGAAAACTTCAATGTCTATAAGTTCTAACATTTTCGACAAACTGGAAGGTCATGAAATTTATGTAAAGGAACAGTTTCCTGATCTCAGTTTTGATTAAAAAAAGCTATCATAAATGTATATAATGCTCTTTCCAGCTCCATATTTTCAAAGCAAAGTTTCCCCATCACCAAGCTGTCAGAAAAATTTGGGCATTGATTGTTTGCTAGAAGTCATGCACAGTTGTTTGTATGGAGTCTCTTTGGTTCAAACCAATCCTACGTCTAATTTTGGGGAGTGAGCAGGTCTCACTGTTCACCAGCATTCATGAGTGATTGACTTCAAATGAAGTGTGAAGACACAAAACCAACTCTAACAGGCTGAGGCTTAGAGGATGGTATGAACACAGCCATCTTCTCTGCTGCAGCATCTACAGAGCCAAGCAAAGAAGCAGAGCTGACTAACTTAAACCATTTTTTTTCTTTGAAAACTTTATTTCCCCGCTCTGAAGAAGACAGCTGATCTGACAGAGCATCCCTGATAGGATGATGCTGGAGCAGATACTGGTCCTTCTGCAATCTGTGATGGAGTTCAGTGCAGTCACACACACAACTAGACAATCCACAAAATCTGACCACTGAAAGTGAAATAACCCCTTGGATGATACTTGTAGAAAACTAGGGCCTTTGCCACTGCTTTCACTTTAACCAGTATCAGTACAAGATTAGCATAGGAATGTTATTACTCTTGAAGTTTAAGATGAAAATGCCAGGAGCCAGAGACATCATTTCAGTGTACAGGCGAAAATAGAAGAGAGAAAAGACAATGGCAAGTCAGTACTAGCTTGCAAATGGGGAATGATGTTGTTAGTGACTTTGCTTCATGAAATTCTGTATCCTTGTCAAAAGTAAAATTATTGTAATATCAAACGTCTCTACTTTGTATCTGCTACAATATGAGAAAGGGAAGGAGCCTTTCCCCCACATAATTTTAATTTCTCTCAAAAGATTCTGATTTAGCCATTGTTTTCTTTTTAGTCAAATTTAAGACTTCTCTTTGAAAGCAAATTTTTTAGCTTTATTTGCAAGAGGAAGAAGAAAGGCAGATTTTATCTGGTATGACACCAGATGGGGGTCCTGGAGACAGAGGATAAAAAGAAGGCGGAGTTACTGAATGCCTTCTTTGCCTCTGTCTATACTGTTGGAGGCTGTCCTGAGGAGCCCCGGACCCCTGAGGCCTCAGAAGAAGTCAGGATAGAGGAGGAATCTGTCCTGGTTGATGAGGGCTGGGTCAGGGACCAATTAAGCAACCTGGACATCCATAAATCCATGGGCCCTGATGGGATGCACCCGCGGGTGCTGAGGGAGCTGGCGGAAGTCATTGCTAGGCCACTCTCCATCATCTTTGCTAAGTCGTGGGCAACGGGAGAGGTGCCTGAGGACTGGAGGAAAGCGAATGTCACTCCAGTCTTCAAAAAGGGCAAGAAGGAGGACCCGGGTAACTATAGACCGGTCAGCCTCACCTCCATCCCTGGAAAGGTGATGGAGCAACTTGTTCTTGGTGCTATCTCTAGGCACATCAAGGATAGGGGGATCATTAGGGGCACTCAGCATGGCTTCACCAACGGGAAGTCATGCTCAACCAACTTGATAGCCTTTTATGAGGATGTTACCCGGTGGATAGATGATGGTAAAGCTGTGGATGTGGTCTATCTCAATTTCAGTAAAGCGTTTGACACGGTCTCCCACAGCCTCCTCGCAGCTAAACTGAGGAAGTGTGGTCTGGATGATCGGGTAGTGAGGTGGATTGTAAACTGGCTGAAGGAAAGAAGCCAGAGAGTAGTGGTCAGTGGGACAGAGTCCAGTTGGAGGTCTGTCTCTAGCGGAGTCCCTCAAGGGTCGGTTCTGGGACCAGTTCTATTCAGTATATTCATTAATGACTTGGATGAGGGATTAGAGTGCGCTGTCAGCAAATTCGCTGATGACACAAAACTGGGAGGAGTGGCTGACACATGGGAAGGCTGCGCAGCCATTCAGAGAGACCTAGACAGGCTGGAGAGTTGGGCGGGGAGAAATTTAATGAAATATAACAAGGGCAAGTGTAGAGTCCTGCATCTGGGCAAGAACAACCCCATGTACCAGTACAAGTTGGGGGCAGAGCTGTTGGAGACCAGCGTAGGGGAAAGGGACCTGGGGGTCCTAGTGGACAGCAGGATGACCATGAGCCAGCAGTGTGCCCTTGTGGCCAAGAAGGCCAATGGCATCCTGGGGTGTATTGGAAGGGGTGTGGTCAGCAGGTGGAGAGAGGTTCTCCTCCCCCTCTACTCTGCCCTGGTGAGGCCGCATTGGGAGTATTGTGTCCAGTTCTGGGCCCCTCAGTTCAAGAAGGACAGGGAACTGCTAGAGAGAGTCCAGCGCAGAGCCACGAAGATGATTAAGGGAGTGGAACATCTCCCTTATGAGGAGAGGCTGAGGGAGCTGGGTCTCTTTAGCTTGGAGAAGAGGAGACTGAGGGGTGACCTCATTAATGTTTATAAATATGTAAAGGGCAAGTGTCAAGAGGATGGAGCCAGGCTCTTCTCAGTGACATCCCTTGACAGGACAAGGGGCAATGGGTGCAAGCTGGAACACAGGAGGTTCCACTTAAATTTGAGGAAAAACTTCTTTACTGTAAGGGTGACTGAACACTGGAACAGGCTGCCCAGAGAGGTTGTGGAGTCTCCTTCTCTGGAGACATTCAAAACCCGCCTGGACGCGTTCCTGTGTGATATGGTCTAGGCAATCCTGCCCCGGCAGGGGGATTGGACTAGATGATCTTTCGAGGTCCCTTCCAATCCCTGACATTCTGTGATTCTGTGATTCTGTGACACACTGATCACTTCTTGTTGAACAAGTGCATCAAAACATCATACTAAGATCTTTTTACTCAATAAGTTCGCTTTTGGATGAGTTTCGAACTGCCTTCTCTTTTCTGTCATTCATGGGTTTAGTCAAGACAGACTAATTCCTCACAAAAAAAACATTATAACTTGCAACATTGATGGATATTTATTTATCAGTAAAGAGGAACATTGCTCTTTTAATATATGCAGATTAGCTCCTAACTGATAAACAATTTCCCAGCTATGCAGCTAGAACTGCTTCATCAGAAACAGATATATGTGTTTGAGTGAGTTGACCTTCATCTATTGATCGAGGTCAGTTGGCAAGATCTTAAGTAATAACATTCTTGGCTTTGCACATCACTTTCATATTGATAGTGTGGAATTGTTTCCAAGTCCAATACATATCTGCTGGTGAAATACGGGAACATATGAGTTTAGTCAGTCACACCCAAAATATTGTGGAAACTAGAAGCAACATATGTACTTCCTTGAATTTCTCCGACTGGTATGGAGCATTTGGAAATGCAGCCACTCTTTGGATAGGCACTTGCTCAGTATCTAGCTAGCTTGTGGCATCCCCTGTTACAATCTGGAAATTGCTTAAACCATTGGGGAAAATCAGCTGGTTCAGTGACAACACAAAACAAAACAAGTCTCCCAGTTAAAATTTCATCCCCAAACCTTTTAAAATGTCTCTGTTAAAACTAGAAAGGCAAAATGAACTTGTCTTCCTAAATGCTTTAGAAAGAACGAAATAGGACCACCCTTCTCTTGGGGCACAATGTGTCCTGCTAACAAGGGTTAGTTGTCTTCTGTCACCTTTGTCCTCAAACAGACTGTTCTACAGAGTGTTTTCTGTGAATTGCTGGGAAATAAACGATCCTTCAGTTTCCCACCTGGCACCCACACTGTGTGGTGGAAGAGGAATTACTGCTCACTGTAGAATCAACTTCTTAGACCTTGCTGTCTTTTAGCAGAACATCACCCTCCTTCTTTAAATACATAAAAGATATTTTTTATTTGTTCTAATCTCTCACTGAATACAAATCAGGGTAAATAGCTCTGCAATAGCTCTACAGCTAAGAACTATGTGTTTTGATCAGTTTTAACAGTGATGGTCTATAGACCTCAATTTCCTGTTCTGCAGTGCTAAAACTTAAGAAAATAAACCCCAAGGCTTAGTAAGTCTGGAAAAACTGACTACTCATGACTTGGATGGGCGTACGCTTTGCTGGGTAAAAAACTGGCTGAATGGCCAGGCCCAAAGGGTTGTCGTGAATGGAGTTAAATCCAGCTGTCAACCGGTCACAAGTGGTGTTCCCCAGGGCTGAGTGTTGGGGCCAGTTCTCTTTAATATCTTTATCAATGATCTGGATGAGGGGATCAAGTGCACCTTCAGTAAGTTTGCAGACAACACCAAGTTGGGCATGAGTGTTGATCTGCTTGAGGGTAGGAAGGCTCTGCAGAGGGATCTGGACAGATTGGATCGATGGGCCGAGGCCAGCTGTATGAGGTTCAACAAGGCTGTGTCGGGTCCTGCACTTGGGGCACAACAACCCCATGCAATGCTATAGGCTTGGGAAAGAGTGGGTGAAAGTTGCCTGGCAGAAAAGGACCTGGGGGTATTGGTGGACAGCTGGCTGAACATGAGCCAGCAGTGTGCCCATCTGGCCAAGAAGGCCAACAGCATGCTGGCTTGTATCAGAAATAGCGTGGCCAGCAGGACTCACCCTGTACTCGGCACTGGTGAGGCCACACCTTGAATGCTGTGTTCATTTTTGGGCCCCTCACTACAAGAAAGACATTGAGGTGCTGGAGCGAGTCCAAAGAAGGGCAACAAAGCTGGTGCAGGTTCTGGACAACAAGTCTTATGAGGAGCAGCTGAGGGAACTGGGGTTGTTTAGCCTAGAGAAAAGGAGGCTGAGGGGAAACCTTATCGCTCTCTACAACTACTTGAAAGAAGGTTGTAGCGACGTGGGTGTTTGTTAGTCTCTTCTCCCAGGTAACAAGCGATAGGAAGAAAGGAAATGGCCTCAAGTTGTGCCAGGGGAGGTTTAGATTGGATATTAGGAAAAATTTCTTCACCGAAAGGGTTATGAAGCATTGGAACAAGCTGCCCAGGGAAGTGGTGGAGTCACCATCCCTGAAGGTATTTAAAAGACGAGTAGATGTGGTGCTTAGGGACATGGTTTAGTGGTGGACTTGGCAGTGCTAGGTTAACAGTTGGACTTGATGATCTTAAAGGTCCTTTCCAACAAAAACGATTCTATGATTCTATTATTCTATAAAGTACTAAGAGGTCCCATGTACTCAGCATTTTGGTTTACACCTTCACTGTCGTGTAGTTCAAGGCTGTTCAAGACTGTGGCTTGCCTTTCTTTCTATGATTCTAAGTATCCTTTAATCAAATAAAATTGTCAGTATGAATCTACCTATGCTCGTGTAACCTTATAAAAATGTTTGATAGTAGGTTTCGGCACTGTGAAATCTAAAACTGCAGTACACTTTACATTTTGTAGGATAAATTTGATACATCAGTGTGTTTGTTTCTTCTTTACTTATACCTTTTTTCTTCCTTTCTGTCTGTTTTACAGTGTTTTCTCATCCTTCTCTGTGTAACCCTCACCGTTTTAATTATCTGTCTGTTTTATAAAATCATGTCTAATTAGAAGATTTTAAATTCCTCATTACAGCATATTCTCATGCAGAACTTGAAATGGGAGTGATTATGAACTGTTCTAATAAGCAACAGATTTGTGCTCTTTAAAAGATTGGAATTGTTGTTTATATCTGTATGCACATTAGTTTACCTCAAGATGTGTTAGATTACATTAATTATCTTTGCATCTGCAACAGAGAACATTAACAATGGATGCAAACCTCATTCCTCTATTCCTCTGAATGTTTGAAAAGTTCTTTTTTTTTTCCTTGACAATATGTATCTGCTGTACAGGGAAATTTAAGAGGGACGAGCAGAGCTTGCTTCTGGAACCTGCAAGACCACTATTTTTCATTTTGCTGCAGACTAATTGTAAGTGTGACATCTTGTCTCAAGCAGCTTTGAGATACCATATTGTCAACCCATGCAACTTACCTGGACAGTATGGAAATGTTGAGTGCAGAGCAGAAGGGATAAATCCTATGAGGATTAGTTGATACCTTGAGGCAAAAAGGTTGACTTGCATGTGCTAGTCAAAATAATGGTAGATACTGTTTATGTACTTGTAAACACATAAATATTTATGGACTTTCAGCACTGATAGTGATGTATACAAAAAATAGATACTGTATGCAAATACTTGTCGGTAAATGATCTAGTTGGGTAACTTGGGAGGCCTATAGGGATGTTACCAGGTCATGTAGGGAGAAGATTAGAAGGGCCAAAGCTCAGTTAGAGCTTGATTTGGCTGCTACGGTCAAAGATAACAAAAAAAGTTTCTACAAAGACATCAACAGCAAAAGGAGGGTTAAGGAGAGCCTCCAAGACTTGCTGAATGAGGAGGGTAGTGTAGTGTCAGGGGATGAGGAAAAGGCAGAGGTGCTCAATGCCTTCTTTGCCTCGGTCTTTAATGTCAGGATCGGTTGTCCTCAGGAGACTCAGCCCCCAGAGCCTGAAGTTAGGGACGGGGAGCTGTGTGAACCCCCCGTAATCCAGGAGGAGATGGTTAGTGACCTGCTGTGCCAATTGGACACCCACAAGGCTATGGGCCCGGATGGGATTCACCCCAGAGTAATGAAGGAACTGGCAAATGAACTTGCCAAGCCACTCTCGATTATCTACCAGCAGTCCTAGTTAACTGAAGAAGTTCCAGCTGACTGGAAATTAGCAAATGTAACGCCCATCTACAAGCAGGGGCAGAAGGATGATCCAGGAAACTATAGGCCTGTCAGCCTGACCTCGGTGCCAGGCAAGGTGATGGAACAGATCATCCTGAGTGCCATTGCATGGCACATGCAGGACAATCGGGGCATCAGGGCCAGCCAACATGGATTCATGAAAGGCAGGTCCTGCTTGACCAACCTGATCTCCTTCTATGACAAAGTGATCTGCTTAGTAGGTGAGGGCAGGGTTGTGGATGTAGTCTATCTAGATTTCAGTAAGGCATTTGACACTGTCTCCCACAGCATCCTCCTAGACAAACTGGCTGCCTGGGGCTTGGATGGGTGGACTCTTCAAAGGGTTAAAAACTGTCTGGATGGCCGAGCCCAGAGAGTGGTGGTGAATGGGGCAAAGTCCAATTGGCGGCCGGTCACTAGCGGTGTTCCCCAGGGCTCAGTTCCAGGGCCGGTGCTTCGATATCTTTATAGATGATCTAGACGTAGGGATTGAGTGCACCCTCAGTAAATTTGCAGATGACACCAAGCTGGGTGGCAGTGTCGATCTGCTGGAGGGTAGGAAGGCCCTACAGAGGGATCTGGACAGGTTAGATAGATGGACTGAGACCAACGGCATGAAGTTCAACAAGAACAAGTGCTGGGTCTTACACTTGGGCCACAACAACCCCATGCAGCGCTACAGGCTGGGGGAAGAGTGGTTAGAAAGCAGCCCAGCAGAAAGAGACCTGGGGGTGCTGATCGACAGCTGGCTAAACATGAGCCAGCAGTGTGCCCAGGTGGCCAAGAAGGCCAATGGCATCCTGGCCTCTATTAAGAATAGTGTAGCCAGCCGGTCTAGGGAAGTGATTGTCTCTCTGTACTCAGCACTGGTGAGGCTGCACCTTGAATACTGTGTCCAGTTCTGGGCCCCAGACTTCAAGAAAGATGTTGAGGTGTTGGAGCAAGTCCAGAGGAGGGCGACCAAGCTGGTAAAGGGTCTGGAGGGTCTGACCTACGAGGAATGGCTGAGGGAGCTGGGGTTGTTTAGCCTGGAGAAGAGGAGGCTCAGAGGTGACCTTATTGCAGTCTACAACTACCTGAAGGGAGGTTGTAGTGAAGTTGGAGTTGGCCTCTTTTCCCAGGCAACTAGCGATAGGACAAGAGGACATAGCCTCAAGCTTCACCAGGGGAGGTTCAGGTTGGACATTAGGAAGAATTTCTTCTCAGAAAGGGTCATTAGACATTGGAACGGGCTGCCCAGGGAGGTGGTGGAGTCACCATCTCTGGCTGTGTTTAAGAAAAGACTGGACATGGCACTTAGTGCCATGGTCTAGTTGACAGGGTGGTGTCAGGGCAATGGTTGGACTCGATGACCCCAGAGGTCTCTTGCAACCTGATTGATTCTGTGATTCTGTGTGATTCTGTAGTCCCCTTCATTTGTAGGTAAAATTTTAGGGCTCACAACTGTGATGCAAAACATTTGTAGGGATCTATAGGAGAAGAGTCAAGATGATATGGATTCTCTTAGAGGCATGAAACTTCCTTGTAAAGGATATGTGGGTCTCTTCCACTTGTGTTTAGGTCCATTCATAGTCACCATGTTCATAAACATTTTGCAAAAGACTTATAACCACATAACCTGGAAGGCCAAGTGCCATCATATTTGTATCACAACTAAAAGCCATTTCATGGACATGATGTAAGTATTTTGGGAGAAATCAGGTGATAAAAGCTTATCATAATCAGTTTTGGTTTACAACAGCGGTTCAAATAATTTCTGGACCCCTAAACCAGAGGAGAGAGATGTGTTTCACTGGCGTTTCCACCTCTGACTTGTAGGCAAGTGGCTGTCAGGTACAGAAAGATGCTTCAGTAGGGAGAGCTCTGTTATGCAGGAGGAAAGTCTCTGCTAACCACCATTTAACTGCCTATCAGGCCTCAGTAGCATAGGTGATTCAGCAGATGTTTGGGCAGGTAAGTCTGTTGTTTGGTACTCTAAAGGTCTGGGGAAGTACTTCTCATGGAATGCTTTTAGAAATGAGATCTTATATTTATGCTATAAAATTATATACAGCTTGTCTATATGGAACCTAGGAAGAATCTATTTAATTTGACTATAAGCTATACCTGTACCACTTGAAGAAGTCTGTGAAAAATTCCGATTTTTCAACTAGCCGTACTTTTATTTCATTTCAGTCCTGATCTGTCTCAAAAGCAGGCACATTTGTTGCAGCAGTGTCCCCATGTGGACTTCTACCAAAACAAATGTGACCAACTGAATTTTGGCTCCAGTTTTGGTGCAGACAAATCCTTACTAAGCAAAAGACAAATAAATGGTGTTAATAGTTTTAAGCAAAGTGATTTAAGTAGGAATTGAGAGAAAATAACTGTCAGGCAGTATCTGACATCAGCCTCCTGGAGCCTCTGCTCAGTCCCTGCCTGCTCAGTTCAGGCTGCACAAGTCCCTGTAGCTAGAGGACACAACCCTGCTGTCATCAGAGGCAGGCAGGCAGGCAAAGATACGGGGTCAAGCTATCAAATTATTTTTGTTTTCTATTGCTCAGGCATTTCCACGGCAAAATCTTTATATCACAAATCAAACCAGTACAGATCATCCCACTGAAATCAATGGGGTAAGTTACAAAGTAACTTGCTGTTCAGAGGATCCAAGAGTATAGCAGCCTAAACCCTAATTAACACTGATGAATTCATTTAATTCTTTTTACCATATTTGCTCCTTTGTGAAGCGTCTGCATTCAGACCGTAATTCAGACCGTAATTCCACGGCATTTATTTGTTATTCAAAGCAATTTGATGAATTTGATGAATTTGGTGAATGGGGCAAAGTCCAATTGGCGGCCGGTCACTAGCGGTGTTCCCCAGGGCTCAGTTCTGGGGCCGGTGCTGTTCAATATCTTTATAGATGATCTAGACGTAGGGATTGAGTGCACCCTCAGCAAATTTGCAGATGACACCAAGCTGGGTGGCAGTGTTGATCTGCTGGAGGGTAGGAAGGCCCTACAGAGGGATCTGGACAGGTTAGATAGATGGGCCGAGACCAACGGCATGAAGTTCAACAAAAACAAGTGCCGGGTCTTACACTTGCATGCTCTAAATGCAGTGACCTCAGAGGCTCGTGTTTGTAGGCTGATCCTTACCTCCCATTTGTTTGTTAAATTTCTAAACCCTGCATGTTTCTGTAGCAAGCCCTCTGCTATTTTCTGGATGACTAAAAACCACACCTTGATTTGGCTCTTTGAGTTTGGCCTGTGAACAATGGCGATGTGATGATGCTTGAGGGTGCAACTGACAGCACTGTGGCTCCATCGGCAGAGGCATTTCTGCAGGGTGGGCACCAGGCTGTGCAATGAGCCTCCCCCCACCGCCTGCCCTGGGGAGGAAACATACTCGCCGTGAAATACCGCAACTGTTCGTCCTTGAAGATTTACTCTGAGAGGGATTCCTCTGCTGTTGGTTTGGTGCAGATCCATAACCCCTCAACGAGTGTGGGGAGTTCCTTGGGAAAAAAAAAAAACAAACCTGACAAGGGAAAGCTGGAGGGATGACATAATTACAGGAAATTAAATGGACCAGGAAGGGAAAATTAAATCGACCAGGAAGATTTTACAAGGAAAGTATGTTATCTAGGGACTCTGGCAGACATGGCCCCACAGCACCTGTGTCTCTCCTGTGAGTCTATGTAACTCCACTGTACTGGGGTGTGAGCACCCTGTAGCCTATCCATCCTCACAGCAGTCTTGTGATCTGGGGAAGAGAGAAAAAAAAATACTTAACCAGGGTTTCAGAGAGTCTGCAGCTAGCAGAAATTTCTGCCCAAGTCCAAAGCAAATCCATTAATCACATGGGATGTGAACTATAGGACCTGTTTGGGCAGGAGAAGATATTGTGTCTGAATATCCACACATTTGGTGTCAGGCAAAAATGAAAACTAGCCAGATCAGACTCATCTGTGGTTCTTGAGCTCACCATTAAGGGCTATATGAAAGACCCCAATATTTTTATTTCTGTAAGACAAGCCAGATGAAAAGCTGATTTATTTTTGAATCTTCAATACTCCTTTTGAAATGTCCATCATTTCCTGAAGAACATATGATAATTTCTGTGTTGATTGTGGCCATGTTCCCTAACAATGAGACTGGAGGAGTGGATGGCACAAGAAGGCCACAGCTTTGGCAAGACGTGAGGAAGGCAGGAGACCAGGCACTGCCCCTCCAGGTGTCCATGCTAAGGGCACCCATGGTCATCACCCCCAAACATGTCACTCACTGCTGCTAAATCACAGATGGTTTTCCTTTAACCAGGAAGCCCTAAGTTAAATAGGCAGGAGTGTGGTAAACACTCATCTGTGACTTCCATACTGCTTCTCGGGAATCAAAGTATTTAAAGCTTTAATTGTGGCTGAAAAACTTAGTCTGAGGTAGTGTTCAAGCATCTTAGCAGTGGGTAGGGCATAAGTACTCAGGATAGATGCAGTAATAATTTTGAGAAATTATTCTCAAAGGCAAAACCCAGTGCCTGTCACAGGTCTAAAATGTAGACTGCTTCAATGTATTTCTTGTAGCAAACATACCAATAAACATACTCAGGTGACTGGTGGAGTGACACAATAAACAGTGCTTAAGAAATGAGGGATCAGCTTAGACGCCAATCCTTTTCTATATAAATCCTGTCCTGTTACAGGATTTGCCTACCAAATCCAAAAATCCCTTCCTGGAATCCAAAATTCCAATTCCAGTTCCCTAAAATTTGCCCACCCAAATCCCACTTAATCTGAGCTTGTTTCAGCAGAAAAGGTTCAGAAAGGGAAGTGCTACAACTGCTCAGCGTTATCTCTTTTGGCAGGGTCCAACAAAAGCAGCACATCAGTGTTATGATGCTCTAGCCGGGCTGGTTGTCAGCATTGCTCCTTACAGAGCCTGAACAGCAATCATTCACTTCGTTTCAGACACTGGTTTTTAATGTCAACATAGCAGTTGCTTCTGGCAGCGCCACGGTATGAAGGGATTTGTCAGTCATGTGAATAAAAGTTGTGGCTTTTGGATTAGGGCTTCCTTTGTGCTTGCTAGTGTGCAGGCAAATACCAATGCAAAAGCTGGGGAATGGGCTGCTTGTTGGGAGCTCTCAGGTCTGCTTTTTATGTGCAGCTCCCATGAGAATTTTTGCTTCGTTTCTAGCAGTGGTACTTCATGCTGAGGAACATTTCTTCTAAAAGCCTTTGCGCAACTTCAGTATTGTTGCCTCCACTTCCATATCAGTAGTTTGCACAAAGTCACGCAGCAGACAGCTGTCAGACTGCGAGTGGTCTCTGGTGCTGCCTGTGCTGCGCTATCAGCAGGCAACACGTCTCTCCAGGGTACCCATGGGCACCAGCTCATCACACCATTGCACCTTCTTTTGCTGCTTGTTTTCAGAAGAGCAAAAGGAAAGTCAGACTAGAAACTTTGCTTATAACTAGCATCAGGATTGCAAAGTTAGAAGCTTAAATTTAGGGTCTTAAAAACATATGGAGGCGTTTAGAGGAGATCCTGGGTGTCAGGACTTCCCATGGAAACCCACGGGACCAGCACTCTGCAAAATCTGCTGCAGACAGGATGTGGCCCAGGACTGTTTGCACACAAAGCTTTATATGCTTTCAGAATGAATTAAGGAAAACGGCCTTCTCACAGTTTAGATGTGATTTATGTTCAAAATGATGTGAGCCACAGAAAAGTATGACCAGGTAGCAGGTCCCTGCAGCAAGCCAGCAACTCTGGGACTGCTGAGGACACAGAGACTGAAGAAACATCTCTGACAGCCTTTAAAATGTGTTACATGATGGTGCTTGTGACCCTGCCTTTGCCCCAGGCTATGCTATAGCTGCTAGAATTTCAAATCTCTTTCAGTGAGGGCTGAGTAGTATCTGGGCAAAGAAAAGAAATAAATAGGTTTGGACATCCCATATTTTCCATTTGGGGAAAAGTTAACTTTCCTCAAGTTTTGTTCCCCTTGGTTTGTTTTATTCCTTTTCCTTTCTAATGTTTGAAAGCTTCATCTTTCTCGTTTAAAAAGTTGAGTGATTTCTGATATCTCACATTAGAGAATCCCAACGGCTTAAAAAGGATTCATCTGTAAAGAGCGGAGACCATTACTTCTTCATCAAGGCCTAATACTCACACATTTCAAATTTTCAGTGGGGCATCCACATTTTCTGAGCATACTTTATTAAGACCAAAACACAGACTTTGAGGTTGAAGGTCAAAGTTTTGGTGTTAAAAGCCAGAAAAGTTGTGGCACAACCAACATGATGGAAACACGTAGAATATCATGTATGATATCCCAAATTAATCTTGTTTCTTTTGTCTACACCTTTGTTTTTTGTTACATTATGTGTCCTTGGTTGGATGTGTGTGGGGAAGGGGTGGGAGGCTGGAGGGGGTGATTTTTTCCCTTTAACAATAATATCCTACTTCCATAAAAGATATGAAGCAGAAGACTGAACAGCAAATCTAGCTATTTTATTGCCCCAAGGCATTATTCATTTTCCTGACACATTATGTTTTTAATTAAAATTGCACATGAGTTAATTAAAATGTTCATTCAGCCTTTTTTTTTTGCATGGGTGCCTTGTTACTCTCCTAGCATTTTAGTAGAAGACCGTTACATTTCAACAAACTGCTGGCTTTATCAGCTCAGACTTCTACTGACAGACTGTCATGTTCTCTACACCTTTTTATCTCAGATGTTCTAATTTTTTTAAATACCTCCTCTAGAGTGGGGGTTGGTTGGTTGTTTTTTTTGAAAAATATTATTATTATTCTGCTACCAGCACCTTCCAGTAGTTGTCTGAGCTCAGGTTTATTAAGGAGACATTGTCAGGAAAGGGCAGGAAGGGGGTCACAAACAGGGGTCACAAAAGTGTTACCCCACAAGAACCAGTGGATATTGTCAAGGCTTACTCTTATCAAAAATGCTTAGATTAAGCTGCAATACAAGTACACGGTAACTTGGGAAGCAATGCTAAAGAAAAGGAGCATTCAAAGAAAGTAATCATCAAAACCCTGCAGACACCTTGCTTATACCCAAATATGGGGAATCCTCTGGATTTATAGATTACAGGTATTGAATATTTAAACACTAGTTTGGAAAAGAGAAATACTGTAAGAGACACAGACTTTTGTCCATCTTGCCCAGTCTAAACTCTGTTTTTAAAAGGTATAGCAGGATTTGAACCATTTTTAGCTGAAACAGTGTTCTTAGTGGCGTCTTAGGAAGTGTAAGGGAGATTTCTCAGGCTATAGATTAGTAAAAGCTGCTTTACTCAGTTTTCAGGGAGTGTATTTCTACTCTTAAAATTCCCAAGGCATGAGTGGAATTTTGTCCTGCTTCTTTTAAGGTGGCTACATAGTATGTGGAGATGCAGTTATTTTCGCCCAGGCACCACCAGAGCAGGTTTTGGGAAGGGAGCTGTCATGGGAAGTGTTCTCTGTCCCAGGCATCAACCAGTTCCTAGAAAGGAATAGAGTTCACCTGCAGGTCACCTCTGAGTTCCCCAAAGGTTTTAAACATATATGGTGTACTTAGCTTGTTAAGTGTTATCCTTATTGAATATTACAAGTTAGAAATACATAGAAGGCCAATAAACTATAGCAGGGGTAAAAGACTGAAAGCAGGTAAAGCAAATATTTTCTGAATAGGTGTAAAGCAAGCTGTTGCATGTTTGCTGAAACCTTCGAAGCCTGCGGAAAGGCATCGATATTTGTAACCAACATCTTGCGTCCCGGCTGCTGCACCAGCACGTGCCTGGACAAAATGGAGCTTTTGGAGCAAAGATTTATTTTGTGTCTAAGTGCCACGCATGCCTTCTAACAGCAACACCCAAGACAAGTTTGAAAATCAGACCTCAAAACAACAGCTCCTGTAACTCAAATAGAGAAGGAGGGATGGGCCGAGGAGTTCAAATTCCCAGCTCAGCTAACATGCGTTAGTGCCGTTTCCTTTTTTTCACAAAGCATGAGTTAAGGACAGACTGTCAGCCATAACTTCGAGCTTCCTGCATGCTGTCAGCTCATTTCACAACCTTCATATTATTGAAGTGGAGCTTTTTACATTTTATTCTTTGACTTCTTGTTGTATCTTCATAAGAATAATGTGATTTCGGAAGAAGTGTTGAAAGGTTTGAATGTGGTAACTAAACATTTACAAAAGATCTTTAGCCTGAAATATGTAAATATATTTCTGTCAGTGGTTCAGATAGCAGTGTTTAATTTTGCAGAAAAATTGCAAAGGTTTCTTTTTATTTTTGTGCTGAATTTATGCTCCGATGAAAAGCACTTCACTTCAGGAAGTGAAAGAAATTATTTATTTTTAAAACTCTCTTAATATGGCATTTTAGATGTCTTGCAAAGGGTGTGAAAGATAAGGTTACCAGCCAGGAATAATGTTTTACAACATCATTACCCTGATAACACCCAAAGCATCTCTATTTGTATGATATCATTTGGTATATGTTATATCTATATTTTGAATCAAATAATGTTCTCATTGGTTACGCTAATATTCGTGTGTGATATTTATTTAGGCATCAAGAACAACTTCACTAAAACTCAGCTAAGAAACACTACTGCTTTCCAAAAGATCAGGATTTGACTCCTTGAGTTTAAAATATCCCTTGATATTTCATTTATCATAAAACTATACTTAGTTCACAGGTTATTAAAAATTCACTCCTTTATTACTATATATTAAATACACAATGAGTAGAAAAAACCCAAGATATTTCTTTGCAACTTTTATTGAAATTTTACATTAGTGGAAATTTTCTTGCAGAACAAAAAAATAGAAGAGGGGAAGAATATACATTATGCCTATTGCACAGCCATACATAAGCACAACAGAAATAGCCAGTGACTGGTGCATTTATCAGCTTTTCTAGGTACAGGCATGAGAAACCTTGAATACAGCGTGCAGTTCTGGGCCTCACAATTTAAGAAGGATGTCAAGGTCCTTGAATGCATCCAGAGTAGGGCAACAAAGCTGGTGAAAGGGCTGGAAGGCACGTCCTGTGAGGAGTGGCTGAGGACTTCAGACTTGTCTAGTTTGGAGAGAAGGAGGCTGAGGGGCGACCTCATTGCTCTCTACAACTTCCTGAGGAGGGAAGCTGAGAGGAAGGTGCTGATCTCTTCTCCCTGGGATCCAGTGATAGCACGTGTGGGAATGGTTCAACGCTGCACCAGAGGAGGTTCAGACTTGACAATAGGAAGCATTTCTTTACCAAGAGGGTGGTCAAACACAGGAACAGGCTCCCCAGAGAGGTGGTCGATGCCCCAAACCTGCCAGTGTTTAAGAGGCATTTGGACAATTCTCTTAACAACATGCTTTAACTTTTGGTCAGCCCTGAAGTGGTCAGGCAGTTGGACTAGACGATCGTTGTCGGTCCCTTCCAACTGAACTATTCTATTCTATTCTATTCTATTCTATTCTATTCTATTCTATTCTATTCTATTCTATTCTATTCTATTCTATTCTATTCTATTCTAATTCATTAATGCAGAAGCTGCCCACCCAACTGGTTTCTGAGCAAGGGGTTTCTGTAGCCCTGGTCCAACCTTTCAAGCAATAACATTGTTGATCTGCAAACTTCATTTTCTTCTTAATTTTTAAACATCTTTCTGCACTTAAAATGAGACAGACACTGTTTGTGGAACTAAACCAAAAACCAGTAAATCCTGGTCCTAGTGAAGTCAATGGCAAAACTCCCACGGTCTGCGACTGAGACAGGATTTCACCCAGACTGAATAAATGAATATGTGTTATTGTGGAACACGTATGGGCAGTTGGCTTGCACAGACTTTTCCAGCTGTCATTCCATACCCTCTCCACTACCTCTATATCTCCTTTCGCAGCCCCACTATCTTGTAGGTCTACTTTCTGATCTGTCACCAGTGCCCCATCGTGGTCTTTTCTTCTGCTTCTGTTGCTTCTTAATGTCTTTCTCCTAAAGCTTTTTAATGCTTCTCTTATGATGCCAATGCAATTCATTGCCTTTCCATCTACAGTTCATATTCTCAATACCTCCTTCATCTCAGTTGTTGAGTCTCCTTTCATGTTGTTGACTTTCTTCTTGGTCTCTCCATTTTCCACTACTCTCTGACTTGTGCAGTAGTTTCTTGACTCTTCTGTCTCTATAACCTGCTTTTACTGCAGTCTTCTGGTCCTAGTAAATCCCTAGCCCTTCACAGACCAAGTACCTGTCTCTACCGCGGACGCCTGGGTGAAATGTTTACAAATTTGTGTCAGCAAAACTGAAGCATTTTGTGAAGTTGCTTTATTTTTACCTAATTGCTCACTTAGGAAAATTAAAAGGCTTTAAAGATACTGTGGAACAAACTGAAATATTTTTCTCCAGCATTTTAAAACACAAGTTTGAATTTGTGGATTTGTAATAATTAGTTCCTCTTGGTTTACAATTTTCTTTAACACCAGTAAGAGCCATTTTAAAAACAAAGGTTTCATTCCATGCATTTTTGTAATAGTTTATCATGCTACCAACATTTCAAGAACATTGGTTTTGAAATAGCCTGAAACATTTTTCCAACATTTTAAAAGAACTCTAAAATGGAAAAAAAATCCCTTTTCTCCTTATTTTTACACCCTGTAATCTGGGTGACTTGAACTTCCCACACAGATCAACATTTGTTGTTTTCATGTAGGAAAAGTCAATGTCTAATCATAAAAGAGTTTGAGAGTCTATATTAAGAATAAAATCTAACTTGTTAGCTGCTGTTTGAGATCCTGGATGCTATGAATTGCACACAGTAGAAATTAAAATCTGGTATCATTTTGTGATCTGTATCACCTTCTTTCTCACAGATTCCAACTGTGTGAAGTTATTTCCATAAAGAAATGTGGGGATATTGTAGGAAGCAAACTGGATTTACCAACAGTTCAAAGCTGTGTTGAATATTACATTTAAAGCCAGCTCATCTTATTATAGATGTTTTTAACACTTCCTGAAAATTTCCTTCAAAAAAGTAACAGTAATTTTCATCAGCTCAGGGAAAAGAGTCATCAAGTATCTCCAGGTGTAATGTATTTTTAGTAGAACCACCCAAACTGTTAGCCGCAGTTGTGAACTCTGCTGAGGAAGTCTCTCGGCGCTGTGGTGGCAAGCTATCTGCCCACTGGCAGTTTGAGTGCTCCAGATAGAGGTGCAAGACCTTAAAAAAAAAAAATCTAAAGCCATGCCATAAACAGGGAGCATTTTTAAAAATTGTTTTCCCTAGCTTGGAAAGCAATGGAATAATAGAAAGAGAAACAAACTGTTCTGAGAAAGGAGCAGCCTGAGGAGCCCAGCTTTGCTTCAGGGTCATCGATCCTCCCCTACTCTACCTCTCATTTGCTCACGTACATGATTACCTCCTTCTGGCCCTGCAGAAGCCCCTTGGCTTTTCTCTGCTCACACTCTGCCTCCTTCACTCCCTTTATGCTTTCCTTAAAGGAGCTTTCATCTTTTTTATCCTGTGTAGAGGAACCCAGCAATTCCCAGGAAGCTGATTCCAATAATCACCTAATTTCCTGCATGAAGTGGCACAGGACGCCCCAAGACTCTCATCATCTCGCATGACCACTTTTAGCACACTCAGACTTGTAAAGTCCTGCTGCTTTCTGCCCTTGTAGGCACAAAGGTTAACGGAGATTAGGCAACTTTTCTTAACTGTCAAACTCCAGCCATTTAATCCCTGAGCCTGGGAAAGAAGGATTTATCGGAAGCAGGACGTTAACAGCCCTCTCACATTTCCCCCCATTAGGGAGCAGTGCTGAGATGAAACATCCCGTCCAACTCCAAAAGCTGAGCTCTGTCAGAACAGATTCCTTTTAGAGATAGTTGCCTCCCCTAGAAATACAGGAGAACAAACGAGTAAGCAAACGAAAACCCAGCCACCTTGGACACGTCTCCTGCACACTCACAAATCATCCTGCCTGGGCACAGTAGTTCTGACGGCCCCTGGCCGGGCCATGGCAACATCATCCAGACCTGCTGGAGGTGCAGCAGGTGGTAACCTCTGCAAGGGAGATAAAGACTTGGAAATGGCAGTGATTTGTACCCTATGGAGATAAAGCAGAGTCACTGCTAAGAATGTATTTGGTTTTTTTTTTCCGTTTGTTCATCTAGCTTGAGGAAAGCCATTTGGAGGGCTCTTTGTTTTGGTTTGTTTGTTTGCTTTTTTCACTTTATTGCTTGCTTTCTTCTACCTCATGTAAGAATAGAACCTTGCTACAAAGGAAAATATGGAGCTGAAAGTCTTTTGTCCTATGCACAGAGGGATCCACTGCACAGCCTTGCAGCTATCTCCACCTATGTGAAGATGCAGCAGGACCAAAGGACGACTGTCATCCCTCAAACTCTCAAGCCAGAATTACGAAATAGGCTTACTTCTGCACTAAGAGCATTTGGGATTTCTTTGTATGTATTTTTAGTTTATCACTGGTCAATAAATTTAGATGGTCTCAGACAAATAGAAAAAGCAGGCAATAAAATATCTGTTTTGCTGTCCTAAATTTAATCTATCTACATTGTTAAGGCCTTTGCTGTATTTCTTACTCCCATTTATTTCCCTACTCTGATCAGCAGGTGTGGATAGTAGGTTTGCCTACTGGCTTGCCAGTTGTATTTGTACAACAGCTCTAAGTCAATGACATCATTTATTAAGGTGATAAATGAGAGCAATTAAGCATCATGGCCATAACTGGTGAAACTTTCTGCAATGAGAGTGTTATTAAAATGACAGAGTGCTTGTCTGAGCGTGCCCAAGGTGCGTGATTCAGCCTCTCTCCTTTGCCTGGTGGAGTGACCTCCGGCAGCACACCTCACATGCATTGTTTCCATAGGGTTATATATAACCTCTTGTGTAAAATGGCAATGCATATTGATTGATGAACATTTCATTTTTAAGAGCCATCTTCTGCGATGTTATTTAGCGTTAAACAGGACAGCTGATAAACATTACACTTTAGTTCATGTTTGTTAATCTATTCACTTGAATAACCTCCTCAGATGCTGATAAATGGCACCTTCACAAAGAATAGCAGTAACTTTTTCACATAATATACTGGTGTTTAAGGCTTTTTATGGTATATCAAATGCACAGCCTCACTCTGTCATTCAAAACCAGAATGATATTTTATTAAAACCAGGTTTCTTTTTGGTCCTTTCTGGCTTATGTCTCCAATAGTTTTTAAAACTGGATTTGGGGGAAGGAGGGAAATTGCCATGAGGAGAGAAAACTCCATTCTGCCAAACCAAAAGTCTAGGCTTCAAACTAGGGCTTGTTTCCCCTGAGAAATTAAGTTCTCTGATTTGGGCAGAAAAGGAGCTGCAAAAGCGCAGGAAGAAACAAACAGCTGGAAAAATAAGGCCATTGCAGGAAAAGGAAAGAAATAGGACTAATACATGGAGAAAGAGATAAAGATGGTCACATGTAGTCTGACGAAGCCAAAACAAGCAGAGAGAGAGAAAAAAACCCTCAAAAATATGACGATGCAATGAGAAAACATGAACTAGATAGGGTGCTCCAGGCTTCCCCCAGCAGCACCATGAGACAGGACTGAGCCGTAGGACAACAGCCTTACCAGTATGGAGCATCATTGCCTGCTCCTGCCTTCCTGCAGTAGGGATGTGACCTGCATCCCCCACGCCAGGAAACCCCACTGTCTCTCATGGGAGATGCTGCCAGCATGGGAGATCTGTAAGGTTTCTTGGGAGTCCCAGGCTGGCCACAGGCACACTGTATATGCATGGAGCACACATAAAATGCATATAGATGAAGCAGCTGTGCTTGCAAATCCTTGCCCTTTCAGATGTCATAAAGTAAATGTATTGCACAGGCTGCAATGTGGCTGGCAAGAAGATGGAGATGATGTCTCTCTACTCTTGGATCCAAATGCTTCATTTAGTAGAGCACATGATCTACCTGTGGTTTGTATCCTCGCAGGCATTGCCCAGAGCGTGGTGCCAAGAAGCGTGTTTCCAACACAGCTCCATCGCCAGGAACATGAGGGAGGGCGAAACAGGAGCCAGGACCAGTGGGATAGTGCAAGCTGAGGCCAGCTGCACCTTGCCCCCCATGGGCTGCCTGGGAGAGGAAACCTGCAGCAGAACATTGCTTTTGAGGACTGTCTTCCAGGTGTGTGGGGAGGGAGGCACAGAAGAAAAAGGGGCAAATTGAGACTGGATTTGGAAACCATACAGGTACCTTGGAAAGATTTTGCAGATATGTTAAGAAGAATTTAGAGCAATCACCTTCTTCCTCTGAAATTCTGCTCTTTTTTTTCTAGACATCAAGAAACTTGAATGTGTTTATCACTATCCTTTCCATCCCTGCTAAGCCTGCAGCAGTGGCAAGCCTGTGGAAGGAAGGTACAGAGAAAGGTGGAAATGAATTACTACTTCAGTCTTTAAGAGGGTTTTTAAGGGTGTTCCCACAGAGTTGAAAAGTGTCAAGGGTTGAGGAGAAACATACAGAGGGACTCTGGGGTGAGGTGATAAAAAAGGTGATGCTAAAAGAGACAAAAAGATAAGCAACATCAGAAGGGATATAAGAATAACCATGCCAGGTCAGACCAATAGCTCATCTAATTGGCCTCTGACATGCCACAGCAAGGTTTAAAAACCCGTATTAAGTCATCTGACTGCACTGGAAATAATGTCCTAGCCAGGATGAGCAGGCAGTCAGGGTATTTCATTCTTTAAGATACGAGTATTCATACTGTTAGGAAATAATTTATTCAAATTTAATGTGACTGAATGCTCTCATCCACAGAAAGGTTCTATATATTTGCTGAATCCTGCTGATTTTCGGCTCAGTAATATCTGTGAAAAGAGTTACGCCAGTTAATAAGGAGTTACATAGAGACAAAATTTAACTTTGATCACTGTTAAACCATCTGCAATTCAGGTTCATTTATTGCTCTCATTTTATGCTTTCAAGAAAAAGTATAGAAAGAACTCTTTCTAAAGAGTGGGCCAACATGTGTTTGTGGGGAAAATGTTGGTCCTCTAACCTCCACTTTTTACTTACCAACCCAATAGTCATCTTTCTCTTCAAGGAGCCAGAACCTCTTTGCTGTGTACGGTCAACAATTTTCTTTGCTGTCAACTTCAGCCAAAACCAAAGAAATCTCAATGCTTATGTTTCATGACAGGAGGAAAACAAGGTGGTGGTGGTGGTTGTTATTTCTTCAAGGATGCTAGCCATGTTTACCATACAATGCTATAAAAATGCATAATCCCATAATATCTATGCCTGCTGTTTCCTACATGAGATGATATGCTGGAAAAAATGGATTTTTCAATGAAAGGAAACATCCATGATCTGTGTTTCCCCAAGTATCTGTGTCTTCTAAATTAGGCAGCCTCTGGCATACAATAAAATACCTGGATACCTGTGCCACACATGAACAGATTAATAAAGAAAATATCTGCCTTCTGGGGAGAAGTAGAACATATATATTCATTTTAAGTCTGTAAGAAAGTTCTCAACTCGTTACTTCTGTCATACTCTTTAGCCTTGGATGGTGCCTTTCACATGTCACTCAACTTGTCTTATAGATGATTTGCTAGTCCCCAAAGACTGAGGAAATTTCCGACTCTCACCTATGAAAGAGTTGAAAATAGATAGATAGATAGATAGATAGATAGATAGATGGATAGATAGATAGATGCTGAAGGATAGGTCCTGCACATGGGATAGCTAAGTGCCCAGCTTTAAAATGGGACAGTGTTTCTTGTGTATTTTTTTAATATAGCGATCCTTCAGCTGAAGTTTTTCTTCTTATTGCTATGAAGAAAAAAATGTTTGAATTATTCTTTTTCAGAATAGGTTTCAGGTTTCTTTTTCAGAAATAGGTTGATGATGTGGGCCCAGGATAGGATGGATTTTCTCACAGCAAATTATAGCACAGGTTATTTGATTGATACAGAGTTTATTCAATAACAAAATTTGGTATGTTATTACCAAGCCATCGCTTTGTCACATACATTTCTCTATGCATTTAGAATTTGTCCTGCACAGTTAATAGATTTTCATTGAAAGATTTTAAATAGATCTTATCTTTTCTTAGTAGCAATGAAGAGAGGTGGATATCACATTTTGTGTTTCATCTCCATGTCACCTTTGTGCATTTTGACGTAATGCAGCGGAATGACTGCTACTATTTAATTAAACAGGAATCTGGATTAACTCCAGCTGTGGGCCATATAATCAGGGCTTGTGACTGTGTTCAAAAAGGGGTGTTTTCCCTGGCTCATATTTCATTCCTGCATGGTAATCTGCTCTCACTCAAACCTGTCCACATGCTGCAGTAAATGATTTTCCCTCCCTTCTGAATCATACACTTAAGCACCCTCCACTACACTTCTATGAAAAGAAACAAAAAAGCACAAACAGCTTGACTTGTCCATTTACACTAAGTACTATTTAATGATGAGGGGCTTTGTTTGTTTAATGTATAAATCTACCATTTAGTCAAGTTTATACTATAACTACTGTAAGATCTGTTATATTGTTTTATGCAGATTTATGTCATTCTCTCCAGATGACCACAATTCGATTATTTGGTGCCTGTTATTTAAAACCAGCTCAATGCTCAGAAGGGGTTTTACCTTTCCTTAAAAAGGCATATATCACCACCATGAACCACAGGCATGCTTTCAGTTCTTACTACTTCTCAAAGTATTTTTGCTACCATTCAAAATAATAAATTACATATAAAATAAACATTATAAGAAAGTCTGGATGTAGTTGCAAATCTTTTTTTTTTCCTAGTAGAGGAAAAGGATCACAGATCCATATATACATTTGGAGAGGGTCTAGCCCACCCATAAACGTTGATGTGTTCTCAAATCTGAATATGAGTGTGCAACAGTGCAAATGTGTGTGTAAATTCATGAACCAACACATTAATGAGAATTTGTGGTCATATTTGATTTTCAATGGTCTTTTTGACTATGCACTTCGCCCCTTCAGATGTCATCATCAATCCATAGTGGTGCTTTTGACAGAGTATGTCTCGGCCAACAGAAAAGACAATTGTCAAATAGATGTTGCTCATTGTTCTTTTCCAGAGACCGGACATCTTTTTGCAGTAATTTGATATGGCAAGTTTTCTCAAGCTATCAGCAGAGATTCAGACTATAGATGATAATGAAAACTAAGTCAGAGTTCATCATGCATGAAGGATTTTGAAACTTTGAATTTTTTAAATTTTGTGAAGGTTACAGGTGGGTAAATCCAAAAACGTTTGGCCTTAGCATGACATTAGATTTGCTGGCCAAACGTCACCTGCCAGAACAAACTAGAAATAAATAGCTCTCCATTTTCAGCAGAACAGAGCCATTTCCCTCCCTTTTTAATTTCAGTTTTTCTCTTTCTTCCAATCCATCAGTATGAAAAGACTGTTGAATGGAATTCTGGAAAATACATCCAAATATTTTAGACTTTCTGATAAATTCCCTCAAGGACATTGTAAATGGCAATTTTGATCACCACAGATTGCCCATCTGAGTTATATAGAGTTATATAGTTGCCTATGGCAGGATGTTTCTTTGTATCCCATAGTCTCCCATAGTCCATCTCTGGGGGAACTGAAATTTTTTATCTCATTTTCTTCTGGTTCCTAGTTTTTTAAAAAATTGAACAAGCAAAACTGCTTTCATTTTCTTTTTTCTCTTCAGGACATTATCTAATTCATTTACTGTTGGTGTTCTTCACAGCTTTTCCATCTACCCTTCATGCCAGTCCTTACAAAAGAACTAGTCATTATAGTACCATCTCTATAGTGTTTCTGGTCAAGACAGTAGGCGAGAAAGTTTTAACTTCAGTCCTAGAATCTGCCCTGATGAAATTCTAATTAAGTTGCCAGTATAGAGAAAATTAGAAAATCACAGCAGTCTAAAGCTTAACCTTCAAGGAAGCTTGAGCAGATATGAACAACGTTGTTTCTGAAAGACGGTGTGAGTCCAGTTGCAGACGCTAATGTGAAGCAATGCGTGTTCATTACAACATCTTTTCACACTTTTAAGTGGAACAAGTCATAGTGTAAGTGCATGTTTAAGTGCTTGAGGATCAAAGATATACTCTTATTCTTGAAGGAAATGATGGTGACAAAGACAGTTTAAATGAAATTGTATTGTCAGAAGTACTCTCTGTACTTTTTATTTCTGTCTGCAATCCAGCTCATAGTCGGGCTGTACCCACATCATTTCACTGTTATCAACTCTCACACAGAATCACAGAATCACAGAATGTTAGGGATTGGAAGGGACCTCGAAAGATCATCTAGTCCAATCCCCCTGCTGGAGCGGGATTACCTAGATCATATCACACAGGAATGCGTCCAGGCGGGTTTTGAATGTCTCCAGAGAAGGAGACTCCACAACCTCTCTGGGCAGCCTGTTCCAGTGTTCGGTCACTCTCACCGTAAAGAAGTTTTTCCTCAAATTTAAGTGGAACCTCCTGTGTTCCAGCTTGCACCCGTTGCCCCTTGTCCTGTCAAGGGATGTCACTGAGAAGAGCCTGGCTCCGTCCTCATGACACTTGCCCTTTACATATTTATAAACATTAATGAGGTCACCCCTCAGTCTCCTCTTCTCTAAGCTAAAGAGACCCAGCTCCCTCAGCCTCTCCTCATAAGGGAGATGTTCCACTCCCTTAATCATCTTCGTGGCTCTGCGCTGGACTCTCTCTAGCAGTTCCCTGTCCTTCTTGAACTGAGGGGCCCAGAACTGGACACAATACTCCCGATGCGGCCTCACCAGGGCAGAGTAGAGGGGGAGGAGAACCTCTCTCCACCTGCTAACCACACCCCTTCTAATACACCCCAGGATGCCATTGGCCTTCTTGGCCACAAGGGCACATTGTTGGCTCATGGTCATCCTGCTGTCCACTAGGACCCCCAGGTCCCTTTCCCCTACGCTGGTCTCCAACAGGTCTGTCCCCCACTTGTACTGGTACATGGGGTTGTTCTTGCCCAGATGCAGGACTCTACACTTGCCCTTGTTATATTTCATTAAATTTCTCCCCGCCCAACTCTCCAGCCTGTCTAGGTCTCTCTGAATGGCAGCACAGCCTTCCGGCACGTCAGCCGCTCCTCCCAGTTTTGTGTCATCAGCGAACTTGCTGACAGTGCACTCTATTCCCTCATCCAAGTCATTAATGAATCACCCAGCCATAAACAGCCGGCCAAGTATGATGTCTGATTTTTTTTTTAAATAAACTCAGATTTATGATTACAATTCTATGCAGTTTCTCACTCTTGATGGAGGGCTATTTGTCTCAGATTTTATATCATGTCCACCATTTCGATATTTAACTTCATATATGAGTTGTGGCAACCAAATATAAGCTTACATAAATTCCCCTCATTTGGAGATCAGGACATCTAAAGCCAACTTGAGGTGAAAAACTGCCCATCCACATTTTTATGTATTATCCTTTTATCCTTCTTCTGAGTGAATAAACGCTGGGACAAAAGTCTGTTCTGTGCAGATATACTTCAGCACTGACTTTCAGTTTTAACAACAATCCAGATTTTTGTCTCCACCCCTGTCTTTAATACTGCTGTGGTTTTCAACCACAAAGACAGCACAATTCAGCCAGGCAATCCCATGACAAACTCCACTAAGGACCTCACAGTTAACAAAACAATGAATGAAACATCATTCTGGCACACAGAACAGCTTTCTGCTGTCTTCTGCCGCCTTTGCTTTTTTTCCCCCAAGTGGAAAAGCAACTTCAAAAACAAGGTGCTGTCATTTTAGCAAAGGAGAATTAGGACTGTGAAAGGATGAAGTGTCCTTGCACAGAAAGTCTGCAGCAAAAATTGTATCAATATTCCTGTTATAAACTGATAAACACAGAGCTCAGTGAGGTCAAGTTGTACATGCTTGAGCTGACATGCCAATCTGCCAGCAGTCATATGGTTCTCATATGGCGACACGCCACAGATGCCAGGAAAATGTGAGAAGTTTCTGGCTCATTTCATTTCACTCTCCTGAATGCCATGTTTGCCTGCACACACGCACACACACAAAGAAGATTTTCTATTTTAAATAGAGCTGTTATAGCCAGTGTATTCCCATTTTCTTAAAGGATTTGCAATAACTCACCCAAACTGATTCCTGAGACTTCATAGCAAGACTTATCTTGGAAATGAGAGCAGCTTTTTGGTTTTTTTTACAAGACTTCAAAACACTCCCCTAGCCATTTTTAAATGACATCAAAAGACAAAATTAGAAAAAGAGGCAGACAAGATAACAACACATCATATGTAGATGCATTTTGCACTCTTATTATATACATTCAGGGAATGAAGTCATAAAAGTTTCAGTTGCCTCAAAATGAGACTTCTTCCAACCTCTAACAACATTACAACAGCTCTTTTATTAATGCTTGAACAGTGGCAAGTATTTATTTATTTGTACTGTTTCTTCAATGTTCATTTTTGTATCAACAATATAATGTCTCTGTCACATGGACTGACATGATAGTACATTAACAATTGTCTGCATTCGTATTTGGTAAACAGACCACAATTATTCATCATGTATATAATGCACAATTTACAAATTGTTGAAATATGTATTTCCGCATTAGACCATCTTTCAAGCTTTTACAGTCTTTTGTGTCAGGTTCGATTGTCTTCAAGACGAATTGTTTTCCTTTTCTTTCCTTTAAACTGTTACTAAAGGCAAAAGGCTAAGACAAATATAACTATAATCACACAACACTTTTAATGAAATTACTTGCTTCTATGAATGAGAGTGTACACTTCACCCTTGCTTCACCAAGCCCCACTACTCTGATTTTAAATAAACTTACTTACTTCAAATTTTTAATGCAAAACTATAAATTGTTTTTTAGGCTTAATATATGAAAAACAAAAAATGCACAATGTGTGTGTGTGCACATGCACACATACAGCTATACAAGTAGTGGTGATTTCTCCATGCAGGGCCATGTTTGAAATTAGTTCACCTATGACATCTGACCTGCCTTTTTTCCATCTCATCAAGAACCTTAAAAATGCCAAATTTCTGGGCAGCCCCAAGCACTTTAAATTAGTCTACAGGGAAATTATTTCTTCTTTTCCAGTGTTAAGATTCACCTGCCTCCAATCACACTTACCAAAGGTTCAAGAAAAGAGCACTGAATCAGGAGCAGGCATTAGCTTTCTCATGTGCAAAAAAGCTGGGATTTGGGAGTCTTAGCCCCTAAATTTACGAGACTGGGAACAAGAAATAAGAGAGAGAATTCTCTGTGCTCTGAAGATATCAGGATGTGAACATTTCAATAATCACCATTTAGATTGTTTTAATTTTCATTTATACATCACTTGTAAATTGCGAGAGGAAGGTCAGCTCAGGCATTAAGGTAATACCCTACAGTTGAGGAAAACCAGGTTTGACTCCTTGCTTGGCCTCAATCACAGAATCACAGAATGTTAGGGATTGGAAGGGACCTCAAAAGATCATCTAGTCCAATTCCCCTGCCGGAGCAGGATTACCTAGATCATATCACACAGGAACGTGTCCAGGCGGGTTTTTGAACGTCTCCAGAGAAGGAGACTCCACAACCTCTCTGGGCAGCCTGTTCCAGTGTTCAGTTACCCTCACTGTAAAGTTTCCTGCACAATCCTGTTCCTTAGGCTATAATGAAGATACTGGCCCCCGCCCCCTTCCCCAAACCTGTTAAGGTTTCACGCTTGACCTCTAAACGTGGGGAACCAGGAGTACTTCTGAACTTGTGGGTCCAGATGCATGTCCTGTCTGCATCCTGATGCTGGAGAAATGGCCATATTGACGATGCCAGTTGTTCTCACCAGCACCCTAAGTTTCACAGAAAAGTGAGCACAGATGCCAGAGAGAGTAGAGGTGGGATTTGGTGTGGTCCCACATCTTGTCAACAGGGAGACCGTGACCTCAGGGCAGGTGATCTTAAGTACCAGAGGTCAGGGTACACGCACTGATGTCTCAGCTCCTGGCACACCTCACAGGGATGCTTGGACAAAAGACAAAGAAACCACGATATTAAGAGTTCTGCAAGTCCTGAAATGAATGTTATTAAATATCTGAAACACAAATACTAGTTGAAATAAAACTAAACCAAATAATTTCCCCACTTAGAAAGGGAGCACCACTGGAATACACTCCAGTGACAAATCTCTATTTTCCTTCCCTCAAACCCAGGGATTTCATATCACTTGCAGAGGTCTTTCTGGTTTTTCAGGGTCTTGCCTAGCTCCTCAGGCTTCAGTCAAGGTAACTGGCCCATACAGATTACTTTTAAAAAAAGCCATTCCCAATAGAATACTGAACTGTTCCTGAAATATTTTGTCTTACAAGTATCATTGAAAAAAACAGTATTATATGAAATGGAGTCCTCAGTATGAATTTCCTGTTCATCTTTTTCCTGAGGTGAATAGCTGTGAAAAATGTCACAGACAAACTCGGATCTACAGTCTTTTTTATGAAGCCATTTTCTTTTTTTCTAGCAATGCTTTTTTTTTTTTCTAGTATATTTATTCGAGGGACCCTCATTATTGCAATAAGAATAATAAAGAAGCTGAGGAACAGAACTTCAGTTTGTTTGTTGCTCTCCAAAACACATCCATTTGTACAAATGTTTTGGAATAAACATTTGTGTTTGTGCTTGCACAAAAATGAACAGATTGTAAATACTATACAAAGTACTGTGTCCACTTAGACTTATATATACATATAACCCCTACTTGTATTTTCATACCTAAGACAAGGGTTGCAATTAGATTTCATTTTCCTTTTATTGTTAGCCGTCCAGTAAATATAAAGGACTTCTTAAATGGAATTGGTCTGATTTAACTCAATGCACTTCCTCATGAGATAGTATTACTGGGATCAAAACAGCAGCATACTCAAACATTGATTTCAGCATTGCATACATTGGATATTGTATATGTGCTATCAATACTATGACCTTGCAGTGATCAGAACAATTTCTCTGTCCCCCAAAGAATTAAAGCCTTAGAACATAATTAACACGACAACAAACATTATACATGCAGTTCTATCTTAATACTTGTATCATAATTTTTTTAAACTTAATTTGTCAAGTTCATAACTATCACTTGAAACTTGCTGACAAGCAACCTGATAACACATCATATCAAATTCCATTTTACAACTGTTTCCTTGGAAACACAGGCATAAAAATGGGCCATGCACAATGGAATGAAATGAAACAAATTAAAATAAACCTTAAAGAATTCCCTCTAATGAAAAACCCTTTACTTTGTTAAAGTTCATGCAAAAACAGGGGTAATGAGTCTTACAATAAGAGCATCATCAGCCCCACAGTGCTATAGTCCCTGTTTGGTTTGGCCCTGATCCATTAGAGCACTTTAGCATGTATGTAACTTTAAAAGTATGACATATCCCAGTCAACAGAATGAGTCATGTGCTTAAGGTTATTCATGTACTTAAGAACTGCACAAGAGGTGCACAAGAGGTCCTCTCTCTAACAACTAGTGAGCCTCTGGAGAGAGGATATATATATATGCACACTGCAGGCTATACATACATCTGTGGAAACCATGCTCAGGAATGATAACAACATATAAAACACTCAAGTCTTCATATACTATAAGTTATGACTTCTGATTCTTTAAAATTGTGAGAAGATAACTGGATAAAGGTAGGAAGACAATAATTTTGAGCAATCTGTTTATATAGGGGTATAAATTTTATTTAATATAAAAATTGCATGCCAGTTCAAAGAAGAAAAATGACATTTTTTGTTGACCTTTGGGATTTTCTTCCATAGGTTTGAAGTGATCTTAGAGTAAGATTGCAGATCATCTGATAAGAGAACTGTGCCAAGATTTACAGCTACCTTGCTAAAATTTTCCTGCCCTTTAAGGGTTTTCTTTTAATTATCAAGCAAAGCAACAGTTTTCCTCCTTTTTATTGTAATCATTATGATAAAGATGGGTATGTAGATTCTTGTGCTTGCATTCGAGATCTAGTGTGTCAGTTTTATACGGCAGGACTATCAAAATGCAGATATTATGCTGGCAAATGTATTCTTTCTCCAAGTGAAACAGTTACCATGTACCAGATAGCATGTTAATTCTACCACGCCTTGGATAAAAAAGCAATTTGATTGGAGTTTTTTCAGAATACCATTCTTTTTTTTTCTCTCTACACTTAGGTAAAAATGTCACGGACAAAGAAGGACTTTCCCTTGGGGAGTTTATTCCTTCTCACACATTACATGATCTCTTCCGTCTTTCTCTAATATATCTGGTACCAACAATGCAGTACTAACTGATAACAAAACCTAGTCATTTCATAGTTATATTCAAAGATTTCAGTTCTCAAGGTACTTTGCAAAGGAGTTACATATTACTGTCTCGTTTCTACAGACAGGAACACTGATGTACAAAGATACTCCTCTTCAGAATTGGTTATTCCACATAGATCTTAGATTTGCACTAAGGTATTTCAATTTCACAGATTTTTCAAGGATCTCACAGCATTCAGACTGTAATGGATGTCTTACTTGACCTAGGTACAGTAAAGAACAGATAAAACTTAAGCTTGTAAAGTGAAAGATACGTAATGTAAAGCTGAAAATGGGTATCAAATGCTGCTGACAATCAAGGCTCTTTAGTGTAAGTGCTTAAATTTCAGAATACAAGTCTTGAGACAAGGAGAGAAAATTCGTAAACTACCTGAACTTTCGCTTCTTCTACCTTTTGTCTTTCCCCACCTAAAAAATTAATTTTAAAAGTAGTCAACTAACCCTCATGCAACTTTTTTCCAGATTTCTTGCCTTATTAGCAGAAAAAGTGGAATGTTTTAGTCACAATTTCATACTTATGAGATTTTATAAGCAGATATCATATGGTTGATATTTATTTGGCAGGATTTATCTGACATTCCGGAGTCCAACCCCCGTTCCAGCAGAGATTTTTCACATATCTCTGGAGGAAACCAAACCTTCATTCCTGTAAAACTGTGATTATTAATTTTTCTTCTGTCTTATCCATTCCTTGCGTTGGCCAATTGACCCTTAAACTTTTGGGGTAAAAGCTATCTCCCACCAAACACTAGTAAAATGTCTGCTGGCCCTCACGTTTTCTTAACACAAGTTAATACATAAGAATTGCAACTAATCATTTAAAAACTCCAGAATGTCTCATTTTTTTTTGCCTATTGTTATGTTTGCTTTCACTACAACAGCAGCCAGCCCCAGGAAATCTAATTTCCAGAGCTTTAGGATAAGTGATTGAAGGTGTAAAACATCCCAAATTATCTTGAAATCGAGTTATTTATAACCTATTCTCTTATTCCTGTGTAGAATTGTACTCACTAATAAATTGTATGTTCCCAAATGTTTTTTACTGCTGTTTTCTTCCCACAGTTTCTGGCAAAATTTGTACGTATAAATGGAATACCGTGTGATTTTACTTATTAAAGTTAGACTTAAACCAGGTATATATAACATGGAGGAAACCATGGAATACAATTGCTTGTTGTCACTGTTGGCATAAATTCAAAGTGACCAAGAAGGGATGCATGGGTAAGTGCTCTTCTCCACTGCCCTTGTTGTTAAGTGTCACTTGAATGCAGTTGCAGTTACAGTGTTTGCTAACTGAAGGTTTAGAGCAGGATTTGAAACTCTGTTTTAATAGAAGTCAACAGGAATTCTTTCTGACTGTAGGGAGAATCCTGAGAGTGTCCAGTTTCATTATTTCATAGGACCTCTTCTATCCTTTAGTTTTACATAAACTTCTAAGGTCATTCTTAGAGATCTTCTATTAGCCAAGAGGGTGTTATAAGCTTACACCTACAGAGCAGCTACTGTCCTGTCCTTAAAACTGAGCTCTCTACACACTACCTGAGGAACAGCCTCTCTTCTTTTTAACAGTGAGTTTCTCCAAGGGTCAGCTTGTACTCACAGCGAGTATTTCTACTCGCAGAATAGAGAAATACCTGAAGTACTTTGGTTACTAGTAGGTGAAAACAGCAGGCAAACTGAAGACTCAACCCATGGCTTTAGTTTTAGCAGTTGCTAAAATATGAATGCATGCTTTGTATAGGAAGAACAGTCTTCTTGCTTCAATGAGGAATGTGTCTTTTCACAACTGCACATGGCTATGACTGTATTGTAGCAAAAGTTACTGGTACTCAGATAATTTTGTGTTGAGACGTGCCAAAATCAGTATGCATATGCTTGAAAATTTCTGGTACAGTAGCTGGAAAAGTACAAAATTAACCCCAGTCAAATGTAGGATTTAATATAGACCTGCCACATCCTTCCGGGACCAGAGGTTTTTTCTGGCAAAGTGGCTTTGTGTTACTTTCTAGCTATTGTCAAATTTTATCCACACAGTTGTGCCAAATAAGTCAAATGAATGGTGTCAAGAAGCTCAAAATTATGTTAGCAACTACATGTTGTGTACAGCAGGTCTCTGTAAACCTCATAAGACCTTTCTGCCCTGGAAGTTCAACAGCTAAGGTCCTTAGAGCTCCTGCTGCAGATTTCAGTCTTTTTTTGAGATTTAGTTTTACTGAGATTTCTGTTGGCCCTCTTTCCTCACCCTCTCCAGTTTCTTCCTCTCCAGCTGAACCCATCAAATTTAGATATCAAGAGCATGTAACATTCCCCAACTGTGTGGGAGCTGCCTGCAGTGGGGTAGCTGTCTTTCACCTCCTGGTCCTGAAACAAGTTGTTTTTCCAAATTCTCTGCAAATTCTGCAGGGTAATGATGTGGCTGCCCAAAATTCACAGAAGGATCTCCAGTGTAGGATAAAACAGCACAGGCCATCAGCGAAGAAATTCCTGTGTTTAATCCTGCAACAAGACCCCAGAATTCTTGATATGACATGAAAGAGTCACTGTCTGTGTAGCATCATCAGGAATCTCATCATGCAAAATGTAGTTTGTATCAACTCAAAGCACCAAAATTACCTTTTTCTTTTTTTTAATAACCACTGCCTCTCACACCTCTTTTGTTACTTAATCTCTTACCCCCTTTTTTTCTGTTGCATGGACCTTAAACATTTAGCTAGTCACACCTTAAGGAGAGTGATGCACAGGAACTGACTGAGCAAATCAAAAGTCCCTAAATTACCAAAGAAATTAAGTATTAAAATTAATTCTCCCTAAAGGTTGTTGATTTCTAATTTTATGTACAGAGAGGAGGGGTGGAGGGGAAGGTTTTGCTTTTCCCTTAATTCTGCCATATTGTCTGATTCACAGCCGGAGACAAACTGAAATGGCCATCTGGTTGATGTGTATACAAAAGGAGTGGTTTGCCAGACAAAGAAAGTACCTTTTATCATACAAAGCAATGCGTCTCCTCTTACCAGACTTCCATTCTTTGGCTCTGCTGGAGTTGCAGGTAGTAGGAGCAGACCCTACCTACCACCCAGATATAGCAGCTGCTGTCAAAATAGTAATGCAAGTACATAAAGGTCTGAGGGCTATGTGGTGCATTCATAACATGAAATATACCACAGTCAGACTGAATATTTTCAGCTCCTGGTTTCTGATTTTAGATAGACCATTCTGAGTTCACTAATTTGTTCCTACCCTAGGAGCAATTACAGGATTTTATGTTCAAATAACAATACATTAACAATTAGAAATCAGACTGAGACCACTGTGTAAATGGACCTTTCTAAAGAGGAGTATAGTTTTTGTAGCTGTTTAATACCATCCACAAATGTGTCTGTCTACCTTTTGTGATGGTAATTCTGTGTCCACATGCACAAAAGAAAAAATTGAATGCTAAACAACCCCTTTTTGCCCATATCAACTTTTGCAGTCTTAATCCACACATCCAAATGCTTCCAAATGGCTGCTCCATACTAGTTTGATTTCCTCTATATTTCAGTTCATACTGCTGATCCCAGCACATCCATCATTCAGACTACATAAAATGTCTCAGAAATTTTAAAAGAAAAATTCACAGTAGAACATTAGGATAGTCATTCCCTCTTTCTGGTGATAGCTGGTCAGAGTAATGCAAGAAATTAATGTTAGTTCACACGCACAAGATATCTGCTGTGTTTATGAATTTTTTTCCCCTCTATGAGGCACTTTCATTAGATGAAAGACAGACATATGTATGAAGCACTGGCATTGTTGTTCAAAATCAATCCTTTATCTCAGTTTTCTCATCTTCTCTTCTCCATTGAAACCTCCTGCTCTTGATAGTGGACTCTATTGACCTCCTCTTAAGGGGGTGTTTCATTGCCTTTGCTGCGGTGACAACCATGGAAGTAGAACATCCCATTTCCCCATAAAGCTGTCCAGGGAACTGGAATGGAAATTGCCCTGAACTGAGACTCCACTCCTGAGAGTGGGTTGCTCTGCGCTGATATTCCCCTTCTTTTGATTTCCTTCTATTTTAAATGATTTCTAAAAAAGATTGAAGCAGTATGTTTTTCTAACTAGAATGAGGGTCAAAAAGATAAAGCAAGCAAACAAACAAAAGGAGGGTAAGGAGCAATCCTGGGTTTCCACGCATAGCTGGGAAGTTCATTTCCCTAGTATGTGGCAGGCATGGCAATATAATTAAACGTTTCCCAGGCAACGTTGCTAGGCTCCAAATTCTGTATTTTTCTTCCAGAAAACAAAACATTTTCCTTTTTCAATCAGCGATCCCCTCCATCAATATGTAACAAAATACCCACAGTACGTGGTATAAAAGCTGTTTTATTTCAGATAGTGACTGTCATTGTATTTATGCTGTCATGGTATAGGGTCATATTAAAACAAGGGACAATGGACTTAAATGTTGATCACATAGTATAGGAGTGTAATTGCAGCAAAAATATTCTAATAAGATTTTACAGGTTCAATACATTATTTTGAAATACCTGTGCACAAAGGATGTCTTGAAAGATGTTACTGAATTGTTAAGTGTCAGTCATGCAAGAAGTAGAGATTTAAAAGCAGTCTTTGTATTCACAGGTCCATGACACGGAGTCCCTATTTGGAATAAGATAAAAGAACATTCAAGGACAAAAGCATTTCTGGCCCTAAATTTCCCTTCACTTCATTCAATTACCTACAAACCTATCCCTTTTTCCTCTTCATAATACATGACATCATATTTCTATGCCTTAAGTGAAACTTCCCTCTGTTTGGGAAAGACCTCCAGATTTCTCAGCCATACAGTGGCAAACTTCGATCGAGCCTGGCTTTTTCTCCATTGATCTAGTGCAGATATTTATTGAAATTTGCCGTGCATTATGTGATATGCATTATGTCACCCACTAAACAAAAAGTAAAACCATTCATTATACTCAAAACAGTCTGGGAAGGTTATTTCGTCTTCATCTTCCCACACAGGAACTCATTCAGGCCTCCCCTCCAACAGGAGACAGAGTCTTTGCAGGGACTCACTGAAGATCAAGGTAGAGGAAAATATACTCTCTTGTCCTCGTTTCAGCTGGAACAGAGTTAATTTTCTTCCTAGTAGTGCCGTGTTTTGGATTTAGTATGAGAACAATGTTGATAAGACACTGATGTTTTAGTTGTTGCAAAGCAGTGCTTACACTAGTCAAGGACTTTTCATCTTCTTATAGCCCTGCCAGCGAGAAGCCAGAACAGCTGACCAAAAGGGATATTCCATACCATATGACGTTATGCTCAGTATAAAAACTGGGGGGAGTTGGCCACGGGGGGCCACAGCTTGGGAACTAGCTGGGCATCGGTCAGCAGGTGGTGAGCAATTGTGCTGTGCATCGCTTGTTTTGTATATTCTATTATTATTATTATTATTTTTTCTCTTCCTTTTCTGTCCTACTAAACTGTCTTCATCTCAACCCACACATTTTACCTTTTTTTTTTCCAATTCTCTCCCCCATCCCACAGCAGGGGAGAGTGAGCAAACAGCTGTGTGATTGTTTCAGCTGCCTGCTGGGTTAAACCACAACATCTGTAATGAGGGCTCTCCACCGTATAGCTGTAGGCTGAGGCTTGTCAACCAAATTACCCGACCTGGACTTTGCATTCTTTGCCAAAGGAGCAGAGCAGACTTCCCTGCTACTTGCTTTGTGATCAGTGTGAGAAACAAACAGGAAATAAAATAGGAGTGAGGAGATGATAGTCCAAAGAGAGAAAACTACCAAGGTTTAGCTATAACTTAAAAAGACCCTAATTCAGTGTTGCTTGTGGCAAGTGCATGAATTTTTCAAAATACTTTAGTTTCAATATCTTAGTGTCCAAATGCCTTAGCATTTCACCGCAAAGGTTGGTTGCCATAATAAAGATGTCAGATATTCAGATGTTTTAACAAGGTCCACACAAGAACCAAACTCAAGGTTATAGTATTATTGAGTGTACATGAATGTTTTACACCATTATAGTCACTGCGTCTTGGAAACTGCATCATAGGAAATGTCCATGCAGTACTCAGATGTTTCCCTGAGGATGAGCTGGACACCAACAGCACAGTCAACTGTGAAAGGTTCAACTCTGGGAGAAATTACTCAAATACCCGGTCTGCTGTCCTCCCTGGTACCATATTACAGTAAAAAGCAGTGCAAGACCTTGTAATCCCAAATCAGACTTTTCATTAGAGAGGGCAGAAACCCTCAGGAGTTTAGATCTAAAACTCCCTCCTTATTCTGCTCTTAGCACCTCTTGGTTTGTCAGATCAAGATTTTGCCACTACATTTTATCTAACTCCCAGAGTGTGGGGCTAGCAAAATATCATTCTGCCTGGTGAAAATAATGGGCTTACACTGGGCCATTCCTCTCCCAGTCTCTTGGTGTCTGTGTACTGGTGAGAGGGAGCATAGCTCTTCTCCCATGCATGCAAAAAGTCACATTGGTAGAGAGGAACAGGGATAGCTAGTACAAAGGCAACCTATTTATTTATTTTGCAGACATAAATGTACAACCTAGGATGGTCCGCTATATGTGCAAAATCAGTCAGATGGAACAGGAACCTGGAGTTTAAAACATGACCCATGCTCCACACCCAGCCAAAAAATAAAATTTAAAAAAATTGCCTCTGATAATGCTCTGTTGTGCAGAGAAGTAAGTGGCAAGGATTTACTCAAACCCAGTGAAGCTGATGAAAAAACTCACTGCCATTAACAGACTTTGAACCAGGCCAAAGGACTTTCTAGAATATTTCACGAGTAACAGAGCTACAAATCAGTAGCTGGAAAGGCTAAGGGCGACAGGGACGTCTTAAAATGTGGTGGTAGAAAACCAAGCATGCAAGCAAGCAAACTGAGAAAGACAGTGACCATCTGCCATGCAAAGCGGGGAGGCAGACGTCGATCCACTTCTTGTACCAAAGCAGACCTGCGGTGGGCCCCAGGAAGATCCCAGGGCAGGATCCCATGGGCAGGAGGAAGGCTGCCTTTCTCCTCCTCTGTCACCTTGCAGTGTGTCCTTCTTGCTTCAGCCTGGTGATAGGGCTTTGGCCTGGAAACCCTCATGTGCAAGCTTGAAAACAGTGACAAGCAGATTACTTTACCTTCCCTTAAAAAAAGGAGAAGATCAAGACAAGGACACAGTAAAAAATAAGTATAAAAAGTAGAAAGAATTAGGAAAAAAAAAAAAAGGAATGGATATGTTTCTTCACCATTGCATTCAGGGAAGCTCACCTAGTCCTTGGCTGCTCATGCAATTACACAAATAGCAGAAAATGCCTGGTAGGTACCTGCCCGCCGGCACAAGAGTGGGAATTCGACATTTGGGGTTGCTGGTGGTGTGGGTGGAGGCGGAGGGGACGATTTGCCAGGGAACAGCTGAGTGCTTTGGGGGGTCAGGCTGATCCTGTAAGGTGCTGAGCCACCTGGTCAGGGGTGTTGGGAACCTTACAGGATCGGGCCCTTAATACCTATACTTGGTAAGCAGCTGTGGTAAAAGGCTATACTAAGGTATTCATCCAAAAAAGGGGAAAGAAAAATCACTGTAATTAGCAGTAGATGTGGCATTTTTAGCATAAATAGGAAAACCCAGCATTTAATATGTAGCACAAGGTTCATTTGCAGCCGTATAATCGCTGTCAGCTAATGTCTGATAAACCCTGCCTAAATTGGAATTTTATTACATCTATTTTATTATATATCTATATTTATTCCGACAAAAGTTGGACAAACTTGTCCAAAAGACTAGGGGTCCATTTTATGTGCTTGGGTGTCCAAGCACCTGCCAGCTGTTTGTCCCTTGAATTGAGGACATCATGTTTTCAATTTCCTTCAATAAAGCTATGAATCTGGCAATTTGCTGGCCTGCTTCAGCTAAACAGAAAGGACAATTTGAGAAAGATCATAGTTCAGGCTCAGTCAGACGGAAACGATTGAAAACAGAGAGTTGGCTGCTATGTTTCCCCAATGCAGCTTGCTGTCGCAGTTTGACTGACAAACTGACTTTTTTGAGGTGCTCATGCCCATTTCAGTCAGAGTTTATTGAAGGTGATTTTGATCTTCTCCATGAGGCCACAGCAGCGGCCATGCCATCTGTCACCTTGATTGCATCGTGGATTCTCTGGAGAGAGCGCGATGGCTCCTGATCATTTACAGATTGTGCTGCTTTCGCCTCCATAAGGACCACATGCACAGAGCCAGATGGTGAACATACACGCTTATTATAAGTCTTTATCTCTGTGCAGGAAGGAGAGGCACCATTAGATCTCCCTCAGGAGCTCCGCTCCTCTCTACCATCATGCTGCTCTTCAGCAAATACAGTCTTCTTCAGCTGTCATCAACCTACCTCTGAAAATTAAAAAAATAAACAATAATTCCATCAACGCAGGCACGAGACGTACAGACACTGCCACAAAGCAGCCCCCCCCCTCCCTAGCACACACATACACTCGGGCTCCCGTGACTGTCAGCGTTAGGTGGAAACAAGTTTGTTTGCGAAAAGACAGTTAATGTGCAATTAGGAGAGACTTCTTTGCGAAAATAAAGCAATGCCATCCGGGTTGTTCTTGGCACATTTTTAATTCAGCGCGTTCTTTCTCTAAAGCAAAGCCTGAGTGCGATTGCTTTTTTTCTAAAGGCAGCTTTTTGTTTGTGCCTGTGTTTCTTCTGCCGGAGAGCTGTGATGGGATGCTGGTTGCCACGGGTTGTGTGGCTGAAATCGGGCTGCCGTGGCTGGGAGAAGAGGAGCCCAGCCGCGTGGAGCCTCACCAGGGCTCAGGCCAGCTGGGAGACGGAGCGGGGCAGCCGTTGGAGAGGTGATGGCCAACGCCGAGCGTATGGGTGGACCGCTGTAAATAAGTTTGTTGAATCCACTCGGCAAAGAGCAATCCTCCAGTCGCTCTTTGCGGAGAGAGAAGGGAGCGTCGGCAGCCTGCACGTAGCGCAGATGCTCACCTCGACTTGTTTAATACATGTACTGCACGCATGACCCCGGGTACAGGCTGCCAGATTGCACAGTTTGAGCGTTTCTCTCCAAGAGTTCAGTTTTCTTTTTGCAGTTTCTGCATAACAAACACTTAATTGCTGGTAACATGTTTTTTCCTTGTTAGCCCCTATGTTCCCACTAAGCTGCAGTTCTTCCTTTAAAGAACTGCAATTGTTAAATCTTAAAGTCTTAGCAGAAGAACCACTGCAGACACACATTTCTGGGCTTTGCCAAGCACAGAGCATCCTTCAGAGTGAAAACCTGGCCTACTTCCAACTACAGTGTCTTTCCTGAAGTACATGGAGATTAATTTGTTTGTTTCTTTCTTAAAAGTGCTTCTTTTCTGAAGACTGGATGTCACGGAGATATGCTTCAGACACGAGACCAAAATCTTCCGCAATGCTAAGGGAACTTATTAAAGTCACTATCCCAGAAATGGAAAAAAAACCAGGAAAATGAAAAAAAAAATGCATTGAGAAAGAAGAGAACATTCTGGGGTTTTGTTAAGAAGAGGGAGATAGATTAACATAGCATAAGTTACATTGATTTTTCCTTGCTCTTTTTCTTTACATGTAAAAACAGGGCTCATATCAATGTTGTCTATGATTTCTCTTTATTAATTGTTGGTAGAAATACTACAGTTGTTAAGTAACTCCTACTACAGGAAAATTTCAGTTTCAGTATGCTGAGATTCTGGCCCACTTTTCCCTTTATTCAAATAATGTGGAACATTAAGTTTTAAGAATGTAATATTTTCTTAAAAAATACTAGATTTCTCCACAGGTAAAACCAGGTTTAATTTCTATCTTGGGCAGCTCTCACAGATGACAGTCAATTTTTTTTTTCTTTCTGCTTCGGAATAACTTACTGTATCAAATAGCATCTTCCAATTTTGTCACAAAGCGTTTAATGTTTTACAGAGTCCTTCCCCACACTTTATGTTTCAGATCCTGGATGCTGTGGCATCAAAAGAAACAAAAAAAAGAACTTCTCCCCACAAATTAAAAACAAGTTTTCAAATACGAAATTAAATAAGGAAAAACACACACATATGTTTACTGTATACCAATATCACAAGCTTATATCAGGACATTATGTTAGTCGTCTTACAGTTTTGCGTAGGCTACTAACTGATGTTGGTGTTATATTTTGTGAATTTATAATTCCACTAGAAAATATCAGGTCTCTACGTGGTATTGCAAATGCAGTACATAGAAAAATCCTTGTGAAAACTAGCAATTTTTTCTGCCCTCTTTTGTCTTGGTCTGTCCATCCCTAGTATCCCTTCCCAAATTAGGCTAGCATGTGGCTATCATGTATCCCCTCTGTGGACAGAATTATATATTGTGTTCAAAATCTCTGATTAATCTGATTAAGCTAGTGAGTGACTAATCCTTTAATCTCCTTGAGAGCACTGTTATGTCTGCTGTGTGTCAGATTTGTAACTAGTAATCAGTTAAGTAAATGCTAAAAGTTAAGCAAAAACTATTTTGGACCCACTTTAGCATCTGCTTTTGGTTAGTGACATTTATAGTTAAAGTTGTACGGAGAACATGAGTGAAAATAAGAAATTGCCTGCAGTGGCAATTCTGCTGCTGCGAGTGTATCAGTCGCCAAGGACCAACTTATTACTGCTTCCCTCTTCTTCAGTGATTGAATTACAAATGAACAGGTAATGTCCCCTTTGCTTTGTTTCTTGCACTCTGGAAAGCAAATAGAAAAAATGTTTTCTGTGTATTTATAATTTCAAAAGGAAGGTCTATTGCCAGTTAATTTCCAATGTTTTGCTTTACCCTGTCTTCATTAGAGTCCGAAATCACTGCACAACCTTTACCTGGCAAACACAGACACATTTAAAAAGCTGCACTAAAAGAAAAATGATATTGTTTTACCTTAATAAAAGGAGACTGTGTGGAAGGAGACTTGGGGTAGGGGAAGGAAAATGTGCAATCTTTGTAGAAAAAAAACGTGTAGACCTATTGCTGGGAGATGTAAAAGCATCAAGTCAATATGGTAACAAGGATCAATATGCCCTCAGGCAAGATATGAGTATGACAATTGCTGAATCCATGTATAAATTTACCACTCCAACTAGCTGCCTAGGAATAAAATAAATTCAAAGCAACTGTGCAGAGGTGAGTAAATCTCGAACCTGATATCCAGCTCACAGAGGTGACCAGGACACCAGGAGACGTTCAGAGGGGCCCGTGGGAATAAATCCAGAGGAGCTGGCCCTTAGTACTATCCTTCCTGCTGTCATCCATGCAGCCTCGGGTCCACGTTCCCCACAATAGTACCCATGGGTGTTGCACAAGGTATGTTCAGCCTGAGTTTCATGAGGGCTACCCATCTCAAAACTGGTTTTTCCTGGTATATTATATTTGCAAATGATTTCATCCAGGCCACCCTTTACTCCCAGTCAAGCCACCTGAGTGAAGAGGGGGGATGCTCAGGTGTCACAGAGGCAGCAGAATGTTTCCTGAATGGTTCTTTTCAGGCATTTTCTTTGAGAAGGTCAGCACTGATGGCCAACTGAGGATTGGCAGAGTAAAACTTGGGGTGAAATGACCATGTTTGCTCACTTTGTACGGAATATCAGCCAGGTCTGTCCAAACCTCAAAAGGTTGCAGAAACACTGTAGATTTCTATAAACCCATCTATGTAGTGACTTTTCAAGGAAACCTTGGATAAAGAACATCCATTAATTATAGTCACACACAGAAACAAAATTTTGTAGCATTGGAGATCTTTTATCCTTTTTTTTTTTTTAAACAATATCTTTAAATGTGTTTATTTTACCTTGACAAAAAAAGAGAGTGAGTTAGGCAGACACGAGAAATATCTAAGTAACAAGGAATATGAGCGCAATAGATTTTAGGCCAGATTCCTCCTTGGACGCACAAGCTGGTCTCCCACAGATTTCTATGACAGCCACATTGACAGCAGTGGGAATCAGGCGTACTCATCCAAGGGCATAATTTGGCCCATAATGTATGAGGTCTGTCCAGCTTGTGAAAGCAGCAAGCAGTGTATTACAAACACTGCCTCTGCAGCTTACTGGGGGTTTAAATCCTCAGTGGCATTTTCTGTGCCTCTAAAATGCATCCGATAAAAATAGCAGAGGCTGCTTGAATCAATACCTGTTGAAAGAACAGACCTGCTAAAAGAATTAAAATTTGTTGCAACAAGGTTATCCATTTAACAGGTTTCTACTCGAATAACCAAACAATCCTCATTTTATAGCCTAGCTAAAGCCAAGGTGCATCCACTCGAGAAAGTCTGATATTTTCCATCCTTGCTTCTTAAGCCTGTATTTGTAGATGTTTTCTACCCCTGCTCACAGTGATTTCTTTTCACCCGGACAATGGTAATGGCTTATGTAATTATGACTTTGTACATGAGCTGAGCTCCCTGTGGATATTTAGACTCTTATTATCTTTAACCTCATCCACCTCTGTCAGTGAACTCTCACCTCAGCGTCTTGGTGGGGGATCAGCTGGTGGCTGAGAGGAGAGCAGGGTGGTTACTGACAAGTAGTTCATTAACCCTTATGGGCTATGACCATCAAGGAAGGGAAGGAAGGCACACGTCCTTTTCTCTCCGCTTCTTCCCAGCTGACTTGCATCACTAGAAGCTGTTCGCAGTCACCTCTGAGAAGGCAGTTCACTCAAACATGGGCTTAGAGGTCAAACTCACCAGGCTGTGGTTTCGCTTTGCTAAGGTATCTCATGTACTGCTCGGGAGACTTTGACAAGCTTTTTAAAAAAAAATAAATTACTATTAATTTTTCATTGTTGTTATTATTTTGAAGCTCCCATAAAATCAATTCCCACTTTTTTCCTTGCCCAGATGCACTGAACAAGAGATTTAAGGAGCTCTCACTAGTATAAACTGCGCTCCCCAGGATGCTGTTCGCCTTCTGCTTCTCCCCCTTCTTTCCCTCACATATCCCTTCAATGTTTACCATTAAGTGTAGTGGTAGAAGAAAATGATCACAGAATCACAGAATGTTTAGGGTTGGAAGGGACCTCTGGAGATCATCTAGTCCAACCCCCTGACAAAGCAGGTTCCCCTAGAGCACGTTGCACAGGGTCGTGTCCAGGCGGGTTTTGAATATCTCCAGAGAAGGAGACACCACAACCTCCCTGGGCAGCCTGTTCCAGTGCTCTGTCACTCTCAAAGTAAAAAGTTTTTCCTCATATTCAGATGGAACTTCCCATGTTTCAGTTAGTGCCCGTTGCCCCTTGTCCTGTCACTGGGCACCACAGAGTCTGGCCCCATCCTCTTGACACCTGCCCCCAAGGTATTTGTAAGTATTGTTAAGACCCCCCCTCAGTCTTCTCTTCTCCAGGCTAAACAGACCCAGCTCTCTCAGCCTCTCCTCCTAAGAGAGATGCTTCAGTCCTCTGATCATCTTTGTAGCCCTCAGCTGGACTCTCTCGAGTAGTTCCTTGTCTTTCTTGAACTGGGGAGCCCAGAACTGCACACAGTACTCTCAGTGTGGCCTCACTAGGGCTGTGTAGAGGGGGAAGATAACCTCCCTCAACCTGCTGGCCACACTCTTCCTAATGCACCCCAGGATACCATTGGCTTTCTTGGCCACAAGGGCACATTGCTGGCTCATGGTCATCCTGCTGTCCACTAGGACCCCCAGATCCCTTTCCCCTATGCTGCTCTCCAACAGGTCTGTCCCCAACTTGTACTCATACATGGGATTGTTCTTGCCCAGATGCAGGACTCTACACTTGCCCTTGTTATATTTCATTAAATTTCTCCCCGCCCAACTCTCCAGCCTATCCAGGTCTCGCTGAATGGCAGCACAGCCTTCTGGTGTATCAGCCACTCCTCCCAGTTTTGTGTCATCAGCAAACTTGCTGAGGGTATACTCTGTCCCTTCATCCACGTCACTGATGAATAAGTTAAACATGACTGGACCCAGTACTGACCCCTGGGGAACACCACTAGCTACAGGCCTCCAACTAGACAGCACCGCTGATCTCAACCCTCTGAGCTCTGCCATTCATCCAGTTGTCAATCCATCTCACTGTCCACTCATCTAACCCACACTTCCTGAGCTTCCCTGTGAGGATGTTGTGGGAGACAGTGTCAAAAGCCTTGCTGAAGTCAAGGTAGACAACATCCACAGCTCTCCATGATGTCCCCATAGGGCAGAGGTAAGGCTTCCTTCTGACTAAAAATATGGTTTGGGAAACTGGTGAACTCAGCACAGCCTGGTCCTTGTAACAGGCAGGAAAAAGGGCTGTCACCAGGAGGGACTGAGCTGTCTGAACTGAAAAGTCAATGAGAAAAAGTAGGTCTGGGTCTAAGTAAAACGTAGTTTAAAGCTATTAAATGAAAACCCATGGAAAATTTTTCAAACCCTGCTGAAGCTTTTTGCTTGACACAGCCATATGTTTAATTTCATTCTGAGTTTCTCCAGTTCTTTTAAAATCATTTTATCTTCTTATAGCTATATCACCCTTTATATGAAAAATAAAAATCAAAGCAGAAACGTTAAAGTAAAAGTTTTCTGAATTCTTCTAATTCCCTGCCTCTTCCAAACAACCAAAAAGGAGTCATCAAATTCTGCCCACCACTACGAATCATTTCAGTCCACCTGAAACAACCTGCTTTGCTCATTCATTCTCCACAGAGAAGTGTCTGGTTCTGCCATGAGCCAAGTGGAAGGTGGAGAGGACCCTGCCAGGGCACTTCCCTGGACACTGACAGCACCTGGACCTTGCTGCTGGAGCCAGCTCTCCTGTTGCTCTCTCATAAACATGCCCAAAACAACTGAATAGTGCCTGTGCCTGCTCCCCAGGATGGGCAACGTCTTGGTTCATTCCCTTTTGTTTTTCTCCCACAGGGAAGTCACTCCTGCCCATGGTGGGTCGCTCCTGCCTGGCATCAGCATGTACCTGGGAGTACCATCAACAGCCTGCAGTCTTGGCAGTACCTTGAGAAGAGAGTAAGGAAAAGGGCAAGGAAAAACAATGACAACAAGGGGCTCATTACTGGGTATGAGTGAACTTACTATTACTTACCTCAGAAATTGAACAACCACAGGAGGTGTGATAAACCATCTGTAAAGTTTTTGAGATTTAATTTAAGATCTTGGTCCAATTTCTTCTGGCCGTATTAAACAGTGAGCTAAGTGGAGGTTTTGTTTCCCAGGAAAAAGCACCAAGACTGAAACACGGGCGCTTGTTAACAGGGACCCAGACTGCTAAGTTCCAACCTCTGTGCTGAGACTATTTCCAGTCCCCTTGAACTGCCAGCATTTTTCAGTCACAGTGTATTTGCTAGTGGGTTTCAACCCTCATCAACAATTCTGTATTAGCGTGCCAGTTCTAACACTCATCCTATTTCCCAGATTTTTGAAATCTACACTGAATGCTAATTGATAACTTTCAACATAAGTTACATGCATGGTACGTTAGGTGACCTTCAAACCAAAACTCGCCCTGGTTTAAGGGCCAAGATTTCACCAAGGTGTGTCCTCACCTACATGGGCAAGCGAGATCCAAAGTCAATAAAGAACTTGCTGGTTTTTCCTTTGGGCGTTGCTGAGCTTAGGATTTTGTATATGTCACCAGAAAACGAAATCAACAGAAGCAGTACAGCCTGCATCGTGTTTTCACACTGTTAAGAATATAAATGACCTCTCTGTAGGACAGCCACATGTTAATAAATTTTTTTGGTAGTCTAAATATCTCCATTTTCATACAAAGCAAAAATAATTCAACTACAGCAACAGCAAAAATGAAGTAAACAAAAATGAAACTGTAATGACAATATTGACCCATTTGAGTATTATTAGAGAAAACCTCCTATATCAATTAAAAAACCACACCTCAGTGCCCCATGCAAAACGAGAAAACCAGATTATGTCTAGCTCCCTTAATCTAACATCCAATTTACTTAAATTTTTTCACTATGAAATTTTTCACTATTTTTCTTCTCTATCTACCTTTATGTAATTCAAACTCTGAACTGCACTGGATTTCTCTTGTCCTTTTATTCAAGAATGAAGTATGCATACCAGATTTACATGGATATGTAGAGATGGCTTGACAAACTGTTTTGCATGAACACAGATGCGGTGTGTATAACATTGTTCTTTACGGTGGATTTAATAGTCATGTCTTTAGATTTGCTTTATGCATCCCATTCTCTGATGAGATTAAATGTCCATCGTTGGTGCAGCAAAGCTGGTTTGTTTTCCTATGACAGAACTTCAATTTTAATTGCCAGAAAAGTTTGTGGTTACATTTCTCAGAGCTTCTCACCCCAACAGGATCTTCCTTGTGAAGCACTCATCACTTCCACCTGCCTTTCCTCTTCAAAGTTAGCAGCTGTGGTTCTTCTGTACTGAACACTAGTTGGGTACAAGAGCACCGAGAGGCAAGAAATAACTGCAATAGCTAGTGCTGATATGCGGTGTCCATATGGACAGTATAACTTAACATTAAGGCATTTCTTTACCGAGTTTGATTCTGGCCCCATGAGTCAAACTCTAGCTGTCAGGGGACTTGTTGTAAGTAATGGTCATTTGTGTTTCATAATTATCTTGAATAAACACAATTAGTTCCACATTCTGCTGTTTTCTTCCTAAGGCATCTGTAAACATTCTGTACTATTCTAGCAAATGGCTTTTGGCGATCATTAAAAAAAAACCCAAAACAAAATGGTTCTCAGTGGATCCTTTTAATTTATTCTAAGGAGCATGCCCAGAGGAGTAATGAGACCTACTAGACAGTAATGGCAAAGGGATATTATCTTTCACTTAGCTAACCATTGTAACCCACTTTGAAGCATCTCCAATCACAGTCCTCATGTGGTTAAATTAGAACATAGACTCAAGAGTTTTCACTTCAGGGTTTCTCCCATAAGCCAGCTTAATGTATTTGGTATAGAAATAATGTAGGCATCCTACTTCCATTCTCCCATTAAAAAGGATATCCAACAAAGCTGGTGAAAAGTGTTACTAAAACGAAAAAGGAGTGTAGAAATTTTCGACAGCACCAGGCATGCAAAAGTCTGTTCTTTTTTCAAGGCTGGTCAATTTACTTGTCCTCTCTGTGCCCCATTTATTCTGTCTCTGACACAGGGACAGATAACATTTGCCCGTTTTTGTAATTCTCTTTAGATTGAAAGCACTGCAAATTCACAGTAATACCATCCCCTATATAATAGTGGCACTAGGTTTCCATATGGTTAAGATAATAAATAATATTTCCTCAAGATAATGAACTCTTTTTTTTTTTTATATTGTACATTAGGAAAACAGAAAATCAGTAGTCCCAGCCCATTAAAACAAAAAAACTTTGCAAAAAAGTGTATTGAATGAGAAGGAAGAAGCACTGTAGTTCTTGTTCTAGTAAGCAGGCAGTTAAAACCGTGAGGAAAGAGTCAATTGGTAAAATTAGCTAAAAAGTTACTCTGAGTTTCTGCCCTACATTTGGACTATCAAAACTGAGGCAAACTTTTCAAAGCAAATTGCTGAGGATTGCCAAGTTAACAAGCTGTTCTCTGCTGCAAGGGACATATTTATGGACATACTTTCAACAAGACGTACCTAGTGCTACCAAGCTGTGCCGTACTAAAGAGCAGTAAGTATCAGATAAACTGATTTTTTTTTAATAAAGGATTTCACACATGAGTGATTAAACACAGCTCAAATATTCAGAAGTGTACAAACTAGCCCTCCCCCCAAACCCACTCCTCTTTTCTGCTACAGTATTGTCTAAACAAAGTAAGAAAAGCCAGAAATTCAAAGATATGAAGGTTACTACACAGGATTTTATAATCCATGCACTTGTGAAGAAGACACTGTGAAGTTAGTTATGGATGAGTACTAAGTCTTCAGTAGTAATTCTTATTTTAGTGAGGTTGTGTGTAGCATCTTTAATGACATTTCAGAGTGTGCCTGTTGAATCTGTAAGTTTCTTGTTGCTTAAGGGCTGTGTTTTTAAATTGTTTCACAACCTTTTCTCAAGAAAAACACTCTAAAAACTAATTCTAGCCTATAAGACAAACAAAGCTAATATAGCAAGCAAGAATACCTAAGCAAGGGCTTACTGATGGTCACTTCTTATAAGGAGCAGGGATTTTCATGGTGATTCTCTTCAAAAATCAACATTAACCACTTGTATGTGATGGGCCAAATACACTGAATTTCTCTGTACCAAGGCAGATTCTAACTCCAGACACAAGATTGTTCTACACACCCAGGTTCCTTTGCAGCTCCTAGCCCTCAGGAAGAGTACAGTGATATGGTTTACTTCAATTCCCCTTCACAGAAGGGTAAAGTACTGAATACGCATACGTTTTCCATTACCCAGGGCTAAGAACATGCACATGGAGAGTATCCATTGCTGGGAGGACACTCGGTATCCAGCCATCATACATATAAGCCCACCAGTGGTGTTACAAAACCCGCCAGAGAAAGCCTACATGGCCCATAAACAAAGCCAACTTTAACTCAACAGATCATTTGCCTTCAACCTCATTTGTGCTCCCTGTGAACAGGCAAGGATACATGCCTGTGAACTTGTTTCAAAGCTAGCTGGGCATTTTAGGTCTACTTATAGAAACACAGTGAGCTTACACAGTATGTGTCAGATCACAATCTTTTTCCTAGGGTACTTTTCTGTCTCAGAAGAGATCTATTTTCTGGTGTGGTGCTTCCCTGAGAGCCTTGCAATATCCTCCACTAAAGTGCAGGAGCTCAAGATGAAGCTTATTCCAACTAGAACCAGAATGTCACTCACCAGGAGGTAACTCCAAGATTTTAAAAATGTTATGAATCATTTCATTTTTTCCTACACCCCTTTCTTTCATGTAACCTTAACCATGTTGCGGAGTAGCTGCTGTCAACCATGGCATTTGTGCATTGGAAGTGTCACATAGAACATAAATGGTGCATTTTCACTTATTCTTTTTATCAGATGAAGTAATTCTATTCAGTACAACTTTTTTTAATACTTCTGAAAGAAATATACCCAGTAAAATTTTCTGTTTTTCAACAAATACGAAGTTCATTATTCTAAACCATGGAGCTCCTAATGGCTTGGATAGGGGCAAAAAAAAAAAGTGTTTGAATTGCAGGAGCGCAAACAGAATTTAATCTAGATAAGTAATCTGCATGCAGCACAAAACCCAGGACATTGCAAAATGTTTTCTCACTTTTCTTCTGGACTCCTACTGTTCTCAAAAGATGATTTAGTGTTTTCCTTTAAGAATAACCTTAACCTTAGGGGCATTCAGGGACATATGTTGATTTACCTATACCAGACGTAACAATATACCTTACTGAAATATTTGAAAATACATTCATTCCAATGCCTGTAAGTCAGATTTCTTCTTTCTAAGTGTGAACTTGAGTTTTGGAGGATTTTTTCCTCCTAGCTTTGGTAAGAGATATTTAAGCAGAAAGAGCAGCTTGTTTCCTTGACAGCAGAGAACCAACTGTTTTGGTTTTCTTTGCTCCTTGTCTGTTCAACATACTGTATCCATAGAAATAGCTGCTGTCCCAGAAGTTCAAGCATTTTGTATTATATATACCCAAAGATTGGGTTAATGATACTTTAAGTTTGCAGAGTTTCTGTCATAAAATTTCACAAATGGAAAAAAAAAAGTAAGTAAAGGTTCCCAAGGCAACACTGTACATTCTGTATGTTTTCTGATTTATATTTAACATTTAAAAAATATCAATATTAAGCTACACATTTAAGAAATAAAGACAAATGTAATGCATTGCTTACAAGCCACGTTAGTGACTGGCTGTTACAATGGAAACTGCTACTTTCGCTTTTGCCATTTTCGTGTCACATAATGTGATGAACTGTTTGTTTGTGCCGAGTGTGCTAGTTTGCAGCAGACCTAATACTTCCCCAAATGTTTCCTCGTATTTCAGAAGTGAAGTAATGTAACAACATGTAGTCTAGGTTTTATATTTGAGGGCCAGGATCTCACTTCTAAGACAAAAATGCAGCTGATGAGCAGTACCTGCAAACCATCCCCTCTCCTGCCTCAGGCCCTCCTTCTCAGCTCATTCACCACTCAACTCTGCCTTTGCACAAGGAACACCAAGTAAACGGCAGCTTTTTGAGGTCTGTGAGATGAGGTGACAAATATTTTGAAGATGAAGACTGGAAAGGTCTCAGCCAAGACAAGCGTGAGAGCCTTGGGCTCCATGTTCTCCTCTAACATGGCATTTTACAAAGATGCTTCCCACCACCTGAAAAGTTTTGGGGGGAAGGATGACTTCCCAGAGAGCTATGAAACAGTGAGAATGAATACGACAATGAAGTTGTAACTGAAACAGATTTATAACTTTTGCTCCAATATCTTTTGTCTGTGGTTGTTTACAAAGCACTGGGTGTGCCTGCAGAAACCACAAAAGCAGTTCCTACCCTCTTGAAGAACAAACCAGCCTTCAGGTTTCAGGATTTAGAGGATCTCCTGCCACAAGTGCCCAGGGTGCTCAGTGGTGCCTGGTGTACAGAAAGGGGCTTAAATAAATCACAAATCACACAAGTCCAGGATGAGGTCTAATTGCTATTTGACTCAGGTCAGACTTATTTTTCATTTTTCTCTGGAAAACAAGCCATCTCCCAGCACTGTGCTACAGAGTGGCTCTCTGGCAGCCCTCGGGTGTCGAAGTGAGGAGGGGGATCTGCGGCGGGGCCGGCTGTGCCGTGGGAAGTGTGAACCCCCGTGCATGCCTGGCCTTCCTGGGCCTTGGAATATTGATGAGCTGTGAAAAAAAAGCAGCGAGGCTTGTTCCTGTGATTTGCTGTGCCTGCTAGCTCTGTCTCTCTGTATATATGTATACATGTGTGCATGTGTGCCAGTGTGGGTGTAAGTACGTATTCTCAAAATATAAATAAACATAAATAAGCACGCGTGCATATTTCTGCACAAATATTTCTACAGATAAAAAAAAACAGGAAGGGAAACAATGATGAAGTAGCAGCATTTTTGCTCAAAGGACTCACTGTGCATGGGGGAAAGCGTATTGTCAGTGGATTTTTTTTTTCCCCCGGACGTCAGTTCAGCAACTTGACAAAAAACTTGATTTCCAACATGGCCTTCATACAATTGCTTTTATCACTTTCTCTCATTGTGTCCTTATGTACAAGGGTAAAGACTATTTTACTGCATCCAAGTACAGTGTGCTAAAGGGAGGGTGAGCAGTGGGGAGCCGTGCCTGTGCCACTGTCCTTTGCCTGTTCCTGATTCCATGGCCTGAGGCAATGGTTTGCATTTTTAGGACAACAGCCGGCTATCTGCAAGCAGGAGACCACTCGTCAGGCTTCATTACTGCACACAAAATGACACTAGTGAGCCTGTGGTCACAACTGTGCTTATGGTGCGCTGAAAAGCCATTACATCTCATTGCAACAAAAAACTGCACGAATGTACAGGCTGACCAGCCCCATAAATTGCCAAAAACCTGACAGGTCAGCTTATTTATGCAATGTAGTACCTGCAGTACAATTTCTGGATGGAAGCTATAGTAAGGGACTAGGAACTAAGGAATCTTTTTGTCAAAGGTGTTATATTTTAATAGGCAATGCTGCAGTTTTCTTTACTGAGTACTGAGAAAATAAAGAATTTAATTCTGCTGCATGCTTGCAGCATTAGGCATGGTCAGCTGAAGTGTCTTCCCCTTCTCCACATTAACAACCCTAAAAGCATAGTTAAAATCTAATGACTAGCATTAATGGATTTTCATGTTTGATAATGTTATTTTTCATTGTTTAAATTTTTGGTATTATACAGATCACATTGACATATCTGATATATAGCATTTTGACTTAACCATAAGTGAACTGGCTTCTGCTATAATTACAGGCATTATTATTTGTTTAAGTCAGATAATGACTATATTAAATAACGTTGCATGTAAAGGGTAAAACTCAAAGAGACAAAGAAAATGTGGCCATTAGGATTCTGGAACATTCCCTTCTGAAGGAAACTCATATCATAATGTGGCTAGCATTTATTTATTTTACATATAATTGGCACTCATTGGCAAGTGCTGTGAACAAAAGAACTGTGGGCCAGATTCTGTCCCTGTGTGCATGCTTAAATGTACATATAAAGAGAAAGAGGGAATAATTTTATCCTGGGGAAGCAAGATATGTAGAAAGAGGGATTGTCTTTTCTGAGGTCAGATGCTATAGCTAGGAAAACAGAGAGGCTTCCAGGCCCACAGTGGCTTTCTCAAATAATCCTACTTCCCTAGCATCATTTGGTGATTACAGTTATAACAGTGTTAAATAACCTGAGGTCACTGATGGGATTGTTTCAGTGCACGCACGTTGTAACCGAGATCAGCATCAGGATGTTTCTTTATTAATGAAACTGTTGCTGTAGCCATCAAAAATTAATACACATTTTCCTTTCCTCAGAAAATGTTCCTCTTCATATTCTAGGTTACAAAAGCTCACAAACATATATTTAATGGTAGGTTATTGCGATAGGGAGAAACTCATCATTGTTGGCAAAAGTCCCAACTATTTCTTCCAAGTGAGGGGTTTAACTAAAGGTTTTGCACCCAACTTCTCAGAGGGCAGCAGAGCTCTGTGAAGCATGTATTTCTATTGCAATAATACCTAGCATTCCAGCTTAGCGCTTCACTTTCTTCAAATGTAGAGGACATTGGGTATGTTCAAATGTGAGGGAGGGGAGTTCTCTGCAGAAAATACTTCAGGGGAGTCAGCCATGTGGATTGAACTTTACCTGGAAGCTGCATTAAACTTTTCCAAGGCCTCTGGGGTTCAAAAAATGTAGGATGCTGTCACATTGATTAAATATCTGGGTCTTGACAGAAAAGCAGCCCATGGTCCTGTGAATGGTAATGCATTACTTTAAAAAGATTTATATATTGTCACAGTCACATCTACCAGTAAGAGGAACTAATCTGCTAGAGGTTTTTCAGCATTCAGTTATCGAGTTGCTCCCATATTGACTCTTGCCACTGATACTGAGTTATGTGCCTATAGGCATCCTGTAATGTGCTCCTTCCCAGCACATACAGAGCAATGTATAGGTAATTGCTTTCAGCAGTTCACACTGGTGTCAATAAATGGAAATTTTATTGAAAACTAGAGGGTTGCTATGGTTGCACTCAAAGTTAGGGATCGAGACTCCATGAACTGGGTGCTAAGGAAGGTCTTATAATCAATTCCAGTATCACTTTTGTCTTGATTGCTTAAGCATGACCTCTTGTAAATAAATATCATATTCTCTAGAAATAAAGCTGGGGTGTAGCATAGTCAAATAGCTAGAAAAAGTGGACTGATCATTTAAGAGCTACACTTCTATGACCTGTATTGGCTTGGGCTCACCAACTGACGTCGGGGAGATGGAGAGTTTTGAGGTTTTTTTCCCATTTACAAAAGGACACTCATTTTGTAGCTGGCTTTATCCAGGAAAGTTGCTGGAGGCTGAATTGTTTCCTAAGAATGACACTACACAGGTCTCTTGGCATGATTAGGTGGGCACGTGCACTCCTGGTTAAAAAGGTTTTCACCAGTGAGCTGAAGATCCCTGCCTGTCAGTTGAGATGCAGTAACAGAACGGGTACCTGGTGCTAACCAGCAGTGTTATGAAAGAGCCTGTAAGTTATTATGTGATTCTGCATAAACCATCTCAGTGGTACCTTGTTTTCAGCAGAGATGTGAGCTGACCCATTTCCCTTATGTTATGTCTGATAAGCATGAGTACAGTCCATTTTGGTATCTCCACTGGCATGGCGGGGTGAGGAATTAACCACTGGGCAGAAACAGCTTTACATACGAGGCTAACTGGAGGTAGGGGTTTGCCTGGTCACAGCATCAGAGTGCTTTATAGTCTAATTCTTATTTTAATTAATTACAGCAGTTTAACCATAGAGCCAACTCAGTGAAAAGTACCTCAGAAAAACTACAGTTGTACAGGCTGTAGCCTATTAGCCTCATCAATTCTGAAGAGGAAACCTGCACGTTTATCCACTGTATGTTTAATGACACCCAAGATAACTGCTGGGCAGTAGGATAACACCAAATCAGTTAAGCAAAAGGAATATTAGCAACAGGTCTTTTGTTGTCATCCACCTGTAGCACATGTTGGAGTACAAGATTCTGGAGTTTAAAGGTAGGGGCAAGAGTAACAAATACTTACCACTTATATAGTGCTGCAGATTACCTGTTAAAGATGCTACCTGTATCTTACTTGAAAAGTCACCACAACATCCCAGTACAGGAAGTGGCTTTCAAAGAGATGACGAAAACTGAAGTAGATAGCAAGTAATGTGTCTTTGCATTCAATCAAAGCAATATTTCCTGGGCCTGCTGAATGTCTTTCCCAAGCATCTTCCAGAGAACATGGTGCTCGAAAGCCAATTCAACTGTACACGAGACCAGTGGTGACAGACAAGGCTCCTTACGTAGCTTAACAACATCACACTTACACTACCTTCTGGCATTTGTCTTGTCTTCCTCACTTTGTTGTAGGATGCATGTCAAAATATATTTTTATAGTTTTATGGCAAGGTTAAGTTTACCTATTCAATGCCCCAGAGATCAAGCACACTGGAGCAACTCAGTAAGGCCAGCAGCTAAACACCCTGTCTGTGCAATGAGGCGAGCATCGACACCCTAAGCAATGCAAGTGGGGAAAAAAAGTCGATTTGCAGAGGCTTGTGTGTGGTTATTAGTGCAATACTAACCCACATGGTAATTAGTACAGATGTCACATCCAGGGCTCGGCAGGCCAGTCTCTCAGCTCAGCTATTGAATTATACCACCTCACATCAAGCCCCAGTCCCTCAGAAGCAAGCTACTATACTCTAGTGCAGCTGATCTTACAGCAGAGGAAAAATGATCAATGTCGTTTCACTTCCCTTTCACTTTGTAAACAAAGCACATCAGCTATGCTGTGTGATGGGAAGGCCGTGCAACCTTCAGTTGGATTCAGGCTGTTTTCCCCATCAGAAATGCTGGGTCACTAGAGCTGCCCTTCTCCCTAATTCCATTTAATGTAGTTTTTCCCCTTCTAGAGGAGACACCCCTCAAGGCACCGCATGCTACAAGTCAGCAATAGATGGTTCAAGATGCTTTGGCCTCATAAAGATTTCCAACAGTTGGCATGGCATGAGTAGAACGAACCCAGAAGAAGAGAAACCAGATCCCGGAGCCTGGTACAGTCCTTCCTCTCTTCTGCTCCTGCATCAAACCCTGAAACATTTTCTGCAGTCAAAAGGTCTTGCTGAATATTTGGTTATCATCAGTTCTCCACTCATCCATGTCCTCAAACTTTTTAATGCTGTAGGGATAAGAGATTGTTACACTACCTGCAGAAAATTATGACATAATAGTGGTGCTGTAGAAAACTCTCAAATATACAGATATTTCAATTTATTTTAAGTGTTCCATCTGGAATATCATAATGCACTATTTACTGCTGTTCCTGTATTTAAAACTGATAGGCTACACTTAGAGCAGCTGTTAAGATAACAACCAGTGGGGGACAGATTGATGTATAACTTAATATGCCAGCCTTTCAAAAGCTCTTAAAATAGTTCAAACACATTTCGGCTTCAAGGTTTACATATGTGCAGCCTTACAATTTCTAGGGTGAAAATCCCTTATGACTTACTGAGCCTTTAAAACTCAAGGTATCACCTGAGACAGTCTGACCTAGGAATATTGTGTTTGCCAAATAGTCTGATATGCTGCTTTTAAAATCTAACAAAACATGAGTTCCAGGTGTGCTTTTTTCATCAGATCTAAAATGATTCCTCCTTTCCCTATTCCCTTCTCCCCCTTTTAATTTTGAGCAGTTAGTTAGGCTTTGTCACTGGGATTGATTTTTCACTCATGCTTACACTGAAAACCTGCTGAAGTAAAGTCATCACAGACATGCAAACCAAGACCCATGATTTCCACCTCAAAATGTATAATTCTTCTCTCAGGGCACTAGTTTCCTCTCACAAACAAAACATGGGGCAAAAACATCATGCTGTTATGAACTAGATGAGCATCATATTAGCATGTAGATATAGATTTCTTGCCCAGAAGACACCTGGAGTCATCTTTATCTCTGCTCGACACTACCAGGACCTCAGCGAATGCGCAGAGGAGCAGCACTAGGGAAACCCATCACCACCTTTTCCATGACAGCTGACAGACACTCCAGCAAGAAGCATGAGGCTTTAAATGGTAGAAATGGAAATAGATTTGATCTTAGAAAAAATCTGATTGGATCAACTTTATTGTATCAGGAGGTTCTAAAGAACAAATTAGCTAAACAGTGACTTGCCGTCACTGCCACCTGCACTCCATGGCTTCGGTATATCCAGTCCTGTTTGGGGGCAGGGGTCTGACTACGTGGACTTTTGAACACTCTCTCTCTCTCCTGTTTTCGGGAGTATCCAAAAATACTCATGATGGGGAATTTAACCCATCACTGCATGATAAGGTGAAATGGAAGACTGGAGATGATCAGATACCCGAAGGTAACAGTCCATCTTCACTTTCCTACCCCACAGCCACATCTCCCTCCTCTGTATCAATGCACATCACTTGTTCATCTGTCCATTTCCTTCTCCTGATTTTCAGATGCTCTGGTCGCTGGCTTACCCCTCTGGCTTGAATGGGAGCAGCCGACACCCAGCACTCAGAGTTTCTGATGAGATTGGCTTAAATGGAATTACTTCTCTGGCAATGAAACTGAGAGCAGATTTTTCAGCCCCTTCTCTCTCACACCCTCTTTTCTCACCACTCATCCTCCTCCTGCTTTAGGGTGCTTTAATGTGATAAGGTGCTATACACAGTGAGTCTAAGCTGCTGTTTTAGAATTGTTAGTGAGAGCTAGCTAACACATGTGCACCATGAGTATGTATTTTATTATTACCTTTCTAGAACAGTCAAGACTGTCAAAGGAAGTAGGGCTTTATTTTACAGTTTTCCATTATATTTAGTGTTTTACATCTCAGGAATGTTTTATAAGTAGGGCATAAGTTGTAGGAGCAATTGAATTCGAATCAGATAGGCAGTCTAACTCCAAGTCCCCTATTAACTTTTTCGTCTCCCCGCAAAAGTTTTTTCTGTCCATATTTTTATTTCAGCTGGGCTGAGTGGGAGAAAGAACTCTAAGGGAGGTCTTAGCAGATGGTTGTCACAAACTGCATACGGCAATTGAGAATTAGTGTGCAAGCATATGCAACCTGGTACAGTATGAAACATTCCAGCATATGAACACTGAAGTAAATCAAGCTTGGACAGGAATTTTTTTTTTTATTATGAAAATTAGAATTTAGTTTCTCTTTTCATCTGCACATATGGATCTCAGGGTTTTGCAACATATGGGGCCAAACTCTGGACTTAAGCGTGACTCCTTGGAAATCTAGGTAGTTAAACTTAGTGTGAATTTGGTTTACTAAGTTTAATGTAAAGATAAATCATGCATAAATACAAACACAGAAATTGTGTATATGCATATATACACCTAATTTTATCATCTTCATCATTCCCCCTGTTCCACACACTCTCTAAATAATTTGTGAAAGAAACATAATGAAGAAAATAATGGAGAAGAGATGTGGTTCCAAAAATTATAACTTGGGTATGTATGTTATTGGGGTTTTTTTGCCTTTAGTAAGCAGTACTTTTTCTGGAAAAACTGACTGGAACAGGAAAAATATCAAGTGAGGGAGCAAACACCCTTTTGTAGGTCATGCTTTAAACAAGCAGGAGGAAGGTTTTTGATACTCTGCCTTGAGATACGTCAATGTTTGAGCAGGGGTTCAGGTGGCATCTGTTCCCCTGTGCCCTGCTTTTCAGGCTGCAGGAGTAACCCTGATCCAGGTCGGTGTCACCCATCTCCCCTCATCTCCCTCCCTCCCTCCTGTCCTCTCTGTGCACAGGGTGCAGAGCAAGGGAGCAGGGGAGGGATTTCAGGAGTGGGTTTTGCTATGAGGGAGGCTCCTGGAAAATACGCCTCGATGCTTTCTTAACCTTCCCACTTGCCCTTCTCCCTAAGTTATGGCAGAAAAATAGAACTGAAATGGAGAGAGGGGAAAGAATGCAAATACTGGCACACAAGGAAATACTGAATATTGGTCGACCAAAACACAAATCAACTCAAAACTACAGGAGTCCACCAACATGCACATAAATCATTTATAACGATAATCCAAGGCTAGGTCCAAATCTCATTAAAGTATATGAATCCTTAATCTATTTTGGCAAAAAAGAGCCAATACACATTTTTTCTTTTTATCATAAATTACAGTTCTGTGGCACTGTGCAAATATTACCAAGCTGTAAGACAGCTGTGCTCCATTAAAATGTGTAATGGTTGCTGATTTCTTACAGCACATGGTCATCAGGCTGAATCTACAGCCAGTAATTAGGAAGATGAAATGTTTAATTGTGCCTTAATTTTGATAAAATTTATCTGTCACACATCTCGTAGTCAAGCAGTATGCTCACAAATCAATGTCATCAGGCCCGAGCAAGAACTGAAGCACCACACTCTTGTTCCTGACAGATTCATTTGAATATCAAACTGCTGTGGATGAGCCATCAGACTAGCAAAAGAAGTGAAAACTTTCCTGATGAGCACGGCTCCTGTGGCATATGTCTCACCACCTAGGCTAAAAGACACAGAGGTCAAAGCAACAGAGGTGGTTGCCTTTCGTCTCTTGCTGAGCAAGATCCCTGGGCACAGTAGCCCACCTAAAAATTTTTAAAAAGCCAAAAAACTTCTTATTGACTACTTAACCAAGCCTCAAGTGTTGGGAGGTGGGAGAGGTGGGTGTCAGGCAGTGGTTTTCATTCCTATTTTCCCCACACTCTTATTTGTTCTCCTGCTGAAAAACCATGTGAGGCAAAGCCAGTGTCCATTGTGTAGGCAAGAGGCAATCACTCACTTCCCTGCTGGCAGTACAGCAGTGCACATTACAGCAACCAGTCATGTGCAGATTATTACCACACATATGCATTATTATTTTTTTCTTTTTTTTTTTTTACACCGGAGTCCACATGGTGTGTCGAAATGGTAGAGCGCAGCCTGAATAGTGCCTAGTTCCATTTTTAAAAAATGCATACTTTGCTTTTAATGCATCCAAATATGGGACCCATTTTGTTCATGAATGATTTTTTTTTTTGCTTTCTCTCTTTGAATCAGACTAACAGGAACGGTACCTAAGATAGACCGACTACTTTACCATGGTGGTGGGCACACTGGCCTCTGCTCAAAAATGCTTCTTAATTTTTCAAAGAGCCATTGTTGACATTGCCTGTCTGTCCTATTGGAAGATACAGTTGTAGTATAATAGCACCCCAACTACAGGGACTGAACCCAACAGTGCTGGATTAACGAACATAAACATTCCGCTGCTTGAGCAAAAAGACAGCGCCCGTAACTTCAGATGCTGTAGCTGACCCAGAAGCATTGATACATGGTCCAGACAGACTCAAGGAAGAAATGATAACATTGGTCTTCGTACGGGTCAAAATGCAACAGAGACTACATAGGGACCTTGGCAGCATGAGTGAGAGCAGTTATTATCATCATCTTCCTGATTTGGAGCAAAGCCACACCAAGCCTCAGGTATCATATGGTTTTGGGGTTGGACGAGATTACCACTGTGTGTTTGTTGGACCAAATCTCCTGGTGTTGGGAATCTGGTTTCCCTTTTGCACCTATTGAAGGATGAGCCTCTGTGTGTCTCAGCAGAAAGCCAGAGCTGTGTTTTTGTTCCCCTAAATTAGACCCCTGTACACACAGCCATGTATTCTGCAGATAGCCATAAACAGAAGATTGTTGAAAAAGTGGCAAAAAGGCAGCTTTTCTAGCATCTGCAATTCTGCTAGCCAATTCAGAGAGACAAATACTTCGGACTATATTCAGTCTGGTGTTAAGAAAGGAGATTGGATATACTGGGCTGCTTACTGGTCTCATTTTCTCTACAAAAGAGTCAGATGTCCATCCTTGTTCTTTGAAATCTGAGAGCAGGTTTTGGTAACCCTCCACATGAGGTCCTGTTAACCTACCTGCTGATTGTATCGCCTTTGCAGTTTTTCTACCGTTCCTACTCTAGACCCAGAAGATCCCCTGGAATGATTGATCAAAGGCCCCAGCTGGGGTTGTCACATGAAATCCTGTTCTCCCTCTATCTGCTTACCCTTCACATGACGTTGATTTTTAAAAATCTAAATAGATGAGGGACCAGAAAGTTAACATCTCTGCAATAGCAGTCATAACTAACTGTATGAATATGCTCATGTCTTGTTTGTAATAACCTTGCTGTTGCATTTCTGCTGTGAATATTAAATCTGTATTTCTTATCTATGACCTTTCTGAGACTGTCTCAGTCTTAATCTGAAGCAAGACATTTATCTGAAAATAGTTATTTTACCTCTATCCTAGAGTTCTTTTATTCTTTTCCACAATCAGATGACAGCTTTAGCAAATGTTGGAGTATTGCAGGCTTGGACTCTATTTTCTTCAATAACATCTCACATAATATTTTGATTTAATTTTCCAATAAAATATTGGACAATTAGATTTATAATCAAAGAAACTAGTGAAGTTCTTTGGAAATCAGTTAGCTGCTGTGAACAGGTCAGTTATTGGGTCTATCTATTTACAGATAGATACTAACTGTATCTTTCAGAGACAATCGTCAGCTATCATCCAGCCCTTTGTATGTTCCAGAAGACATCATCATAATGTACTTTAAACAGGACTACATACCAAAACGATCACAGAAACTGGAGCTAGGGTGGAATTGTTTCTCGCTCTCCACCAGCATATCTCTAGCACTGTGCCATGACCAGCACACCCTGACTACGGGCTTGATAGTTTTGACTTCATGGCACTAAAAGGCTTAAAGCCCACCTCCTGGAGAGGGCTTTCCATGTCATAGCTCTTGCTGTGAACAGCAGGAATTTATTAATTTATCTGTAAATTTTTTCTTTATTTTGAATTTATTTCTTGCATGGTGTTGACACCTGCTCACCTTCCCATCCTGATTTTTGATGAGATACTGCTTGTAATGTACAGAGAATGTTGTAATGTAAAAAGAGTTGCTTTGTTTTATGCTGTATTGCCACGTTTAGGGTTTCTCTTGAGTCTGTGCATTAGGGCTGCTTACATCAAATAGAAAGCTCTCCCCTTTTTTCTGATCTACATAAATATTGAATCTTCAAAATCTTGTAAAAATATCATGGGTGATAAAAAGGCATAAAACCACCTGATGATGTTATCTTCATCAAAAGGCTTGCAATTCTGTCTGCAAAAACAACAACAACTGAGGTATACAATCTAGGTAAGTTCACCAGCTCCTTCTACCCTGGATGAAAAACGTAAGTACAAAAATCCTATTTTGTGCTTCTAACCTATCAGGAAACTTTGACATAAACAACAAGAATGTACTAAAAGTCATTTGACATAAAAATCATTGAACAGATATGCAGGATTTTTGACAATGGAGAAAATTACAAGTTCCACCATTCTGTCTTCTCTGATTTTATTCTTTTATGCATCATTTGGATGCACCCCCTGCTCCCCATGACAGAGCACTCTTAACAAACATTAGTTTGGAGTAAATGTGTGATCTTCAATTGTAAGTGCTGGAAAGGAAGGCAGGAGATATTTCATCACAGCTTTCTTTTCATCAGCCTCTTCTGAAATGTTCTTGCTCTCCTTCATTCCCTCTTATATTTCACAACAGTACTGAAAGCTACAGTAATAAGATTTATCTTTTTTGAATCATTTTTCAGTTTTGTTCAGTTTGGTTCCAGTTCTTTTATGTTAATGAGATTACAGATTTTAACAGTGATTATGACAGTGTTAGCAGCCTGTAATCTGTCAAATCCATCAGAAGTCTGTTTTAGCTAAGGTTTCTCATATAATTGTCTGGTTTACTTACTTACTTAGTTAATTATATGAATTTAGTGCTGCCTTGTAACATCTCAAGAGATAAAGCTTGCAATCAAAATATTTTTGATTACCAACCTCAATTTCAAGATCTTTGAGGTAGTCAAGCATAAAGATATAAATCCCTTCTGAGGTACTCAAACATGCAGGTAACCATGCTGTTACCATTAGTGTTGTCGGGAGATGACAGTCCTTTTTCGGTTTTGGGGTTGTTGGTTTTTTTTCCCAGACAATCCACAACAGGGGGCTTGGTGGGAGACATTTTCAACTCGGCATGTATAAAATCTGTAGTAGTTTCTTCATGGAGTTTCTAGATCAATGTAAATAATCTGTAGCTGGAACTTCAATGTAACATGTTCACACCCAAGCCGCAGTCTCACCACTTACTTACACTAAATGTTTTATTGTCTGAGAAGTGACAAAGATTTTTTATTATTTGCTTATATTAGAGTACCTACATGCACAGATAATGAAAAATGGGTGCCTGCCACAGACAGCTCACAGCCTGGCTTTCTGAAGAGACAAAACAGATGATGGAAAGAGACAAATAGTGTGGGTAAGTGAGGAAATGAAAAAATAAAAATGTTTTGCCGTGTAAAAAATAGACTCCTCTCCCTCTGCTTAGTCATTGTCAACTGGTATTCTTCTGCTGACACTGTGTTAAAAACTAATTGTAAGGATGAAATTACAGGAGCATAGCATGGCAGATTTCTGGATTTAGACAGAAGCTTTTCCCCAAGTATAACAAGTGCCAATAAGAAGAGGGTAATGATATTCTTCATTGAAATCTCTGAATTTTTTGAGACAATATCAGCACTTTCAACACAGTGCTCTGCTATTATCCTTCCAAACCCCAAAGTGTGAATTCCTTCTGATTGCTTCCAATTAAAAACAAGGTGCTCCTGTAACCATAAATATGATCATTCTACAATTCAATCAAGGTCAAAGCTAACTCCTTTAACTATTCCTTCACACCATTCTAGTCCAGTTTCAGTTTGCAAAGGGAACAATCAATGTGAAATGCGTCAAATAAAAATCTGAATATCTCATATTGCACAGGGCTGGCTTGGGTTAATTTGTGTCCATCAATCTTTCTTGCACATTCTGTCTCTTCCCTGTCTTTTTCTCCCAACTTCATAACTGGCAGAATATGAGAAGACTGCCATTCCTATAGGGAGCTCCTTTAAGGTCAATGAAGTGCCAGTGGATGCAGCAAGCTGCCTTAAATACCACCAATTCCAGAAGTGCTGCAGGACTATAAACCCAGTGATGATATAAATCAGTGCTCACTTTTAGTTTTTGTGTTTGTAAAGGGGATAGCACAATAGTACCCTCTCCTCATTGATCTTCAGATGTTACAAACATGCAAATTAGCCATCAGGAAAGTAATGATGTTATACAAAACTACATTTCACATGACAGCAACTGAACCAAAAAAAGTCATTCAAATTCACCAAACATACTAAAAATGTCTGACAAATTCTGTAAATGAACATATGAGAGGTCATAAGTATCACAGCCAACATCATGATCTTACTCCAGAATAGTGCATTATCCTGCTAAAACACCAATGGAAGGAAAAAAAGATCTATGAAACTCTAAATCCTCACCTTTTGGGGATCTTTTAACTAGTTTTTGTAAGACCTCAGGAAATCAGTATCAATGGGTTAGTAGAATGAGAACTAAAATGTACAGGAATTACTGCAAAGTGTAGAAAGTACACTTCAAAATTGTTTGGAAGGAAAAGAATGTGCTGCTTGCGTAACACTCAAATTAGTCATTTTACAATAGCTTTTTAGTTATGTTTTCCCTACTCACATTCTTTTGTCATTGCTTCATATATGAGAGTACTGGTATTAAGATAAAACCTAAAGGAAACTAGTTATAATTAATGTCTTTTTTGTCTATGAATTTTTTACTCTTCTAATCAGAGAGAAGGAATAATGCAGTGTAATTAGAAGACCATGGAGCCCCCAAAGAGGGAAAAGATGTTTCAAATAATTTGCAATGAAGCAAACATCTTTTGCTGTTGCGGTATCAGCATACAGCATTTCATGTACTGAACAAATCTAGAAATCATCAACTGTTTTGAGGAAAACCCTTAGAAAAGAAGGGTGAAGTCTGTTGAATACATTTTCAGCACAAACCGTTCATCCATTTCTATTTAGGATTTATTTCTTAGCACCCTGGTTTAGAAGGCTACAAGCCAATACTTGGTTGTAGTCCAACAACATCCCACATCCCCCAGGCAGATGATTTTACATTATAATACATTAATATATTTTACAACAAAAGCCATACATGAACCTACAAAAACCTCTGCCAAACAAGGTGCCCTTACTCCTAGGACAGCATTTGGAGGGTGGGACAGAAAGGTACAAGGAACACTATTTTTAAGGAACATACTTAAATTCAGGATTCTCTGGATTATCAGGACCTGGCACAACCCCAAATATCTGAAAGCTGCTTCCTCAGAAAAATGGGCTCCACAGTACTGACAGTGGGAGCAAAGCCTCATCTCCAGCCTGAGTAACACAGCGTCCATCTGGACCACAGCCATGGTGGTGAGTGATGGGGGCGAATGGAGGAGTGGGCCCAGCCTACAGGTCCCCACTTCAGTGAGCCGGTGGTAGCGCATCTCGGCAGAAGACTCTCTGCTCGGGCCAGCCAATCTGTCTCTCCGCAGTTGTATGGGCTACATACCATAACGCCACAAGCTGCCACGCCATCGCCTGCGCTGCTCTTCCATGGCAGCATGAGCCTGAGCCCTGCCATGCCTCTGCTCTGCAGCTTTACCCTGACTGTGGAGGGGGAGCAGTGTGTTTGTCCTAGAAAAGGTCAAAAAAACCTCAGACCTGTTGGACCATTTATTACCAGCTGTAAAGACTGAAAGTAAGGAGATAAATGCAAACCTCATGGAAGCAGTTCCATGGTTTCAATAAAAGGACATTCAATTTATACTGTATCTTAAGACAAGCTCAGTGTCTAAATTCTTAACCTGCCAGGTGAACACGACATTTCCCGATCCAACGGTGTGTTGGAGACTTGCACATATCTGCCATACAACCACAGCATTGCTTTTGGGGAGCGCTGTTAGACTTGTCGCGTGTGCAGTAATTGGCTTTTGTTTGAGCTACTTGAACCAGAAAAAAAAAACAAAATTCTCCTGCGCTGACCCTGGGCGCCAGCCATATTGAAGAATGAAGGGTTGTTGGCCTGCGGTGCCAACATACTCCACCTTCACGGGGAGGCCGTGCCCCTCACGCTCCAGCAATGCCAGACGGCGCTCAGATGAGGCGGGCTGGGTCTGGCAGGTGGTGGCACAGGAGGTAGTAAGTGAGAGCAGCACAGCATAACTAGCTGTAGCGTAGCAGTAGAATAATATCCTCGCATCCTCAAAACTGTAGGAGTGTTTTTGACTTTGACTGCTTCCAATACCTAACAAATATGAGCTCATGGCTTCTGGCATAAAAAGGGCAAATTCGTAGCCATGCCGGTAAGACTGCCAGTGGTGGGAGGAGGTGTCACCCACCCTGTCCCAACAGGTAGTCCAATGACTTCCAACCAGCATCAACTCCTCCTCGGTATGCTGCCCCAAAGCACTTTATATTCACCCAGTCTACACCCATGCAAGCCAGCAGCTCCCACAAAGGGATCCTTCATGTGACAAATCCCCCTTGCTTATGAACTGCGAACAACAGTGTGGTATGCTACGCCGTAGGTTGGCTTTGTTTGCTGTTTTACTCTTTGCAGTAAATAACTCTTTGTTCTCAAAAAGTGCTCCTTCTGAGGAACAGAGATCTGGGGAAACAAATGAGCAAAAATTTAAATGTGAGAGCAGAGGCAGACAAGCTTACAAGCGCTGGGCCCAAACACAGCTAGACAACTTCACTATGAAATAAAAGTCTATGAATAATTGATTTCACTAGCTGAAATGAAGACTGGTTTTTGAAAAGCTGGGTTTGGTACCAAAAATAGAAATACTCTGGACTCAAAAATGTCACAGTGCAACATTTTACCAAAATCATCCTCCAAAACATGTATAAAACCCTATTTTCCAATAATAAGTGTTTCAGCACCTAACATTTTTGCCAGAAAATCCTTGTCTCTTCCAGCTAGTTTAAGCGAGAGCAAGTTTGAAGCAGAGGTTTGTGCTCTGGAGGATCTATCTGTCCCATCGGTAACCATGGCTGTGACTCACAGGTGAGAGTGACAGAAGGTAGGATTAAGCAAATGGCTCTAAACTTCAGTGACTCATATTCTTCTGTTGGATGAATGCCCAAAAACAAAGGAGAGAGAAAGTGTGTGTGTGTGTAAAAAATGTTACAAATTCATATCATCATGCTGATATTTGCATTCTTTCTGGGAGACCAATAGAAAATAGGGATTATTGGAATTCACTGCAGTTATAGGGAGAATGTAATCATGAACTGTGTTTTTTGAGTCCTCCAGACCAATTTGGCCTTTCACTTGGCTAAACATTTGGCCAACACAGTTGTGAGATGCTGAAATACAAGCAATATGGTCAAAAATGTACAGGTGCACTAATAGTACGATGAATGAGGCATCCTGTTTACCTCAGGTAGCAGGGAAGGGCATCAGCCGATGAGGATTTTTGGGCAATCCTATGTACCTTAGCTGAAACAAATGAGGAATTTGAAAGGTCTTTTGTTCTGTAATTTGACCTCTAGAGCAAAGAGACAAAATGACATGGATTGAAAAAGCTGATTTCTGGTTGTTCATGGTGCAAAGAATTCTCCTAGCAATAGAGTCCAGTCCAGGCACAAGAGCCACGAGTATGCCAATGGATGGATAGCTGGGAGTTTGCCAGAAAAAACAATACATGACCCAGAGGAACCTGATCCAGAGAAATTTTGTTTTGTCCTAAAAAATGCTTGTGAAACAGAGACTGGCTCCTGTTTTCGTGGTTATGCTGGTGATTGGTTCCATTTCCACTTGCAAGCCTCCGTTGGTATCATCAGCTGTATTGATGTTTGCCTTTGAGTTCAGGTTAGCAGCCGCATGATTCTCTCCTCTCACAGTTAGTACTGAAACATTCAACAGGAAAGCTTGAGGAAGCAGTAAAGGGAAGAAAAGAAGGGTAAAGTAAACGACAGAAAAAAACAATATGAGACCCAGACATCTTGGAGAATGAGCCAAAAGTGAACACAGCAGAAAAAAAGGTTAAAGCCTGGAGAAGTTAGAAAGCTAGTGTACAGCTTTGGGCACAGTTTCTACAGTTCTTGCACTTTATGCTTCTCCCTTCTGAATCCTTCTTCTGGTACGTGTCATACATTATTATCAACTTCTGTGTTACCATGGAGGAAAAGAAAGATGGGGAGAGACAAATGTAAAAAGACAATTTATTTCAGAAAAAAAATCAGTGCTTTAAGAGACAACATCTATCTTTGAAGGTACAATGAAATAACTCGAAAAAAGGTCTTTACATTTAATGGAATGTCGGCACTGAAGAATATTTTTAAAGTAATACCATAGCAAAAAGAGACTTCTGAAGAAATTCCTTGCAGCTATGGAGTTATATAATTGTGGTTTTGGTCAAATTACACTTCTGTTCTGAGGAAAGATGCTAAAAAGGCATACAATGGTTCTCTGTGCTTTTTGTCTTTAAGAATTCTCAACTGAATTTCTTCAGTTCCTAAGTAAGAAGACACTGGGCATTTGTTGTTGTTTTTAAGTGTATTTTCTGCAAATGTAACCTCAGGTCTGAAGAAAAGTAAGTGAGTATCACCACAATTAGCAAAAGGCCTGAAAGGCGTATTCTGTGCTTCATTTGCCTCTGTGCAGTGCCACAAAATTCAGATAATCCAGAATGCAAGATGCAAGCAAAAAAATCTGGTTTGTACTGATACTTGTGCTAATGCTTCAGTAAGTATGAAAAGGAAAAGGACTAAAATACCTATGATTCTGATTCAAAGTAGGCAAAGACTTGATGAACAAGAAGGTTCTTGATCTAGAATGAAATCGAGCTTTATGGTGCAGTGAGATTACCAGGTCAGAAGTTTCTTTACTTCCCATGGGAATCACATCTTCTCTTGTCAGCATATTTACAAATCATAGAATCATAGAATCATTTAGGTTGGAAATGACCTTTAAGATCATCAAGTCCAACCATTAACCTAGCACTGCCACGTCAACCACTAAACCATGTCCTTAAGCACCACATCTACTCATCTTTTAAATACCTCCAGAGATGGTGACTCCACCACTTCCCTAGGCAGCCTGTTCCAATACTTGATAACCCTTTCTGTAAAGAAATTTTTCCTAATATCCAATCTAAACCTTCCCTGGCGCAACTTGAGGCTATTTTCTCTCGTCCTGTCACTTGTTACTTGGGAGAAGAGACTAACACTCACCTCACTACAACCTCCTTTCAGGGAGTTGTAGAGAGCAATAAGATCTCCTCTGAGCCTCCTTTTTTCCAGGCTAAACAACCCCAGTTCCCCCAGCTGCTCCTCATAAGACTTGTTCTCTAGATACTTCACAAGCTTTGTTCCTCTTTAGACATGCTCCAGCACCTCAATGTCTTTCTTGTAGTGAGGGGCCCAAAACTGAACACAGTATTCAAGATGCAGCCTCACCAGTACCGAGTACAGAGGGACGATCACTTCTCTTGCCCTGCTGGCCACACTATTTCTGATACAAATGTTAGCTATTACTTGTATTTGCCACAGATTCTGCACCAATAGCTTTTTCTATTTAAAATATTGGATTTGGTATAATAGCAATTTTATTGGGAAATAAATACTGTACATTTGACTAGAGCATTTTACTAAGGTTGGGCTCGATGAGTGTACATTGATTATCATGCCACATACTGGAGCTGATAGATCTGGTCTGGTATTTGTTGAAGCAGTACATTCATCGGATGATGAAGCCCTGCAATAAAGAGAAACTAATGGAAGCAATTAGGAAAGAACACCTGTCGGTGGAAGACTGCAACCTCTACATTGACCACAGCCAGAAATTGCTCCCGATTGTTATTCACAACAATGGAAGACCTCTGGACTGTGAATGCAAGCAATGATGGACTGCAATAAAATTTGCAAATGAGTTTTCACATTCTCCAGTAAAATTCTATTACTTTGTCAATCTGTGTTGACACAGACCAACACATGGCAAAACAATAAAATTATGTAAGAAAGGTGCTAATCTCTATTGTTGGTGGTAAGTATCTTTGCACTTTTGAAGGACCCAGGTCCAAATTTTCCATTGGTCACAAATGAGTCTGCAGCTTTTGGTTTTATCCTAATTTCTGGTAGAAATTTAGCCTTATTAAGCAGGTTAGGCTAATATTTAGGTTAATATTTGACTTGTTACCTGAACTGTAGAGAGAAACTGTCCACAAAAGGAGTGACTTTTGACTTTAGGAACTAGAGGGACGATTAGGAAGAGATATTCAGGTAAAGGCATGTGCTTCTCTTCCAGTTCTCAACTGCACAATAAATATTTGACACACGGTTTAATTCCTCAACTTTCCCTGTGAAAATAGGGAAGTGGAGGGGAAGAGATGCAGCAACAGTATTAGAGAGGGAGGAAGGAGTGTGGGGAGACAAGAAAAAGAGATGCTGAGAGGAATCTTTTTGCAGTGACATCCACAGACTCAGCACACTGTGATGCATATGAACCATGAAAGATCTCTGAACATCAGATCTTCATGTTCTTCAAATGACCATGGTGTCGGCAAGGGAGAAACTGGTAGGAATGGCACAAGATCTCCAGTAGAAACCTCAAGAGTCAATCAAATGTTGCTTTTGAAATTATTATCATCAAAACCTCACAGAAAAATATTCCTCCTGGTGTATAACTGCATGAGTATTTTATTATTAGTCAGTAAAATGCGTATATTGCAATTGTTCTAGAGAGAACAAGCAATTCCTTTTCACTTAAATATACTTCCCCTCACTGCTGTAATGTAACTAAATGATACTACTTCCTGCCTCAAAAAAAAGCCCAACCACAATATGAAGGTTTAATCAATAGTCTTAATTTAATTCCATAATGATGAGCTGACTCTCTTCAGGGCCTAATTTTCCATTCTGTACAGACAGTAGAAGTCAATTTTTTGTTGGCGTAACTTTTTACATACAGTGAGAAGCAAATTTGTATATAGAAATCAATTAATTAGAAATCCATTAAAGAAATAAAAATTGTAAGAGTAATTAAAATCAAAGCAACACTGTTTTTGCTTGAGCAGAATCTTGCACCCATAATTTCAATGTGCTTTTTAGAAGACAGATAATTACTACTACATTTCATTCTCTCTCCTCTTTTCTCCATCTTCTCTTTTTTTTATTTTTCAGGAACTAGGTACAGAAGAGATTTCAGCAGATATGCTCACAGCCTGAGATATTCCACAGGACCTTCCAATTAAGTAGACTACTTCTGAGAATAGCTTTTACTCACAATGTAGGAAGCATCAGAAAGAGGGATCAAGACAATTCTGTTGTAGTTATTTATTCAAAACCTAACACCGATTTGTAGCAGAAGCATGCTCCTTATGCTCAGTTCTAACCAATCCAAACTAGGCAAGAAAGCTTACACCTGCCTGAAAATTTTCTGGAACAGGTTGCCCAGAGAGGTTGTGGAATCTCCTTCTCTGGAGACATTCAAAACCCGCCTGGACGCTTTCCTGTGTGACATGATCTAGGTAATCCTGCTCCGGCAGGGGGATTGGACTAGATGATCTTTTGAGGTCCCTTCCAATCCCTAACATTCTGTGATTTGACAGATTTCACACACATAAAAATACATTTTATTGAATCCATCTGAAATTTTGTCTTAAATTCCTACTTTCATTGGACAAGAAAATAAATGGTTCCTTGGAATAAAAATTTTCAATGATGAAGAATTCAAACAACAGATTTACTGTAGGTTCTGTGGCATGAATAAAGAAATATATAAGGATTTTGCGAGAAACTGTGTTTCGTCTGCATGAGTCTTTTCTTGTAGTGAACTACGAAAGCGAGAAATAGTAGAAGGGAAATGAATATGTTCCCCTCCTTCTCCAAATGCAGAAATTCATCACGTATTTTGCGAGGTGAGACAAGTGCACAAAACAGTTGAGCATGAGTCAGCACTGCACCCATCCAACAGAGGAGGCCAGCCATGTACAGCCTGGAGAACAGATCTTAACAGTGCAAGAGACAGCACATGGGCAACAGACACAAATTGCAAAGAGGGAAATTGCAGTGAGATGCCAGGAAACAAGCATTCACTGTGAAGGAGGTCAAGCACTGGAACAAGTTACCCAGAGAAATTGTGGAACCTCTGTCCTTGGAGATACTCAGACTTGTCCAGACAAGGTGCCTGATGCAAATAGCCTTGCGTTGAGCAGGGGTTTGGACCACATAGATGGCCTTTTGAGTTAATTTCCTTCCTAAATTTTTCTGTGCCTTTTTATGAGCCTACAGAGCTACCTTGCAAGTTGCTGGAAAGCGGAAGGCTCTACCCCGACACTTACAATAAAGTTTCTTTAAAAAAATCAGTAACATCACCTCTTCCTTGAGTCACTGTGAAACAAATTACAATGGTGTTTATAACAGAGCAATCTACTTATAACTTGTAGTCATGTCCACAAAGCTTATTATAGTTAGGAGGAAGATGAAGATGAAGCCAAATGACTCACTGCTAATGCTTGAAATAAAGAGAGGACTGAATACGAAGCAAGAAGGAAAATACAAAACCTCCTCTTTTCCAGAGAGGGAGATCTATCACACTCTGGACACACAGCCCCATAGTGAGACTATGATGAGAACATGAGTCATGATGAACACCTCTGGGATTCATTTTTTATGAGAATGGCGCCTGATCACAGTTAATGGCATTCATGTTTAATGATAATTTCACCAAATGGGCTGCTTTTACCTTCTTTTTTCTCTTTCAATTTTCCTTTAGGGAAATTCTGCTCATCAGCAAACAAACGTGCAAAATAGATGGACTGATACGAGACTGCATGGATGGTCCCTTTTTTTTTTTTTTGTCAACAACATTTAGCAAACTTTCACATCTTAATATATCTTTAAAGTGCCAAATAACTATTTATCACAGAATCACAGAATCAATCAGGTTGGAAGAGACCTCTGGGATCATCAAGTCCAACCATTGCCCTGACACCACCATGTCAACTAGACCATGGCACTAAGGTTATGTTATAGGCAATTGTTTTAGCTGAGACAGATGATAACTAATTGTTCCTCCTGGATTGTTTCCAGCATAAGCCTTATTCTGAAACATGCTTGCCTTGTTTGCAGTTTGGTTCCTTTGTCTGATAATGTGCTAATGACTGGCATGGATGGGGCTATTCGCCTGGAGGTTGTTGAATGTCATGTAAGAGCTTTGGTCTTCTCTCTTTGATTTGGATCTTCCTTGGCTTAAGCTAGGTTACAGCTGAACGAAAATAAATACTTTCTTTTTAGGATCACAGTGTGGCAGCCTGATTCACATTGAATAGTTCTGTGCTCTCAGAGTAGTGTCCTAAAATGAACAAACTCTTAGTTTGTTCTGCAGAGGTTGATCTGCACAGGACAAGGTGCAAGGTTAGACCTTGAGGTGAGACAACTGGCAAGCAAGTGTGGCACAGTACAGCACTCTAAGAAATCACTTAGAGTGAAATTATTTGTGATTTGCTATATGCACAGAGGTCTTCCTGCATAAAAACTTAAAGGAAGGCCTCACCAGGTACTTAAGGAAACAACTAAAGCACTGAGATTTCATTTTCGTCACATTTGTATTAGTATTTAGAAGCATATGTATTTAGCATGTTAACTCATACAGAAGTTACGTTTAAAATCTTTAGTATTCAAGACAATAGCTACCAAACTTTTATTTTAATTTTATGATAATGAAAGGGAGTGGATCAGATACAAGAAGAGACAGAAAGATGGGAAGAGGGAATATGCAGAAAAACTTAACAAAAAATATTTCTTAAATAGGGAAAGATTAACTAAGATGCTAGCGCAAAAGAATAAAGAAATCTGGCAATGCCACAGCAAAGCAACATCAGAGATGTATACTAGGAATCAAAATCGAGGATTGTTTGGATGTTCGGTGTAAAATAAAGTACTCTAAGAAAGTAAAAAAACTGTAGTATGTGCCTGTGAGTATCTTGAGTTCAATACACAAATTCATAGAATCATAGAATAGAATCATAGAATAATCTTGGTTGGAAAAGACCTTTAAGATGATTGAGTCCAACCATTAAGCTAACACTGCCAGGTCGACCGCTAAACCGTGTCCCTAAGCACCACATCTACACGTCTTTTAAATACCTCCAGGGATGATGACTCAACCACTTCCCCGGGCAGCCTGTATCAACACTTGACAACACTTTCAGTGAAGAAATTTTTCTTAATATCCAATCTAAACCTCCCCTGGTGCAACTTGAGGCCATTTCCTCTTATCCTATCACTTGCTACTTGGGAGAAGAGATCGATAATCACCTCACTGCAATCTCCTTTCAGGTAGCTGTAGAGAGCGATAAGGTCTCCCCTCAGCCTCCTTTTCTCTTGACTAAACAACCTCAGACTGCAACACCTTTTTTCCATTTAAATGTCATTAGTTCTTATACTGCATTTCTGAATTTATCCTTTATGCATAATAACCAGGAATTATCTGAGAAGACCTCACAATGCTGATACATCCTACCAAGTTCCTGATCAAAAAGTATTTACTGTGGGTTGGATTAATCTCATCTGAGCATTATCCACATCCAAGCAGTCACTCTAGTAATTGGAGAGAATCCAGCTTTTCCAGGGCATGTTTCATCTGCTCTCTAGGACAAGTACTTTAGAATGAGATGAACCCCACTAAAGTTCTGACTTACCCAATGTGCTTCTGTTAGGATAAGAAGATTCCTCTCCTGGAGTCATGTAGCTCTCTTCAATGACTTCAGAGGAAGTCTATGCAACTATTTGAGATGAAATGCCTGACTTTCAGGTGACTGAAGTATCTGCATATGTTAGTAAATATCCACCAAATACTATTCCAAGAAAATTGTCATCCTAGCAGTTGTAGCAAATATGAGTTCTGTTTCCAGAGCAAACTCAGTATATCCTTAATATGGGGTTATTAGCATAATAAATACGTTACAACTGAATGAAGTAACATAAAGAGGGAAATAATTTAAATCTTGCCAGGAATCATATCCAGGTTTTGCATTACTCTCTTAGTCCCCTAATGCATGGGGCCCTCTCCAATACGTCTCCTGTCCCAGTTGCCACCTACTGCAATGACTGGCAGGCAGCAAAGGCTCCATATGGCCTTTTCATTTCTTATTGTTATTTCTGGCATGTGTCACACTAATTTTTGGCCCACCAGAAAGGTGTGGCTGTGCTGGTGTACAGCACTAGGGTAGGAAGAACTCACTTTTGTGCATGTTGAAAAGGCCCCCCGTTCTAGTCACAGTCACACTGGTCATCTGTGATTGAGCAGGCTTTATCAAAAGCCTTGGATCCACTTGCTCCGGTGTCCTATTCACTGACTTAAAAAGCCAAAAGCAAATTGTTATCAGTTGCAGTTCTACTATATTCTATATTCATCCCCATAATAGTCAGATATCAAATTATTACCCAGGTTTTGAAAATTGCTCAAGAGACTTAACTTCCTTTTGTTTAATTTAGCTGACTCATTTAGGTTGACTAAGAATAACTTTTAGCATTTAGTGGAATAAAACTTACTTTTATGGGGTATGGAAAATATTGATCCCAGGCATTGATAAACAAAGGAATATATAGAGAATAACCACACACACAGCAAATTCTCAGTCTGCCTAATAATAGTGAACTACTGCTGAGAAGTCAAGGTCGTTTCCAGTGTGTTAATTTCAAAGCATCAGGGCAGGATCATGCTTTTAGTCTGGTAAATATGGAAAATCCACATAGTTGGGGGGGTAATTAAAACATTGGGTGCCCCACTGGTCATTCCTAACTCAGTTATCAGCAAGAATCTCACTAATCATAAGTCAGGGATGAGTCTGTGCATGTGCTGTACATGTGGCTTTCTGCATATGTCTGCACATCATTTCACAGGAAACTATTTCACACTACACCAGCTTGGCGAGTAGCTGTTGTTCACACCCACTGAGAAATAAGTACATGTGAGAATAATACCTTTACAACTTTGAAATGTCCTTAGACAGACTTTTAATCTCCAGGCCATCAACCTGCTGTGAACTCTCCTCCTGACTTTTCACACTTACAGAGAACGAGAGTCAAGCAACACACCATAAGGCAATATGAAAAGACAGAAAAATTCTGGGAAGTGCAAAATTAAGTGTAAATAAAAATATGTCATCTTTTAAAAATATGTATCTGTTTCATCATATATTTAAGCATAAGCATGCATACACTGATACAAATTGGATTAGTAAATTAGATTGCAATGCTCAAAATGCAAGATGATATTGATGCATTCTAACAATAGTTCCATCTCCTTGGTGTCTGCTCCATATGTCATGGCTGGCACAAAACCACCAGTAGTTAAAACACCTGTGTTTTCACAGATTTCCTACTAACCTTAAGTTTAACCTCTGAAGGCCTTTTCATTCAGTCTGCTACTATTATTTGTGTATTGAATGAAATATATATCTCACTTAGCAAACATATAGCACAACAAAGTCCTTGACCTCAGGTTCTTTCAGCTGAAGGCCTTGATAGGGTGCTAGTATAAACCTTGATATCAACATCAATTGATCATTTTTAGTGAGAAAAAGAAAAGGAGAAAAACAAAGGCAATGCCTACTTACCTGATCCCTTTAAAGAGGGAAGATACAGAAAGGAAAGGCAGATCATGCAGAGCAGGAGAGTTAGTATCTAATGAAAGTAGACCATAACATTTGCAAATCTTGTGTCTTGATTTATCTTTTTCTGGATTTGTTATCTGCTTGATGAGGAAATATCCTACTGGTCCATGATACGGAGAAATGGTCACTGGCAGGTGAAAAGCAACCATGTGAGTTAAGGATGGATTTGAAAGAAGAGGGGCTTGATGGTTGGCACAAAGGAGACAGAAGGTTGTTTCAAGGACGTGGAAAAGCTCACGCAAAGGACGATGGGAGACGTGCATGGATGGACAAATGAAGTAGAAAGCATATTAGTAATAGTAAACCAGGAATAGAAGAGAGCAGAATCCAACAATTTGGACATGAAGTATCCTAGTCTTGTAAAAGACAATGATTTCAAATGAAAAGGGAGAAACCTGAAGTCATTGTCAGTGTTTTACGGCCTTCAGGAAATTGGGAGAAGGGGAAAGGAGATGGGGAGCAGAATATTGTGTACAGTAAACAGAAGTGACCACAGCATCAAGAGGAGAAAAAATCTGAGGCAGTTAAAGTGTTTCAGTGAGAGAATTACTGAAAAATTCAATTGAAGAGTTATGTAGTTAAAAAAGCAGATTTAATTTCAAGAAAATAGTTTGTGGGAGGTGGGTGGGCATATGTGACCATGTCAGGTTGGCTTAAAACCTAAATTTCTGTCTGTGAAGATAGGGGTTTGCATACCTTCCTTTCTTATTCTTCTGGAAGGGAGTATTCTCTGTTCCTTAGTTTGCTACAAAGGAGCTAATCCTTGATCCTAAGACCCTTGATCCTTAATGTCATTGGGATTCACAAAACCTCACGGGGTAACTTCGTCCCCTTCGATAAGTTAACATGAGTTTCCCAGCTGAATGTTTCACTTTTTTGAGTTTATTTACACAAGACAGCAAAGAGTTGAAAATATGATTACCGACCAAGGTCAGCCAGGTAGAATTTCATTTTTATGGACACTACTGAATGCCCCAAATTATTCAGGTTCCTCATTTCCCTTTCCTCTAAAACTGCATCATAACACAAGCTGCATCCTGAGCAAACACATCTCCCTAGATGTAGCAGATGTATATTACTTTCTAAGTGACTCGGTTTACCCAACCTTCTGTTTAGAATGGATCTCTCCTTCCTTGTCACTGTTGTCAGTTGCATCCTCCTCATCTGGATACCAGAGGAAGTGAACAGAACAACTCGACACATATTGTACAGATGGGGTAGCCCATCCAATTTAATTTTAAGAAGTCAAAATGGCAGTTGTTCTCACTGAACTTTGGATATTTGCAAAGAATGCCAATTGGTAGAATAGTTTTGGTTTACTTTAAACAATTCACAAAAATTTCACTCTACAATTGCCTGCAACAAAATGTCACCTCCCCATAAAGAATGATTAAGACAGGCAACACTGTACTTCACAAACAGGCTGTCTGACAATCTTGCTCCGTCAATACATGCTAGAGAATCATCATCCAAACAAACCAGACAAGCTGTCTCTTTTGACATCTGCTCCTGCTTCAGTACATGAATTATCCTCTTGGGTTATCCCATTTTCAGCTGCTTCAGCACGCATGTTATCTCATAATTTACCTATTCCAACAATTTATCCATCTTTTCAACTGTACGCATAAGTAAAGGAATAAATAGTATAGAAAGAATAGCCAGAGAAACATCACTGATGTTTTCTGGGATGACAAATATGTAAAATGGGAGCACGGAGGGCTATGGGTTGACATGGAATTCTTAAAAATTCCATATATGCTCTTAATAAAAAGTTTTTAAGCAATCGGTACTAATAGTTTGTGCATATATGAAGCAGTAAGATTATTCTGTTTATTATCATGGCACTATTAATGAAAAGCCTTCCCCCTCCTTTTGGCATCTTTCTTTAAATTAAATAGTAAGGATTCTGAGCAAGCAGAGCATCTCTCTATCCCTTTGAACTGTTCCCGGGAATGGAATTTCAATCTCATGGTGGCTTTTAGGTTCTACTGTATTATGGATGGTAATAATTACTGTCTGTCACATCCTGCTTCAATGCTAGCACTTCTGTCTGCTTGCTGAGTCTTTTAAAGAGTCATTCGGGTATTTTGTGTGCACCTGAGTACCATGATACACTTACGTTGCCTCTTAAGGAAAGTAAGGCATTTCTTCTTCATGACCATCATTATATAACAACTGGAGAAGTACTGTGATTCACATAAGCTGGGCTATTAGATGAAGGGAAAGTATTAAATGTGTCTAATAAAGTGATTGATAGACTTTCACCATGAAACAAAAACACAGAACTGGGTAAGAATATCTTGGCTATGACAAGCAGAGAATCTGATATTTGCAGACAGCTCAGCCAAATCAATCATAATAAGAATGAGAGGAACAGAAAGATTCCACATAAAATTACACAGGCAACACTTTTGCATACTACGAAGTAACATTTCAGGAAGTAGAGCGATAGTTTTTCTTAGGGCATGATTTGGCTCAGAAGGATGGAGAATCTGTGCATGATACAGCATGATACAGATGAAAAAAGTTTAGAGATTCCTTTGCATTATCATCCAAAAAAAAAAAAAACGCACAATATGCAATGCAATTGCAGTTTCTCCTTTATCTGAAAAATGAACCAAGATCATTGGTCCAGAGCTGGGTGGGTTCTGGAGAGCTAGTTAGCTCAATGGGCATTAGCTGCCCTATGCATTCACGAAGTACTAAACCTAAGCTAATGGAACAGAGAAGGCACTTGAAGGAGCCAGATCAGGTCTGGAAGCTAAAGCATATTTGTTGACAAGGTCCAAAATTAAAAGCTTGTATTTTTAGCAAAACACGACATGCCTCACAAAAGGCACTGACATGTCAAGCTATCCCTAGCAACTGGATGACACAGCAAGGAAGGCCGTTAATAAAAAGTATTTTTTGACCAGTATCAAAAAGGTCCTTGACCGTTTTGCAAATATTTCTGAATATGAAGTTAATAGATAAGAAAAGGTAGTGGACTGGTGAGTTTCCATTTCAGCATACATTAACATTTTGCAAGGGGAAAATGTTACAAACATACAGTTGCAAGCAGCAGTCCTCATCAATAGCCTTGCCAAAGAGTGACCCAGCTGCAATGTCTTATCAAGAGTACTTCTCACTATGCAGCAAAAACATTTCTCTTGGCATTTAATGACACTGGGTCATCTGACTGATATGTTGCTGTCATTTTTTCACCATTATATCCACTCAATTTTCTTATTCTGTAGGGCACGAAAGTTTGGAAAACACTGAATGCTGCAAAAATTCTCTTTTGTGCTTTTCAGGAGGCAAAGTTTGTCTTCTTTCTTATTATTCTTGAAGTAGCTCTGCAGGAGCTGGTGTATCAGCACCACAACTATTTTTGGCCAGCAACCACTCTCAAATGAAATGAAGCTTCCATAGTTGGATTAAGAATGAAGAGTTCAGGAGATGTTTTGCAAAGCAAATCCAACGAGAACCAATATTGGTCTATTTTTTTTTCAGCTATCTTTACAATGAAATAACATCTAACTAGCAAAACTACTTTCATTTATATACACTGTACTCTCACTGTCATCACAGGTGGAGGTGAAAATGAAGTTGCCACAAAGGTTTCTTCTTCAGTAACTGTAAATTCCAACAAATGTAATTAATTCAGCAGCAAAAATTTCAACTTCCTACAAGGTACTGGTGATGGAGAAGTAAGAACAGAAACCAAATCCAATGCAGTCACTGAAACTTTAGTTCCCTGTGATGAAATGTTTTAATTTATTGCAACTTATTGTTTAGGATATTTCCTCTGATTGGAACAATCAAAGAATTTCTATACTAAATATTTAGTAATACTGTCAGATTTTAAATGTAACCAAAGACCTACAAGATGTTGGTCTTTATTCCCTGATAATTGATACAAATTAGCTAAGAGAAGATGTAATTGATTTGATTGGTTAAGAAGCCAAACACTAAAGTTAAATAAATAATTGTGTAAAATACTGTCTGTTTCCCAGAAAATAAATGAATGTTTATGACCTCTATTTTACTGTTTCTAACCTTTTCCTCCACCTCAGCACATTTCAACTTCAAAACCCAAGATCTACCACTGTCTTGAGCTCATCTTCCAACCATTGAGAAGAAGAAAGAGAGCATTAAGCCTGGAAAGTAGAGCAGGGTTAGCAGACAATATGGTCTCGCCTGACTCCCCAAAACCCAGTAATCTCCACAGCACATGAATGAAATATTCAGCATGCTGTGACTGCAGAATGCATGAAAGAAAGGGCCCTGAAGAAGATCCTCTAGAAGTGGCCAAATTGTTCGAAAGAAGGATTATTTAGTAGTGTAGTAGGAAAAGTTCCTAAGAGTAACAAAGACTCAAGCACACACAAAACCACATTTGCATGGAGGAATGGACCAAAGTCACAAGTGGACCTGGCTTAGCCCAAAATCGTAGAATCATAGAATCATAGAATGGTTTGGGTTGGAAGGTACCTTAAAGATCATGTAGTTCCAACCCCCCTGCCATGGGCAGGCACTTCATCACTACACCAGGTTGCTCAAAGCCCCATCCAAGTATGTGAGTTCAAGTCCATCTGCATGAGTTGGTATTACCATAAATTTTGCTGTAGTTTCCAAGACGCACAATCCCTGCAAAAGTCTTTACTGTGCTGTTACTGAGAGGAGTGTCCTTATCAATAGGAAAGGATAACAGGGTTTCTGAGACGCAGCAGCATCTTCTAGATGGCAATATAGGTAATCATCTTAATCTTTAATGTTATGACCCTCTCTATTTAAAATTAAACTGTTAAAATGTGAAATAATGCATTGATTTTTTTTTCCAGAAGTAACTTATGTCTAATTTCTTGATTTGATTTTTTTTCTTTTTATTGTAGGTGAGGAGATTGGGCCAAACAGAGCAACACAGAAGAGACACCGCTAGTATACAACCAAATTTCCAAAGCAAGTCACCCATAGGCAACAGAATGCAAGTACCATAGGAGCAAGGATTGATATACCTGATATACAGGACTTCTGTTTTCTTGACATAGGGCATTTACTACCCAGACCCACAGGTATGGGCCAATATTTTCCAGACAACTTCCAATATAGATCTCAAATGACTGTTTAATGTGTTCCTATAGGTTCAGTAGTGCTACTTTGTAAGATAAAAGTCTTACCATTCTTTAACATCCACCATTTATATTGATATCCCCTTCTTCATGCTCTTATTACTAAGAGATTCTCATTCTTCCAATTGCAGAACAAGACCAGTACATGGAATTAGCCTGGAACAAACCCCACAGATAAAACACTCATTTTATTTTTCTCCTTCTCTACAAGACAGTTAATCAACTGAGTATTATTCACACTCCTTTATTCTTTTTTCCCTGCAAGGACATAATTCCATCCAACACTAAGCATGCCTTACAGCGTGAAATAGGATCACAACCAGAGCTACGTGAGATTCAGAGGTACGTGGAAGTACTGAAGCCAAGCATTTGATTTTAGCCGCCTGTGTTTTGGAAGGAGGGTGGCATTGTCAAATGAGGATTTCACATTAGTGAGAGACAATTTCATTAGACTTACAGGTAGCCCATTATTCCAGCACTGACCCAATGTGCAACAAGGAGTCCACTCTGCCCTCACAGAGAGGAGTACAATTAATATGAGCTCCAATGGAGTTGTACTGGTGCGCAAACTGGTCTGAGATCAGAATGGAGCCAGAATTTCATCAATATCTGTGTTTACACCCTGTTGGGTACAAATGTTTCTACATAACTTGCACATAACCTGCAAATGTTCTAGTACAGAGGAGCTCATTATTTTCTAGTGTTGCTTGCCTACTGCCATTCCCAAAACTTCTAGGCTGCTTTCTTGGTAGTCAATACATCTTGAGACATTCAATCACATTTTGGAAAAGGTTATGAAAGTCAACAAGAGTTTTCCTCACATTTTCTTGGGAGCCAGGACATAGATTCTTGGACTGCTGCATGGGTTAAATGATAGGGTTTTTTACCATGCGGTCATAAATGATGCAGAGCAGTCAGTCTGCATCAAAACTAGCAAAGTAACTCTCTTCTACTGATCATTTTACAAATTACATCGGTCTCTTTCCGGTAGGCACTGTGTGTTTACTTATTTCCAGTTGATGGTCTCTTGAAGCCAGTGTATGTGCAATAGCTCTGGAGCATGTTCTGAACTGGGTGTTGGCCCACGTGTCCAATGGTAACCTCTCACAAAACAGATTTCCTCCCTTAGACATTGCAATGTGTAGCTGTTTTTAACATTCTATTTGATGACAATATTTAAAATTGAAAAACCACGAGGTCAGGCCTGTTGTAGGTTTTCATATATCTCCAAAAAGGAAAAGGGACTATGAACAAATAAATGTGCAGAGATATGTACAGCCATGCATATGCTGACTTTAATCTTATTTGAACAATATAGCCAAATACAATGCCACTGTCCTTAGTATAACTCAAAATCCAGCCTACAACCTATGATGAATCTTACATATTTATTTAATTGCTACTTCCCTTTTATATCACTGAATAAATCTTTAATTTTTTCATTTCTCCCAATATAAATCTCTGTTTAGAGAACTTTATAGTCAGTCTTTACATAAAATGAAAGTTTACTCATCTAAGTCCAAAATTACCATTTTTAGCACCTTTTAATATCCTAGGATTTTTAACCTGTTAAATTGCAAATTTGATATATTTACAGCTTTCATTTTGATACTAACAAAGAACATTATTAACATGAACCTAGGAACATTTTATTACAATGGCAAAGGAGACAGACCAATAAAAGTTGTCATTCCTTACACAAAAACTCTGCCTTAGGAAGGTTAATTTTCATATCCTCCTGCATGTGACGTGTAATGTTATAATGAAAGTGCTTTGGTACTAGAGGATTAAAGTACTTTACACAGCTCTAGCAAACAGAATGAATAATTGAAATCCAGTGCTTTTATGCTTCACTGAAAGAAAACAATATTTCATGGCACATAAAGTTATTCAGCTTATTTGCATTAAGGTTGAATGGTCACCACTGACCAAAACAGAAGCAGTGATGGTACCTCGATGTGAGTGATGAAGAACATTCATAAATATTCTTAGGAAGCAAGATGTACCTGCATTTAATCAGTACTTATTAAAATTTTATTCCCTATAGTTATTCAACAGGATCTGTGGTATAAAAACATAATTACAAAAATCAGATTTGAGCTCATTTGACAACAGAAGGGTTTTATGGTGACCTATCTCCAAATGTTCCTATTTGTAATTAAATGCAGCGATCAGCAGTAAGGATTTTGAAGCTGTTTTAGTAGTTCCGCTATTCTGCTTAACATGTGGCACCCGTAATAATTAAAATGATACTAACACATGCACAATTTTATGGCCCTTATGGTGCAACCCATTATGCCAAATAAGGGCCTCTGTTTTCACAGCATACTGCACATGGTCTCATTACACCCACTTTTCTTTTCCTGTCTTCACACTAACAACTGTTAAAGTGAATCAACACACGAAACGTACTATAACAGCTTAGTGTTTATGATATGTGTGCTGTTAGTCAGTGAACAGGAAAATCTAAACATTTACTGTTTATGTAAAGAATAGCGTTAGTGTTAGCGAATTGCTTGGGTCTGCTTACTTTATTATCTAGATCACAAACATAATGACGGGTGTCAATGGTACCTGAATTTTCCCTTTGCTTTGCTCTCCTGTGTAGATGTCTATAAGAATTAGAGGAACTTCACATTTGCAGTTCTTGAAATGTTTTCTGTTAAGTAGTTTTCCTTTTCTGCATTAAAGTGGGAGAAAAATATTTCTATCATAAACTCCCACCATAAAAAGTATTTCCATAAATTTTCTCTTCTTCTTCAACATATTGTGCTTGGACGAGTTTGGTGTATCCAGGGTGTTAGAAAGTTACACAATTTTTCTGTGGCACCTCAGGAAATTCTGCAAGAAACTGGGAATTCTAGATTAGTGCTTTTTTTTATAATGAATAATTTTGCAATTACGCAGCTACTCAAAGACCTCCTACACTCATTTTACAGTCATCAGTTTGGAATGGTTTTCACTCTCTTGGTCTGGGATCCATTCCAAGGGAAGTCCCATAGGTGGGACACCAATGGATTGGACTAAATCTATCCTCTGCATTTCATATTATAGCTTTGTGTGAACGTTAGTTGAAAGTTCATATAAAGAGTAACAACCTGTCCTTCCATTTTCCCCCTTTTCCCCTGTGGACTGCCACTTAATCCTAACAGTTTCAGGAATTCACTGTGTTATCAGTGGTAAGGGGAAAGAAAAGCCCCTGAATGCAAATGGCAGAACAACTCTATTGACTTCAAAGACAAAGTGAAAATAATCACAAAATTACAGTGCTTGGGCTCCAGTTATGATGAAAATAGAGAAATCAACCAGATAATACTAAAGTGTGTAACATATAGGAGCCACATACACATTAAAGTGCAGCTTTAAAAAAAAGTACATCTGGAACCATGAGGTTTTGGACAGCAGCAACAGTGTCATAATGCAGGAAAATAAAGTAAAAGCCGGCACTGGACTACTGTCACCGTTGTCTTCATGCCCACTGGTGAGTGATACTGTGCAGAAAACTTGCAGTTTTGCTCGTTGAAGATTCAGGAGGAGGACTTGACTGAGGGAGATGGGAGGGAGCAGACCAAGGCAAAGAAGGACGATATCTGTAATGTTGTAACAACTTCTCCTTGGCCTATTCTGAAACAACCTTGCTAAAAAAAAAAAAAGCACCCAAATCACTGATACTAAGAAAGACTAAGGAAAAAAAGCAGCTGATAACTACCTTCTGTCTGAACTTGAGGAAAGTTGAGTTCCACGATCCCTTTTTCTTTGATTAAAATGAATGTTTGTGATCAGCATTACTATTTACTACCCCATGATCAAAAACAAATAACCCACTTTGTTTGTTTCTTACTGCAAATGAATTAAATTAGACGCCATTAGGAGCACTAGCTGTTTATATCCTTGTTTCAGCAGTGGTAGTATCTGAAGTTTCCTGCGGTAAGTTCATTACTCGTATTTTGTCCAGAATTAGTGAAGCGTGCTGAAAATTGCTAATGACAGATGTTTCTCCACTCTGTCACACTTCTTGTATCATTTGATTTGGAAAGCAACATACGGTGTTCTGCTCTATCAGTATGTCACAGACTGTCTGTAAACAGCTGGTCATAACTCAGTTCAGTGAAAACCATTACTTTCCAATGAAGTGCTGGACACCCTCCAAATTGCATTTTGGCATGGCCTGAGCTGCATAATGCACAAAGTTCTTCTGTTCTGAGGTTACCTAAGGAAGGATTTTTCTCCCCTTTCCACTTGTTTATTGTGTTTCAGGAAACAAAATATCTTTTAAAATGGTTAGATAAGGGATAAACAGCACAGGAGATAAAAATGCTTTTGCTTCTCTCAGGAACCCATAAAAGCTGTGACTGGTGCTGTGCTAAAAAACAAAACAAAACAAAACAAAAAAACCCACAACCCTACCTCACCATTTCTGTTTGTGCCTCAGGTTGAATGGGGTGTATTATCGGGGTCAGGGCACACAAGATGATGACAGATTGAAATGTCTCCTATCAAATAGTTGTGGCATTCTAACATTGCTATGACTATGGGGCTATTCCACAGCTCCTAATCACAATGAATCCTATTAAAAACATCTCCCTGCGGTTTATGCGTTGGTCAGATGCAAAGAAATGCTTTCACTTATGCATGTGAGAAGTACAAAATACAGAGGACAGATTTAATGCCACGCACATGGGGATATAAGGTACAATTTGCTTTTTCTTTCTAACAAAACCACTGCCTTGGTTGTTTTATTATTATATGATATGTTATTAGCATATACTTAACTTAATATGTATCATACATTTCATGAATACCAGTATCCATTTCTGTGACATAGAGAGCCTGGCACAGATATGTTATTTATAATGTAAGTATAAAGGATTTAGACAGTATGTTTTAATAACTGTATTTAATTGACAATGATTAGCACTTGTATTATATTTAAATGAAATCTTTACTTAGCTGCTCTTTGTTTAGAGTGTGACAGTAGAAAAAGGCATCAAAGCCACCTGTAATCCCTGGAGACTTATGCAATGCTTGTACATTACCAAGTGAAGAGCATCTTTCCGACTATTATAAAAGGATGATTTTCACATTTAAATTTAAGGCAATAGAACAAACATTTGCAACCAACAATCATGAAACCCAAAGATCCCAGTGTAAAGGGGTAGAGATAGACCTCATGTCAAGATATCCAACCATTCCTGCAGCCTATACCAGTGTTAGCCTCAGAAAAGATTGGGAAAAACCCAGCATTACCAAATGAAGTTGGATTTTCTAACATTTGATAAGATAACATTCTGGCCTATCATCAGATGTTATCAAAAGCTGTCCTTAAAGAGGAATCCACTGATAAAAAAAGAGCTCTGATACAGAGAAATTTTCCAGAGTACTAAGCCACTGAGAAAAAAATTACCCTTCAGTGTCTCTTTTATTTCTTTGAAATGCATCAATCTATAGGAATAACAAGCCCATTACATTAGGTAAATTTTTAATTTTTTTTTTTTGTATGTTGAACACTGATGAACAGATGTGCTTTAGTGAGATATAGTCTTACAGAAAGTGTTAAGCTGATTTTTGTTGAAGAGGATGCAGCTCCTCTTTTGGTATAGGACTTTTACTGAGCTTGGGGTATAAGCCCGCTTAGAGGATCTGAAGGAATCTACAATGAGAAAAAAGAAAGTCACACATCTCTATCCCTATTTTATACCTGTACTATATTACTTCTGCAGAGAAACCATGCAAAATATTTCACAGGCCAGTACAAAAATAAGGCCCCTGCCCTTAAGAATTTATTGTCTCAACAAAATAGGTAGCATTGGAAGAAAAAGGTCATACACAGAGCAGTTGAGTTTTGCCATGTGTTAACACAATGACTTCTGCATAATCTGCCTTTGATTTAAAGAAAAAGTTTTCTAGTTACTATTTAATTAAAGTCTGTAAGTAAACAGGGAAATCTACATTGTCAAAATCTAAAATAAATAAATTCCTTTTCCCTTGTCAATAAGTGGGTACCTGTTGTTCATCATTACACATGCTGCCTATAACAGGATTATTCACTCCTACAGTTTTTACCTTATCAGAAAATGTCAGAGGTTTTTCATTTGGCTTGGTATTCCATCCCACACAATTGGTCAGACATATCCTTCAGCTTATGTTATAAGTTATAACTTACGCTATATAATGAAATCTAATTAAGCAACTTCACTTTCTTTTACAGCTATTTTCCTGTTAATTTTGTGACTGTGCCCTCTGGCCCAAGCAAACTGCTGTAACATTTGTAATCCAAAACTGTTGTAATTTGTGTTCATCTCTTCCATCAAAAATAATTAGTCATATAGTTTTGTGAAGTTTTCATCAAACTTTGGACAAAATATTTAATTGCATTTTTTGAAATGCAGTGAGCTTGTTTCAGCATAGAAGTTCAATTGTATCAATAGAATAAGGCTCAACATTCACAAAATATAAGAGAAGATGCTACAAACTCTTATGCTCAGCCCCCAATGCATGTCAGTCAGAAGCATAAATTCATTCAGTGGTAAGAAGTAACAACTGATAGTGGCAGAATTACCTGTTTGTGCAAATGAAGTCAAAACAGAACATGAACATTCAACTGAAGATCTCTTATTGCTTTCTCTTATTTTGATCTTTCGAGGTCCCTTCCAATCCCTAACATTCTGTGATTCTGTGATACCAAACCATCCCCTAGTCTGTCCATTTAATCCTTGGATTTCTGGCGTATTCCCACTTATTTAACCCTCCAGAAACAGTCATGTTCTCCAAGGGTACTGAAGAGATATCATTCAATGCCAGTAAATGCAAAATAACCTGATGATTGAGCTGTCAAACTATTGCCTGAGATCTCAGCAGCTCTTTCTTGCATGCTACCTCCTAGTTTGACTAAAATAACCTCCAATGCTACAGTATCACTGAGTCTCCATAAGTTTTGATCTAACTAGGCTGAATACATTTAGGTAGCCAGTACTATACATTACTGGGCTGAGTTTCAAGTTCTTTGTTCACCATATGGAGGCAATCATAACAAGACACAAAAGCATGCAGAGTAAGGGGGGGGCTGTCTCATATCTCCAATAAAATTTTGCCAAAGTGTGTCAATCTCAGCACAAGTTGCAAAGACACATAAAAAGGAAACATATTCATGAGTGCACCACAACAAGGCAAAGCTCGGATGATGTTGATACCAAAACAGAGGTCTTTGTTGGGTCTGTTGATCAAAGCAAGATTCTATAACAGATTTGCTTTGTGAAAATGGAAATAACCAGTCAAAGTAAATTTCAAAATAGATACTGGAGCTAAATACATAATCATAATTCCAAGCACATGCAAAATTAAGATTGACCTCCCAGTACTGAAAACAAAAACTAAGTTTTCCTCGTAAAATGATCACAAAAAGTAGACAGGGCATAGAAAGTACAAACTCATACTGGCACAAGATATCTGTTGAAAGATATAAGATGAATGAAGTGGTATAACTGTCTACAAAACAGTGTTCAAAAGCTATTCTTAAAGAATCAGATGAGGCAGTCAGCAATCTGGGAGGCTCTAAGAATATAATGTATCACAGTTGCAGAGATTTCAGTGTGCCATCAAAATGCTTGCTCTGTTAATACTAGGAGATAGAATCTGAACTTGCGTGAGTGATAAAGTGAGAAGTTACTGGGCACATTCACACATCAATTGGCTGGAGTCGTAGTTATGTTGCCATAACAAAGCCAACAGTTAAAGATTGTCAAAATCTATAAGATTCCAACATGATTATCAAATATTATCATTAGCCAATAATGACAGCTGATATGGAGTAGACCTTGACACTCCAAAATATTGAGATTTCCGAATACAAGCCGTAAGTAGCACACACTGAGGAAGAGTCACCAAACTGAGCAACTTCCCATGCCTTCCTGGTATCTGCCTACACAGATTACTTATTTTCAGACTTGTACCAGTTTTGAAGGTCACAGTCTTACAAGGGTAGATTAAGTCTTAACATTTCTTGTCTTAAGTCTTGATTTCTTGTTTTTCACCTGTGTCGTAAGCAAACATTTATAACCCAGAATACTACATACACATGATCTCCACAAAAATGTCTCTTGCTCCAAGAATCTGCAAGCTTAAAATTTAACAACTCAATGAAAATAAAGTATTTTGCATTTGTCATGTCTTTGGAAGTTTTGATTGTCCAAGGCACTCACATATTTGATTCAATGTTGTGATTCAACCAACTTTTTGAATGCCAGACACTTTCTGTTCAGCACTGTAATATGTACCAAACCGGCAAAAATATCTTAAAGAGGAGACTGATGAAAAACAAAAAGTCCAGGACCAATCCAAAAAATAACATATGTGTATTAGCTCATATTTATGGAGCATGTCTAACAATTACAGTTGAAGAAGATTTTGACCTAACCTTGCATTTATACTAGGAGAACAAACCACATGTGACAGATTCTACTCATGTTATTTAATGCTCTAGGGGAAAACTCAGATATTGTGGCACTGGGTGGGGTAAAGAGCCTGAATGGACTAGAGCAGCTTTGAAAGACATTCAAATTGCTTCTATCATAATCCATAAACGTAGACTTTTATGCAGCAGTAGCTCCAGCATATCCAATCACCCTGTGAGTGTGGGCATTACCAAAAAAAACCCAGAAGATGAACAGCACACAACAGGGATCTGATTGCTTTACTACAGTAGAAATGCATATGTCCTTCTTGCACTCCCCTCCTAGGATTTTGACATGGTCCATTATGAGGAGGTCAGATGCATGAAAGTCTCAGGTAGGATTTTGTCTTGTCATTATGACATTGTCTGAAACATGCAGTACTTTTCTCTTTATAAAATACTAGTGCATTTTCCCATAAATTTTTTATACATTTTATTTTAAAACTGTTAAATGGTACTTGGCTCAAGAAAGGAACACTAACTCCTTTGATAGTAACTCATACTCAGCACATCAGGTTTTATCCCTTTATAAGCCACATTTTTAAAGAACAATGAAGGAATTCAGTAGCACTTGTGGAGGAAAACATGATGAAAAACCTGTCAGCAAATTTTTATTTTTGTTCACAAACTGAATGAATTCTTTTATTCCTCCTTACATTACAGAATACTGTTTCAAGGGCGATCGCATTAGACTGTTTCATTCCCTCCTTAATTACTGTTCCGTGTAGTTATAAATAGCAGACAGAAGGTGAGCGGAAAATGACAAAACAAGTTTATTCTAAAGTCTAACATAAAACACTACAAGCTAAATATGTACAGGGAATTACACAAACAAGTGTTGAACTCTATACACGTTATAACAGGAGGAAAGACCTTTCATACATGCAAGGAAAATCTTACTAAAATAACTTCAACAAAAATGCCTACTTATCCTTATCTAAACTAATGATCTAAGAGACCTCATCAGTAGCTTTCTCTGGAGACTAACATCTTCCCGAAGGTAGTCTTTTGGTGGCTTCCCAGGCTCTAGAGGGTTTCCAGCAAGCTTGTCTTCTAATCTATCCTTTCAGTCCTTTTGGCAGCCCTACAGTGGCCAGGTATTGGTACCCAGGTAAGGCTCTCTCATCTCTAGACATGCAGGCAATATATATGAGTTTGCCAAGCTGCACAGGATCCTGCCTCAGGGCAACGAGTTGTACGAGCTGGTCTCTTCAGGCACCTTTCAGGCCCGTGTTTCAATTATTCCGTTGTTCCTTGTAGAAGATTATCCAAACTCATTTCGACTCAGTGAGTCACAGCAATCAACCAACCTCTTAGGCTGGATTCCTGATACAAAATAAATGTTACAAGACTTGGACTATCAGATACAATGTTTGAATCTGCCATCCTCAGTTTCCATAGAGATGCCATATGGATGTCTCCTCAGGTTTGCCAGTCCCCAACTAAAGCAGCATTCACATCACAGAAAGAAAACTGTACTAAATCTGTGCCTTGTCTACACATACAAAGCATAGTTGGTAGGATCATTTAATATTTGCTTTCTTTTTTTCAAGAGTGGAAGATCTTCACAGAATTTTGACTACAGTCCAAAATACGTTAAAGAAAATAATCATAAACTAGCAGTACTAAGGTGTACCACTCAAAAACTGAATACAGAAAACCCATCGATTCATTTTACTTGAACTATTAAGCTTGGGAAATGTTATTTCTAAGGCACAAAATAAAATTACAGAAGTTTGCTTGAACAGGAATCAGTTAGCAGTTCTCTAGGCTTAGACAGCTATTGCAATGACATATCCGGACTCAGTTCCTACATTGGAATCCTCTTTCCAGATGTGATTCTGCTAGATGGCTGGAATATGACCCAAGTCTGGATTAGACACATCTGATACCTTACCTGAAGAAGTTTTCAGAAAATGGAGCAGAGCACTTTGCAGTGAGCAAGGTGGGAATATATTATTTTAAGGAAAGTTTATTTTTAAACTCCAGTAGATTTGGATCTAGAGCTAGTTTATGCCTTAAAACATGAGAGTTTTATTTCTCAAAAAAAGTGCTTACGTGCTTAATATAACTATGACTGTTCATATCTATAAACACGAATCATCTAAAATCCTAAATTCTTACACTTACTAATAACCTGCACTTTCATAATATCCTGCACATAGATCAGCTGTGAGTGATGCAAAGAAGTCCCTCATGCTACATTTAAATGCATCACTTTTCATATTTGTTAAATACCTCTTTTGCTATTATGAAGAAAGGAAAATGTGAACGTCTGGTTCACCTTCTCTTAACCATTAGTGACTTACAGATATCTAACATTTTTGCTTCCATTCACCTTCCATGAATAAACCCAGGCTTCCCTTCTCTTGTCAGATAGAAGTTTGACATGTATCTAATCATTTTCCGCATCTATCCTAAGACCTTATATTTGTCACTTAGATCTTTTGTGTAATAAGGTTTATCCACCACCTTTGTGATAAGGCACATCAAGTGATATGTATTTAGATGTGGTTTTACAATGTTTCCCCTTTTTTTCTCTTACAATTATTCATATGTGTCACCAATTTTCTTTTGCTATAATAGTATATCAATATCATACATTAAAGATAAATTTTCATTAATCTGTTACAATTTGAGTCTGGTTATGCAAATTACAATTCTTATCATTCTTTGCAGTATACATGACTTCACATTTATCAACACTTAGTTCTATTTGTTTAAAATCATTATTTTTCATAACTCTTCTCGGATTAATCTATGCTTGATTACTTGTCTATACTTGATTAATCCAAATACCATCATGCTACTTACAAACCATACCACTTACTCTCCAAATCTTGCTACAGGACTGAAAGTAGATCTGACTTAGGCATGGGATGAAGCCCAAGGGAAAAAAGCAATTCTTATAATAAAAGATGGCATATTAACGCCTGCCCTTGAACGTGCCACAGCTTGCCAGACAGCTTTAATTCTGACATTCAGAATTCTACTTTGCAATTTTAATAAAATTGTTTTAACCCAGAGGGATTTTTTGGGAACACTTCCAAGCAACGCCCCCCCCCCCCCAAATATCTGAAGCAAATGCCATAATGTGCTTTCAGACTGGCTGCTAAATGGATCCTAAGAAGGGTTGCAGTCTCCAGACCAGTGCACAGACCTCTATCTCACTAGTTAACGATGGACATGAGAACAACAAAACCTTCTCTCAAGTGCTTGAACAGGGACGGCACACTAACAGTGGACCAGGTACTTCCCCCACTAGTGCTACAGATTTTTACTTATAGCACAAACACGATGACACTCGGGAACTTCACTACAAACACGATAAGGGAACCCTAATGGGAGCTGCATCTTTCAATTTCTCTTTTTTTTTGAAAATGTTGATTCACCATTTGGCAACTACTAGATGCAAATAAATATGTTCTAAAGGAGCTTTTATTATAAATTTGGAATTTCTTTTCAGAACAATATACTATACACAGTGAAAACATTTATATTTTTTAATGTATTCTCCTTATTTTTATTTTCTTATGTAACAGTATGTTAAACCACCTTTCCTGTTTACTATATAGTGTCTTTACTTCACATTTGTGCCAGAGTGGTTTTGGGTGGATATCAAAATTCAATTAACAATGCAGAAAATTAACATTGCAGATTTATAGTAGTTAAATAAAATTATTTCAAATACACTGGATAAAAATATTAATGCTAACATGCATTTCAAAATGACTGATTTATTATAAAAAGGCTTGATGATCTGTAGTTAGAAAGTCCTTCAAGATAAGAGACCTAACCATTCTTAGACCCTCAAACCTATTTTTTAATTCATATAAAAAGGGGTAAAACATTTCCTAAAATTACTTTTATTAAATTTTCAGCTTTCAAATAGTTTCTTAGTTTCCATTCGTTTATTTAAGAACTTATAAAACCTGACTATAATGAAGTCAAATTAGTACAGTCTCCAAAAAAGGGTACAGCTTTCTAAAGTAGGCATTTTTTTTCTACTTTCTTTTCAGACACTGAACTAGTGAATTCTCCTGGTTTAGCAATCTGACTTACCTTAAAGTTGTGCTGTTTAAGTTTTACTCATCGTAAGTTATTTAAATAGATTACTGGAAGTTATGTCTAAACATATGCTGCCCTAGTTTCAAGTTTAAGTTTTAATATGTTTACATTTAAAAGGAGAGATGTATGCAGAAGACAGCCAAATTGGAGTAAAACATATATCTTAAATAAATGATTAATTTATTCTGCTTCATAGTCAGCAGTTATGACACAAACTTGCAATTAATAGTGCGTGCACAGTGATGTATGGAGAGACCTGTACCAAGACACATTGTGTAGGATGGCCTCAGCCATATATCACCTTCCCTGATGAAACTCTAGACACTAAAAATATTCTAGCTACCATACTCACCTTAAAAGGGTATCTAGTTTACAGTTCAGCTCAGTTAGTTCAGTAAAAGATTAGTTTCTTGTCTAGGTTTCACTTAAAGATCAAAGAAAATGGTCAAAAACAAAGCCAGCTTGCCAGCTTTTTCAGAGGTCCTGGAAACTATTGTCTGAGAATTAGTTACTAATACTGCCAACTCCTAAATTTAGTGATTTTATGACATTTCCGTTTCAGGACAGAGTAGTTACTTTTTCCAAAACTTGAGGATAATATAGTCTTCTTACTTAGAACTTTGCTTTGATGTACAAAAGCACTCAGAATGCAAATACAGAGACTGAAAAAGAAACTAGGACAGAAACACTGAAAAAATATCATTCACTTTACCAGTAGGTGATTTGTCCTCCTTTATTCTTTTCCAAGCCCACAATATTAAGAAGAAACAGCAGAAACCAGACGTGTGCTAAGAAAGGCAATTTGAAGGACAAGTAGTGAGGTGTGGCTTCTGTGGAATTAAAAATTATTTTATTATTTGCAATGAAGGATGATCACATTATGAAAGTGTTATATATATAGTCCCCAGAACTAAATAATCAGATTTAGAAAAAAAAAAGCTGAACCTATGGAAGTTTGTTCCATGGTTGTTCAGTACAAGGTATCCCATTGTACAGCATAGATGATTTCGCACATAAAAACACGCCTAAAAGAGAGCTGTAAAATTCAGACACAAGAACTTTCTTTACTGCCAAGGCAAGCCCCATGCGTGTGTCACCCTTTGGGCCAAGCATGCTAAAAGCAAATCACAATCACTGTCTCATGAGGCTTCTCAGTAGCTGTTGAATATAGAAATTTCAGCCACTAACAAAATGCCATAACGGCATAAGGCAGAGTGGCCTTGGAGACACCAAGCAACATGAATGCAAGAAATCAAGATTTCACTTTTCTGCTTCTTCCAAAATGTGGTTTCTCAGCAGCTGCACAGCTCGCCTTGCTATCATGCAGTTGTATTGATTTGGTGCCTACAATCACAGCAAGCGAAGTGCAAGTGATTCTGCAGCCCAAAATCTGCCTGCTGAAAAATGGGAGGGGAGAGGGTAGCAAATCAATGCACTTTATTCCCCTTTAAGAATTGCAATGGCCTGAATTTGAAACAGAAACTTACCTCTCCCTACCAAATGCTCTATTAACATATCTGTTAGCAAATAACTGTCAGTATCTGACAAATAATTGTCCTACTGACCCAACCATTATGGCAGTGAATGCCCATCTTGTACAATCAAATCCCTTTTCTGTTTGGGCACGTAGGAAAAACAAGGTGATTTGAACAATTTCATTCCCTCAGGTGAGATCGAAGGTAAGAAGCCCTCACCTTACTCGTTACTACAGTACTTTTCTGCCTGACCAAGAACCAGGTCGTGCTAGCCTTACCCATGTAAAACAAAGTGCACTTCTCTCCAAAGATGCTGCACTCCAGCACCTGGAGGATGCATCCCAAACATTTCTGCAGGAGCCCCTGGAGCCTGGGCCATATAATACAGAGCACACCAATGTGGGGATGCGATGCTCAGGACTGGATGCCTGCTCTGGCAGACCAAAACTGGCCAGCCAAAAGCCAGACCTGCCTGGATATTGCCTAGCTGTGTCTTTGGCAGGGATTAAGGGACTGGGTACAGAACCACACAGATGTAACCAGGCTGTTCCCCCTGGTGCACATGGTGCCAGCTCAGGCACTTCTCTACCTTCCCAGGTCAGACATTCAGGTAGCTGAAACCAGCCTGACATGTTTGCTGGTGCAAAACAGATGTACTGTAATGCCCTGTGGTGTCATTATCCAGAAAATGATGGTGCCACTTCAGAGGCAGAGTTGACACTCAAGGGATGCTGAGTAACATTAAACAGGAGATACAACAAAGACTTGATTTTTGCTGTCCTGAAAGCAAATGAGCATCATTTCTAGTGCTCAATACAAGTGTTTTCTTGTGCCTTGCATTCGACATATGTCCCAGAGAGAAACTGCGCACCCACAGTGCACATGGAGTCAAGGAGAGCCCCGGATGCTCAGTGACACTTAGCACCCAGCTCTCTGCAGCTCACATGTTGAGGTCCTGGCAAGCTGAGAAAAATCTTGAGAGAAAGCTGTGATCCTAGAATAACAAAAGTGGCATCTTCTAGGACATCTCTGTACCATGGAAACAGGAATGGCACAGATACCCCTCATCCTGCAAAATCCCAACAAGTAAGCTCATATGACACAGCAGAGCTAAGCAAACGTATCAGCCTATGTCCAAGAGAAATCTAGTTATGTTTATGGAGCTCTGTGCCCAAACCATGAAGCGCTGCCTCCCAGCATGACCAGATGGCTGAGAGTAGTCCGCAACCACCAAAGCCTTTACGCACACTTGTTTTAATCATGCTGATGAGATAAGTTCTCCTCAGATTTTAAAGAGCTTCGAATTTGTCTATATTTCCTGTATCTGCCACTTATCTTTTCACAAGACTATTCCCCCATGCCCTCCAAGGGCTAAATCCATTAAAATATGCAGATGGATTGAACTGATTCTCTGATATTTTATTTTCAAGGAGACTGCAATCCCAGGTCACCGTGTAGCCATGGATATTCTAGGTTACTGGTGAGCATAGTTTTATGTGATAATGAAGATACCTCTGTTTGTCCAGAGACGCTCTCAAATAATGAAAATCAACACAGATCTTCATTCAATGAAATAGAAATTGTCACCGTTTTGCTGTGCTTCCGCCAGAGCAACATATGGTAGCACAGCTGACAAATATAATCTTTTCCTTTTTTTTTTCCATTTCACATGCACATTTCATTTTGCAGAATACTAAGACTTTACATAAATTGTCTGTTAACCCCTTGCAGTCACAGCATTTGCTGCTTGGGCTGCCTTGAGCTCTTGAATACTTGAAAGCTGCAGTTAAAATGCAGTGAAACAGTCAGGGAACAGTTTAGGCCTTCAGCAGACAGCCTACTTGTGCCTTTCATGATGAAAATCTGCTCTTTTTTAACTTCTCCCGTACTCAAACTTTCTTTTTAAGGTGAAACAGTCTACTCTAGCTATATGAAAGCTTACTGATATAGTAAATTGATACTCAATTCACTTGCTGCTTCTTTAGGTGTTTTTCAATGCCGTAAGCCAAGTCACTTGCCCAGGGACTTTACACTGATGTAACACATTTGCACTGGCTGTACCAATTTAGTTGTATGAAACTGAACTGTGTCCACTTTGCACTGACAGTTTAAGATACTTTATTTGTTAATCATTATAACCACACCCAGATCAGCTTCTCCCCATTCTGGGCAGATAGTCCCCGGTGCAATAACCTCCTTGGTGCTTGGTGGGCTTTTCTGCAGTGGGATGCCTGCAAGGAGTCTGGAGAAATCTCATGAGCTTTCCTGACTCTTCACCAGAGCCGATTTGTTTTACTCACGCCAGTTTTCAGCCCTTGTCCAGCCATCCAGGTGGTAAATGAAAGCACCACTCATATTCTCATGTATGCAAGCAGGATTCACTTGAGTTCGACAATGGGAGGGAGGTGTCTCTACGTTTTCACAGGGCTTTTTGACACCCAGTAATAAGACTGAGGGCTGCAGAGGGCATACAGAGGAGGTATTCACACAGTTTCACTGGAAGTAGCAACTTGGTTGTGTAAATTAGCCTAAGCTCATTTACTCCCACTCTGAATCACCCTCTGGAGGATCCTTTCTCTCTCTGCTGAACATACAGGGAACCCAGAGAAACTAGTCCCTAGTTACTGTACTGTACAAGGAACGTAAAGCTGAGCAAAATGAATGTCATCTAACAAGGATGGCTCCATTCAGAAACAGTAGTTGTGTATGGGGTATGACTTAAAGGACTCTGAAATGGGTCAGCGTGACTGTAAAGCAGAGACGCTTACTGTAAGGTGAAGCTGCTTGTTCCAAGGAGGATTATTTACAAGAATAAAGCTTCTCATTTGTTTGGTTTAAAATCAGATTGACCCTAATTGCAATTGGCTTCCTTGGTATATCTTTGCATACATACCCAATGTAATGTCCTGACATAGATAAGGCATAAATCATAGCTCTGACCACTTCTTAAACACATTTGCTTCCAATTTGTGAGCGGAAAAGAAAAACCTGCTTTTCACAAATGTCATTTGCATCCTGACAGTTTGCAAAAACATACTCTAACAAACAGTTGCTTTTAAAGACTGAGAGCACCTGCGCAAGCTAAAAGGAAAGAGTCGAGGTTGAATCACAAACTTCTGACACACATGCTAAATATTCTACAATTAAAGGCTAACACCACACACTTCAAGACTTATAATCTGAAGTGCAACAAAGAATTGTGAAGGAAAGTCTACACAGGCTAAACCCAAGAGTTAAATATGACTTAGCCACTCTTCCAGATTAATACATGCTTTCCCCAAATGTTCAGTATTAGCCAACAGCATCATCAGCACATCAGACTAGATGGGGACCTTTGGGCTGACTAAGTGTTTATGTTCTTATGAAGTGTTGATACTTTGGGATACCTGAAAACCTGAGTTCTCTGTTCATTACTGGAGTTTTCAGCTGACTAGAGGTAAGTTTTGCGTAGAGTAGGAAGGACTCTGTTGTAATAAAACACAGTCTCGCTAATGACAATCACCATCAAAATATTAGACACTGTCTGAAGAGGCTGATTTTCAAGGGAAATAAAATTGTTGCCGAAGCCTTTGATTTTCACTTGAATGTGTGTTTTGGAACTTGCCGTTTTGTTAGCTGACACATCTTGAGCGTTTGCTTACTTTTTATGTTGTTCATTTCACAGACTGATACTTTCATATTATATCTAAACAAATTATCAGATTCCATCTCCATGAAAAACTGTATCATATTTTATTACATACTGTAAACAAAACCTTTGGGGAAAAGAGGCACATTACGTCTTTTACAAATCACTGCATTTTTCCAGATGTACGGTATGTTAGAACACTGACACAAAAGATGTGAATTGAGTTAACGAGCCCTGCTGTATTTCCACCAAAATGGGCTGTTGGTTCATTTGAATAACTTTGACCTTTTTTGTTTAATGCCTTTCTAAAAAAAAAACCAACCAAAAACAATCAAAAAAAAACCCCATAAAAAATCCATAGCCAATCATTATGATGACCACAAGTCTACTCAGGCACCTTGACAGCTGAATCACCATCTCACATCAAGAGATTTAGCCTTGGGCATCTGGCTGATCTGACACGCATTAGTTGGTCCTTTTTACACATTAAATGTCTTTACAGTTTTCATATTTCTTCTGTTTTTTACACTCTCCAGCTCTGCTTTGTTGTAGAAGGGGAAGCCAAGATACATACTGCACAATGAACACCATTAACACCTTGCAATTCTTTCTTGTCTTTAAGATAAAACTAAACACAAGGGAGATGTTTAGGTTTAAAAAAAAAAACCTACATGTACCATATATTTAGGCAAGAATAGAACAAAAATAACAAACTGATAAAAGCCTAGAATGATAAGATTCACCAGAGAGTTTCCTTTTTAGTCATACTGCAGGAAGGAAAAATGAGGGAAAGGTGAGAGGGAAAAGCTAAAAGGACTTTATGTCCCCCCATACTTTGAATTCCCAGTCTTTTGTTGCCTAGTGCTCTAGAAGAACATTTTTTCCTAATGAGATGGGAAAAATACCTTTGGGACACAGAAAAATTCACAAGCAGACCTGATTCAGCAACCTGACTCACTTCACATGGGAATAGTCCCAACTGGTGTCATCTTCTAGTTATTACTTCAGTGATAGCCACTTTAGCTGGTTTACTCATGCAAACAAACATTATTCCAAGTGAGCAGAGACTGCAGACTGGAAATGTCCTGTCCCCGCCCTCCCCCACGCTGAGCTATGGCCAAATGGAAGAGAAAATGGAGTGAGGCTGAAGTGTGAGCTCTGAAAGGTACTTTTCAAGGCAAAGATCGGGGGGGACATTTTTCAATGTAGTCAGAAATCTACTTAGCAGTCTCTTTGCATTTTAAAATCTCTGGAAGAAAAATGTCATTTTCCTTAGATTCTACCTCCTTGCCAAGATTTGTATATCAGCAATAAGATGAAAACATAGCACACAAATGAAAACCCTAATGCACCAGCTTGGTCAGGCCACATTTCCTGACTGTAACCATTCAGGTTCTCTTGCAGCTCACCTTTGAAAAGTTTTTCCACCAAAATCCACACCGAATCTTTCCTTTTTCTTCAGCTCTAGAGTCTTCCCACCTATAGCTATGTCTTTTGCAGTCAGAGCCAGAGATTACAAGCTGCAAAACGCATTGGTTTTGATTAACAGAATTAATTAACAAATACAAATACCAGGCATAAGGCTGGTAAATCTGTTTACCTGTGTTTATTAATTTAGACAGCAAGCAAACTCCATTCTACTTCTTGAGTGTTAATATTTTACATTCAACTAATATGGTATGGTTGCATCTTGGACTCTCTTTAGTACTGGATATGTATGAGCCAGGCAATATATAGTGGCTTATTACTTTTACACCCATACATGGACATACCCGGCAGGAGCAGGAGGCAGAAGACCAATTTAGGAATTTTAGGGGATTAGTGTGTCACAAACTTTCCAAGCCAGCACTGAGGCTGCAAGAGAATTGCCTTGGGGTGCATCTCACCCAGGCGGCGGGCTTTGTCTGAGGAGAACGACTGGCTTTTCTGCTGAGCACAGGGAGGGTCTGAGGAGCAGAGCTCCTGTGTGTGTATGTAACATTTTAGCCTATTTTATCTTAAGTTTTCCTTAAAACGAAGAGGAGGCAAATATATGGCACTGATCTTCCTGTTATCATTGGGGAAAAGAGTTGTAGAACTGAAAATGAGAGAGAGGAAGCAAAGAAAATGAAACTAGCCACGTGAACATTATCACTGCATGAACATGAGGGCCCAGGATAAGTGGATTTATTTTTACATGCTCTCCTTGTAAAATGTTGTTGATTGCTTTAAGATTGTGATTCAAAAAGTCAGAAATTGTCTTGATTCCAGAGGACAATCCATGTTGATCCCCATTTCCCACTGAAAAAAAAAAAACAACAGGGATGAGGAAGAGAAAATTTGTGAGTCTGCACCAGAGAACTGTTAGACCTTGAATACAAAATAGCAGCACATCTATGCTTGGGCAGGAGGGAGAGCAGTTCTCTGCCTACTCTCTCATAATCCTGCTGAGTCATACAGGTTTAAAGATGGCAAATTTCCCCAGCTTTCTGAAAAAAAAAAAAAAAAAAAGAAAACTCAGTATAAGAAAGTTTTGGGTCCATATATCTTCATATTCAAAAATATCTTCAAATACCATTGCTGGAGACTTTGCAGACCCCTTACTCTCTGCATCAGGACACTAATCTCAACGATCCATAACCCTAACCGTGTCTCTGAATAAAAGGATAAAAGGGTCCAGAGAGATGTTCTGGGCCATACAATTCAAATGAGGATTTATTGCATCTCTCTATACTACCATCCAATTAGCATATGCATTGCATGCCCAACGTCTCCCACCAATCAGCTCAAAGAACTTCACAGATCACTGTTCAAGGTAATCCATCACATGAACAAATCCTAAACAGAACTCCTCAAAATCTTCTGATTTTTAGCATTTCAATCACATTTTTTAAATTGATGTTTGTATTTTCAGTGAAAGATGTGCATAATAAAAAAACAAACCTTCACAAATTTTCAGAACCATAGTTCAGCCTGTTCCAGTTTTAACTGTTCCTCTTAGATAAATGGAAAATAATTCCCTAATATAGCATTTCTCAAAACCAACAGTATATTTTGCTTGACAGCATGATCACAAAATTACAAGATATTCAGTCCAGAGCAGGGAGAAACTGTCTTATTTTTCTAGTAAGTACTACTGCTATTTTCCAGCTTGGTATGATTGCCAGAGAGATCTTAGGCAAAATAAATATATATAGCGCAAAATAAGCCATACAGGCAGCAAGGGAGAATTTTTCAGACACCGCTGGAATCTTACTAAAATATTTAAAGTGAGAAGGCCCAAAATATCAGCCAAATCTAACTACAGGATATATGCGAGACTTCATTTAAACAGCTGCAATTTTATGTTTGTAATAACTTTCATCTGTTTCTTGTACATCCAGGTAGTTCTTCCACCCATTTATCACCTCTGCGATACTAAAAAGTCAACCTGTGCCTGCAAGCTCAGCTGCTGCCTCCTCTCTGCTTCAGCCTCAGCAGGAGAATCTTCCCCGCCCGGCACTGCAGGGACAACCACCAAGGGTAATTGAATTTCCATGCCTATTCAGCCCCGGGTCTGCACGCTGACACTGCCAGCCGCCAGCTCTGGTTTGCCTCTGCAGAGCACTCACCGCTGCGGCATGGAGGGCTGCTACCAAGGGACGATGGGGTCCTTCTCCTGCGAGTAATGTATCGAGGACTAAGTAGCTTAACCAAGCTAGCCAACACATTGCAGAAAAGCTCTTTGCTAGACATCGTATGAATGGTCATTGGCCATTATTGACTGCAGCTCAGTTTAAGGGATACATTTGAGGGACTGTGCATTTATTATTAGTTTCTATGAACCATTTACTACTTTCTCTGTCAGTTGTTCCTGTGCACATGCACACCTGGTTAGATTTCCTTTTCTATTCATTAACCTGCCAAAAGATAGTCTAGAAATCTAAAAGGGCGCTGTCATCAGGAGAGGTGAGTGATTCACACTCGACTGTGATGTTTAAAGTTTAACCTGGCAAATACATACTGTAACCGCTAAGGAAAAACATTCAGTGAAGATGAAAAGGGACATCTTTCTTCCCCCTGATCATCATGCCTAAATACCCCCTTTTTGTAAAACAGTTGAGCTGTTAAGTTCTATGCTAAGGCACGTACACACTTTGGAAAGGTAATTTGAAAGCGAGTTGAGCCATGACAAATAGGGACAGCTGGCCTAATTGAATCATTTGATCTAAGACAGCTCAACTTGGTTATCCTCACTGCAGCCCACATTGATATTAGCGAGTGAATCATTAGCCATGAAATCATGTCGACTTTCCTGATGCAGCATTCTTGACATGACAGGGAACGCAGTCTGCCTTTCATTACAGCACCAACGAGTTCTTCAGTCTGTCATGAAGGGAGGGAAAAAAAAAAAAAGAAAAAAGAAATAAAAGTGCCTTTAAAACTTTTAGTCTCAGCAACAGAAAGTAATTTGCTCCTGTGTACATCATAGAGCAGCTAAAGGAGGAAAGACCCCTTTGGTGGGTCTCAGGTGACTTGTCAGCCTCAGCAGAGACCTGGCATAACTCAGCCTTGCTCAGCCTCCTGCAGCAGGCACAGCCTGCTGGTGGGACACCAGGTCAGCATTTAATAACAATTTCCCTATTCCCTAGGGTTTATTTCCTTTTCTTGTGTTTGTGCGGACGAGAGAGTCTGCAGTGTCGTATGCATCTGTACAGGCTATTTCTAGGAGTAACTTCTCATGTCATAGCTCTCTTGTATATTAATTAATAGCAGGCTAGAGCTGCATCTTTGGCATTTAGACCACAGTTTTTGGCTGTTCTAAATGCTAACTGGACTGCTCCTAATCTAACTCACATTTCATCTATCCTAGCACAAAAATAATCACCAGAGTTATTTCCCAAGTATCTCCAAGATATTTAGGAAGAGATATCATTCTTTAAAGTTCTTCCTTGACTTGCAAATTAATGGGCTCATCCAGCTGCCGTTGAATGGAATGGAAATTTTCCGTGGGAACAGAGCCAAAGCCAGATCCCAGGCTCTTTTAACAGGCATAGGTGGACAAAATTACCTGATGGTTTAGATCAGATTATTGATGGCAGGACCAGACAAACATAATTTGGGTAAAAGTAGAAGCCTGATGAGATTTGGATAATGTCCAATTAAGGAAGAGAGACAGAAGCAGATTTTTTTTTTTTTTTTTGGAAAGTCGGAGAGACAAGCCAGCACTGGATGGGGACAAGATTCAGACCTTGGAAAAGAGAACTATCATACCTTATATTGCCAATAGTGGTCTAAATAGTATCTCTGCAATCTATCAGGGAAAGCAGGAGAAAAAAGAAATATGCACAGGGACAGGGTTATTTATAAAACAAAACCAAGTGATCCTAAAGACAAAGCTAAACAAATTGCAAGCCTGACAAGATACCAGGAAGTCTGAAAATGGCCCAAAAACCTTATTTACTTTGTGGGGAGTTGCTTAATAGGGGGTTTTCTTCCACTTAAAATGAAAGATAGGTGCAAAGACTTTGTTTAAAAATCTGTTACCCCGTAACAAGTAGCTATCAGTTTGGTAAGCAGGGCTTTTTCCTTCCCAAATGTGGAGTTACATTCTATGTCACGAAGGTTGGGAAGTGATCATTGTTTACCAGAAGAGGAAAACCTTGCCAACTTGCCTTCTGGAGAGATGGAACTATAACAGTAGCAAATGGGTAAGAGCTAATCAACATAGAAATTAGATTTACGGAAGGGTCACAGACTTTTTTCAAAGAAATAAAATAGTGAGAAATTTTCAAGACATTGGTACCAGTGTTTTTCTCAATTTTTGCATTAAAAAACCCCTTCATCAGGATGGCTACTTGTGTTCATGGCAGAATTTCTGCTCAGTAGAAATCACAAACTCTGACTGAGTTAGCATCCTAACTGCTTGTGTATAATGGAGTAGTAATCCTTAATTGAGATGTTTTGTGTGAATAACTATATAAATCATAGAGAAGGCAGCTATTTGTCTGTTCTGATGGTTAGACTAACTGCCTGGGATATGGGAAACCTGTGTTCAGGCCTCCCCTGTGCCTGGTAAACCATGCTTACACTTCAAATACCACTAGTATATCCCTGTGGTGTTTTAGAATGTGCGTGGGGGCCAGGCGCGTCGTCCCGGGAAGCGTTCCCGGTGCTGGACCTGAATTCATAAGTCCTGCACAGGCGCTACATTGCAGTTGGCAATCCTGGACTGCGCAGTCCGAGCAGGGATGCCAGAGCTCGGGTATCTCCGTGCCATGTCCTGCTGCATGTGTAAGAGCGATATCAGCTATATGGAAAAACCACTTTCAAGAGATGTGTGCCTTAAAAGCCTCCACAGAAATGGAGCTACCACATTTCCCATATGTAAGCCATCCCATGCTTATCCGTTCCTCTCGTTAGAAAGATTTATTTACTCTGCAGCATGAATCTCAGATGCGTAACACCTTGAAGACTGTTGTTATATTATTTCCCCTCAGTCTTTCAAATCAAGATGAAGACATTCCTTATTTTCCTAGCTATTTGGCAAAGATGGGGCTGAGGTAAGTTTGTAACTCTAAGTTATGTATTTTTTAAATAGTTTGTTGTTCTGAGATAGGAAAAAAACAACATATATCAGCTAAGTTTTTGGAAAGGGATTACTTCTTCACCTTTTGCAAGCCAGGGGTCTAGTGAGATATACTTACCAGTCTCCTGTCATTCTCGTGCTTTCTACCAACTGATCAGCTGATGTGGCATATTTGTTTAGGATGCTAGTTTGTCTGCAAGAAAGGCACAATGATTATATGTAGGTCAGCCCAAATGTGTGTCGATGAAACTTTCATAGCATCATTGTTTTGCATTCAGTATATGTTAACATGCCACAGAAAAGCTGGTTCAGAAAGATTTTATTAGTTCTGAAGTTTTTCATTAGCAGTGTATACGTGCATGTCCATAAAATATGTCAGATTCTCACATTTCCTAGGGAGAGTTAAACATATATATTTCAGAAATTTCTAGAACGGTCTCAGATGCCTTCTTTAAAACATCAGGGAAGTGACAGTCGCTCTCCTGAGCCCTCCCAAAGCAACCTATGCACAAGTTTTTATATTTGGAAAGTAGATTTCCTGCCTTTCTAAAACACAAAATAAGACTGTTTTCTCACTTTGGACTGCTCATATGGTAGTAGGCCTTAAATCCATCAACAAAGCCCATGACTATTTCCCACTCTGAGCTGTAATATAGGTTTTCAGTGTATGCAGCCAACTGCAAGGAAAAACGTTTCTCTGACAACCCTTTCAGACTGGCAGCTGATGGAACTGGAATTTGGGTTAGTAAATGGTGAATGAGATGTCTAGCCTGTATGGATCACATCACTGTCATCCACATAAAAGCTTTTGTGGGTGCATGAACACACATGTGCGCCTTTGTGACATAGATGTATCTCCCATTGTTGCCAACTACAAACATTCAAGACTCAGTCATAAGACTGGCTAAAAATTAATAAATTTTATGTATGTATTTGACTATGTTAAGGAAAGGTGCTGAACCTTCAGATGAATGAAATGGGTTAATTGCCATTGACCTTTTTGCAAATCTGGCCTTTGGAGAGCAACTCCATCAATCTAGCTCAGCCAGCTAAGCTCCTGTTGATTTTTCACCGGTACAGAAGTGGAAAATACACAATGGTAGAGTAATCTATTCCCTTCATGCATATACTGTACAACTTTTCTGGTTTCATATTTCTAATGCTTGAAAAGATTCATTTTATTCTTTTTTTCCACAAAAAATACTTGAAAAACATCAGGCATTGGTTTTCTACACCTTTCTGCCCTCCTTTTCTACCAACTTTCTGACTTTTTTAAAAGCTAATTAAAGAATGTTCTCAAGAAATATCCTTTTCACAATGTTTTCTCAAAAAATATACACAGCTTCACTTCCTTCATGCTAACAATCAGTCATAAAACTCAGTGAATTTTAGGGATCTTCTTTAAAAAGCGAACACCTTTCAAAATTACAGAGATAACTTTGGCCCTGATTTCTTCATCTGTCCAATTTCCTCCAACCGCCTCTAGCCTAAAGATGCACGGTTTATTTAGTACTTAAGAAAAGTGAATGTTCACTGTCTTGGAAGAGTCTGATTTAGTAGCTTGTTTCAGCATGAACCACAGTAATGTAATGCTTTTATTCACTGATGAATTTGAGCAGTACAACGTTAATCACTCTCACTACCGTATGTCACCTGAATAATCAACAAACCCCAATGATACATGTTCCTTGATCCTGTAGAGTGCCATTTATCACCAACGCAGAGCCTGTTTATTCTTGACATGTCTTATTTGTGCAGAATAAGCAGGGAATGTACTGCATAAATAATGCTAGATGGGTATTGTTTAAACTAAAATTCAAGGGAATTGTGTAGAGGTTTGAACCTATTCAGAACCACATATGTCTGAAAGAGGTAGAAAAGGTGGGAAAGTGGAACTTACATAGCAATCATAAATATACTTTTATTTATTACTTTCAAGAATGTGTCGGTGAACTCTTTAGGATGGATCCTACTACTCACGTAGGTCATCAGATTTCTGAGGTTGACAGTCTCAACTGTAGTTCAGAGGAAAGTCTTTCACACAACTAGCCTCAGTTTTTATGCTTTTTTTTTGCAATGTTATTTGCATATCCTTACCTGAGTGTATCAAGATGGTTTTATTCTTCGCACAGTTTTGAGATGGTGGCAGGACAGTAAAAAAGGTGCCAAACGACAGGATGGGGACTAAGGTGACGGTGATGCTGCTGCCTACCTCTCGCACTGCCTGACGCCGTATGGCCTCTGCACTTGCCAGATCTCCACCCTCCTCCAGCACAGATCATGGCAGATGCAGGATCTCACACGCTGTATGTATGTTGTTTCTTAATCTCCTACTGGGGTTAGGTTCCAGTCTGCAAACTGGTAGAAGCAGTGAAAATGTAGCTCCAAGCTTCTGTCTCCTGAGGATTTAAAATTGCATTTCAAGAAGAAAAAATCCAAGAAGTAACAGTCTCTGTCTTAATATTGAAAAATAGCAAGAGAGATTATGAAGCTTTGGCAAAGTGGCACAAATCAAGTAAATTTAACCAGTTTTAGTGCAAGACTGAAATCAACCTGTCTGGCAACAAGGAATATTTAGCTATACAAAGGTGACCATTCAGGCACAAAATGGCAAAAGACGGTCAAATATTGAATAACACATTTGTATCACCAAAACACCTCTAAGCGGTCTGACTCAGGCGCTGCCATGTATGAGACATAAATTGTATATTTGGTAATCCCTCAGGGACAGTCTAGCAGCTATGACTCTCACGCTTCTATGTGTCAAGTATTTTCTGAGGTGAAAGCTTGTTCAAAATCTCAACCTTACTATGTCTGAATCATGCTTCAAACATAACAAGGTTACTTGTGGTTACTGAAAAAGCAGAACTATGGGAACATGACCAGCCTATAAAGGACAGCACGGTACTTCATAGTTTTACTGGAAATGTCCTTCAAATGGTCTTGAAGAAGTCTTTCTACAAGCTCTGCAGCCCAGCCTGGGACAAAGTAGTTCATTGTGCCACAGATAAACAACTTTATTTAGAAATTTGAGGGCTATTAAACAAAGTGAATTTCCCCAGTGAATCAGCACAAATTTATTAATCCAGGTGTTACTCTAATTGTGATTCATTGGGGATAGGAACTCTGTTCAATGGTCCTCAAACTTACACTTCCATTTAGTGCTGTGCTGCAAACGCAGGACTGGGAGCTGCAAGCTGGCTTAAAATCCTACATATTTCCTTATATTCTGCCATTATTTGTACTTAACTGTGTTAGCAATTCTGTTTTTCTTTTTCTAGTTATAAAGAGGTTGTTCACAGTCATGCTTGCCCCTCTAATCTCTTTTACATGCGGTACTATACTTACAATTTTCCAAACATAAAGCAATACTTAAATGGAGGAAAATTAACACCTGATCACAAAATAGGACTGGGACAGACCTCAGTCAATTAGTGCAGACTTTACTATCACAAACAAACATGTAACTTAAACCTTTCACAAACTAATCCCACTCCACTTGAAAAACACATTTTATTTTTCTTCCTTTGTAGCAGAAGACCATTTAAGAAAAACACCCCTGCTTTAAGTATCTTGCCTAAGTTTCCAGCTACATCTTTCTCCCACATTGTTGACTCATTATAATCTTTATCTTCACCTTTTTAACAGTCTTTTTTTTTCCCCTACACTTCTTTGCTGTGCCAGAGGACATGGATCAAGTGGTCACTTCTTTCAAAACCTCCTTAAAATGCCACTCTACAGCAACGAACCTGCAGAAACACAGCCCACAGACACCATACAGTGGGACCAGATACTACAGAACATGGTTGCTCAGTGTGACGTTGCTGCATATCTGTGCAGTGCCGAAGTGATTCAATGTCTTATTTTCCACATCCCTGAAATTGTGCATGTGCAAACAGCAATGATGTTCAACAAAAAAAGTGGATGGATCTATCCCTGCAATGCATACAGAGGTTTAAACAGAATTAAAAATAGTGGGGCACATGATGTGTGTGACAATTCTGCTCCATTGGCATCACCTGTAAAATGCTGCTTATAGCTACAGCACCATGGCAATGTCAAGCTGTCACCCAGTGGGACACAAGCATTTACCAAAGGGTTGCAGATATCTGTCTACTGAATAAACAGATACGGTCATGATAGTGGACTTTCTGTCATCCACTATCCATTTACTCCCTAAGTGCTGTGTATCTATGGATTTGATTTTGTTTGCTGAAATCTTTAAACAAGGAAACGTCTGTGTCTGGAATGAGTGTGAGGTAAAGAGAGACAGGGATTTAACACCAGTGTGTTAAGGATAACAGACCATCTCATCTTTTAATGCTACCTCTCACTCTATTCGAATCTGTTCAGCATAGCTGTAATTTGCTGCTGGATGTCGAGACTACACTTCCAGATGTAGAGGTTTTGGCTTTTCAGTCCAATTTCCCCTGGCTCAGACGGGAAGTTTATTTCAGTATTATACATGTCACTCTCTGTGACTCATGTGTATTGCTTAAACGAGCTCTGTAGGAAATTTATTCAGAGCAGAGACATACCTACACAGGTTCAACTCCAAAAACAAGGCAAGGAAAACTAATGTTCTCTGGTGAAATAACCACATGATACTAGGAGGAAGAAATTCCCATACTGATGCACTAAACTCAGTATGCAATAAGGGGCTTCCAGCTCTCTACATTTTCAAGCAGGTTAACAATTCCAGATTATAGGATTTTTTGTATTTGCTTTAAAGGCTATCCCTCATCATGAATATAGTGAACTCTGTAATTTCACTGCTGGAAACTTCTCCAAAGATATCCCTCAATTTATCTCTCCTTTTTACTAGAAAAAAAAAAAAGGTTGGTATGAATTATCAGGTTGAAACTGGCAGACTTTTAAAATTTATTATAAATCGTATTTAATGGAGTTCATTTTGGCATTACCAAAAAAAGTAAAAATCATGCAATGGTTTCTTTCCTTTAATGACACCCAAGATCACAAATCATTCAGATTCTCTTGAATATGATGGGGTTTCACATCTTTTCAGAGGCCAAAGATTAATCCGTTATATTTTGCTATGGTGACTGGAGAGTGACTGGAAGTGACCAAAGCATCCACGCTAGGATGAGAAGCACAAAACATTCATGAAAGGTGTCCACAGCCTCCCGCAAGCAAGCACAGAAGTGGAGCCAGGCACCCACCACTAGCTCTGAACTTTGTCCAGCTGTAGGGTGCCTGCCCATCCATACCAGCCATGTATGGATGAAACAAGAGCGAAGGTCAGGAAAAAATTGTGGAGGAAGCTGCATGGTGTGACAGGAGATCTGTGTTTGAGCAGATGCTGATAACCACTCACCCAAAGTGTCTCTGTGGTGGTTGCTGCCATCTCTGCTCAGTCGGTCACATCTCCCCTTTGCCAGGAGATCAGTGACCTCAGGCTCCAGCTTCCGCTGCTTCATCTCTCATGGTTAGCCAAAAACCAGGACAGGTCAGAGGGCCTGTCTTACCTCTTGGAAGAGTTTGGGTTTTTGGAAGGATTTAGTAGCCCCAGTCCAGATTTGTGAAACAGGAAACACTGTACAGAAGTCCACCCCACAGCCTTAGCCTCACTGAGTCCACCAGATAAAAAAAGATTATGATAATAATAATAGTAGCTTGTGGTTTGATACATGGTTTCCCAAAGCCTAGAAAGAGAAAGACCTTTTCAGAGCAGCTTCCAAGTTCATATGTAAAATGAGAAAGCGAGAGGATCTCAACAGAGGAAGAGAGAATTAGGGAAAGGCTGTGATAACTGAAAGCAAATGAGACATATGATTTATTTATAATGTAAGGTTACCTTTTTAATTAATTGGCTTTCATTCAAATCCCTGAAATCCCCGTTGCAGATTTTTAAAAAATTGACAGTTTCTGCTGTTTGTATTTTTTTGTACCTGATAAGGAAATTAATAGGACTTTGTCTGAGACTACCTTTTAGTTGTACCTTTTTATGACATTCCAAAGGAGTTTTATGAGGCTCGAACAGCCCACAGAGGGAGTCAGTCATATATTCATAGCATACTGCAAGTTTGTCTATAAGTGGAAGTCTAATTGAAATTTCTTTATACAATATTAACTAGTAAAGAAACTCTCATTCAGCCGCTTCCACTTTCCATCATGAAAAAAACTCCCAAAAACTCGAGGCAAAAAATCTCACCCACTTACGCCATTCTTTTAAACTGTAAGTATTAGAAAGTAAGGGAAAACTCCCTACTTTTTCATGTCACATCCCCTGTAATCTTCTGGATAATATGTGAATGAAGACATTCACTTTCATTTTGAACACAAGCCGGAAGCTGTAGCTAGACTCTAATCATATATTCCTGCAAAATTTTAGAAATCTTTCCCTTTTCTCAGTCACATAGTTCGTTCCTTTAGAAAGTTATGCTAGTTTAACAACACTTCAGGTCACTACTAAGGATTAATGCAAGATCAAGAGCAGAATGGAAAAACCTGCTTTCTCTTTGGCATAAAGAAAAAAGAAAGTAGCAGAAATTGACCCTGTTTTGAACATTTTTCACCACAGTTAAGGTGAAAAATTTGATGCCACTGTGATTGCTGTATTACTAATGATTCACCATAACACACACATTTTTTGTTATGCTACTTTAAGCTAAAAAACTTTTCATTTCCTAATCAAACTTATTATCACTGCAGAACCTGAACATCAATAGCTCTACTCAAATCTCAACCAAATGAGGTTTAACATCCTAAAACTTGAGAGCTTCATTAAATGTTAATTTAATATGTGGGGTTTTTTTTCCATATTAATTTCAGATTGATTTGCATATAGGTATTTGTGCAGCTCAAGCAGTATCTTTCCTTTCTGTCAGTTCCATCATCTGATGGATGGTGGTGGAAAGAAGAAAATGTATAGAGAAGATGTACAGTGATAAAGTAAGTTGAGGAAGATTTAATTACAGACTATTATTACATATTTTGCTCTGGCAAGCACGAAAAGGTAAAAGAGTAACATAAATTTGTTAATGATTAGAGTGATAGAAGATACTGGAACATCTTAGATAAATAAAGTGGGCAGTTTGAAATGGCAGAGCAAGGTACATGACTACTATTAATGCTACTGCACTCACTGCTGAAGTTTAGAAATGGTTTGACAATGTAGTATGCTTTATGCACATCAAATGAATTGAATATTTCTCCTAGCACAGTTAAAAATGCATAAGAAATTTCAGAAAGTGGGTTTATGGGTGTCTGAGGGAAATCACCATAGATGGGTAGGGGAATTCTGAACTGTTGTGAAAAATGCTAACACTTGCAAAACACTAGCTGAAAGAAAACAGAAAAATATTCTTGCTGCTCCCAGCATAATCACTTATTTATTAGGGACATGCCATTTATGTTTTGAACTTTTTGACATGTTTCCAATAGAGTAAGTCTACAGGGAGAAGTTAGAATCAAGCAAGTTAGGGCTGAATATATAATATAGTAAGCTTCAAATCCAGGATCTTACTAATTATTTGTTTGGGGAACCTGTAAATCTGACCTCCATACCATGGTTTGGTTTTCCATTGATAGCAATAAAATCCCAAATTCCATTATTGGGAGGTTATCTCTGCGTCACATGCCTCCTTGCATGTTCATATGATGCAACCTGTTATATTTCTGCCAGGTACTTAATAGATGGTCTTCTAGAACTCATTAAGCACTTCATATCCCCATAACAGGTAAATGGACCTGTTACCGACATATGTTGCAGAAGATATCCTGGCCAAGAACTACAAACTTAGTGCTACTCTGTGCCCATTGGAGATGGCAAGGATGGCCACCGCTCTCCCCTGAGCCTCCAGCACAGAGCCACTGGGTGAGATGGTGATCCCCCATGCCTGGATGTCACCACTCAGTTCTTCAGCATCTTTCAGACCAGGGCATGAAGGAGAGCAGCAGTGGCAGCCCAGAGAGCCACACTATCACTTCCATGTCAGGATACTTCAAGCATAATCTCTAGGGCACAGGAAGGAACTCTCTCAAGGGACAGACAGACAATATGGTTTGTCCCTTAAGAAAAGCCAACCATGTGTGATAGGGCTTAAATCACTGACTGCCAAAAAAAACATTGTTTTGATTGGGGGCCACAAGAGAGTAGCATAAAGTAAAAATCATTAAATAGCTAGAGCAGAGCAGTAGCTACAACAAAACAATCTGCTAAAAATGGCAATTCACAATAAATCTTTCTTATCATCGTACCCTAAGTGCTATCTCATCATAGCTCGCAACATAAAACATTGTCAATCTGAGTAATAATAAAAGAAACATTGAAATCATACCACAATATTGACAAAATGTAAGATAGTCAACAAACTATTAGAATGGGCCTGTTGACTCAAGCAAATGGAATGCAGAAGAACAGCTGTTCACTTTATCCTGCCCATAAAGGAAAACCTTGGTGACTCACTGAGGGCTTTATGAATTACTGGCTTTTTTTTCCCCCTCTCTAGTACAAATAGAGTTCTTCAGCCCTGTCTCGTGTGTCCAGCTTGCACCTATCTCGACTCTGCTTGCCATAGCAAGTGCTATTAAACACTCACCACCTTCAACAAGGAAATGAGATAAGAAAATCACTGATCTATTCTCAAAAATTTTAGCAGCAAGTTAAGTGATTTAACTTCCACCAACGGAAAGAAAAGAACCTAAGAGCTTTTGGGAGCCTTTTCAGCTTCCACATCAAAACGTAAAGAGGTCCAAAGGGAGCAGAAATGAGATTCTGTTGACTAATGCCAGAAAATATTCTTATTTGGGCTTTTAGGAAGATGAGATGGTAATAAGTGTGACTTAGGGGAAACTACAGGCCAAAGATTCAACTCTAGATCCTTGCAATGATCTCAATCATAGTTTTTCCCTGTTCAGGAACTTGAAATAATTGTAGAGCAAAACAGATGCATAGGAGCACTCCCTAGGGACTATAGACTTTCTAGATTTTTTTAGCATTGAGTCACAGCATGGTATAAAGACATTTATTTCCCAAGGATCTCCTCTTTCTAGAAAAAAAAGGTGTTGTTTTTGTCATTGATTTCACTACTAAATGGCATTTAGTATGCTGTGTGTGAAAGCACTCAAATAATCTCTAAGACATTGCATAGCAAAATAGAATATATCTAAATTGCTCCATCATTGCAATTATAAAAAACTACTCAAGGTTGGAAAGTTAAACTAGAGGAATACATTTACATAAGCATGACTGCATTCATTTTTGATGGCTGATACTGAGTAGCACAGTGAAGATCAAGCCCAAAAAAAGGCAAGGACCTAGCCTTAGCTTTTGAGACCACTGCTTTGAGATGTAGTCCACCAGCTCTCATGGGTAGCTGTGAAGCTGAACCTAACTTTTTAAAAATTAAGGGTTTTGGGAGAAAGTAAGAGACAAAAAAAAAGGATAAAACTCATAAAGCACCGGTAAACTGTAGAGGGAGAAAATTCTGCCTGTATAGGAGGGACCGATAAAATCCTGAAAACCAAAATGAAACAAAAAAAAAGCTCAAACAATTAACCAAAATTAAAAGCAAAATACTTTTGTAATTTTTTTTATAGCATACATAACATTTATAAATGTTCCTATTTGACATGTGCAAACAATGCACTGACGTGCGTTAGCTCACATACTAAGCTGATATAAAACTCGGGTGAGACTCTTCATGAGGTGGGAGCCGCCAGCTGAGTTATGAAAGATGTCATGTCATCTTCAGAGCTACACCTTTCCAGCCATGGCCAGGATCTGTCTGCTGCCATGAACAGCTCAAATTCACTAGTCAAAGCTAAGAAAACCTGTTTCCCTGGAAAACAGAGGTGATTTCCAACAGGTGATTTCCACAGGTAATTTCCAAGAGTTGGGGCGGTCGGGCAGGGCTCCACCACCACCACAGCCACCACTGAAGCCGGGTGGCTGATCCGCACGTTGCTGGTGGCTGGCTGGGAGCATCCGGCTGGCAGTTGCTAAGAGACAGCACATGCCAATGTGGGTTGAATGGGAGCCAGATGAAGCGGCAGGGCTGCAGGAGGGAACAGCTCACACCAGAACACCAACTCCTGGCATCTTTTTCCTCAGCTCCCGCCGGCTCCTTAGTGTGGTGGGAGTCAGTTTTGATTGGGAAGGCCTTTGCGCGAGCAGCGGCAGCTTTGCCAATTCTCCCCGGTCCTGCTTCGTAGCATTTATTGATAATAGCTATGTGTTAATTATAGAGGACTCGCTTGCTGATTGTGAATCCAGCAGGAAGGAACACATTGTGGTACAAAATGTTCCCCTCGCACTGACATGCACCCACCCACCTATTTTCCTCCAGTTTGAATTATTTTCCACTTGTCTCTCAATATTGCCACTTCTCCTTTGTGTTTGCTGAGGAACCAGAGCCAGTCAGACAGCAGAATGGGTCCTCCAGGTGAGAGCACCACGTTCGGCTCCCCTCAAGTTCTCCGATGCAAGAGTGCTGGGAAACGGTCAGGCAGCTCTGAAGAACTTCATGACACTCAAGAGCTCCTTGAAGTTTAGTCTTAAGGCTGGTCCCCAAATATAAACCAGAAACATTTTATTTCAAAAGTTTCAGGCATGCCAACAAGAAGTCCACTTGTTCACTCTGTTCAGCAGACATATTCACATAAGCCATAATTAGTCACAGAATAAGCATTAACATCGTCTTACCTTTCCAACTGCTGCAGCTAGAGATTTTAGGCAAGAGCGTTTCTGAATTTTTAAACTCAGAGTCAGATTTACACCCTGGACTGGAAGACAAAAGAGTCTTCCTTCATCAAATATAAATCCACGAGCAGTGAAGCCATGTTTTAGAAGCAGTGATGACCTGTACAAGTTTTACAAATAGTAGGATTAAAACAGGATAAAAGCAGAATCCAAAGTGTCACACACGACTGATTTTTTTTTCTTGAACAATTGCTCTGTTTTTTGAGCACTCTCTTTCTACACCAAGGTTACCAGCAGTGCTGGCTCTGCAACAGGAGTCACGCACACCCCACCATGCAGAGACCCAGCCGCATCTTAGCAGCTAGCAAACAAGGAGGAAAGAAAGGTCTCCTCCTATCTTGGTTTCAATAAAAGCACAGTGAAATTTCAGGTCTTTCCACTTCCCACAGAGAACAGTATTAGAGGGAATCACCTGCATTGTTCACTGAGGAAACTAAAGGTTTTGGCAGTCAGAAGTCAAATGTGAGTTGGCCCCTAAATGCTGACCTAAAGCCGCTAGCAGTATACTGAATTTCTTGCTTTCATCTTTTGTCAAGTCTCTTCTAAACAGTATTGGAATCACCCCAGAACAATACAGGTGAGATACTTCATAGTGGTGCTCATGTTCAATTACATCAGTCTGTCTCTCAAAAACCAGCAAACAAAACCTCTCAACATTCATCTTCCTACCTGAATTTAAAAAAAAATGCATGTAGTGCCTACCACAAAACATTTATTTGGAAGACAAATTATAACAGTGGAAAAGGAGATAAATAAAGTGAAAAAAAAGTATTTTAAAGTTGCTGTCTACTATTCAATACACAGTTTACTGCTGATCAAAATAACATCTTTGGGATATTTACCCATCATTATTTAATTTTCTGCAACTACTGCTTTCTTCTAAGATGTTATGTGCCCTAATGCAGCACACGAAACTTCACATACAGAGTCTTAAAACAGAAATAATAGATACTCTATTAACAAACCTCAGTTAATATACCTATATAATCACACATCATTCATAGGACCCTATCCAAAATAAGGCTTCCTAGGAAGCTAATCTTTCACTCACATACCTAATCATTTGGATTGTTTAAAAGCCCACAAGACAGAAGTTGTAAGACCTTAAATATGTATTTTTACCAGTTTAATAAAATACCTTTTGAGGGTTGCATACCATCTTATAAAAACAAACCTTAAAAATATAAACTAAATATCCAGGCCTACAATCCTCTATCACAGCAGTCCCACTGAGATAAATGAAATGTTACAGTGGCAATGAGATGACAGAATGGACTGTTCATATCCTATTTTCCAACTTTATACAGACCTAATCCTTAATTCACCCTTGTTTGGCAACTTCCCCCAGTGGGGAGAGTTACAGACAAAATGACAGTGCAATAAGGACAGAGTGGCAGCTGTATTTCTGAATTCACTGGTTTTTGTCAGTTTTTGTTACAATATTAAAATTATTTAAATCTGGGGGTAGTTTTTTCTGTGAAGCAGACAGGCTATTGACACTGTGTGACATAGGTGACTGGGGGAAGTTTTGCATGTCACAACATATTTGCACTTTGACTGTTCTACCTATGGATAGATCGTTTTTAAAAGCTTCAGTTTATACTATGTTCCTGCAGGCCATTCCTTTGAGTTGATGAAGCAAATAATGTTTTTTTGTTTTGTTTTAACACAGATTTTAAGGGGTTGTCAGAGAATGACTGATGAGGGGTTAAAAATTTCTTTTTGAAGTTGTACAGAATTACCAACTAATGAGTTGATTTCTTTGATGGGTCTTTTATAGTTGGCTGCAGCTGGACAAGAATCAACCACAAAGGGATCTTGATTTTGTTCATCGTTAATTCCAACTCAACAGATGAAGTCTGGCTATCATTGTCACCTTCACAGTTTGTCTTTGTATTATGTGAAGCTCGTGTACTCAATTAACAATCTGATTAGCAAGTTCTTGCATTCTTCAAGTAGCTTTCTTTATTACTGCCAACATATCAGGTCCTTCAAGCAGTATTATAAAACCGTAATGCTTTTTTGGCAATGACATAATTTATAATGCCAGTATTTAAGATACTGAAGCATACAGGACAGCAGGTGAAGTTAGCAATGAACTTCAGAGAGATACTAAGAATCATAAAGACGTGGAGAGAGTTATTTCATTAAAAGTTACAGCAGCATTAATCTTTTTTTCCTCCTTTGTACAGAAGCTCTGTGTAATGAGGAGGTTTTCAGTTTTGCCACTTTTGTTCAAATTATCAAATTCTTACAGAATTAAAACAAAACAAGAAAGATCTGTTTTAACAAAAGGCCCAGGTGTTTTGGACTCTGGTGCAAGTCTAAATTCTGCTCTGAAGTGGAAACTGGTATTGATGGCTGCTTCAAAACAAATAGATGCCACAACCTTCTTGGTCCCTCTTCAGTCTGAAGCCTGGAACCAGATAGTCAGACCAAATGGAAACAAAGGGGCAACGGATGAACTTGACACGGTTTAGAACTTTGCTTGAGATTTACTCAGTTTTTAAATAAGAGTAAATACCAGAATATTGAATAACATATGGTTGGTGATTAAAAATGATGTCAGACTTGTGCCTAAAGGAGGTACACTTGGTTTTAGTCAGATTGGATATGTGTGAAAATATCCTGTTTCATTTTATAGCTACACCTAGCCCCAGACAAAAGCAGAAGCAAATACACAAAAGATTATTATGACTTTTTTAACCAAGTTATCCTATTACAAACACACGAAGAAAAAAAAGAAAGACAAAAGCACAGGAGTGAAATCCATTGAATATACAACTTTATTTACAATAATGTGTTAATGTTTATTTTTTCTATATCATATCTAGCAGGTACAAACTGAACCATTCCTTTTTTTTCCCCCTGATTATCTGAAAGGTAAAGTTTTGTATCCACTTAACTCTGTAATTATTTAGAAGCTTCTGTTTATTAGATCACTTCTACAAAATAGCACAAAAGAAGTATGACACTTTTCCCTATTCCCTTTGTAACATCATGTCATGTTGCCATAACACATTACGAGGCATCTCTGCTACCCTAGTGTGTAAAAGTTTAAATTCACAAAATTTTGAATTCAGCACAGTGAAAGCAGTCTCTTCCTTCACACTGTCCTGTAAAATAGGCCATTGAGATATGACGCTAGACTGGACCCTGCATGCTTCAAAGGATGTTGTACTCCTTGGAGAAACATGAAATGACAAGTCTTTCTAGAAATATAACCGTGAAAAGAAATCATGGTTTTTCAAGGAAACACTAGCACTTTTATTAGTGCTTCTAAAGGTTTATGTAATGCTTTGCACTTGAATAGCACTCTCTACTCAGTGATCCCAAAATCCTTTGTAGTAGTGTATTTCATTTTGTGACAGCCAAATGAGATTATAGGCAAATAACACCATCTCCTTTATATAAATTGGTCACCGAGTCTGAGAAAGTTAAGCACCTAATTCAAAGCCCATTAAGGCAAATGAAAAGACTCCCAGCAGGCTTTTGGTCAGTAGCTAATGAGACGTCTTAGGTCATACAAAAAATTTGTGACAGAGAGCAGAACGCAAGTGTCCTTATTCCAATTCATGTGTCTTAGGTAGACATCATCCACCTTCCATATAAAAAAGATTTTTCAAAGGGCACATTTGTGCTGTCATCCTTATAGAGGAGTGTCAAACCTGTAAGGTGATATCACACAGATTAAAGAAATAGCTACACAGCAGAAGGTCCCAGGTGGGCACAGAGACATCTTGCAATGAACAGCTATCCGAATCATGGTTCCAGGAAATTAAGGCCATATTTCAGACCAAAGTGACCCAAGTGTGTGCTGGCCATTTTTGTGAGTACAGGAAATCTTCACCAACTGAAGCAGGAGAAATAAGAGGAGGAATAACAGGACGAATAATAACTTGATGGGAGGGGGTAAAGAAGATGTAGACAGACACTCCTCAGAGTTTTTCAGTGATAGAACAAGAGGAATGAACACGAACAGAAATGCAATAAATTCTGTTTAAACACAAGAAAAAACATTTTTTACTGTACAGGTGGTCAAACACTGTCACACATTGCCCAGAGAGGCTCTGGAGTGTCCATCCTTGGAGATATTCAAAACCCAACTGTACACAGACCTGGACAACCTCCTCTGGCTGACTATGCTTGTGCAGGGTGGTTGGACTAGGCAGCCTCCAGAACTAACCTCATGCTTAAAGAATTCAATGGTATCTAAAACAGAAGAAACCCTCCTGAGCTGCACAGAATTTAAGCACACTGTGCAATAGCAGAAAGACTTGCAAATCAGTTTACAACCACAAGAAGTAAGAGAAGTCCTCTAAGCTCCTCATTCCCCTCATGCTGCTCCTTCAGGTCTCACTCCATTACCCATGACACTGCAGCGACTGCTGGGGAGCAGGGGCTGTGTGGAGTTACTGGAGTGCTGTAGTTTAGAGATGCTGTAGTTTAGAGATCCACTTTATCCGCAGTGACAAATGTATTGCTCGTATCCAGCTACAGTGAAATAACTCTTTACTCAATCATTTTTCATAATATTCAAAATGGACAGCTCTTTTCAAATAATCATTTAAGAGACAGGTAAAGAAACAGGGAGGGGGAATACCTTATATTTAATCTGCCTGCACTTTAACTGGAAAGGTTTGTCTTTCCCTTTACAAATTCTGAAAGATCTGCTTTTTGATTGATTTTATCGTCCTGCATATCTTACTTCTCAGGTTGCAGAAAAAACTTTCTTAGTAGCATGCATTCCTTTTACTGTTAGACTTTTAAGCCCTTTCTAAGTCCTCCCAGGGACCTAGGCAGATTCAGACTTCCTTTTCAAAACTTGTCTAGTTCTTTCTGTTTGAGAAGCAGCATCAGTGAACACCTTTGGGGGTACAAATGTCTTTCATGAAACTGGGGAACTTCTGCAGTCACAAAGCAGTTAGTGGTCACTGTAACGATCCTTGAATTTTATATCACCCTGCACATTAAGATGTGTATCTGACACAAGTACACGCATGCATTAAATCCCTACCTCTCTATTATCTCATGGCTAGTACCAAACACAAGGGCTACTGGCTTTTCGGGAAACACAACAGGGCTTGAGATATTTGACCGGATCAGAGGACAACTGCAGTTATGACAATTCGGGATTTCACGTGCAGTGTGTCTACACTCCTCTTGTGAAGCTCAAGTCCTTCTCTTAGATGTATCCTGATGCTTTCATTCCTGAGTCAAACATATTTGTTCAGTAGAAGCAGAACCGTTCTTTTCCTGCAGTGTCTGATCAAAGTGTACTTTCATCAGCATATAGCTTGACAAAAGCAGTCTTTATCCATGAATAAGAATATCCAACATCATATCACAAAGAGCCCATCAATGCTGTATTTTATTTATGGAGAGACTTACTAAGCATATATTTATAAAGAATAAACTCCTCAGAAAAGAACAAACTCTCCTGACACTGTATCGCTTCAGCTGCTAGATATATTCTTAAGCTAAGGAGAAATAACTTTACTAAAAATATAGATAATTGATATACTTACGTCTATTCAAAGCTAACTAAAACCATAGTACAAAAGCCAGCTTTTTGAAAGTCGTGCCCCCACCCCTCATATGCATTTGAGTCACCACAATCCCATACTGAGTGCAAAAGGCAGAGTTAAGCAACACATTTCCCTGAAATGGCAATGAAGTGCAGCCAAAATAGAGATAATTATTTTAATTAATGGTAATGATTTTAACGGTTGAACATTTTAACTAATTAATTATGATTGATTGCTTGTTACTAATCAGGAATGTGATTCAAAGTTCTAATTGAAAACCTGAGAGCAATGGGCACTAAAATATGATATACTTCTGCTGAGAGAACAGGCATTTATTTTTGATATGCAACACTTCAAATTAAACTCATTTTGACATTTAAGATGGCCAGAAAATACATCTCCTTCACAGAAGGCTTTTCACCCACAGACACAGGAATCTGAAAACACCCAGATAATCAACTTGAACGAAAACGGGGGGCTCTTTCTGGCCTTGTTTAAAATCTGTTTAACCCTCCTGTGCTACGTTCCCTGTCAACATGGCATCATGCAGTCATACCTTAGTACACGAGGGAGAAGCTAACTGCACAATATTTATTCAGGATATGAACTCACTGAAGTAGCTTTATAGATCTGAAGCTGTTCTAAGGATCTCAGCGAGGCATTTATTGAATTAAATAGCCCCACAATCTTTTCCCATGGATACAATCTCTCACCAACACGCTACTCCTGGCATCCGTAAGCCTGGGTTGAGGACCACAATGGTAGACCAGCATCTTTCCTACCAGGAAAATCTCCCATTGCATCTGTACAACAGCAGCAGCCCTGGAGCTGCAATCGACACTGCAACGGACCCCATTTCCTGGAGATGGTAAGGCTGCACCCTGGGAAGCGGGGGCTACAGCTCACCCACCCACCAGCAGTCGGGACTCTGGGGCAGCTGTAGGGCTCCCCAGCCACAGCTGTCTGCCCCATCACTGCTAACCAGAAGGCCGGGCTGCTCCCGGAGCAGCTGCTGGACTGCTGCACATGGCAGCAGGGTGTATCGAGGAAAACCAGCCCTGCTGCCAGCCTTCCCTGAGTTGCCAGGAGTGGCTCAGCAGCTGCGGCACGGCCGAGCCATCTGTCCCACAGGCTGGGCACCACCGCGAGGACCAGAAGCCCTCCATCTAAATCCCTAGACTGCAAAAAGAGGAAATCAGGTGCCACAGTGGACAGTTTGCCATTGTCCTTTCAACAGTGTAAAGGCAGGTTACCTCTGAAAGGGGCAGCCCTGGTTATACATTTATCCTGGCCCCATTTTCTCTTCCCTTCTTCCAGCCTTGCATCAGATCTAGACATCCCGTGGCAGTGAGGTAAGTCAGTTCAGCAAGCTGAGATGGCAGATAACTTATCTTCTGGGGAAAAGGGGGACAAAAGCCCCTATCAGCAGCAGCCCATAGTCAATGTCTTAGGTGGAACAGCCAAACACCAGCACAGAGAGCAATTCAAAAGAGGCAGCAGCCCCAGGAACAAGCCACAGGCAGGAAACTTTGCAGAATGGGAAGGTCCAAAGTAGTCCCCTTTCCAGGAGTGGGGCATAAAATGCTGGGCTGAAGGCAGATCCTCTCTCAAAAATATATAGCCAGAAGTCTTCCCCTGCTACTGTTGCCTCCTTGCAATGCAAGTTTTAATTAAAAAAAAAAATAGACAGGGCTGGCTGAGGAAGAAGGAAGTAAAGCAAGAGTTGTAGTGCCACCAAAATGTTTATAGAAGAACCATGAAGCTGTTTCACAGTTTTGATAGAGGATTTGCTCCCTTGTTAACTGATTTTTAAAAAGGAGAATCCCCGAAGTACCATTTGGCAACTACTATAAATAAATGTTGCAGACATAATATTGCCTTCTTCTTCCAAAAAAGCATTAATTTTCACAATAAATGTATGGGTTAGAAACATGTAGAGCTGGATTAAGAGAATGTGACATTGTAAACACAGCCTTGATACTGCTGGTATCAATGAGACCACCGGGGTAGGCAGGGCCCGGTCTGAACTCATGGTTGTTGTGGCAAAGTGAGATCCAGCCCCCACACAGAACAGGCAATGCTCTAGGACTGCATGGTGACTGCTTATAAGAGCACAAACGACTGAAGGAAGCACCATGCAGAGAATGGAAACGTGAAGACTCTGGCCATCTTCATCACGTAGCTCAGCCCCCCAGTTTTGGGGCTCTGACACCTTTTTGTCTGGCTCAGGTGTCTGAGGATGCCTGCCTTCTAGTTCAGATAAACCACTGCAGTGATTTGCCCTGACTGATTTTAAGGCTGTTTTGTAAAGCTGAATGTTGTTTTAAACTAAACTGATATATTCATCGTAGACCTTTAGTGTGTGTTGGGAGGATCAAGGTGGAGCAATTTGCCCAAATTTTTAGATGTTTAAATTCGTTAGGCAACTCCATGCAGAGCCTGAGAATCCTTAGGCACTTTAATCCCATACGAGCAAAATAAAGTATAGAATTATAGAATCGTAGAATCATAGAATGGTTTGGGTTGGAAGGGACCCTAAAGATCAACTAGTTCCAACCCCCCCCGACAGTGAAGGGACACCTTCCACTAGACCAGGTTGCTCAAAGCCTCATCCAACCTGGCCTTGAACACTCACAGGGTGTTCACACCTTCCAGGGTGCTCCCACAACTGCTCTGGGCAACCTGTTCCAGTGTCTCACCACCCTCACAGGAAAGAATTTCTTCCTAATATCTAACCTACCCTCTTTCAGTTTAAAACCATTCCCCCCTCGTCCTATCACTACATGCCGTTGTAAAAAGTCCCTCTCCTGATTTCCTGTACTCCCCCTTCAGGTACTGGAAGGCTGCTATAAGGTCTCCCCAGAGCATGTCACCAAGTACCTTGTCGTGATCTAGGCTTAAACAGTCATCCCACCTGAGCTCTGCCTAAATCTTCCCAAAGCCCAAATGTGGTCAGACCTATGCTTAATTATGATAGTAACTACCCCTGAGTTCAGCAGCTCGACTGCTCGCACGTGCAGCAGGTGACCCGTGCCGACGGTGCTGCGCTGCCAGCAGGACACTGCATTCCCACCCCAGAACCAGCCAGGAGCGACAGCTCAGGGACCAATTCATGAGTGGACCAGATATCCCTGATTTGGCCATGGCAATGTCCATTGAAGGAACACAGGCAAGGCAAATTCATTCACCTTCATTTCCCATCCTAAATGTATCAGTCCCCCTAATTCAGCCCTTAAAATAGAGAGAGTGGATTCCATCCCGCATCACAGGTGGAGAATTTAGCAACTCAATCATGCAAATATCTTTAAAGATTTTAGCATGCTTCTTCCTTAACTATTTGCACCATGGTATAGGTGTGAATTCCCTTCCATTGCACTCATATTGCATCAGTTCATTGGTAGAGCTGACCAGCAAACACTGATACACGATAGAGAATTTGCAATTTTACCTTCTGGAAGAGACAACTCACAATGGACTCTTTCCTGACATTACCCCACTTTACCTCCGAGCAGCAAGTTGGGGGATCCACAGCTTCAGGGAGTATGTCTGCTAGCCTAAAAAGAGGGACAAACTGGGAGTGCTGTGTGGAAAGGGCTGTGCTTAAGTTTACAATTTGTATGTTGAGCTATTTAGCTGGGGACAAAACAATATTCGTATTTGCTGATTGCATAAATAAGCCCCAAAGCTGCAGCCCTGTGCGTTCTGCTCCTTTAAAGGACTGCCGTATCATATTAGCATTCATCAGAGGAAACCATGCCTAGAAACTTATCTGAAAAGCTGCAGCACTTCAAGAAGGATCAGAAAGAAATGTCACCAGGCAATACTCCCTCTTGCCCCTTTAGCATAATGTCTCAGGAGAGGGAGTTTACAACAGGTTTTCATCATGAATATCTTGTGTTTGTGCAAGGAGCAATTTCCTGACAGCTTTGATTCCAAATTTCAACATTATGTCACTTGCTGAAGTATCAGACACATCATTAACCAGCTCTAGCAGGTTTTGTTATGATATGATGAGTCAATATCTGCCTAGGAAATTTAACCCATTTTTCTCTCACACATATTTTGAACAAGCTCTATCCTGGAAATGCCTACCTTTCTGAACAGCATTTTATAACATTTTATATAATTATAAAACCCCTTTGATGCCTTAGTATTTACACAGGTCTTGCACGTGCTAGTGCCTCATTCTCTGGCATTGCCATGAGGTGGCTCTATACAAGATTCAAAGTCTAGATTTAGCTGTAATTGTATTCCGTCTTTCAGGCAGCTAAGCGTTATCCCCTCACCCCCAATTTCAGAAAAAGGGAGAGGGAGCTGTGATATCTCACTGAATTTTACCAGATAGCTGTGGGGTCAGGCCCTCTGAATAGCCAGCTACCAGGATTCACAGCAAGCTCAGACACCCTTGCTAGGCTGCTGCTCCTGTACCACCCTTTCTTTCTCATTGCAGTTTCTGTGCACTACCTCAAATTAAAGGAGGGTCACAGGTTTTACAAAAAGTGCCATTTCACAGCAGACTTGTAGGCAGTGTGAGCTTGAAGCCTGGAAGCCAACCATATCCTGGACTTCATCAAAAGCAGTGTGGCCAGCAGGTCGAGGGAGGTGATTCTGCCCCTCTACTCCGCTCTCGTGAGACCCCACCTGGAGTACTGCGTCCAACTCTGGGGCCCCCAACATAAGAAGGACATGGAGCTATTGGAATGAGTCCAGAGGAGGGTCACAAAGACTATCAGAGGGCTGGAGCACCTCTCCTATGTAGGCAGGCCGAGAGAGTTGGGGCTGTTCAGCCTGGAGAAGAGAAGGCTCCAGGGAGACCTTATAGCAGCCTTCCAGTACCTGAGGGGGGCCTACAGGAAAGCTGCAGAGGGGCTTTTTACAAAGGCATGTAGTGATAGGACGAGGGGGAATGTTTTTAAAGTGAAAGAGGGTAGATTTAGATCAGATCTTAGGAAGAAATTCTTTCCTGTGAGGGTGGTGAGACACTGGAACAGGTTTCCCAGAAAAGTCATGGATGCCCCCTCCCTGGCAGTGTTCAAGGCCAGGTTGGATGTGGCTTTGAGCAGCCTGGTCTAGTGGGAAGATGTCCCTGCCTACGGCAGGGGGGTTGGGACTAGATGATCTTTAAGGTCCCTTCCAACCGAAACCATTCTATGATTCTATAGTTCTATGATTCAGATAATCTAGAAATTGACATGTGTTACTATGAACAGTGCTTTGCAAGACTAGGATCTAAGAGAGGTGTGTTTCATAAACTCAGATGTTTTAAGTGTGAAAAGGTATCTAGAAACCAAGACTACTCAAGCTAAAAAAAGACGCATCACTGTAGCATTAATTTTCCCTAACCTTTGCATCAAGGCCAGGGCTGCACAGATGTCTAAAACATGGTGGAGTTAAGGGGCAAATTAGACACTTTCCAAGTGTCTCAAAATCTGACTTCTTTAAAAACAGCAGAGAGGTAGGTCAGCCACAACTCTCAACTTAGTTCGGCTGAGGGAAAATGACTAAATTATGGCCAAGATTTGGAAGCTACGTTGCAGCATTTGAGAAGTGCAAGCTCATCACAAAACAGCTGCTTCCAAACTGCAGCAGCATGTCTGGAAAATGTAGAAGACTGACAAGAGAGATGTTATGTATGAGAAATCAGGAGCTACTCTTGTGCTGTGCATGTCACAAAACCAAAACCAGAAAATAGTTTCCCATTCACATCTGACTGCAACACACGACCTCACATGAAGAGAGAAACTTAAGCCCTCTTCAGCTGCCCACTGTCTTCAAAATTCAGCTTCAGCCAGGTTTCCTATTAACCTCTCCTTGATCTGGGAGCAGAGAGGCTGTCCAAAACAAGGCATGACCTGGTATTTGCTAAAATATATTTTCCACACTGTGTATCTGTGTTCATTTAGCTCATCTTTTCTCTTTCGTTAAAGCTACTACATGAAACTGTTTCATCAACATATGTTTGTCTGTTTAAATGCTCTGGAATATGCTTAAAGCAATACATTTGGGTTTGTGAAGCTGACAGCCCAATTTTATTTTCAGCAGGTTAAGACTATTTGGAGGACTTATTCCCCCTTTCAGAGAGAGTTTGGGGAAGGAAAGCCTGTGAGGATCTTCTCCTGGGAATCTCTCTTACACTCTCTTCTAGACCACCAGTTATGCTCAGAGAGTACGGTCAGCTCTGCACCATTAGTCTTGAGCTTTAATGCTAAATATTTTTGCATAAGGACATACATCTTTTTAAATGAAACTGCCTGAAATCTGAATTAGATGTGAATTTAGCTTCAGGCTCTCCCTGCTATTTCCTGTGCTGTTTCTGAACAACCCAGTTACTCATAAAATGCACCCAAAAAAAATATTTCTTAGCTGGTAGTCTTAAATGTCAGTGCAACAAGCCAGGACTTGGGCAAATATTTTTCAAGGTGTTCACACATCTTTTCCTGGCTCCTAATAAAGCTGTTTTTCACTAGCACTGTATCCTCCATATTTACGAACTTGTTCGTCCTTTCTTCAGAAATACCAATCAGAAAAATAGAGATAGTAAAGCCACAAAGCTAGTTGTAAGTCAAAACATCAACTTTACCAATGCCAGCTGCTGTTCTGAAAGTTGTTTCAAGTTTCTCATCACTTAGAGGTACGATGAAGGCTCTAGTTTAAAATTCATTCCTGCTAGGTTACACCTACATCTGCTATGCCTGTTAATCATTAATTAATATATCTAGAAATAGTTATCTAAATCAATATTGTAGACAGAGAGAAATATAATTCCACAGCCTTTTTTAAAAGTTGTCATTCAATCTATCAAGTTGTTACAGAAGAATAAAAAATGGATTAAGGTTCAACCTGGTGCCCTTTCTCTCTTGCAAGGCTGTTTTGAAATGTGCTTTTTCAATACAGCAGCAGCTCAGACCTCTGTTTTCTATTGAAAACTGCCTTGGAAAGGAGGGCCAGACTGCAAAACCCTGGGAGGAAAGGTGGAATCGAGACAGAGAAAAATCTCTGCATTCACTTGAGCATCAGACACCAGTTCCTCAGACTGAAACATCAAGCACTGTTATTTCAGCAAATGACTGTCTACTGAAACAGAAAACAACAACAACTGCTTGTTGATAGCCTCAACAGAAACACTGAGTATTCAGCAGGATAAAGCTGCCGTTCAGCCTTACTGGTGACTCGTCACGGGGAAAACTGAAGTAGGAGGCAGGTTTTTGCTATCAGCGCCTGCCCCTGGAGAAAAAGCCTTTCCCAGGCTACTGATCTGAGTCCTTCCAACATAACACTGAATATTTCCATCCCTCTTGCAGCTCCCTGCCCCTCCAGGATTGGAAACTGCTCCAGCTGGTACCCAACTTGTCCCTGTTAGCTGAAACCAGATCCCAAAGGTGCAGTGGTACAAGTCCATGACTGTCAATAGAAAGCCATTGCCATTTTGTGAAGCCTAAACTGTGGACTTATTCCAATTGCTTGGAGTTTTGTTTTGTTTTCATTGCAGAATTAAACAGTATTGAGAATCTTCTTAATTTCTGTATGATTTAGAAAATCATCTAGATCAGCCAAATCTATGATAACTGTATTATTAAGTCAGTAGGATGCCACTGGCTTAGATCATCTGCTCTAAAATATTCAACTAAGAAAGGGAGGAAAGCAATGCAAAGAAGGTAAGTTGGAAGGAGAGAGAATTTACTGTGAAGAATGCAGAACTCTCTTTGACTGTTTAATAGATAAGAATGAATGCTGCTGTTTAACTAGATACAGCCAGTGAAATATCTAATTAAAACTGATGTGCTTATTTAGTTTCCAATTCATCACAGGTGGGCCCACATTAATGTGAAAATGAAAGTAAATTACCAGCATTTGGCAATCTCACTGAATGTCATTCACATTATTAGCTCAAATCTCAGAATGCATTTTAAAATATGGTTCATAGGTAATAACGTGCCTGAGAACAAGTGAAACACTGAATTTCTGTCTTTTAGTATCTTCCCTGCATATGTGAATTCAAACTTTACTGGGGGAGCTGACAATTAATGCACATGATGTTCTGTACATAAATGTCTTTAGGCAGAATGTTCTGGGGGAGTTTCACCCACTTTTCTACCACTAATATCACTTGGGAATGGTTGTTTATATTGGCCCCACTCCTACCTGCCCCCCTTCAGACAGAAGCTCATAATAACTTCAAGCCGTTTAATTGTAACCAGATTTCAGGCTCACACTCAGATCACAGAAACCCTGGGTGATTCAACCACAACGTATTCAGCTTTATAAAGGCACAATAGAAAGAGAAAAATAGATGTGAAAATCAAGTGCCTTCCAAAAGTATTTGAATTTTTTTGTAAACATTATATTTATAAATTTTATCTGTTATGCATGTTTTGAGCTGGTCTGAAGACAAAAACTAAAATGCATTTAATTGAGTTTGACTTAGAAAATCTATGCAAATCTTGAAATATATCTAGGGATGCATTTAAGCCACAGGTTTTTAAGAACTGAATGATTGCCCAATACGTGATAGGAGACTAGATTTTGTTGTTAAGAAATACACTGCCCTTCAAATCCAGTTTGCAGGATTCTACTAAACTGAAACTATTCTCCATCTCAGTTTTTGTTTAGGTCAATGTAACTAACATCTCACAAAATGAAGTACTGTACTTGGGGGCTTACTCTAGGTGCTCAATGTGATCAGTCTACAAAACATAGTGATGCTAGCCTTTGGATCAAATTTCTCAAGTTCAGACAATTATTTTATTTTACACTTAATCACAGCATTGTCTTGAATATTATTGGTAACTTAGAACTGTAACACATGGTTACTATAGAGAAAAGGGCAATTTTTGTTTCAAGACTTCAAAATAATTTTTCCTCTGCTGCTTTCAAAAACAATGTTTTCATTTAAAAAAAATATTTTTACTGGATTTCAGAAATATTTAAAAATTATTCTTCTGTTTTGATATCGTTCCCCACTATCCTTTTGCCACTAAAAAAGAGGAAGAGAAAACAGAGTAAGAAATGAAAAAAATTTTTAAATCTTTTGTAACTGAAAAAAAAGTCCTGGAAAAACAGCTGATTTTTTTTAGTTCATATTCTGTTTCTTAAAACACATTTTTGTCTCAAGAAAGGTCTTGAAATTAAAAAGAAAAAAAATGTACTTTTTCTTATAGAAATTACTTAAGGTAATTTATTAAAATCTGGAGTGGCATATATATTTTTTTATACATATGTATAAAAATGTAGAGGAATTCGCTAATTACACACGAACTCCAGCCCACGTTTTTGCTGGACAAAACTGTTTTTCCCATGGTCAAACAACTATGTCAGGGCACTGCAGCCCCATGCAAGCACCATTTTAAACTCAGTCTCCCATTATCAACCACAACAAAACATTCCCAAGAGCTGTATTGAAAAGCCAAGCAGGCTACAAAATCTCATCTTTTTTACAGAGAGAAAGTGAAGAAGGGTGGAAAATGAGCCAGAGCAACCAAAAGGAGAGAAAGGGGAGGGGAAGGAAGGAAAAGGGCTAAGCATAAAAATATTGTGCCAAAGAGAAATCAGGTTAGGCAGAAATGTAGTTTAAGGAAAGAAAGAAAAAAATATACAAACAAGGTTGTTAAACCACCTAAATAATCTGAGAAAAAAAAGTATGTGTCATTAAAAGCAAAGAAAAGGAGGAAAGATGTAAGGCAAGCAAATTGCCTGTCCAGGGGATGTGGTGGACCACCCTCCTGTATTTAGACAACCTAAAACTGATCACAAGGTCAGGGGCTGCCAGCTGAGCCTCTCAGAGCGCAGGGGTGAGCACATCCTCCAGCCCTGGCAGGAAGCACTGTCCGGGTGCCACCATCCCCAGCCGGGTAAGGAGAGGACACCAATACCCCCAGGAGCGCAGATGGGACACCATCTGGGGATTACATTTTCTGCCTCCACCTCACTGCAGAGTGTCCCTTCGAAAATTCATTTTCAGTATATGTAGGGAGAGGAGGTGTAAGGCCGAGAAATTGATAGGAAATAATAGGAAAGAAGAGCTGTAGTTTGATGATGGTAATAACCTTTCTAACTGGTGTCCTATCGCATTAGGTTCCCCATGAAATTATTTAAAACAGCAGGGAATCAAACATCCCCACATTATTAACCTCTAGCTCATGCTTATTGAAGAAAATCAGGCAGGTGTTTTATGGATCCTGTGCAGCCGGTGAACCTGGCTTCCCAGACGATGCCACACAGCACAGTGGGACCATGGGACCAGGGCCTCTCATTGATGAAGGACAGCCCTCCCCCTGTGCCCCAGCTCCGGCAGGCTGAGCGCCGTCCCCAGGCTGCCTAACTGCCACCGCTGCAGCTCTCTGCTCCCTCTTCCCTTCTGCCTGGCTGTGCAGGGCTCAAGGCTTCCCCATCCGCTCTGGAAAGGCAAATATCCAAAAGTGAGAGAGGACTCTACGTACGCTTCCAGTCGCAACACAATGCCAGGGTGACACCAGCATTGGCTGTCAGTCCCCAGCACTAAGGTGGCTGCTGCACTATTAATGCAGCTGTTAATAAAGTATTTGAATATGGCTTTTTATATGAAAGCTAGTCTAGCATTGCTAAACATTGCAGAGGAAATATTTTTAAAGGCAAATGAAGACCTTTATATGAAAAAAAAAGCAAAATCTTCAATCCAGAAATTGGCCAAGCTGGGAAACCAAAGCATTGCGTCATCTTTCTTACATTACTTGCACGTTTTCTAACATGTGACAAAATACCATACAGAAGAAAAACAAGTAGCCACATTTAAAAGCAGTTATTAAATAAGTCCATGAATTTATATCACCTAAAGGCAGAGCTGAATCATCTGAATGATCAGCTCTTCCTACCTGTGCACAAATTGCGTTGGGAAATACTTTAGCGCATTTTTTTTTTTTTTAGTTGGGATCATCCCTCAGAGTACTATGTTGTTTGGCTGGGGATCCTCTGCTGATATTTGGGTTTAAACATTCTATTTAGTTTAAATTCTTTGTGGGGAATGTGTTTTTTCTGTTGCCAACAAATATCTTCTTTATTCCCAGCAAAACTCATATGACTTTCTATTTTTCAAATGCTTATGCTCGTTGAATAAACCTGTACTTTTATAAAATACTAAGGAATTTAGGACAACAGAAAGTCATTTAAATGCTATATTGAAATATTTAAACCTTCGGAGGGCAGGTTCAGATTTTTAAGGGTTTATTTTTGACATTTGTGAAGATATACATACATAAATTATTGGCAACGCTGAATTTCAGCACTGGAAATGCAGTGAAGGACCTTGGTGGTACCACAACGAACAGCTGTTTGTGAAGAGTTTGCCTTCCCAAACACCCAGAGGAAGGTAGGGAGCACTGAGGTGTTGGCTGAATATTCAAAAACATTGCAAAGAATAAACCTCACCAAAAACCAAAATGTGAGGAACTTCTGTTTCCAACACCCTTTGGGCAACACTGCAGGAAGGACCTGGCTGTACATTTTACACCTCTGCTATGGGCTCATACATACACGCTTTTTTAAAAAACAAGCAAAAAACCTTATTACTATTTCAGTGTCTCTGAATAACATTGGCGTCTCATAGAAAAGAAGTATTTCCGGTGTACAGCATCGCGTAATCATCTAGCTGCAAGGTGGGAGGTATATGCCATCTTCAGAAGTATCACTTATTAGCCCTGGCAGGACTGCGACTGGAAAAACAATGGGATGATCCAATACGATCTACTGGATGGTTCAAAGGAGCTGGGAGGAGATGAGCAGGCATCTTCCGATAGCAAATGCAGTTAAGCATTTGAATGGGAAGGACAGGAGAATTTTATGGTGTTGTAGGGTCATTTCTGAGAGATGCATTATCGATAGCCTACATCACCTTCGTGCAAAGATGTGCCTGTCAAGAACAAGGACTGCCGCTACTGCTGGGGCTGTGCACACATGCCGCAATAAAGACCAATTCCTCCACTGAGAGTTTACAAGCCAGGTTTATGACCAGACAACATACAGATGTAATACACAAACACAGAGGAAGAGAGGAAAAGAGATAACAGTAAAATGAGCATGCATTTTTCATAATAGGCAGTAATTTCATGGCTTAATTTAATCAATGGTAGAACTAAGTGCAGTACCTTCCTCTTCTCCTGTACTCATAAGATTTAAGGCCTCATTAACATAGGATGTGTGTGGAATATTTCATGGGGACTTACTCCATTTTAAGTAGTGGCCCCAACAGAAAGTAAATATTTACAAACCATCACTACAAAAGGTATGTGAGGTGTTCTTCAATAATTTACATTTCCTGTAGTAAGAACAGTGATCGTCCCTCTGTACTCGGCACTGGTGAGGCCGCACCTTGAATACTGTGTCCAGTTCTGGGCCCCACACTTCAAGAAAGATGTTGAGGTGTTGGAGCAAGTCCAGAGGAGGGCGACCAAGCTGGTGAAGGGTCTGGAGGGTCTGACCTACGAGGAATGGCTGAGGGAGCTGGGGTTGTTTAGCCTGGAGAAGAGGAGGCTCAGAGGTGACCTTATTGCAGTCTACAACTACCTGAAGGGAGGTTGTAGTGAAGTGGGATTTGGCCTTTTTTCCCGGGCAACTAGCGATAGGACAAGAGGACATAGTCTCAAGCTTCGCCAGGGGAGGTTCAGGTTGGACATTAGGAAGAATTTCTTTTCAGAAAGGGTTATTAGACATTGGAATGGGCTGCCCAGGGAGGTGGTGGAGTCACCATCTCTAGATGTGTTTAAGAAAAGATTGGACATGGCACTTAGTGCCATGGTCTAGTTGACGTGGTGGTGTCAGGGCAACGGTTGGACTCGATGATCCCAGAGGTCTCTTCCAACCTGGTTGATTCTGTGATTCTGTGATTCTGTAATGACTGCTGAATTTTGGACTCTGCTATGCAGGAAATGCAAGCCATGGCTTTTAAGGCTGTTCACAGCATTGTATTATCTGACTCCTGCTTACCACTGTGTTACATTTGGAAAGGGCTCTGGGATCCACCAGCAAAAGAAGGTGTTTCAGCACCGTAAGTTTTTAGATGTTGCTGTAATAAAACCATTTCCATGGAGAAGAGGAAAGTGCTACATCAATTTAGATGGTGAAGGTAAGCTCTGGTCCTGAGGACAGTTAGAGCTGGGGGAGAGAGGAAGGCAGCTCAGAGTGTGTCGCTGGTTTCCCTAGAAAAACAGGTTGTGTGTGACTTGGCAATAAGGTATTAACATGAATATGTGTACAAGGTGAGAGGTAATGGCCTTTTACCTTGTCTGCTGTCACTATTCCTATTTTTACCTGCCACGTAAATATGACCTCCCGTACGACATAGTCTCAGGAATACCTGCACAGGTTTGTCCAAGAAACTGGCTGTTGATATATATGACCACACACTTTAAATTTCACATCAGAAGATCACATAACACAGGAAGCAATTTTTAGTAGCTATCCTGACAGGCCCACAAGGCCCTTAAATATCAGAGGAGGAACAATCATCCTCCTACCTGTATTGAGACCAAAATATATGCTGGTGCTGCCAGAACTGATTTGGGTATAATTGAAATTCATCTTGCAGGTTCAAGTTTTAAAGAAATTGGAGCAAACTCAAATCTGGTGCCAGCTGAACAAGGCAGCAGAGTTAAAGGAGAAAGTAATTTGGCCCAATTACTTGAATGTGAATTTACTGCTCTTGAAAGACACTATGTTAATGAAAGCCCTTTGTCTATCCAAAGGGGTACAACATGAGTGACAGTGGCGTTCCTCAACAACACAATTTAGTGTATTTCTGGGGAGAGGCTCCAGGGAAAGCATTTGTGTCCCATTTATCACATCCACCGGCATCTCTGGTCTTCCTGGACTTGCTGGCAGAGCTATCATCATTTGTAACTGCATTTCTCTTGCAGTTGGACTAGGCTCACAGAAATTAAATGAGATCAACTGTTGCATAAGGGCTGCTGAAACACGGCTAGATGAAAAAGAATTTCACTTGTAAGAGATCACAAAATCTCATAACTAAACTAAATCACGAGCACATTGGAGGCACATTTCTCTGCAGGCTCCCACCTTCAGCCGCATGCATGACTGTACCTGCTTTATCTTGCCATTAGTGGAAGTTACAATGTAGTGACAAGTTTCTGAAGAACAGTCTAAACTTCTAGAAACGTCACAGTTTGAACCAGGTCTCCCCTTCAATGAGACTATACTGGCTGGTCCTTTAACAAAACGAACAATGAAGTTTTAATAGGTACCACTTTATAGCAGAAATTTAATTTCTGATTACATTCCATCGGTCTTCAGTGCAACTTTTGGTAGAAACCTGTTGATTTTATGAGATTTATTTTTTTAGGAGATATCTCTTTAAGGGACTATGCAAGCGCAGTTACCACATACTTTGTCACAGACAAGTCTATACTCTTGACACTGCATGTGCTTGATGTTTACACCCATGATATAGGCAACAGAAAAATATGCATGTGTTTGGCTTGGTGCTAATGCAACCAAGATCAGGCAGACAAAGTAAAAGCTAGAAGCAGTAAGTCTGGCCTGACATTTGGGTATGAAGTTCCACAAACTTTGTTGCACTTGTGATAGAGGGGAAAAACCTCCCACATGCCAGGTGAGTTTTCCAGCCACTCAGCTTTCTACCATGGAGAACGATTCTCCTTCACTCAAGGCTCAGAACTTTTGTTTCCATGGGAAGTTCTGCTTTCTCTAAACCATTTTTCTAGCATTCAGCTTCAGCAGTGATGAGACTCCTCCAGTGAAGAGCTGAACAGTAGAAACCATTTTTCTTTATATTTTCAAATTTCCAGAAGGAAGAAGACTAAAGAAACACTTACAGAAGTGTTAATCTTACACTAATTTTTGTGATGTTTAGTCATATCCATTCAGAAGATAAAGTTCATTACAGAAATTTTAAACTTTCCTCAAATTGAAAACATGAGATAGGATATAATTCTTCATGCTTATTATGAAAATAAAGTACCCAATCCGAGATTACTACAATTTTGGCAGAGAAATCCAGATCCTAGAATTTGTGGAGAATCCCATATATCCTCAATCTGTTGCTCTCTCTCCGGTTACGCTCCTCCGCCTTCACAGAGCACATCTTCTCCAAGTGTCTAAACTGGTATTTTGGCCCTATTCAGCATCCATGATCTGCTTTCACTGGTGAGCTGCAATTATTATTACACAACTGTAATAGTACTCACTGGCTAGTGCAATAGGCGTACTGTTTAGCTGTAGCATTTTAACCTAATTTTTAAGCAAACTTTGAATTTTATGCCTTCCTTTTCAAACAGAAGGGTGTTATGTGTCTTGATTATGTACCAAGGAGGTAGACACAGCAGAATGGCACACACGAAGTGTTTGTCTTCCTTACTTCAGCCACACATTTCCTCCCTCTTTTAGTGTTAATCATTCATCACCCTAGAGTTAAGCCCAGCATAATGTGTTTTCAATTAACACAAACAAAAATGCATCATCAATAGCATCATCATTAACAATCTGCAATTACTGCCTAGTTACAGCACTTGTTCTAGCTTTGGGGTGGCGTGCATCCCCACGCTGATGATGGTGATGATTACAATAGCAAAGGTCAGGCTTGCAGCCTCTCTGAAGCCAGCCATCCAGACTATTACCATCATTGACAGTTTTTGCCAGAAGCATGCTTATCGAAAGCAATGTGAATGCCACAAGGACTGTGTATAAAAATAGAGGAAAATTGTCTGCAGTCTTCCCTTATCTCCTGGTTGCCAATTGTAATTAGATCTTCAGGCTGCTTTGTAATCAACCATCAGTTCCGCAGTATGAAGACCTCTGCAGCAGAATATGCGCTCTGTGTCTTTGTCAGAAGAGTCCTCTGGTCATTCAAATGGCTTACATTACAAAGATGTTTTCCATATAACTTAGGACATCCAGAAAAAAAGAACATGAGTATCTTAGAGCTTCTTTTAGCAGAAACCGGAAAAGGATATCGATTGCAATTACTGTGCAGCATTTCCCGATGCAACCCTATATTAGCAGAGGTACTGAAATATTGTCAAAAAGAATCTTCATTTATACGTATAAAGCCCCATCTCCTCTTACATTTTTCAATGTATAGGATTATCTCCTGTCATATAACATACTTAATCTTCTGAGTATCACTAATTTAATGTTCTTAATATCTGTGTTTTCAGAGGTCTAGGCTCAATTTGGTTCCACTGATATCACAGAATCAACTAGGTTGGAAGAGACCTCTGGGATCATTGAGTCCAACCTTTGACCTAGCACCACTGTGTCAACTAGACCATAGCAATAAGTGCCACATCCAGTCTTTTCTTAAACACCTCCAGGGATGGTGACTCCACCACCTCCCTCGGTAGCCCGTTCCAATGCCTAATAACCTTTTCTATGAAGAAATTTTTCCTAATGTCTAACCTGAACCTCTCCTGGCAAAGCCTGAGGCTATGTCCTCTAGTCCTGTTGCTAGTTGCCTGGGAGAAGAGGCTGACCCCCACCCTGCTACAACCTCCTTTCAGGTAGTTGTAGCAAGCAATAAGGTCTCCCCTCATCCTCGTCTTCTTCAGGCTAAACAATCCCAGTTCTCTCAGCCATTCCTCATAAGACATACCCTCCAGACCCTTCACCAGCTTTGTTGCCCTCCTCTGGACTCGCTCCAGCACCTCAATGTCTTTCTTGAAATGAGGGGCCCAGAACTGGACACAGTACTCAAGGTGTGGCCTCACCAGTGCTGAGTACACGGGAACAATTACTTCACTAGTCCTGCTGGCCACACTATTCCTGATACAAGCCAGGTTGCTGTTGGCTTTCTTGGCCACCTGGGCACACTGCTGGCTCATGTTCAGCCGGCTGTCCACCAATACCCCCAGGTCCTTTTCCACCAGGCCGCTTTCTAACCACTCTTTCCCCAGCCTGTAGCACTGCATGGGGTTGTTGTGGCCAAAGTGTATGACCCGGCACTTGGCCTTGTTGAACTTCATACCATTGGTCTTGATCCATCCATCTAACCTGTCCAGATCCCTCTGTAGAGCCTTTCTACCCTCAGGCAGATCAACACTCGCACACAACTTAGTGTCATCCGTGAATTTACTGAGGGTGCACTCAATACCCTCATCCAGATCATCAATAAAGATATTAAACAGGACAAAAATATACAAATGACCTCTAGGATCATATTCACCTACATGTTACATGATGTTTCTGCATTATTTTCTCTCGGACAATAAAAGTTTTTCATATCTATTTGGCTGTTGTTTAAATAATATGCATTGCAGTTGTATTGATTTATAAATAGATATGTTCAGAATCCATGTTCACTGTGTTTAATTGTTAGACCCACACACACAGAAGAATATTCACCTTATTGAGCCAAAATCTATCCTCTTTGTTTTCATTACTCTTAAAGGAATCTATGTGGACAAAGACTCTCATTTACACCAGTTTCCTGGTTTTCATCATAAGAATATTGAATAAGTACTTTTTTTAAGTATTGAAAATTTGCTCAGATAAAGTCCCCCTCAGCTAATTGTCTTTTAAAATATATTTAATATGGCAGAAATCTCTCTCAGCTATACAGCTTTTACTATACAATGCCAGAAATTACAGTAAGCCATTATTTTTCTGTCTCTGAACTTGCTGCTCCATACTTCTCTTTGGAGGAACTTCATGTGAGCAGTGCAAGAACAAGCACTATTGCCACTCATAAAGCCATAGACTACAAACCCAATTTCTCAAGATGAATTTCAACCACTCTATAGCTAAATAGGATTTTCACCAACAGAAGACTTCACGGTGCAGGGGAAAATTGTTTGTGTCAGCTGGACCTGGTTGTTGGAGCTGCCAAGTCCCATCTCCATCTTCTCCAATACCCATCCACATGGGTAAAGTCAGAGGGTCTCCATAGTAAGGACAGTCCTGGTCAACTCCAACATAGGAGCCCACTGCAATTCTGAAAGCTGTCTCTTCCCTAAATAGGACTACTAATGACTCCAAGGAATTATTTGTGGGACGGAAGTTCCTACAACTTCCATCCTTATTTAAAAAAAGCATTGTCAAGAAAGGACCAGTGCTATATTCCCTTGATTTCACCCTGTCTCTCTAAATGAAGAAGATATCTCAAGTGAAGAGATGGGGGCAAAAGTTAAAAATAAGACGTTTAAATAATGTTTCATGAACCTTGGAAAATGTCATGCTGAGCTCCTCAGGTGGAAATTCAGTTTCTGTGCAGTCCAATCTTCTTTCAATATGCCCATCTGATTCTCCAGATTCATTAACTGAGCAGCCACATTTTCTAGCAGGTTTTCTACAGTGATTGAAGTTTGCAACACATCTATTTCTGCATATAGCAATTCCAACACTTCTCAAAATGATCCCTTAAAGTCCAGACTTGTGGCAGATTGTCTTTCCAGCAGGACAGCACAAGATGGGCTCTGGTATGCATCTTGAGATATAGTGGTAATGCACGTTAAAATAAATTAACTGTTTATACAAAGAATTTCATCTCAGAATTGTATGAGCTATCTACCTCACAAACCATACATAAATGTATCAGCCCCCAGACATAGACAAGGGAGTTTATGCAGGTCAGGATCTTAGGTACAGAGAACACACCATGCTCAGGAAACCTGATGAACTTGGGTGAATCTGCTTATAACGACGACATTATTCAGGCGACTAAATGTTGTGTAAACAAGTTTCCAGGATCAGGGACTGACAATTCAATTTAGGCAATGAAATGCAATTTTATACATTGGTGCACAATGGCTTTTAGGCAAGACTGGCATGTTCTGCTTTTGTTTCTTAAGAACCAATAGTTTTAAACAACATATATTTCAACAGTCACAGAATTAATTAGAAAAAGTTCTCAAAGTTCTCAAAGTTCTCCTAACTCATTTCATTCCCTCTATCAGTCTTACTGTCTGCTACGACAAAGCTATGAAAAATAGCTAGCTAGTAATTGTACAGAATCACATCAAATGAAAAGATTTTAATGGTTTTGTTATATTGTGACATCTACAAGCCCCACTTAGTGGCTAATGGACCTAATTTTGTTCTGGTTTTCCACCTACCTTCTCTCACGCTGACCAACTGACCTTAGGTTGCGATCACACTTGTTTCTTGTGTGACTCCAGCCAGCTGAACCCAAGTGGCCTTCAGACAAGTGAAAGTCAGGGCAATAACTAGTCCAATTTCTTTTCAGTTCTTGTATTTCTGATATAAGAAAAACAAATCAAAACAGGCCATGATACAGTCTTAGTGCTGAGCAGGACAAAAGTGATACCAGGAGTTCTGCTCTCAGAAAACTTCCTGTGAAGTGAACATCCAGTTCCTCTTCTTCCTTGTCTCTTTATGTCAGGATTAAGATCATGAATTAAGGCTATTATCAGCACTGCAGTCCATAAAACACAGTGCCAACTTTCCAAATTTTTTTATGGGAAATGACATTACAGCAGCAGCTTCTATATCTCTGGTGAGCTCCACATATTGTACAGACAACTCTGAAGTTGCCTTTAGATCTGTCATATGGTGCAAACAGCTGCTGATGAGCCATGTGAACTGCTTTGACCTCCTCTATGCCATTTTCCTCTGGCTTCCCTTTGACTTTGAGCATGCAGCCTTTTACACAGCTCACAGGATTGCAACACAGAGGGTTTTTTCCCATTTGAAGGGATCAGTGATTTTTCTTGGAGAATACAAGTACAAGTCAATAGTTTTTCATCCTGACGTAAGGAAAATGCTTATTTTTAAGTGAACTGTCTTTTCACCCCTGAGACTAGTACAAAGCAACCAGACAGGCTCCATTAGAGCTGCACTGGGGATTGTAAGACTCTGCTTCGCACGTCCCCATTTCACATTGTCAACACATGTAAAAACAAAGGATTTCCTTTCATCTACAAAAGACATTTCAGTAAGTGTACAACTTCAGAAGGAGTCTAATTACATGTAATTACATGTTGCATTCACAGGTGACAAGGTGCTAGCATTTGTACGTATAAAAACTACCAAGCAAGCTTTCAGAAGGATTTTTCCCCTAAAACAGGGAAACTAGGGCTATTATCTCTCACATTTATTTAAGGTCAAGAACTCCACTCAGATGAGCACACAGGGCCCTGGATTGACTAAACTGGCAGCAGAATAAATGCAGAATGTGTCCCTTGAACTTCGCATTCCCTCTCTCCTCCTGGACAGCACAGTGTTGTTTTTTTGATATATATATTTTTTAGATTCATGTTATCTATTTGATATTTGACTGATTTATCCAGGGAGTAAAGTCATCCTTACATAACGTGCCTCAAAACCAAGCGGTCTGCTAAGCAGAAATTTCATCAGATGCCTCTGCCCTTTAAAATCCGCTTGTAGAGAAAGAGGCAGCATGTAACCATGGGAATATAGCAGAGAGCTGTTCTGCAGAGTGTTACCGAGCCATGGCCCCGGGTCCAGCCAGAATTGGGAGCAATGGATCTCCCTGCGGGCACTTGCATCAGTACAGGGCAAATGCCACATGCCCCAGCTCTGCCCCACCTTCTGCCATGGGGGAAAATGCCCCAAGGGATTTCACTGCCAGAGTGCTCGAGTGACATATCCTAAGCTCAGGGCATTACTGAGCAGGATACGATAGCAGATGCAGCTGTGGAATCCGAATTTTGCTCCAGTAACCTGCACGGCTTGCTGAAATCATGCAAGCCTTATGCAGGACTGAGTTGCATAAGGACCAAAGGCAAAATCTGTTTTCTTGTGTTTAGACTTAAAGAAGTTACATTTCATTTCACATTCTGCATTTGTACAGCAAAGAAGCAGATTGATATTTCAAAACCTTTTCCAAATGTTTATTTTAAGCAGTGATACAGGAACTCTGTATTTTTACATATGGTTAGCGATGCTGTTCGCAAGTTACCAGTCATCAGTTTAACTTTTAATCAAAGATTTTAAAAGGTATCTTTGAAAGTTTCACACATATTGAACTGAGGCTGGATGAGCAGCAAAGTTTTAATTGAACAGGTGTCCAGGGATGGAGGTACAGCCCCCTGAGATACCTTGGGGCTACCTCTGGGTAGCAAGCCATCGAGTGGCTGGGAAGTACAGGTAGCTGAGAGTAGGTATGCTGATAATGCACCTTGTTTAGTGCAAAATCTGTAAAGGAAAATAAAACCCAGTAAGCAAGGACAGGCTTTGCTGATTATAAAGTTTGCAAAGATAATTCTACAGATACAGTTACACATTACATATTAAACATATTACATAAATTATATAAAGGCTGCATATCTAATATTACATAATTCTTTTGTATTCTATTATAGAAATCTTTATACATACAAGTTCCCTGATTCTTTGTTTTGCTATTGCTACCTCCTGATGATTGTATTTAGTTATATTACCTCATTTGAGATGACCGTTTATTCATCTGCTGCTAGAAACAGCAGGGAAGGATGCAAACAATGAAGGGAAATAATCTAAGCTTGGGGGTCTAAGAACCAGCATTTCTAATTCTTCTTGTTACTTCTCTCCATTTTGGGGCACATACACAATGTACATGTAGCAAATAGTCTTAGATACTTTATTCCTATTAATTAAAATGTCATAGATTTACATGCATACACATTACACAGCTGGAGAGACAGGAACAGGAACTAAATATTCACAGATAGATATGAGTATTTAATTATTTAAGCAGCTTTGAAGCCTTGGAATCAATGTATACATACATACACACGCACCCATTCATATACATATACACACTCTTATGTGCAAAGTAGTATAAATACTGTATATCATACAACCCCAAGTGATGTTCACAAGGATTATTTTCTAAGTGACAGATAAAAATAAGAATGTGTGTTGTATTCAAATAACAGAATGCAGATTCTTTAACCAGTTAAAATATAAATACACCAAAAATAAAGATAAGCAACAGATTTAACATAGAAAGAATTTAAGAAAACTTAACTTCACAAAAATAAAACAGATAAAAGTAGATCTAATTATTAAAAAGATTCTGAATGTATATAAAATTCTAAAATATTAATAAATATATCTGATAAATAATGATGATAGTCTCCATATTTCTTTGTTTAATTCTCAGTTTTCTTGCAAGACCTTCTTGAAGTTTGGTTGTAATGGATCATTACGTCCATAATGTGCTCAATGTTGGAGTGAATTTTGAACAGTTTTTAGGCTGCATACTGTTTTCTTCCAGATAATTTACTGGATTAAAATTAGCAGTGTGAAAAGCTGTAGAGAAATCTAAATGCCTGCCAAATCAAAGAAATAATCACATTTTTATGAATATTTAATATCATAGTCATGGCAAATAAGGCAAGTAATTAGTACTTACCATAAATTTGCAAAGTATTATTTTATGTAAATGTTACATTCTACTAGTTTGATATGAATTATTCATTGTATTACCAGACGCTGACACAAACCAGCAAACACTAAAATCTATGTGTTATTAGTTTACTTACCTTTAATGATATTGTTTAGAGAGTATTTCTGTGAGATTACTATTTTTTCCCAAATGGGATGGAAACAGGAAGAAAGTAATTTAAAGTCACCTCCTGCACATTCCAATATTGGAGAAACTTAAGATGCAAATATACAAAATGCAAGTTCTTTCATGTGTACAGATGAAGAGCTCTCAACTATGCCTCCGATTGCAAAGACCGCACAGGGGATTACTATTAATGAAGTATGGTAAAAGCTGTTTATAAAAATAATGGATGTGGGAGAAAAATGAACAACATCTTTAAAGGTAACCCCCGTAACCCCTCACAGTCAAGAGTCAGAGTACTCAGGTCAGGGAATGAAATGATTAAAAGAGAATCTAGACTTGACCATAACACGCAACATCCAAATAGCACTTCAGGACAAAAAGGTCTCTGTAGCTTGTCTACGGATGGTGGGTTGTCACCTGTCTTTCAAGGCTTGACTACTAACATTTCTTGATTCTCACAAAAATCCGTTCCTTTTCCTGATTTGTGATTGGCATCTACTGATCCCTGAAAACATTAACCCTCATCATACTTCCAGTGCTACAGTATATTAAATTACCAAAGCCACTTTCAGCTCTTGCCCCACCTTAAACATAACCTCATTCTTTTGGTATTAGTAAGATGTCTCACTTTATTGTAACACGGAAATCAAGGAGGTGATTGGTGACAGCCAACATGGCTTCACTAAGGGCAAATCATGCCTGACAAATTTGGTGGCCTTCTACGACAGGGTTACAGCACTGGTGGATAGGGGAAGAACAACCGATGTCATCTACCTGGACTTGTGCAAAGCATTTGACACTGTCCCGCATGACATCCTTGTCTCTAAATTGGAGAGACACGGACTTGATGGATGGACAACTCAGTGGATAAGGAATTGGCTGGATGGTCGCACTCAAAGAGTTATGGTCAACAGATTGATGTTCAAGTGGACATCAGTGACGACTGGCGTTCCTCAGGGGTCAGTATTGGGACCGGCGCTGTTTAACATCTTTGTCGGTGACATGGACAGGGGGATTGAGTGTGCCCTCAGCAAGTTTGCCGACGACACCAAGCTGCGCGGTGCGATCGACATGCTGGAGGGAAGGGATGCCATCCAGAGGGACCTTGACAGGCTTGAGAGCTGGGCCTGTTTGAACTGCATGAAGTTCAACAAGGCCAAATGCAAGGTCCTGCATGTGGGTTGGGGCAATCCCAAGCACAAATACAGGCTGGGCAGAGAATAGATTGAGAGCAGCCCTGAGGAGAAGGACTTGGGAGTGATGGTTGATGAGAAGCTCAACATGAGCAGGCAACATGCGCTTGCAGCCCAGAAAGCCAACCGCATCCTGGGCTGCATCAAAAGCAGCATGGCCAGCAGGTCGAGGGAGGTGATTCTGCCCTTCTACTCTGCACTCGTGAGACCCCACCTGGAGTACTGCATTCAGCTCTGGGGGCCCCAGCATAAGAAGGACATGGAGCTGTTGGAACGAGTCCAGAGGAGAGCCACAAAGATGATCAGAGGGCTGGAGAACCTCTCCTATGAAGAGAAAGGCAGAGAAAGTTGGGGCTGTTCAGCCTGGAGAAGAGAAGGCTCCAGAGAGACCTCATAGCAGCATTCCAGTACCTGCAGGGGGCCTACAGGAAAGTGGGAGAAGGGCTTTTTACAAGGGCATGTAGTGATAGAATGAGGGGAACGGTTTTAAACTGAAAGAGGGTAGATTCAGATTAGATCTTAGGAAGAAATTCTTTCCTGTGAGGGTAGTGAGACACTGGAACAGGATGCCCAGAGAAGCTGTGGATGCCCCCTCCCTGTCAGTGTTCAAGGCCAGGTTGGATGAGGCTTTGAGCAACCTGGTCTAGTGGAAAGGTGTCCCTGCTTATGGCAGGGGGGTTGGAACTAGATGATCTTTAAGGTCCCTTCCAACTGAAACCATTCTATGATTCTATGATTCTATAACTGGCAAATTTTCACATTTTACTGATATTCCTTCTTTGGAGCTACCAGTATAGAGAGTGACTCAACACTAATTCCTAGAACATACCCCTCTGCAATTACCTTATGATGTGAAAAATAACCATTTACCTTCCTTATCTATCATTCACCTACCAAACTATTTTTATTGAATCTTTCACAAGGAGCACCTGACTTTTTGATCTTACAAAATCAATCTTCTCCGAACAGTAAATCTTTAAGTCTTAATAAATTACATCCACTGCTTTATACTTGTCAGTTTGCTCTGTAACAAACTCAACAAAATTAAAAGCTGCTTAATGTATACATCTTCCTCTTTGGTAAATCCATACAAATTTGCTGCAGAAAATTTTTATCTATTCTAACATTCATCTATCCTAGTACAAACCAATATTATCGTTCAGGAGACTTTCAGACCAGCTGATTTTAGAGCCAAACCCGTACAAAAACATTAAGTTCTGGTATTTCATATACAATAAAAAAACATACTTTGGTCCTTTGGATCATGGTTCAACTTATAGCCACCACAAATTACACTTGGGACCAAGGGATATTATAACTTTCAATATCTACCTCACTCTTCAGCTGTCTGGTAGTGTCTTAGGGCAACAGAGTTCACAGTACACAGACAAAAAGCCAATGTTCTGTTTTTATTTTTTTCAAATATGATCAAAGTACTAAAGAGTTTTCACGTCCTAACAGAACTCTGAATGGTGCAAATGTGGACTAACCATGTACAGGAAAAAGCAGCATTACAATCTTTGGACAGAGCTTGGAGCAGCTGGGGTAGTTATTTTACGTGTGGTAAGTAAATCAGTTTCAGACTACAGGCTGGTAGAGGTAGTTCTCTCTGAGCCGTTGGCATCTCTGAATCAGGAATTTGCAAGCATGAGCAACACTGGTCTACATTTAATTTGTTTGATTTAAATACAGCTTTCCTCATGCAACTTTAACTCTGTGTTATTGATGCTTTTCACTGATCGTTTCTGTACCTGGAGTTTTGTACAATGAAGGCAAGCTTTAGCCTTACATGCTATCATTACAATGCAGGTGTGATTTGTCATGCTAAGGCATGCACCCACCAGAATGTCTCTGCAGTTTCTACTCTAAATGAAAATCATCCCATTTCCAGATTTCTACTCTAAATGAAAATCATCCCATTTCCAGAGAACTGAAATGCAGTCATCTTAGCTAGGGGAGAGGGGCAGGGTTTAAGATGCCTATCAGATGTGGTTTCATAAATTGAACTCTGTCAAAGCACAGGGAAAAGGGTGGAACTTTGGGCACAGTGCTGTTATCACAGCTCCTCGCTGTGAGTTCATGTTTGTATACTGTACTTGGGAAAGTCCATCAAGGTACTGGCAGACAAGAAACAAGGAGCAAGTACCAGAAGCAGTTTTACAAACCACAGTCAGAAGCATTTACAAACCACTGCTCAGTATCCCGCATTTTAAATAAAAGCTTGCCAGCAGGCAAGTGGGAGAGAAGGAAAGTTCTCGTCCTTCTGGGTGGTTTGGATTGTGCAGCAGCAAATCTTCAGTCTTTACCCTAACAAAACTCTCATCGGCCTTTGGGAGCTGCATGTTTTCCCTTAAAATCACCCTTGTGTAACCTAGCTTCAAGTTTATTTCCACCTCCAAGTAAGCAAGTTAGCAAGGCCAGTAGAAAAGCAGAAAGGAACAAATGTAACAATCAAAGGGGCAGGCTGAAGAAATCCTTCAGTCCCTGATTCCTTCACCCTTTGGTATGGGCTCTCCTTCCCTCCTGTACTCCACCCTGGCCTCCTCTCCCCTGACCATAATGATAAGCAACATGTGTAAAACATCCAATTAAAACCAGAATACGAGTTGCACATTTAGAGTGATGGTAGAGAAGATACAAGAACACAGCACAATGGACAGCAAAAATGTGGTTCACATAAATGTTTGTTTTTAGCTTTAATATTTTAAACAAACATTGCCTTCCACTTAGACTCATCCTAATCTACAATCTCCACCTGGTGTTTTTCAAACCAGATGGAAATGTAAATTATTTAAAATCATGAAATTCCATTAGCAGTTGGGCTTAAGTGCTTAAAAAAAAAAAAAGGAAGGAAAAGAACTTTTCAGGGTGCCAGGAGGCAACTGTGCCATCCTTTGTGTATGGCTGCAACCACAGAGCAGGGTCTGGGAGCACTCTGCTCCATGTGTGCCCTGGCTGAGCACTGAGCACCAGTGAAGAAACACTACATCCATGTAGTGGCTGAGATTTGCACTGAGCAATGCCTGCAGATCACTCATTCCCACAGCGGAGAGTGTGACCCCCGGACAGCCTGCAAAGCAGAAATCCATCTCACCCCCCAAACCGCAATACTACCTACTTTGCTTCTGTTCAATGGGGAGAAAGGATTTTCCCAAAACTTTTTTTTTCCAAGGTGCAACTGATGCCCATCATGACGTCCATTCCTTCCTGTTTGTAGCTTAAAAACCTGGAAGCAAATGCCATATAAAGAAGATGCCTGCACAAAAAAATACAGCAGCAAACTGAAAAGGACCATGAGGAAGAAAATACGAACTAACTTCATCCTTCTATAAGCAGGGGTTTTGCCATGAAAATTAATAACAGAAATGACATTTTGGGGCACTGCACTCTTTTATCTCTCCTCTTTATTGAGGCCTTGTACAAGAGGTGATAAGCAAGCAGCAAGTGCTGATGTTGTATAAGGCTACTCACAGCTATCAGGTGCATCACGACAGGAGCCTAAAGCCACTAGTACAAATGGGCTGAGACATGAGATGCTCTCATCTCTCTTCCTCCAAGTGGGCTATGTTCTGCCAACCTCCATCACCCTCTGCTGAGCTCCCTATCACCCCGTGCAGCAAGAAATCAAGCTGAGACAGCTTCATCACTGACTAGAGGACTCTCTTCGTGCATCTTCAGTATAATTTTTTGTGAGTTGGGAGCTCTCTGACTGATTATATTTTGCTTGGATTTATCTAGTATTTAGCCACATCATACTGTAAAAAATTCTCTAAAACTCCATTATATTACTTAAATTACAAGAACTTTAAATTCAGTAGTGGTATGGATATAATATATTCACACTCAATGGACAACTATATAGAATCACAGAATCACAGAATCAATCAGGTTGGAAGAAACCTCTGGGATCATCGAGTCCAACCATTGCCCTGACACCACCACGTCAACTAGACCATGGCACTAAAAGTGCCATGTCCAATCTTTTCTTAAACACATCCAGAGATGGTGACTCTACTACCTCCCTGGGCAGCCCCTTACAATGTCTAATGACCCTTTCTGAGAAGAAATTCTTCCTAATGTCCAACCTGAACCTCTCCTGGTGAAGCTTGAGGCTATGTCCTCTTGTCCTATCGCTAGTTGCCTGGGAGAAGAAGCCAACTCCCACTCCCACTACCTCCCTTCAGGTAGTTGTAGATTGCAATAAGGTCACCTCTGAGCCTCCTCTTCTCCAGGCTAAACAACCCCAGCTCCCTCAGCCATTCCTCGTAGGTCAGACCCTCCAGACCCTTCACCAGCTTGGTCGCCCTCCTCTGGACTCGCTCCAACACCTCAACATCTTTCTTGAAGTGCGGGGCCCAGAACTGGACACAGTATTCAAGGTGCGGCCTCACCAGTGCCGAGTACAGAGGGACGATCACTTCCCTAGACCGGCTGGCTACACTATTCTTAATAGAGGCCAGGATGCCATTGGCCTTCTTGGCCACCTGGGCACACTGCTGGCTCATGTTTAGCTGGCTGTCGATCTGCACCTCCAGGTCTCTTTCTGCCGAGCCGCTTTCTAACCACTCTTCCCCCAGCCTGTAGTGCTGCATGAGGTTGTTGTGGCCGAAGTGTAAGACCCAGCACTTGTTTTTGTTGAACCTCATGCTGTTGGTCTCGGCCCATGTATGTAACCTGTCCAGATCCCTCTGTAGGGCCTTCCTACCCTCCAGCAGATCGACACTGCCACCCAGCTTGGTGTCATCTGCAAATTTACTGAGGGTGCACTCAATCCCTACGTCTAGATCATCTATAAAGCTATTGAGCAGCACCGGCCCCAGAACTGAGCCCTGGGGAACACTGCTAGTGACTGGCCGCCAGTTGGACTTTGCCCCATTCGCCACCACTCTCTGGGCTCGGCCATCCAGACAGTTTTTAACCCTTTGAAGAGGCCACCCATCCAAGCCCCAGGCAGCCAGTTTGTCTAGGAGGATGCTGTGGGAGACAGTGTCGAATGCCTTACTGAGGTCTAGATAGACTACATCCACAGCCCTGCCCTCACCTACTAAGTGGGTCACTTTGTCATAGAAGGAGATCAGGTTGGTCAAGCAGGACCTGCCTTTCATGAATCCATGTTGGCTGGCCCCAATGCCCCAATTGTCCTGCATGTGCCGTGTAATGGCACTCAGGGTGATCTGTTCCATCACCTTGCCTGGCACCGAGGTCAGGCTGACAGGCCTATAGTTCCCTGGATCATCCTTCTGCCCCTTCTTGTAGATGGGCGTTACATTTGCTAATTTCCAGTCATCTGGAACTTCTCCAGTTAACCAGGACTGCTGGTAGATAATAGAGAGTGCTTTGGCAAGTTCATTTGCCACTTCCTTCATTACTCTGGGGTGAATCCCATCCGGGCCCATAGCCTTGTGGGTGTCCAACTGGCACAGCAGGTCACTAACCGTCTCCTCCTGGATTACGGGAGGTTCACACAGACCCCATCCCTAACTTCAGGCTCTGGGGGCTGAGTCTCCTGAGGAGACTGTCAACAAGTATTTTTGTTTCCCATTTACTATGGTACAATTGTTATCTAAATGCTTGGTCCTATCGTAGACGTTAATAGAACATACTTGATTGCTGTGGGTTTATTCTCAGTTAGTTTTCACAAGCAAGATTACTGATCACTGAGAAGTAATGAATTCACTCTATTTACATGATGGCTCCTTCTACATAAGGGGTACCAGGTCTGGTATTCACATACCAATCTTATTTTAAATCAGAAGCTAAATCCTGCAGACTTGTACAATATTTTTGTCTGAGAATCATTCTCCTGACTTCATTTAATATTCAGATATATGAGTAGATTCACAAGAAAATACAGAAGACTTTTACTTAATTAGCCCTCCCAAATATAGCTACCTCTTCTTTTGCTTGTAATTACCATCACAATTGTCGATTGAATATTGATGCTTATATAAAGAACTAATCCTTAAAGCATAATATCATTATAGTAATATTTGCGTAATTATATTAAAAAAAGTTTCCAGAGTGTAAATTTTATGGCCCGTCTTTCAGAAGGATTTGTATACGCTTGCCCTTACAGTTGGGTCAAGTACAACAGAAATTTGTGGGCTTACTCTCATGAGTAAAGTTAAATAAGGAAGTGTATATTTTCAGGACTAAACCTATAGACTCTCCCCAGTGCAGGCTCCTTAGACTACAGTGAATGATATAATGGTCTTTAACCATAAACCCTTTTGTAGTTTTGGAAGAACATAGAGTTTAGACCTTGTAAGTAGTTTTGCTTTGCTCTGTGCCGTTAAGATATATGCACAGTTTGCTTTTACGATGTTTGCTGTCATTTAATTACTGATGCATCAAGATGATCATCCCAATTCAATTAATCCCAATTCAATTAATTCCTCCACTTGGGAGGAATAGAAGTCTGTTGTCAGAGGATGTAGGGAGGCAATTAGGAAAGCTAAGGCCTCCTTGGAATTAAACCTTGCAAGAGAGGTCAAGGACAACAGAAAGGGCTTCTTCAAATACATTGCAGGTAAAGCCAACACTAGAGGCAATGTAGGCCCACTGATGAATGAGGTGGGGGCCCTGGAGACAGAGGATAAAGAGAAGGCGGAGTTGCTGAATGCCTTCTTTGCCTCTGTCTATACTGTTGGAGGCTGTCCTGAGGAGCCCTGGACCCCTGAGGCCTCAGAAGAAGTCAGGATAAAGGAGGAATCTGTCTTGGTAGATGAGGGCTGGGTCAGGGACCAATTAAGCAACCTGGACGTCCATAAATCCATGGGCCCTGATGGGATGCACCCGCGGGTGCTGAGGGAGCTGGCGGAAGTCATTGCTAGGCCACTCTCCATCATCTTTGCTAAGTCGTGGGCAACGGGAGAGGTGCCTGAGGACTGGAGGAAAGCGAATGTCACTCCAGTCTTCAAAAAGGGCAAGAAGGAGGACCCGGGTAACTATAGACCGGTCAGCCTCAGCTCCGTCCCCGGAAAGGTGATGGAACAACTTGTTCTTGATGCTGTCTCTAGGCACATCAAGGATAGGAGGATCATTAGGGGCACTCAACATGGCTTCACCAACGGGAAGTCATGCTTAACCAACTTGATAGCCTTTTATGAGGATGTTACCCGGTGGATAGATGATGGTAAAGCTGTGGATGTGGTCTATCTCGATTTCAGTAAAGCGTTTGACACGGTCTCCCACAGCATCCTTGCAGCTAAACTGAGGAAGTGTGGTCTGGATGATCGGGTAGTGAGGTGGATTGTGAACTGGCTGAAGGAAAGAAGCCAGAGAGTGGTGGTCAATGGGACAGAGTCCAGTTGGAGGTCTGTGTCTAGCGGAGTCCCTCAAGGGTCGGTACTGGGACCAGTTCTATTCGATATATTCATTAATGACTTGGATGAGGGATTAGAGTGCACTGTCAGCAAGTTCACTGATGACACAAAACTGGGAGGAGTGGCTGATGCGCGGAAGGCTGCGCAGCCATTCAGAGGGACCTAGACAGGCTGGAGAGTTGGGCGGGGAGAAATTTAATGAAATATAACAAGGGCAAGTGTAGAGTCCTGCATCTGGGCAAGAACAACCCCATGTACCAGTACAAGTTGGGGACAGACCTGTTGGAGAGCAGCGTAGGGGAAAGGGACCTGGGGGTCCTAGTGGACAGCAGGATGACCATGAGCCAGCAATGTGCCCTTGTGGCCAAGAAGGCCAATGGCATCCTGGGGTGTATTAGAAGGGGTGTGGTCAGCAGGTCGAGAGAGGTTCTCCTCCCCCTCTACTCTGCCCTGGTGAGGCCGCATCTGGAGTATTGTGCCCAGTTCTGGGCCCCTCAGTTCAAGAAGGACAGGGAACTGCTAGAGAGAGTCCAGCGCAGAGCCACGAAGATGATTAAGGGAGTGGAACATCTCCCTTATGAGGAGAGGCTGAGGGAGCTGGGTCTCTTTAGCTTGGAGAAGAGGAGACTGAGGGGTGACCTCATTAATGTTTATAAATATGTAAAGGGCAAGTGTCAAGAGGATGGAGCCAGGCTCTTCTCAGTGACATCCCTTGACAGGACAAGGGGCAATGGGTGCAAGCTGGAGCACAGGAGGTTCCACATAAATATGAGGAAAAACTTCTTTACGGTGAGGGTGACTGAACACTGGAACAGGCTGCCCAGAGAGGTTGTGGAGTCTCCTTCTCTGGAGACATTCAAAACCCGCCTGGACGCATTCCTGTGTGATATGATCTAGGCAATCCTGCCCCGGCAGGGGGATTGGACTAGATGATCTTTCGAGGTCCCTTCCAATCCCTAACATTCTGTGATTCTGTGATTCTGTGATTCTGTGAAGTTAAAATTAATGGTTATTTTGTTTTTTTTTGAAGTCAGATGAAGATTTCAGGATGTTGCCTCCTCCATACACCAAGTATGCTCATCATCTAAGCTGAAGGACTGAGTGCTTGAGGATTGTTTGATGGACTGCCAGATGTAGCCTTGTTAGTTTTAAACTTGTTAGTTTAAAAATTGGAACTGGTGGAAATTAGCGCAGAGTTTGGTTATCTGCCTTATAAACCAGAATAGTATAGGAAGGTCTTTAATGAAGCTCAGGGGCAGTTTCACCCGCTCTTTCTCTCGGGTGCTTATCGTTGGATAAGTCCTCGTTGGTAGGCCATTTACTTTTGTGGGAGGTTTTGGTGGAGATAGTCAGAGCTAACTATTGTGAATGTCTTTCTAATTGTGGTATAAAAGCAATACCAGCCTTTCTTTCTCTTAGTTTTTCTCCCTGTTAAGAATCAGGACACAAAGAACTCAAATTTTTCATTATGTAATACACGTATGTTTAAAAATATATGGCATGTCATACTCTGATTTTTTGTAGTTTCATAGGGGTAGCCTGGTGGCTGGCTTTCCATAACTTTAATCAGTAAAAGAGAAAGGCAAATTGCTTCTGAGGAAAGGCTGTTGAAAATCTTCAAATTTGTACAACAATCAATGAGATATTTTTCCTGTTAGCTCTCCACAAATTTGCACAGAAGTTCAAGTGTGTTCCTGATGGAGGCCAGATGAAGGGAGAGGCTAGGAAAGGGCTGGGCTTTGTAATATTTCCATTTTAAAGTACAGTACAAACTGGATTTAATATCTTAGATTCCAGTTAAATCCAAACTGCTTGATTTCAATGAGCACATGTTTGATTCAAATTTATTTCTCATACACAGTATGTAAACATAGGTGTCAACCTAGTTAGAAAACAGTAGATACTCAGTGAGTTTTATATACTATATATTGATTGGGAATAGATGTTTATATTTGACTCTACTTTTATATGCAATTCAACCAGCTTGTAATGAGGACAGATCATTTTCTTCCCCCTTCCAGTATCTTTCCTATGTCACAGGCATGTATGTGAGTCTCCACATAGCAGCTATAAAGATGCAAGAAGATATGAGAAACAGGGGGAGATCAGTTGATTACATACATAAAAAAGATATTAATTTATTTTTTCCACATCAGCTGTACACTTTGGGGCTACCTAAGAAATGACTCAGTAGCTTAGCTTATTTGATTCCTTTTTTTGTTTTATGTCTTTACCCCATTTTAATTTTTCATTAGAATATAATAATAGCCACAGGAAAAAATGATTTGGTCTGTGATCTGTTTCATTATGTTCTCATCATAAGGGGAGAATCTGAAGTGGGAGAGCATCACTAATTTTTCGGCACAGTAATTTATTCTACAGTATTTAAATGTTGTAATTTTCACACTGAGGCACATGCTGCCACATCTATCGTCCCCTGGACCAGTCTCTGTCTTGCTCTTTCCTTTTCATCTGTTTTGGTTTTGCATTTTTTTTCATAAATTCGACAGATGGCCTCTTGATGAATCCTTGATAATACTGTCATGTAAAGCAGCTAAGACTAGAAATCATCTCACAACAATTTTTCATTGCAAAGAGAAAATTGAAGGCAGACAAACATCGCTAAGTCCATAACAGCAGCAACAAAATATCCACTTCATGTAAATAAAGACGACAAGCTTTCCTTATAATGCTCAGACACTAATGGCAGTATCCTTTAAAGCCTCTGGATTTTTTTATGCTACATTTAATTTGTCTTTGAAGCCTTGCGTTTGTTTAGTATTTTGTTGGTTTCATATTCAGAAACATTTTCCCGGCTCTTAATGTGTTCTCCCTCCTCCTTAGTCCCCCTCCTTTTAGGTCTTTATAATTGTGGATCAGGTGAAGTTTGCTTCCCCTCATTTCAAGGTCATGCACCACTAGGACCATTTTCCTGACTCAGAGGGCACGTAATTTCACAGCCGTGTACTCCTCATTAATCCACCCTGAGTGGGTGCTCAGGAAGTTCCAGATCACAGATTTGTTTTTGTCTTGTTCTCTGACTCAGTGCTTCACAAAAGGATTAGATTAACCCCTTCTGATTGTATTTATATCTTACTGCATCGTCATAGAAATAAAGTGATTTCTTCTTCTCCCCATGTAACCTTCCCGCCCCTTCCACCTCTGCACTGGGGACCCGCAGCATTTCTTTCCAAATAGGCTTCAGTTAGTTAAAGTGAAGCTTGTGGTAGACAGTGAGAATTATTTGTTTTCTCTTTCCTGTCTTAATGCAAATGTAATGCATGAATCTGTTTCTTCCCATTTTCAGAGACTTGTTTATTAACTTTGAATGGTTTCTGTTTAACTGGAAAGTGCTGCAATCCACTGAGTCTGAACCTGGTCTCATCTGGACCTGAATTGTCCTAGATCCAAACAAAGAAGAAAACAAAAAAAAGATGACGCAGTAACTACCGGAGGGGATCCACCCTTTCCTCTTTGGTATAGTGACCCAGCCAACTGTGTCAGCCAGACCCCTTCACCTGGGAACTTTCTTCTCCCTCCATTTGTTGGCCAACTACTTCTTGGCACCTGATGGTGGAAGAGATCCCCCACTCGCTGCTCCAGGTGGGGGCTGACCCCCTCAGGTGGGGTTTGTGCTCACTGGTGTGCCCTCGGGAGTGGGGAACCTGGCCTGCTGGGGGGCTCCAGAGGGTCTTGCATCCCTGTGCCTCAGTTGCCCTGTGGCATGTGGGAGCTGTGAGAAGTATTTTTAAATGGGGTTGGGCTGCTGCATTTAGCATCTTAAGGCAGCAAGGTTTGGTGTTCAGAGCAACCCACTGGGAGTCCCTGAGCTGGCACGAAACCTAGTGCTATTACTTAACATTGGTCCTTCTTTCCTCTGTCTGTAGTAGGAAATGAAGTTTGTAAGTTACATAAAGCTGTTTGACTCCTTCAGGTAGGATTTGATTTGAAATTAAAACACATAAATGTAGGTGTCTACATATAAGCTTTGTGTCTCAGATGCCATTACAGTTAGTGGAGCCTGCGGGGTTATTGAGTGGACCGGCTGTAGGTGGGCAGCTCACAATCTTAACTACATCTCCATTTTTTGTAATGGGAGTTTAGGTCAGTGGTGCACTTGTAAACACGTAAATTAAGGTGCCTTAATCTCAATATGAATCCATCCTTAGTGTCCTTGTACTGAACCTATCTTAAAAATATAACCTATATTAGGAATACATACACTCAATTTGTGATTTCTGTTATTATTCCTAATAATTGTGTTTCCTATGGAGATGGCCAATCAGGAATGGACCCCCCTGACTCAAAATTATAATGGCTATTGGTCCCAGATCTACCAAGACTGTCATTGAAATGGATTAGATTCAAACTGGGTGTTGGGGTAAGGGGATGCTGACAATTATCACGGGAATTACCACAAGAACTCCAGAGTTTTGGGATATAAGATGGGAGAGGAAGGGCCAACAAAAGGTTTGGCCAACTGAGAGGAACAGAGAAGGGAAGGAGCTGATAGGGCACAAACTGAAAGGCAATGTAGAAAAGGGTAAAAGAAGACAGGGAGAGAAAACTGAAATTAATTTGCATTCATTGGTCAAATAAACAAAACTGAGCAGCTTGGATGTTAACGAGCTTTACTCATCACCTGACTGGTCAGGCCTGTTGTGTGCAGGTTCCTAATTGGCCACAACTAGACCATGGTGGGGGGGGCTGAATCATTATGCTTCATATTGCATTTGTGACATGTTAGGTGTGTACATGCCATTGGTCCCTGTGATAGCCAGAAAAGCATAACTTGATACACCCTGGGGGTGCAATTGCTTGTTATTTCATATCAAAACCTGCAAAACAGGGTGGGAAAATGCCTAGTCAAAACTGTAGAAAGTTCTTTGAATGTCTCCCTGCTTTGGCTCCTTCTGGCCTTCCTTGTGACTTCATTCATGCATCCAGTTTTGGACTCCCCAATACAAGTAAGACATCAATAAACTGGAGGAAATTCAGCACAGGGCTGTTAACATGGTCAGGGGCTGGAGCACTTGTCCTGTGAAGAGAGGCTGAGGGGACTGGGCTTATTCAGCCTTGAGAGGAGATGGCTTCAGGGGGACCTAACAAAAGTGTGCCAGAACCAATGAAGAGGTTATCAAGAAGAGGGAAACAGGCTTTTACAGTGGTGTGTAGTGGAAAGACAAGAGACAATGGACAGAAACTGAAACAGGGAAAGTTGTGTCCAAGAGAACACAGGGAAAAACTGTTTCAGCATGAGGACAGTGAAGCAGTGGAAGAGGGTGCACAGAGAGGGTGTGCTACCTCCTTGCTTGGATGTTTACACGGTTTGTCAGGTTAAAGCTTTGACCAACATCATCTGATCTCATAGCTGAGCCTGCTTAAAGAGGGATGACCTGTTGTTCTGTTTTCATGGGATAAAATTTATAGAAGTAAGTTTCTGTTAGATTTTGTTTCAGTTTGTGGCCAGCCATGGTGATCAAGGGCAGCTGACCCAGGCTGGCCCACAGGTGTATTCTATATAATTAACATCAAGTTCACTACAAAAGGCAAAGCTTGCTGGGCTGAAGTGGGGCTCTTTTTGTTCTCTTCTCCTTCTTCTTTTTCATTTCCAGTTATTGCTATTCCTGGAGCAACTTGTTGAGACTCTGTAGCTAAGTGTAATTTTGTGTGTTTTATATTATTATTGATATTAATTTCTTTATTTTATTAAATCTGTTTAATGATAACCCACAAGTCTCCGTCCTTTTTCCAATTCCCTTCCTTGTCTGGGGAGGGGACATTGGGTGAGAGAGCAATCGTTATTGTTTAGCCCCAGGTGTGGGCTAAATGAAGACACCTGTCCAACCTGAACTGCCCTCTGATCCACGCTGTGTGGAGAAGAATCCCTACCTTGTCCTGATCTCCCTCAAGTAGCCGAGAGAAGCTTTCCTTTTCTGCAGCTCTAAGTTCAACATGGCATATATAGAAGGTATGACCCCAGCTGGACCTCCTTTTTCCTTTTACTCTTGGGAGAGTCTCTCTATACTGGTCCTGCAGGATGATGTTCTAAGGAACCACAACAGAGTTTGTCCCTGGGGGCAGTGGCTGAAAGAGGCTGCACTTCTGAAGGCTCCTGTCCCCAAAAGAGATGTACCCCCAGATGCTGCAAGCTGTTCTGCACAGAGAGCACAAAAGCAGCTTTATCTGGATATAAAGCTATGGAATTTTCAGAATATTTTTGATGGCTTCTCTGGGTTTTGTTAAGGGAAGAGGGAAAGTCTCATGATATTGAGAGGAAGACTTGCTCCCAACTGGGATGTGTATCATGCTGAATGCCATTCACTGTGGCACAGATGGCTGTTGAATTCTTTCTACGAAGCAGGATAATTTTGGACTACCTGTGGGGTATGCAAGCTTAACAACATAGTCACTTGTTTTGCATGGGAGGGGACACTACACTGCAGTTACTCTGCAGCTGGGCTGACTGCAGATACATCCTAGCTAGATTTAAACTAGCCTGTCTGCGTGCTCCTGGTGGCATAAAAGAGAGCTCTGTGCAGGCTGTAAAGCCTTTCTGAGGAACTCGGCAAACACTGGGGCATTTGGTCCCACTGGTTTCTGTGCCACAAGAGCTATCGTGTCCCCAGGACCCATACAGTGAATACAGTTCTCTCTGCCCAAATTGCAGTGAATGCACTATAGATATACCCTAAAACACCATTTCCTTTAAAATGTGATTTGACAAGATTACCTTTGCTATAGGAATGTGTTTTCCCTCATCTTTTCCATCCTGATCAGAAGCCTCTGTTTCTTTCTTTGGAATCAGAGAGAGAAAAAGCCATGACAAGAACATGTCCGGCATTTAAGTGATGTAATGAGAGAAAGAAGCAGAGCTGTGTGAAGCAACCAGACTTCTCCCTTCCATGAGGCAGCTGTGCAGAACACTGAAATTTGCCTGGAGATACTGAAATTGGGATTGTTGCTTACATTGCCACTTCTTGCTACAACATCTGATAAGGTTTTTCCTTATGAACAGAGTTTGCTTTTCAAATGGTATGAAATACCAAATATTGTAGGTAGATAATGCCCTGTAAAGGGTCACAATGTGACTCACAGGTGTGTTTTCCTAAGCTGTCATGCCAGTATTTTAGAGATACAGAAGGTGGTACAAAATTCCGAAGAAGGAATACAGAAGAAGGTACAAAATTTCCTAGGGAAGCTTTTCTATTACATTGGCCCAAGCACCAAAGGCATGAAAAGATGTGAAGAAATGTTGAGGAACAAAGCAAGAAAAAATCCAAAATGATTATTAGGCATAGCGCAAAACTAACCATTTAAATGTGACTTAGGTGCTGTTTCCGTAGGAAATACGATCAGTGTTAACCACCATTTTCTCTGAGTTAGCAGTTTCACTGAGTTTCACAGAGTGTACAAAATTCCAGCGGATAGGACTCATACTGGACTAGGCAATATGCCAACAGAAGGTCAAACCCATGGAGATCGGCACCACCTTCCACCACAGAACCTAAACCCAAACTTGGGACTCCAGCTCCTTGCTCACTTGCCACCCATATTTCCGATGCCCTTAACTATATGCTGTATTCTCTGATCGAATGGCATAAGATATACAAAATTCCTTACATAGTAATTTTCTGTTCAGACAGACCTGGATTCAAATCTCTAGTCCAAACCAGGCAGTGCAGGGACCTGTGCCAGCTCAGGGGGACACTTGCATCAGGTCAGTGTTCCAATGGATCTAGGGTGTAAGAGAGGCATTAGCATCCATTCAGTGTGCTGATACTCGTGAATTCCCTTCAGAAGTGCCAAACTCTTCTCATGTTTTGCAAGGGGGACATAACCATCTTTCTTAGGGTTCTGGATTTGTAATATGACAGCTAGGATAGTGTTACAGTGCCTAAGCCCCCTTTGATGGATTTGGTCCATGAAACTTAAATCCATCCACTCTGCTTTGCTCAGTGACACTGTGATTAAAAGTGGAGGTGTGGTTACCATCTAGTTGAAGTTGGGAGAGAACAGTATGCTTGTTAATAACTGTGGATCAATAACGGAGGCAAAATCAGTATGTCTGGTGTGAATTTTGTAAATGGTGCATCTATTTATACTAGGTTCGATGGGGGAGGGGGATAAGAACAGGGCAACCACAAATGAACCTAGGGGCGACAGGCCTGCGCTGGGAACAAGACCGTTAGCCCAGCCGAAGTGCATTTACACCAATGCATGCAGTATGGGCAACAAAGAGGAAGAGCTAGAAGCTACTGTACAGCAGGAAGGTTATGATGTGGTTGCCATCACAGAAACGTGGTGGGATGACTCTCATGACTGGAGTGCTGCTATGGATGGCTATAAGCTCTTTAAGAGGGACAGGAGAAGCAGGAGAGGCGGTGGGGTAGCGTTGTATGTTAGGGAGTGCTTGGACTGTGTTGAGGAAGACGATGAGGATGACAAGGTTGAATGTCTATGGGTAAAGATCAGGGGGAAGGTCAGCAGGGAGGACATTATGGTGGGAGTCTGTTATAGACCACCCAACCAGGATGAGCAGGCGGACGAGATGTTTTACAAGCGGCTGTCAGAAGCCGCCCGGTCGCCGGCCCTTGTACTCGTGGGCGACTTCAACTTGCCAGATGTCTGCTGGAAATACAACATGGCAGAGAGGAAGCAATCTAGGAGGTTCCTCGAATGTGTGGAGGACAACTTCCTCATGCAAGTGGTAAATGAGCCCACTGGAGGAGGGGCCCTGCTTCACCTGTTGTTTGTGAACAGTGAAGGACTAGTGGGAGATGTGAGGGTCGGTGGCTGTCTTGGGAATAGTGACCATGAAATGTTAGAGTTTTCGATAGTGGGGGAAGTAAGGAGGGGCAAGAGCAGAACTTCTGCCTTAGATTTCCGGCATGCAAACTTTAGCCTGTTTAAGAGGTTGGTGGACAGAGTCCCTTGGGAGTCGGTCCTGAAGGGCAAAGGAGTCCAGGAAGGCTGGATGTGCTTTAAAAAGGAATTGCTAAATATTCAAGAACAGTCTGTCCTGGTGTGTAGGAAGACAATCCGTCAGGGAAAAAGACCGGCCTGGTTAAACAGAGAACTTAGACTAGAACTTAAGGAAAAAAAGAGAGCCCATTTGCTCTGGAAGAAGGGTTGGGTAACTTGGGAGGTCTATAGGGTTGTTGCCAGGTCATGTAAGGAGAAGATTAGGAGGGCCAAAGCTCAATTAGAGCTTGATTTGGCTGCTATAGTCAAAGATAACAAAAAAAGTTTCTACAAATACATCAACAGCAAAAGGAGGGTCAAGGAGAGCCTCCACCACTTGCTGAATGAGGAGGGTAGTGTCGTGTCAGGGGATGAGGAAAAGGCAGAGGTGCTCAATGCCGTCTTTGCCTCGGTCTTTAATGTCAAGACCGGTTGTCCTCAGGAGACTCGGCCCCCACAGCCTGAAGTTAGGGATGGGGTCTGTGTGAACCCCCCTGTAATCCAGGAGGAGACAGTTAGTGACCTGCTGTTCCAATTGGACACCCACAAGGCTATGGGCCCGGATGGGATTCACCCCAGAGTAGTGAAGGAAGTGGCAAATGAACTTGCCAAAGCACTCTCTATTATCTACCAGCAGTCCTGGTTAACTGGAGAAGTTCCAGATGACTGGAAATTAGCAAATGTAACGCCCATCTACAAGAAGGGGCAGAAGGATGATCCAGGGAACTATAGGCCTGTCAGCCTGACCTCGGTGCCAGGCAAAGTGATGGAACAGATCATCCTGAGTGCCATTACACGGCACATGCAGGACAATTGGGGCATTGGGGCCAGCCAACATGGATTCATGAAAGGCAGGTCCTGCTTGACCAACCTGATCTCCTTCTATGACAAAGTGACCCACTTAGTAGGTGAGGGCAGGGCTGTGGATGTAGTCTATCTAGACCTCAGTAAGGCATTCGACACTGTCTCCCACAGCATCCTCCTAGACAAACTGGCTGCCTGGGGCTTGGATGGGTGGCCTCTTCAAAGGGTTAAAAACTGTCTGGATGGCCGAGCCCAGAGAGTGGTGGCGAATGGGGCAAAGTCCAACTGGCGGCCAGTCACTAGCAGTGTTCCCCAGGGCTCAGTTCTGGGGCCGGTGCTGCTCAATAGCTTTATAGATGATCTAGACGTAGGGATTGAGTGCACCCTCAGTAAATTTGCAGATGACACCAAGCTGGGTGGCAGTGTCGATCTGCTGGAGGGTAGGAAGGCCCTACAGAGGGATCTGGACAGGTTACATACATGGGCTGAGACCAATGGCATGAGGTTCAACAAAAACAAGTGCCGGGTCTTACACTTCGGCCACAACAACCCCATGCAGCACTACAGGCTGGGGGAAGAGTGGTTAGAAAGCGGCCCGGTGGAAAGAGACCTGGAGGTGCTGATTGACAGCCAGCTAAACATGAGCCAGCAGTGTGCCCAGGTGGCCAAGAAGGCCAATGGCATCCTGGCCTCTATTAAGAATAGTGTAGCCAGCCGGTCTAGGGAAGTGATCGTCCCTCTGTACTCGGCACTGGTGAGGCCGCACCTTGAATACTGTGTCCAGTTCTGGGCCCCACACTTCAAGAAAGATGTTGAGGTGTTGGAGCGAGTCCAGAGGAGGGCGACCAAGCTGGTGAAGGGTCTGGAGGGTCTGACCTACGAGGAATGGCTGAGGGAGCTGGGGTTGTTTAGCCTGGAGAAGAGGAGGCTCAGAGGTGACCTTATTGCAGTCTACAACTACCTGAAGGGAGGTTGTAGTGAAGTGGGAGTTGGCCTCTTTTCCCGGGCAACTAGGGATAGGACAAGAGGACATAGCCTCAAGCTTTGCCAGGGGAGGTTCAGGTTGGACATTAGGAAGAATTTCTTCTCAGAAAGGGTCATTAGACATTGGAATGGGCTGCCCAGGGAGGTGGTGGAGTCACCATCTCTGGCTGTGTTTAAGAAAAGACTGGACGTGGCACTTAGTGCCGTGGTCTAGTTGACATGGTGGTGTCAGGGCAATGGTTGGACTCAATGATCCCAGAGGTCTCTTCCAACCTGATTGATTCTGTGTGATTCTGTGTGACTTTGTGATTGGACTAAATGATCTTTCGAGGTCCCTTCCAATCCCTAACATTCTGTTATTCTGTGATTTCTCATTCTCACTTCACTGCACCTCTAGGAACAATTCAGAAGCAAAAAATGGCATCAACAAACCATCACTGTCTTTTGTGATTGTTTTTTAAGAATCCAGCTGCCTTGTTTAGAGAGCTGGCCATTTCTTCTTCTCTGTATTTTCCCAAACGCAGGGAAAAAATTAAAGCCTCTTCCTGAATCTATGCAAGGACTAGCTCACACTGAAACAGTGAGAGACTCCTTTGAGTTTCAAGGGAGAGGGATTTTTCACACAGGTGCACAGCTCTGCACCAAACAGCTCTCCAGCCTGATTTCTGCTATCAACAGGTCATTTAAGTGCTTTACCTATGCCAAACCATTATCGTTGTACTGTTTAACAAAAAGCAACAGCACAAACAATAATAATCAGCAACAACAAAAGTTGTCATACAAGCATTGGAGGTCCCGTTTCATCAGGAGCAGTGAATTCTTTGTAATCCCAATTAATTTACTGGGTTCAGAGGCAGTTGTTTCGCTGGCAGCAGATTTACCACTGGAGCTGGCTCTGAGCCTCTGGCCCCGTCTTTGAGAAATCAAGAGCCCTTGTGCCACCTGTCCCCAATTGCTGGGGCCCCAAGAGGAGAATTATGCTGGGGCCGGGCTGTGTGGGAGAACATGAAAACACATTCCATTAAATTAGTTACTCAAGTGTGTAACACCGCTGTGCACGGGAGTCAATTACCCTGATAGCCCAGCTCTGCCCCACTCCCTATAACCATATGACTGAAGATCCATTGTATAATAATAGCCTGCAATAAGGTGTCAAGAAAGGACATTAGGGGTCTCTGAAGCAATGAGCATTAACTGGGTGCAATATTTTCCCAGGTCCATTTTATTGGGATAATCCTTGAACTATTCAAATACATGAACTCCCATATAAAACAGATATCTCTCCATCTGCACAGGCTTGGGTACTGACGAACAGGCTGGAAATATATGGGATGGTGCATTATTTTAAATAACTGTTCCATAAAATAAATAGTAAGCACACAGCTCAGCATTTCAAGAGCCATAAAATAAATTGTCATCAAAAAAGCTCATTTTATGAACCCATAAATCTCCTGAAAATAAACGTTTTCTTCATCTTCCTGTGTTTTAATAAAAAAATCCTTTTTTTTACTCACTCAATTACAATATCACTATCAGTTCAAATTACAGGTCAAAGATACGGGGCTTAATGTATGTACAGCCAGTTCTGTTCTCCTAATAACCTGTCATTCCCAGGATTTGAATGTCAGAACAGAGCCTGCTGCTGTAATGCTACCCGGCAGCACAGTGATGAAAACTTTGGACAAATCATGAAGAACATTCCAGATCCAAATCATCAGAAGGTTACTGGGGAGAGCCTTTCATCCCGCTCTGACCCCTTGATCTGACAAGTGACACCTACAAAATGAACAGCTCTCCAGCTTAAATTGTTTAACTGTAGCCTGATCAGTTTTATTATCTTGCTAATCCGGATATCAGCCGTTTCATCAGAATGGAAGATATGCATATCATGAATTATTTTGACACCAAGACCTTTTAATTTTTGCCAGCAATATTTCACTACACCAATCAGGGCCTGAAGTCAGTGATGCTGCTCGCCTCCTGGGATGTCAGAGGACAGTGCACTCCTGACAGCACCAAATCATCTGGGAGCTGTAACGAGCTATTGCTGCAATTATTATTATCTCCTGTGGTCATGCATTTCATTACAGTGCAGGCAGACAGAGGTTTCAGTTTCGGGCCAGTCTTATTCAGGAATCTCTGCCATTTTATGGGCTGTAGGGCTCTGAAGTGCAATTTCTTTTCTCCTCAGTAGACAAGGATAGGTGAATTTCTAATAAAAACAAAACACTAGCTAGGTACTGTAGAAAGAGGGAGCACAATACAGTACATTAACCAGCAGTGAAACAGCTTAAATGGCCCACTTGTAGTTTATGAAAGCAGTGGTTAATCAGCAATATGGTTTGCTGCAGAGAGACATAGAGAACAGTTTATCTTTAAATACATATATGTTGTCCTTTTTCCAAACTACCCATTGCTAAACTTTTTAGTAGGCTAACACTAAATCCTGAAGGGACAGCTCTGTGGTTGTTATTGGATTTTTTTCTGCCACTTCACAAAAGTAAACTAAAATAGTTAAGAAAAAATGAAGAAAAAATGCCGGGTTTGTTTGCTTAAGCAGCTTAGGGGCTGTTATTGCAAAGCCTGGGTAGGCAAACAAGCATGTTGGAGAGAAAGCGGAGAGGAGCACTCTCAACTAAAAATCAGTACTGATAAACGTTCAAAGATGGATATTCACAAGTAGAATACACCACAAGCCCGTCCTGGAGAAAGCACCAGCAATCACTATTTTACCTCTTTCCTACATCCAAGATTAAATGGTGGCCCAAAAGCGGTTGTCCTGACAGCCATGTATTGAATGTCCTTTGGAGGATATTGCCAGCTTTCACAAGCATTATAAAAGAGAAGACAACAAAATGCACGTCATGAAAGATGTACATTGATGCAAAGGCCATGTTTTGCAAAACACCCAACACTTCCTCTCCCTGTTCTCCACCTCTCCTTGACATTCATTTTTACTATGACCAGCATCCATGTGTTTACACATACATCATACCACATTTTCATCCTCAGCCTTCTTTTGCTACACTCAATAGATTTCAAGGCCTTTTCCACACTCTTTCTCTTCAAGATTTCCTTTCTCCCTTGGTTCCCTTTCTCCTTTTCAAACCTGCTCCCCTTTTTCTCAACATTTAAGCTACAAATTACTTAATTTCACAATAGAAAAAGAAGCATCAGCAAAAACAGGGATAGAATTTGGCAGTTTCAATTCTCCCATGTTTTCAGTAATGCTGTGTAATACAATGAGTAAAAAAACAAATAGGAAAATTTCTAAGTGTGGGGGGAGAAGCCAAGCATCTGTCTATCTGTGTACACATAATAAAATACAGGAAAGTTAACCACATACCCAGAGAATGTCAAATTAAGGTACCATTTACAACAACAAATTGCTTCTATATTTAAAGAAAACAAAAGGCATTTGAGGAGACTAATTTAAATGTAAACAATTAAAGAACCACTTCATACCACCTTTCCCCATGAAAACTACATGACATCTTCTGTGCTGAGGTATTTAATTATGCATTTTCTGCAGTCAGCAATCCCTTCCACATGTATAGCTTTTTGACAGCAAGACAGACAGAGTTCTGAATATTAAACTTAAAGTAACATATTCTGCCTCATCACTTGTGTAAAGACAGCTGATATTGCCTGAGAGTTTGGCACCATAGGCCAAGCACCATATTTTCAACCACCCACACACAAACCCTTTCAATACAATCACTAGCAACTTGACTGTGAAATTTCCAGACATTGATGGCTAGCAAAGACTAATAGCAATGCTCCTGTGATGGACTCACGTCATGAAAAAGCAGTTCTTCAGCTTTTTGATCCCATCTGTGTGATGCAAAGAGAGCAAGAAGGCTTTGCCTCAGCAAAGATAGGACAGTGTGTCCAAAAAGGAGCAGAGCGGCACACCAGGGTCTGTAGTGTTGTGTTTATTTACAGATGCCAGCCAGTTTTACATAACTCTCTCGTTAGTTAAGGGTTGCTGATCCTGCAGACTCTTACACATGTGAGCAGTTCCATCAAAGTCACTGGGACGTGCAAGAATTAAGATTCCTCTTTTAAGTAAGGCTTGGCAGGATCAAGGCTGGTCCTCACGGCGGTTGAAATCTTCAAGTGCGATTGATTTGAAGGAGAAGATAAATCCACTCAGCACTAAACAAACTGGAAGATACCTTCTCATGTGTCATGAACTGTTTCAGTCTCTCTTTGGCTAGTAAGACAGCCTTTCAAAGTTCTGAGGGACCGACTCTGCTGATCAGTGCTTGTGGTATGCAGCTATGCAGTAAGAGAGCTGGAAGACATCCCCAGGCTGCATAATGCTGGTTAACACGGAACGGCATCAGTTTGAGGCACTGACATGAAGACACTGCATGTTGCCTTATTGCCTGAGGATCATGGTGCTCCCTGCTCTGAAAGGGGTGGCACATGGGTGTCCTGAAACTAAAGTCTCAACATTGTGGGTAAAGATCAGTAACCACTGGCAAGGAGCTTTAAATGGCAAGCATGCTCCTCCTCTCTTCGATTACAATTTCCACTGTAGATTTCAGAAAACAGCTTATTAAAGTCACTGCACTTTGCAGCCCCTTTAACACATGAGCTCTGCATTGACTGTGGTTATCGCAAGGAACAGCTGAAGACATTTAGCATAAAAACAAAGCAAGACAGCTCAGCTCAAAACCAGGTTGAAATTTTCTGGACATACACAGCTTTTTCTGAGCTCCCATGGAAGTTGTCTCCCATGGGAGGAAAACCCCTGCCAGGTCCTTCATGGCTACCTACTCCACAAGCCCTCTGGGGCCAGCAAAGATGACAAGAGGCTGAGTGACACCATTCTGGAGTTGTTCTGCTGAGGATCACAGGATGTGCCTCGTGTATGGCCTGAGTCCTGCTGGACACTGAATGCAAGCTCTATGTTTTTCTCTGCCACAGCTAATGACTAGTGAGAAGCTGACATGAGGCTGGGAGCACTCTGGCTCTGCCAGGCTGCTCCTGTTTGAGGATAGGTGGAAAGGCAGAAGATTCACTTCAAATTGTTGTAAAATTTTAACGTAAAAGAAACAAAAAAATAGAGAAGAATTACTAATTAATTAGAAAAGTTTAAAAGAGAACCCAGGCACCTGAGCTCCCCAACTCTCACCCTACAACCTCCCACTGCCTTCAATGCCCCTTATTTTATTTATTTATTTTATAACCATTTTTATTCCCTTTGGACCAAATGCTTATTTTCCTATGTGATTGTGAAATCCCTTTTGAAACTCAGCTGAAAACTACTATCACCTCCTTATTATGGATTTATCTATGTGGACTTGAGAAAAAATCCTTTCAGCTCTTGAAAAGTTATAATTCTTGCATGTGTGTCAGTAAGGAATTAAAAATGCAATACAGTAAGAAAAGAAATACTAAACCTGCCATTCTTCAGGTCAGAGAGAAGCTCTTCAAATGCATTCATGACAAACATACAGGGTTACAGATTTCATATGGTGCCTTGAAGATACTTTTGAATTCTACATTATTGTGACTAAAAAATTCATAAGACAATACACAATGATAATGTCAATGCAATAATATGCAATGGTAATAACAAAACCACCTGTATTTCTACTGTCTTTTGGTGTGTAAGTGGTGGGTTTTTGTTTTACAGAAGACAAGAGTACCTAACTATGAGCAAGTTACACAATAGACTGTAATTAGTTAATTAGATCCCCATAACATTTCCAGACAATCAGTCCCAGAATTTTCAGAATCATCTTGGGCCAAATTTAGCAACATCCACCAAAGTGGAGCAATGTTGTTGGCTTATCTGACCCAGATCAGATTCCTTATATTTCCCAGGGCTTTCAGCATATATTATCATGTTGTTCAAATCCTGTAGTGGTTCTTATTTCTTGTTTACTGCATATTATGTTCCCTTAGTGACACCTTAGCTTGTTTTATTTACCTGTAGAGAGTTTGAGCCAAGCCCTTTGTATTACAGTCTAAAGAATGTTTTATATTGTAACATCAGAATTACAGGGTTTTTTTCACGGCAGTACGACAGATTTGCACTAAAATAAACACAGGGTACTTCATTAACATTAGCATGTGTACAGACTTAGCCTTTTCTTTTTTAAGAAATAAAGCATGACAGATTCTTTACAATACTTCTTAAAACAGAGAACATGTCTTCCATCTGAATCCTGATGATTAGCTGCAGTGCAACATTGCAGGCATTAAACATGGTGTGTCAGCATTTACCTTCTCAGCTTATAGGTGCATTTAGGCATCTAAGTGATTCAACAATAATTAAGTGGAAAAACTGGAGGAATTTGTAAAAATCTGGCTCTCAGCAACCTGTCAAAAGCCATATCAACAATTCATAGCTCTCGTTTGTGCTTGAGCCGTTAAGTCATTCTTCATTGTAACTCACATAAAATCTTTTTCCTTCCCCCTTTGCCCTCCTGTAATGTATTGTATCTTTTATTTTCACCATGCTAAAAGGTTAAGGATGCAGAGTGTACCGCAATAAGAGCAGTTTTCACTTGTACACTGGTAACTTCATGTCCATGTAGGGAATGTAATACAACCTGCTTAAATTCCAACTGCTTCTACCTTTGGTGAATTTAATTCGGAGACTGTAAAATATTCCGCAGTTTATACCATATATAAAAGTAATAAAACAAATTTAGAGAAAGATTTCATAGCTCATGTATCACACAGACATGAGCACTCATTTTAAATGCAGAACCAGAAACCTGCAATTCCAGTATGACCTGAAAAAGGTTGGACCAGAGTTGTCAAATGCAGTGCCTGGCAGGAGGCTCCCAAGCCCACATTAGTCTTGCAGGTTTCATCCAAAAAAGGGGGTTAAGCCCTGCACAGCCTTACAGCATTTCAGCAGGCACCTGCTGCTACCACAGAGAAGGAGCCAAGCATTGCCAAAAACAATCCTGCTGGATCCTTGTTGTGCCAACGTACAGGCTGGGAATGGAGCAGCTCCACCGGCCGTGCCAGGAAGGAGACTGCTCTCAGCATCCAGGGAAGAACTGCAGGCTTTGGGGAGTCATTAAACCCCAGAAGCTAGGTGCTCCAGAGTAACATCCTCAGCAGGAATCTGTAGGGGTATAAACTTGGACACTTAAAACGAGACACACAAATAATTAAGTGACCAGACTCATATTTGGACCTGATATTTGCGCAAAAATGGTTTGACTTAAAACCACTGGGTGCCTGTATTTCCCGTTGATGCCAAAAGGTATAGTGTTTTTTTATGGAAGAGGCAAATCTGGAATGTAAAATTAGGCAGAATATTTGAAAATTTTGGCCTATAAAATTTGTATGTATTGCTAGTCTAAACTCAGCTGCTAAATATTTAAAATCTTGTTTCTTTTTTTATTGGTCATAATTTTGTGATTAGGAAAAAGAAGAATGGAAATAAAACCTCTTAATTTTGCTCACAGGATTCATTCAGGTGACTCCATGAGATCACAGTTAGACATATAAATTAAATTAAACTACGCAAATAAGTGTTCTCAGGCTTGGAAAGAAAGTTAGGGAAGAACAAAATGACCGTTTCTTTCCCTTTCTGTCTGAGTCATTTTTAGCCATCCTTCCTTGTGCAGAAATGGTAAGCCACCACTACCATTCACACTAAAGTTAAGGGAATTAAGAGAAAGGATGTATAGCGCTCTGTTGTATTTACAATGATTTATTTAATTTAAAACATTGCATGTAAAATTTTACAAGACCATCTTAAAAACTTGCTTGATACCCTGACCAGTGGAGTGTCTCCACTGTTCTTGTTTATCAGTAGAGTTAAGGGAAGGGTCCCAAGATGTAAGCCAGCGTAGGGTAATTATATGTGTGACTTCCCTCAGAAAAACCACACTTGGCTGAACGTTTGGTAAGTTTAAAATCAACACGTATGTTAGTGTTTATGTGCTGCAGAGAGTTAGACATGTTCCAACAAAGCCTGTGAGCAACCTTCAGAATATTTGCTCCCAATATACTGGGTGTGTTCACACTTGTCTTTTAAACCTAAGGTAATTGTACAACGTATCTCTGCTGTCAGTACATTGTTAAGGCACCACACTGGAGGGAGAGGCCACTGGCTTTTGAAAGAGGGCTTGTTTGGTACAACCGCTGTCGATCTTATAGAGAGCTTTAGGCTTTGTCATCCAAGATCATAGAATCATAGAATCATAGAATGGTTTCAGTTGGAAGGGACCTTAAAGATCATCTAGTTCCAACCCCCCTGCCATAAGCAGGGACACCTTTCCACTAGACCAGGTTGCTCAAAGCCTCATTCAATCTGGCTTTAAACACTGCCAGGGAGGGGGCATCCACAACTTCTCTGGGAAACCTGTTCCAGTGTCTCACTACCCTCACAGGAAAGAATTTCTTCCTAAGATCTAATCTAAATCTATCCTCTTTCAGTTTAAAACCATTCCCCCTTGTCCTGTCACTACTTGCCCTTGTAAGAAGTCCCTCTCCTGCTTTCCTGTAGGCCCCCTGCAGGTACTGGAAGGCTGCTATGAGGTCTCCCCGGAGCCTTCTCTTCTCCAGGCTGAACAGCCCCAACTTTCTCAGCCTGTCTTCATAGGAGAGGTGCTCCAGCCCTCTGATCATCTTCATGGCCCTCCTCTGGACTCGCTCCAACAGCTCCATGTCCTTCTTCTGTTGGGGGCCCCAGAGCTGAATGCAGTACTCCAGGTGGGGTCTCACAAGAGCGGTGTAGAAGGGCAGAATCACCTCCCTCGACCTGCTGGCCATGTTGCTTTTGATGCAGCCCAGGACACGGTTGGCCTTCTGGGCTGCAAGCGCATATTGCCAGCTCATGTTGAGGTTCTCATCAGCCTTGCTTGCTTTTGCCTTCCTCATTCACCCAAGATAGTTCTCATTTCCAAGTCAGTCTGAGTTAACTCATACACTGCTACGCAGACACATTCACAATTTTTTTTACCCTGAACAATATATTTCTTGTTAATAATTAAAAACCCTTTGGGTGTTATGAACCTTGGTTGGTATAAATCAGTAGTTCAGATTTGCTGTTGTCATTCTATACTAATTAACCTTCTGAATTACTTGTAAAAGGAACTGCCCCAAAAAGGGGAGAAAATCTCTTCAATTAGATCAAAAACATTTTATAACTTATATTGGCATCCTGGGAAAAGACCATTTACATTTCTGTAAAACCATGTAATCAAAGTTTGAAACAGCATTGAGAGGTAATGCAACTCAATTTAAATCTTAATAAAAACAGTTTTAATAATGCATTTTTCTTTGTAAGCGGTTGGGGAACTAGAGAACTCACACATGACTGATTAGAATATGCAGAGGATGGGCCATTGCTTGTTGAGGTGTTGTAACTCGATGATGTGTTCATATGTGTGTTCATACCCGAGCGTACGTAGACAGCTTTTTTCAGGAAGAGATAAAGCTACTTCTAATCACAGCCCTCATATTGAAAGCTGAGCATGTACTTGTCTGCAGAACTGTGGCCAAAATGACTTTACAAGGCAAAAGATGAGGCAGGTCACTCATTTCTCTGGTGAATATTTACGTGCTCCTGGGTTAGGTAGGCAAAACAATACTCAGCTGTTGAAATAAAATCAATCATAGTTTGCTTTATTTGCAATCATTCTGCCATGGGAGGCTTGTGGTTTTGTCTTTGTTATTTGTGGTTTTAGAGAACAAAATTAAAATGTGAAACCCTATCAACATGTGAACTCGGCACCCTCTGACATATGGGGCATGCCCCTCATCCAACACAATCTTTGGTTAACAGCTGTGAGGAATTTTACCAGGCTAAACAGCTTTTTAGTCTAACCCAGGGGAACTGGCATGTGTTAGCACAGCTACAGAAGGTCTCTCCAGTCCCTAAATGCAAAAACATATTGACGATTGCAAAGAAAACGTTACAAGGGGGACAGAGTTCAAATAAAATTTGTTCTGTTGTTCGTGGCAAGATCTATGCTCACAAACACGTTCAAATCAGGTTCATTTGCCGCAGATTTTCTTTTGCGAATGCTCAGTACGAAGAGCTCCCATTGAGCCACTGGGAGCACTGACACACAGAAACTATTCCTCTGCAGAGTGGAGACAATTTGCATCAGCTGAGGATTCAATTCAAAGTACTTACAAGATGAGGCTTGAGTGTTGTGTTCCGTTATAAGCAAAATGAGAGGGAGTATCACTTTTGTTTTTTTTTCTTTAGGGATTCTTGCTAGTGCAATATCCATAAAACTCATCCTGGTATGTAACAATCCATTGGCTTGGCAAGGCCTTAATATGGCAAACCACAAAGGTCTACCTAGACAAAATTTTGCTGTGGCCACTCTTTGAAGGTAGTCCTAAGAGCAGCATATGGTGAAATTTTCCCACTTAGGGCAGCAGTGGAAAGATAACAGCATGTGAACCGGCGCCCATATCTAGGACGGCCATATTTCTGCTCCTGACTATTCTATAACGCAGGTACGAGAATATGCATACAGATTATATCAAATCTGCTATGCAAATACACGCATACCAGTATATCCTGGCACTTGAGGCTCACTGTACCTTCAGGATTCATTTGTGCATGCCCAGCCACCATCCAGGGCACACAGAGCCTAGGCAGACCCAGTAGCTTGAGCAGGCTTCAGCCAACTCAAAACACTGAGCAAATGGCAAAGTGCTATTTTCCTATCAACCAGGTGAAAAAAGAAAAGATGTTCAAGGAAAACTGGATATATAGTAGCAGTGTCCATATAGTCAAGAGTCCAGATTATTTTATCTCAGTTTGTTCAGGCTGGTGCAGCCTGTAAAAAAAGTCTACAACTTCAAACCACTGTGCTGTATGAGGAGGTGGCATGAACACCCGTATGCCACAGGCCAAGAGTCAAAGAGAGAGAGAGGAGTGTTTTCTCCCTTGTCAATATGAATGGTTTGTTTCATTATGCTGGCCTTGACTGAGTTCCTCTGCCTTTTGCCAAGTTAAACTTCCATTATCACAGTAATTCTAGGTGCTGCTAAAGGCATTTGGTGAAGCATGAGGAAAGCTAATTGACATGGAAAAGGAAAATTCACAGGCCATGTTTTCTCCTGTGGAAATCATGTAAAATTGTTGCTGCTACATTATACAAATAACTTTTGATGCATTAACTTTTCTTTTGCTTGTCTTTACCTCAGTCTCACCCAAATACTACGTTTTTGACATGCCCTTTTTCTTCTTAGTTGACTGCTTCCCAGAGAACAGCAATCCACAGAGGCATCCTAGAGAGAAAGTTTCCTTCACATCACTCCAAATGCTGATATGCGACAGCAGTTAGTCAACAATACCATTATTTATTTTAAGAAGAGCAATACCTTTTCAAGGCAACTAGCATTTCTCCGAAAGAATGGACAATACTAGCTCCAGTCAGGCTCTGCTGTGCCTTGTGCCATGGCACAAGCTGAAGCTCTGCAGTGTAGCAGGGCTACTGCCAGGTGAAGGCAAATCCTTGGTGGTGGCTGTGCCATGCCCTGATGCACTGTTTTTGCCTGTCATCATCATCCTCATATGCCACCTCAGGTAAAGCCCTGACCTAGTCCATCCTGCTTGAAAGTCATATTCACTGCTCCTGTGGTGACAACTTCATGTGACAACAGGGTCACCGTCTTTCCCTATCATGGGTACAAAAAGCATTACTGCCAGAAAACAGCAAAATTTCTGAAGCATTTTGTTCTGCCTTATCTCTTTCCTTGTTCAGTGCTCACCCACACTGACTCTGTCATTAGTTTCTAACAATTTAAGGCATTCCTGTTTTCAGTTTTCTCTTGAACAGCATGTAAGCTTCTGACAGTCATCTCTCACTGATACGCTTCTGTAATTTTGTAAATCTAAATATGAGTCAGAATCTGATTACAAAAACTTGAATCAACAGACACTTTATAAATTTTACACTATTTTCACCTACCCATTGAGGTGATAATAGCAAGGAATATTTGTTTTTTATAGTGTAAAAGTATACAACATTTATAATTCATTTATATTTTATAAACATATAAAAGCTTAAGCAATTTGCTTCACTGCAAAGTGCTGAAATACATGCCCACTAAATTGTGGCCAAATCTGAAGACGGCTATGAATGAGTCCCTCAGAAATTTAAAAAAAAAAAGCTAAAAAGAACAAACATTGATATTAAAATATTTTTAATTATTTACTTTTCTGTTGTTTCATTGTATCTCAGGTATCATTTTAAAAATTAAGCCATATTTTATCTTGATTACTAACAAATATAGTATCATTTTTTTGCCATGGACTTCACATCCCTATCTGTCTTGCTAATGGATATTTTCCTGTTTAGAGATAATGAGAACAATTCTATTTTATTTAGAGACCAATAATATTTCCGAGTGTTCATCCTCACTGTTCTGGAAGAACAATGAAACAGCACTTACATGAAGGATTTACTGGTGTGCATGCCAGGACAAAAACAGATGGACAAAACGAGTTTAGACAAGTGAATCTGAAAAATTGGATGACCTTTATCTCACAAACAAAGTTATAGCAATTCAGAAAAGTTGTTTTATTTCCTTCAATGGAGAAATTCCAGTATTTGTCCTTGAGCCAACCACTTTAATTTAAACCTGGCGATGTAAGTTAGTAGCTAGCCCTTATGGCCAATACACGTCATTCCTAAAGCACAAATATCCCAAATGCTTTTAAAAAAAAGCCTCAAAGCCACTCCAAAAAAACTTAGCATTGTCTTACCTAAGGGCCTAATAAAGGAGAGGTGTGCTTTGGGGTTGGTTTTTTTTTTGCATTTGGTAACACACATAGACTCACAGGCAAGATCAAGTGACTGGCAGTGACAGTTCCAAGCTTAGGCGACAGGTCCTGGCTCAGAGAGCTCAGGGGTGAGGGTAAGGCAGAAATACAGCAGGCAGACAAAACAAGAGGTTTGGTAGGCTGCTAAAGAGCTAAGGAGGAAAGAGCAAAACAGACACTTGTTAGAAAAAAACCACAAGGTTTGGGTCACTAGTTTTAAGGCATACAAAAGGAAATGACACAAAGGAAGTCTCCCATTGATGTTTCTAAGATATCAAAGCTTGCTCTGTGCCAGAGACATAAGAATTGAAGCAGGCAAGGCAGAGAGCCAAGATATGGTAAGGCCACTGCAAAAAGTAAGTTTTGAATCTATGCACATACATTTCAGGTGTGGAAGGGATCCCCATGATATTCAAACTCTGTTAAGTCTACTGAATAGAAACACTGAATCCATAAAATTCCCAAGGAAATTCTTCACACCCATTTGAGAGCAACACTGCAAACTGATATTATCAAGAAAAGCTGATTAGCATCCTTTCAGCTTTAAACATAGCATGTTTTAGGAAGCCAGAGATTTGAATCAAACAAAAGGACAATGAAAATGTGATCCTACACAGAATAACCACCAAGCAAATAGAAAACTTTCCAGAAAATGGAATGGCAAAGTTTGGGTCTCACAGCTAATTCAATGATCAACTAAAAAAAAAATGGCTAGGTATTTGGTAGATTTGCTGGTAGATGTAGACACCTGCTTTCTTTTCATCTACCTGCTGTTAAAGAGATAGGTGTAATGTTGATGCAAGACACTAGAAATCAACTACTATTGTCAAAAATAATCAGTCACTTAGCTTCACGTGGTCCGCCTCAAAGAAGCACCATATTCCCTAAGATTTCCTGTGAACCTTGCTGCCCCTCACCGCACTAATCACACTGGGAACTTCTGTTCAAACACAATGAGGCACCAGGACAGGCTCACGTGAACAGGTAGGTCGTTCCTCCAGCATATGCCTCTTATGCATATATAAACTTGAGCAATACATGGTAGAAGTGGTAGCCCTCATGAGAACCTGTTAGGCAATTTGGGACAGCCTTGCCCTGTCATTTTCAAACCAACGCTTACAATTCTACTGTGTGAATATGGGTCTGTTACATTCTACATGGTTTTGGACAAATTCTATATGTTTCTAGAAAATCAGTGCAGTAGCATGATTTTTCTAAAAAAAACAAGAACTTCCCGAGAGCGTGATGACATTTACTCTTCACTTTGTTGCCCTTCCAGTCACTGCCTTCTGTACAATCATGACACACACAGAGCATGAACTTACATACCTGCTTGAAATGGCTGCAATTTTAAAATGGACACTGTCATGGCAGAATCTCATTTTTAAGAGACACCTCTGTCTGGATTCCTGGTAGTTATGACTCTGTTTTTGACTTAATCCACTTATGTCTTGACATCCAAGTTAGGCTCCATTAACTTTAACGGGACGCTGCCCTGGCTCAGGAGATACAGGATCAGGTCCCAGGTATGCTCACATCTCTGCAGCTGCGACAGAACCAAGCACTTTTGCTTTCAAGTAAAATAACTTTTCTGCAATCATTTTCCTGGCTGCTTGAATTGTGAGCCAGGAGAGATGCTGAGACAGACCACATAATACTATGACCTTAAGAATAATTTTTTGACGGGGAATAAAATTCTCTGTTTCTCATCTCTCAGCAGTATCAGCCTTTGTTTCTCAGAGCTGTTCAAAGATCCAAAAAGACAGAGTCATCCTGTTCTGCCTTTTGTAAAGCAAGCTGCTGTAATCAGAATTAATGCTCTGCAAAGATCCAGCTTTTTTTATTCTCCGTAATTCCGTTTTAATATTTTTTTCTTTTTTTATTCTTCTTTTTTTTTGTAGCACAAAATGGTTTAATTTTGTCTAACAAGCAATTAATATGTTCTTCCAAACAAATCAGAACTGGAGAACCAAATTAACACCCTTCAAGAGTGATATATCAGTGCCTGATTTCACAGAATGCTTTACGACCCTTCCACCTAATCTAATGGATGGATTTTAAACATGAGAAAGCCTTAACATGGCTTGAATTTGAACAGTTCAACTCTTTATAAGTGTGTACCACTAATTACAGTGAGACTTTATTAAACAAAGTCATCACCTATGTATTTCAAAGACAAGAAAACCTCCTAAAAAAATAGCTACTATTAAACATCACATTCACTGTTATTTTTATTGAGCCTTACCCAGCAAGGGAATATTTACCATTTCACTACTGCATACATATCAAGATTATTTGTAAATCTAAAATCAACTAAATATTAAACATGTAGCAGTATCTAGTCAGAACTAGAGATATCAACTGCTAATTTTTTCCACTTGTCTTTCACTTCCTTCAGCTCAAACAGATTTAACAAAAAAAGAACCATGGAATCAAAACAACATATTCATGGGGAGGTATGTTCATTTAAGCAACAGGCTGTTCCGACTTAGCTTTTAATAAGATAGATGAAATTGAGTAAATAATAATTTAACCAATGACAAAAATGTTTTTTCATACATTGCAATAATGCCAAGCTTTGAATTCTAACGAATCCTCTGTTTTTCTCATAAAGCCCCAGATCTTCTAGTCAGTTAATTAGGCAGTAATTTCATTTTTCATTTGGCGGGGGGGGGGGATGCAAAAAGGTACAATTCTAGGTGTTGTATTTACAAAAGGTTGATATGAAGCAAATGCCTTAGAAAACAGACAGCAAAGGAAAAAAGAACACAATGTGCTGGGTTCAAAATTATGCATTTTTTGCGTTGTACTGTGGGCAAAACTTATGATTACACACATATTCAAAGTATCCACACCAAGATGTAGCTGCTGGAAGTCCAGGTGGTACCACTGCAGCAGCACCTGCAAAGATGGGGCAGACAGGGAATACTACTTGTGCTACTGAGCTGCTCGTGGACTAATATCCACAGTAATATCCAGTGTCAGGCTACATAGTCCTCACAAGAATGACCAAGTGGTACACAGAGTTAAATATCCTAAATAAATGGGCAAGAGCAGGGCAAACTTCCTAATGATGCCTCACTCACTTAAGGTAACCTTGTTCTGAAGAAGTGCCTCTGAAAAAGAGACTAAATCAGCCTGTGTGCCCGTACAGCCCCGGCACCGCCAAATCTGGCAGCAGAGGTTTCTGCCAATTATTTTTTGTTAAGAGAATTGGACTGTAGCCTGTGATTCATTTTACATATAGTAGAGCAAGAGTTAGCCTACATATAAAAATTCACACTTGTATAACTGTGTCAGTTTGGGGTGTGATATTTTGCTGACAGTTTTACCTATAAAAGACCTAAAGTAGATCTGGTTAAATCTGTACCCTGATAATTTATACTCACTGAGGGGGTTTTTTTTCTGGTTTTCAGCTAGAATAAACAGGTTAAACTCTTTAACTACGTCACCTTAGAGCAGGCCATTTATCTGTTCTTATCAAAATAATACAGGTGACATGTAAAGGCGAGGCATATATTAGAGATTCCCCAAAACAGAGAGGATCATTAATAGACCCTTTGCATCAGTCATCTCTTTACAGAATCACAGAATGGCTGAGGTGGGAAAGGACCTCTGGAGGACATCTGGTCCAACACCCCTGCTCAAGCAGGGCCACCCAGAGCCGGTTGCACAGGACCATGTCCAGGTGGCTTTTGAATATCTCCAAGGAGGAAGACTCCACAACTTCCGTGGGCAACCTGTGCCAGTGCTCGGTCACCCTGACAGTGAAAAAGTGTTTCTTGATGTTCAGACTGAACCCTTACAGGAAGATAATCTTGTTGGGTACTGATACTCAATAAAATGTACCGATATACCAAAACTTTAGAGAAGTTAACTGATAGGTATATGTAACACCCTGTCATACCAAAACTAAGAGTCTATTATCTTTGTTCTGAAAATGGTATTATGGTAGTGGTCTCTATATTCACACTTACTAGAGATGGATATTTTTGACTGAGTAGGGGAATACACCACATTTAACTGAAATGTAAGGAGGCCTGAAACTAAACCCCCTCCTTAGATATGAGCAACCTCAGTCTCATCAGAAACGCACAACCAAAACTGAATCTCATTTTTAATGCAAGCTACCAGTTTATCACTTATGTTAGTTGTAGAGAGGGGGAGATTACAATGCTATACAAATGTTTTAAGAGTCAAGATTTACATGGGGAAAAAATTACTTTGTTAGCCAGCTATGGCTTGCTTTATTAGCATCATTTAGTTCTAAGTAGACTGAGAAATGGAAAAATAATTGTTTTTCATTTTTAACATTTCCCTCCCCCCATTAATACTCCTCATCAATTGCAGTAATCAATCTCAGTTGGACACACTGAGATTTCAAATCGTGGGGTCTGGAGGGGGAAGCTGGTTTTTGCACCTTTTCCATATACTACTTTCTCTGACAAAACTAGTTTGGCAACCACATGTCAGGCTCTTGGCAAAGGTTCCTACCTCACCATTTTAAGCACTGTTTTCTTAATATAATGTTGACATATGGCTATTGTGCTCTTAATCTAGTTATTTTGTGTCTGCTGTGTTGTTGCTATCTCATCTTCTGAATTTTCTTCAGGTAATTACTGTCAGAGGCATTTAATTTCTTCTGCTACACATTAACCACTTGCCAACATTCCGCTCTTTGCAGCATGGAGAGGCTGGTTATGAGACCAAAGCAATATTATTGCAGTGTGTCCTAGGTATACCTGTATACCTGCTAGGCCATGTAAAAATATTCTGATTACACACCAAAGGATGGTAGAGAAGCTTTGGAGAGAATAAAGCTGTTCTTTTGGCCTTCACATGTCATGAAGCCAAAAAAAAAAAACCGCTATGTTGCTTTCATCTCTAATATGTTGAATAGTTGCCTGTGGTTAATTACACTGTATCGTGGAAGGTGCCACAATCGGGCAGCAGGATTAAGCCAGTTGAAAGTGATGTGAGGAAACAGACGTAAAATAACTCAGGTAACCACATAAAACAAGTACAAAAGCTCCAGCTGTAAGTAGGCGAAACACCACATTTGACCATTTTATGCTGTGCAAAAAGCAAACACCCCTGCCACAAACAACCATACAAGCTAACACACATTGTTCACTACCACGTGTTGACAATATTTTGACCTTGAGCAAGCAAGATCAGAGGTACATATGAGAAACTGAGAAATTCAATAGCTGGCAGGCACAGATTTAGCACAGGGACAGGGGAGGGGATGTTCTTCACGTTAACTCTTGCTGGTTCACAACACACTCCATACCCTGTGATGGGCAGCAGCTCTCCTCCTGCGATGCTGCCCGGCCACCATCAAGGCTGTATCCAACCTGACCCCCTTATAGTATTTATTATAGTTTATGGTCACTTCTTGGTTCTTGTGTCTTGTTCCAATGACCCTTAACCTAAACTATGAAAAAGCTGCCAACAGAGTATGAGATCAGAAAGTATTTATTCTACCAGACTTCACAGGGCTAACTCTGACTGGTCCTCCAAGGAGCTTCTCTCCCTTTTCATTAACTGTAAATAAACCACATCACAGGCATCTAGTCTGGGCAGTGTCAGCACCTGCTCATCACCTTTCTGTTACTGTGCTTTGTCCACATTTCCAGTGCACAATGCAACTTCATTTTTCTGTGTCTCTAGTTATGAAATGGGGATGAGAAGACCTACTTCACCAGCTGCAAGTATTCCAGCACATAATCAGGTGATCAGCTTTCCCTTTACGGGCATGACTGGTGGTCATAACATTTGCTTTCATGGAACAAATTGCAGATCTCAAGAAAATCAGCATCTAAATTTGTTCTCATGGCTCATTTTGAATGCAAGCTAAATCCATGTTTTCAGATTGTATCCCACAAATACTAAAATAAGCCCTTCTTGGGGGCTGGAAAATAAACCCTGAAAAAATATACCCTTGATTTCTCAGGGAAGCAAAAGTAGATATTTGAAGAGAAAGAACAAAAGACGTGATCCATTCCTATACTTCACAGTTTGTCACATTTTGCACTGAAATTCAACCAGCTATTAAGTCACAGGGTAGCATGTACTATTTACAAAAACTAAATATAACCATTGGTGTTACTCACAAATGCCCATACTTTCCTTTAATGATTTCTAAAGGAATTTTATCATATGAGCATAGGTTGCATAAATGCCAGTTAGACAGACATGACAGGGGTCTTGATAATATCATAAAAGCAACAGTTCCGCTTTACTTGAGCACTTAGATTAAATGGTATCTGTGGCAGCTAATCAGACAACTGGTTAGCAATTTAGAAACCAGTTTATTCATAAAATTAAATGTAGCATCAAAACCAATGTGGCAATATGACTAAGCTGCGATCATATATGTTGAAGCATATTGGACAAGAGACCCGTTTGCAAAGTCCATGAGAATTCGGCTGTACTGCAATATTCTGTCAGCCATCATCATTATCTTGTACAGGTACCTAGTGGACACAGTAACAATCATCTGAACTACAGAGAACCTGTTAAAATTCACAGTTCAGTGAAACGCTGATTATAGCAGCAACCCTCTTTTCTTCTCCCTGTCACTCCCACCCTTTTGTTCTCTTCCACTTCGCTTTTCTCCTTGGAACAGCAGACAGCGGTAAAACGGTGTGGGTAATGTGGTATATTAGTCTTATTAGCACTCACCTGCAACAAGCCACAGAGCTGCACTCTTCCTGAACCCGCGCTGCTTGGCATCCCTACTGCCAGGGCACACACTTTCCCTGCTCCATGTAGGAACTCTTGCACAGGGACTGGGACCCCTTGTTCTGTTGCAGGCTGCCTTCTCCTCATCTGCCCCAGGAAGGAAGATCTGCTTTCTGCCCCCTTTGTGCATTTGAATGCCTCATTGTTCAAATCAAATTACAAGCTTACTTTCCAGCCCATCTCTTTATCCCCTGAAACCAAGTTTAAATGTAAAATATAATATAATATTTTACGATAAACATAAGTCTGTTCCATGACTGTAATCTTTATCTCCTAATTGACATACCTCTTATTTTCCTTGCCTCAGTGACCTATTTTAAGGAATTGTTGAATTAGATTGTTTTGGAAGACACACATGGAATTGCTCAAAAACAGAGATTTTTTTTCCCGGGGAGCAAAATACACCAGTTCCAAAATGAGTTGCAAATTCATCACCTGACAGGTACCTGGATTGTTAAGAATTGGCTTTTCTCCCAGCTTCCATAGGCAAGTGATTGATTAGGAAAGGAGAATTCATGAAAAGTTATGTAATAACTACCTAAGTGTCATGGCTGGATGTAATCCTTGTGCGAGGCCTAACACAGGCTACAAAATGTCCACCTATCTAAAACATCTTTCTGAACCCCATGATGGCTCTGTTGCTTGGAGAAGAGGTCCCATTTTTAAGGGACATTATAACATTCCTTAACCCTCAGCAAAACACATTTTGCCTACCATTTTTACTTCAAAATGGAAAAAAAAATTTTTTCTTGGTTTTCTTAAAATAGGAAGCTATGGGAAAAAAAACCATTTTTTCAGACAACAGGCCAGCTACTGAATGGATTACTCGATGCCATCCCCAAAAGCTGGTTCACAAAATCTCTGGCTCATTGGTCAGGGAAATGGGAAGTCTGGACAGTGCCTGATCTATTATTCTGAGCTCCTAAATTTTTCTTCCTACCTCTCCAGCCCTGAATCTGTGAAACACACTGATGGATTTTGGCTAGCACAATCAGTGTGATGAAGAAGACATACTGAGACAGTGGAAGTCACCTGTGAGACAACAGAGACACGAAAGCGGGGGTCAGGACAAGGAGCTGCTCTGAGGCTTGTATGGAGTTGCTCCTCCATCATGCAGCAGAGTGAAAAAACAGATGTCTGTTTTAGGACAAGGGAAACATTAAGAAAAAGAAAGGTTAAAAAAAAAAAGGAAAAAATGCAACTGATGGGTTTCCTTCTTCCTTTTGTTTTTCTGTCCCACTTACCCCCAAAAGAGAGATAATGAATGGAAAGACTTAGTGTTGTCAGTGAATCAGGGCCCAGCCTCCATCACGGTCTAGAATCCAATTTGAAATCATCATGCTATTTTCCAGGTAATAGATATAAAATTTTCTGTAGGAGACAAAGCACCTGAAGTTGGATCACATCATCAGTTTTGTACTGATGAGACATTGGATGGCTTTTCTATTACATATCCAAAGAGTGAACATCTGTCTTACCAGAAAGCTTATTCAGGCTCAGCCAAAAGCTTTCATATTCAGGGATACATGTCATAATTTGAGACTAGTGAACTGGAGATATTCTGGGAGAAGAAACATGCCAGCAGGGAATATTTTAACACAGCTGAGATTGGTCTAACATGGAAAGGACACTCAGAGAAAAACTCAGAGTCCTGGGGTTTTCTATTCCTCTTTAATTCTGAGTTAATTTTATTCTTTTCCTGTAATTCTGGTCTGGTAAATACCCACTGGACACCTAATAGGAGACAAAGGCACTCTCCAAAAAAAAAGATTTATCTAACATTGCACTAAATAACCATACATTTTAAAAGCATTGGCTCTAAAATAAATGTAAAGCATGTGGCTTTTTTTTTAATGAGGTAACAGGAAAATCCTCCCAAGCTAAGCTAGACCTGCCTGAGACTTAGTAAGCCTCCAGAAAGCATCTATTTGTGGCCAGCAAGGAGATCAGACTTTAGGGGAATCTTCCTATAAAGTACATGGGGAAAAGCAGGCTTCGAACGTCTGTGCTCTGGCTTGTTTCCTGAAGGCAGCTGACTGTACAGTGACCAACCTCCAACCTACACACCTTTCCAGAACACCTGAAGTTGGCTAGGGTAAATATTGCCCAACGTGGCCATAAAATAGCACCTTCTGGACTCACAGTATGCTATAAATCAACCAGCTGTAATTCAAACAGCTGTAAGAAAATTTAGCTTCCCGAGAAGATTTTTAGAAGACAATTCACTTTGGACATTTAGGTATTCAGGTACAAAATATTAGGGTCCAGTCTGGAAACTTCTTCTTCACATAAGCAGCACCACTGATTTTAACGTAACTATTTGCATGAATAAGTCTTTTGCAGACTCACAACTTTATTTCATAGGTATCTTTCGTACAATTGACATCCTAAAGCCCTTTATGGAATTAAATAACACTGTCCACTGTCTTGTATCTGATATAAATTACAGAAAACAGTGTCATAAAGATATTGCACAGTGAATAAATTAAACCCTTCAGTCACAAGGCCAATGACCTAGGGAAAGAGAAATTAAAAGACATTGGCAAAGGAGAAAAGATACGTTTTAAGATGAGGTTTGAAAAGAGATAGATTCGATGAGGCAGAGAGATACATTCATGCAATGGGACTGTGTACCAAGAAAAACTTTCAGATGTTCTGATATCCAGACAAACCAACCATGGACAAGTTTGACTAGACACATGGTACATGGAGGCTGTCACACATCTTCCTACACAAACAGCAATTCTCACATCTCGCAAATTAATTACAGGGAGAAGTCTAGTGCTTGACTGGTCTATAACTTGTTATGTCTCTAGTTTTTCAGTTCACTGGCCTATAAAAGGCATTTATGCTAGCACAAATCCAGCAAGACACTAGAGGAATAGCTTCAACCCACAAACTACAGACATACATGGTGTTTTCTGAGAGGAGGAGGAACATTTGTGAAGGTCTTCCAAACTGTTCCACTGTTACATGCAGAATTTAAGTCACTATATTTTGGACTCTGGCAATCCAAGGTGCTAAAGAGGTGGACAAGATTACTGCAGTCACAGTAGTATAGTCACAGCAGAAACTCCAATCAGGTAGCATTGGGTTTGGTTTTCACTTCTACTAAAACTCATTGGCCATATCCATATTCATTTTAGGTATCCTGTGCCAGTAAGTTCAATGGAACTTAAATACCTAAATACCTCCATGAACACAAGTTTTATGCTTGGCCTTCAGCAAGTCATTTAAAGATTGTGTACCTCAAATCTTTCCCTATAAAGTTGGGATGTTACCACTTGGTAACAATAAATGAAGCTAGTGAAAAGTTTCTGTAATAACACACAGCACTAAAGCCATAATATCTGCCTAACACTTCTGTATCACATCAGTCAAGAGGCAAATAACCCAATGCCACAATTAGAGAAAGTTGTCAGAATTTTAGGACTTACTGCCAGTATAGGCAGAGCAAGACACCGTTAGCTCCAGAAAGAGATGTTGAAAGTTCCTTTAAAGTTTACAGGAACCTGCTTATACACCAATACCACCAGAGCTGATGAAGCAAAGCTGGAGCCAGCAAGACCATGGGAGGGCAAGCACATACAAGTCTTTCATCAGATGCACAGATACCTGGTCTACAGCTTCACATGTAGACCCTCTTCCCACAGAATCACAGAATCACAGAATGTTAGGGATTGGAAGGGACCTCGAAAGATCATCTAGTCCAATCCCCCTGCCGGGGCAGGATTGCCTAGATCATATCACACAGGAACGCGTCCAGGCGGGTTTTGAATGTCTCCAGAGAAGGAGACTCCACAACCTCTCTGGGCAGCCTGTTCCAGTGTTCGGTTACCCTCACCGTAAAGAAGTTTTTCCTCATATTTATGTGGAACCTCCTGTGTTCCAGCTTGCACCCATTGCCCCTTGTCCTGTCAAGGGATGTCACTGAGAAGACCCTGGCTCCATCCTCATGACACTTGCCCTTTACATATTTATAAACATTAATGAGGTCACCCCTCAGTCTCCTCTTCTCTAAGCTAAAGAGGCCCAGCTCCCTCAGCCTCTCCTCATAAGGGAGATGTTCCACCCCCTTAATCATCTTTGTGGCTCTGCACTGGACTCTCTCTAGCAGTCCCCTGTCCTTCTTGAACTGAGGGGCCCAGAACTGGACACAATATTCCAGATGCGGCCTCACCAGGGCAGAGCAGAGGGGGAGGAGAACCTCTCTTGACCTGCTAACCACACCCCTTCTAATACACCCCAGGATGCCATTGCCCTTCTTGGCCACAAGGGCACATTGCTGGCTCATGGTCATCCTGCTGTCCACTAGGACCCCCAGGTCCCTTTCCCCTACGCTGCTCTCCAACAGGTCTGTCCCCAACTTGTACTGGTACATGGGGTTGTTCTTGCCCAGATGCAGGACTCTACACTTGCCCTTGTTATATTTCACTAAGTTTCTCCCCGCCCAACTCTCCAGCCTGTCTAGGTCTCTCTGAATGGCTGCGCAGCCTTCCGGTGTGTTAGCCACTCCTCCCAGTTTTGTGTCATCAGCGAACTTGCTGACAGTGCACTCTATTCCCTCATCCAAGTCATTAATGAATATATTGAATAGAACTGGTCCCAGTACCGACCCTTGACGGGCTCCGCTAGACACCGGCCTCCAACTGGACTCAGTCCCATTGACCACCACTCTCTGGCTTCTTTCCTTCAGCCAGTTCACAATCCACCTCACTACCCGATCATCCAGACCACACTTCCTCAGTTTAGCTGCGAGGATGCTGTGGGAGACTGTGTCAAACGCTTTACTGAAATCGAGATAGACCACATCCACAGCTTTACCATCATCTATCCACCGGGTTATGTCCTCATAAAAGGCTATCAAGTTGATTAAGCATGACTTCCCCTTGGGGAAGCCATGTTGAGTGCCCCTAATGATCCTCCTATCCTTGATGTGCCTAGAGACAGCACCAAGGACAAGTTGTTCCATTACCTTTCCGGGGATGGAGGTGAGGCTGACCGGTCTATAGTTACCCGGGTCCTCCTTCTTGCCCTTTTTGAAGACTGGAGTGACATTCACTTTCCTCCAGTCCTCAGGCACCTCTCCCGTTGCCCACGACTTAGCAAAGATGATGGAGAGTGGCCTAGCAATGACTTCCGCCAGCTCCCTCAGCACCCGCGGGTGCATCCCATCAGGGCCCATGGATTTATGGACGTCCAGATTGCTTAATTGGTCCCTGACCCAGCCCTCATCTACCAAGACAGATTCCTCCTCTATCCTGACTTCTTCTGGGGCCTCAGGGGTCCAGGGCTCTTCAGGACAGCCTCCAGCAGTACAGACAGAGGCAAAGAAGGCATTCAGTAACTCTGCCTTCTTTTTATCCTCTGTCTCCAGGGCCCCCACCTCATTCCTCAGTGGGCCTACATTGCCTCTAGTGTTGGTTTTACCTGCAATGTAGTTGAAGAAGCCCTTTCTGTTGTCCTTGACCTCTCTTGCAAGGTTTAATTCCAAGGAGGCCTTAGCTTTCCTAATTGCCTCCCTACATCCTCTGACAACAGACTTATATTCCTCCCAAGTGGCCAGCCCCTCCTTCCACGGTCTGTACACCCTCTTCTTCCACTTGAGTTTGCCCAGCAGTTCCCTGTTTAACCATGCAGGTCTCCTGGTACCCTTTCTTGACTTCCTACCTGCTGGGATGCTCTGATCTTGAGCTCGGAAGAAGCAGTCCTTGAATGCTAACCAACTATCTTGGGCCCCCTTACCTTCTAGTACCCTGTCCCATGGGATTTCCCCTAGCAATTGCTTGAAAAGGCCAAAGTTGGCCCTCCTGAAGTCCAGGGTTGTGATTCTGCTAGCTATTCTGTTCCTGCCACATGAGATCCTGAACTCTACCATCTCATGGTCACTACAACCAAGGCTGCCCTCAACCTTCACCACTTCAACCAGACCCTCCTTGTTAGCGAGAACAAGATCCAGCAGCGCTCCTCTCCTAGTTGGCTCATCCGCCATTTGCATCAGAAAGTTATCATCAATGCACTGGAGGAACCTCCTGGACTGAGGATGGCTGGCTGAGTAGGCCTCCCAGCACATATCAGGGTAGTTGAAATCCCCCATGACAACCAGGCCCTGTAATTGAGAGACTGCTCTCAGCTGCCTGTAGAAGGCCTCATCACCCTCCTCATCCTGATCCGGTGGCCTGTAATAGACACCCACAACAGTAGCACCCCTGCCAGCCTGCCCCTTAATTCACACTCACAAACTCTCAACTCGCTCCTGATCTGCCCCTGGATGGAACTCAATACATTCTAGCTGCTCACTCACATAAAGAGCAACTCCACCACCTCTCCTTAGCGGCCTGTCTTTCCTGAACAAGACATAGCCATCCATGACCACATTCCAGTCATGCGAGGTGTCCCACCAAGTCTCTGTAATTGTCACTAGGAAATTCCCGCTGTCAGACTGCCTCTTTTCTCTTAAGGCAAGATAGATCAGTTACATGAAGTAAACAGACCCATTGCACCGTCTAAGTCTTCACTCCAGGTCCTCTTGCCCCCATTCCCACGTACACCTTCTCCCAGTCATGATGCTAATCACTGTTTCAGCCTTTCTGCCCCTGCCAAGGAGCCTCCCAGCCCCATAGAGATCATCTAAACACATCTTTTTCCAAGAAATCTTATCATCTGAAGATTTCCCTCATGATAAAAAACTTAGGTGTGACCCAGGTGTAATGTGCACTTCATGTGTATTCATGTTACCTATTCAAATGTAAATGTCCTTGAAGGCATAAGATAAAGGATATTTACACACAAAAACTTGGAGGGGGTGTGTGTCTGTGACAGTAACAACTTTTATATTTTCCTTTGAAAGCACCAAGCCTTGGGGGCAAGGCATTTATTTTAAAATCACTTATTATGTGTGGATGGTGCAGGTTTGTCACTGAAAAGGGTAATTAAATATAATATTTCCCACTTTTGGCTCTTGCTCTTCATTAATACTTTGCAGCTATGTGGTCAGTCAGATCCCTCATTTGACCTTCCAAGACAATATTTTTTCCAAAAGTCTTACTCCATCACTCTGACTTTTCCAATAAGCTGGGAGTGTTTTTTCACAAATATTACACATGTGTGTGTGCACACACACCCATGCACACTCTGAGTGCATCTGAAAAACATTGATGGAAGAAGTACAAGAGACATCTGTTGCTAGTGGCATATCTGCCTGTTCCCATACCCAGGACTCTCCAGACCCCAAGTCCTCAGATTCACAGATGTGTCACCTGGGGCTGGGTATATTCCCATTCCCTCTCTTCCTTGGGGGAGAGAGCAAAGGAGAGTGTGGGGGGAGGAAACAGCATGCTCCAAATGTGCAACCAGAAACACTGTAAGTCATGTAGGTACTTTCTTGGTCTGTATGGAGACCCACCTGCTTCCCTCCGACCCTTCCATTCTGAACCAGCTGCAGCAATATCTTCCCTATCAGAGTGGGCCCATGTCCCAAGACCACTGCTGTCAAAATTTCAGCTGATACGCAGCTCTAACAGGATCTAATATTTTAATTCCACAGTCTAGTAGTGATTTTTTTAGCCTACATAAAAGATTTTCAATTTTCACCATTCTCCTGTATGGTAAATACAGTGAATAGCAAGACATGACAACAAAACAAAGGTTTGAACAATAAGCAATTATTTTTTCCTGGGGCTTGCTTGTCCCTTAGTTGGCTGTTCTGCCATTGAAGTTAGATAATTTAAAAACTAAACCAATCTCTCCAATGTATCAACTGTCTTTTAGAACTGAAATTGCTTTACTTTGTTTTTACTTTGGAGAAATTGACCCCTCATCCTCTCCTCTTCCTTTTAAAGGTACTGCACTGCAATCAAATATTTAGCTTGTGCGTCATTTAAACTAGGAAACCCCTAAAACTGTCACCTTGCTCACCTGCTTCTAAACCGTCATGTTAATTTTCAATGTTCTACAAAGACAACTACTGATAACTCATCAGTATTTCTTGTCTGGGAAATAAGATGCTCTATCCTGCTAAGAAGAAATGAGAGAAAAATTAATTGCCTTTTTTTGTCTAAAGACAATTGGAAAATATAAACTTAGAAGACTATCTGTAGAATAGGAACTGGGCATTTAGGTTCTCGGCTTTGGCAAAGACTTTTCATGTTTCCTAAGACTAGTCACACTGGCCTGTATTTTCCATGGTGATATCTTATTTTACATCCTCAGACACCACAGGCTTGCTCTCCAGATGCACTGAGCACTTCCAGACTCATGCTGTTTTAACTGGAGGTACAGTCAAATCATGCTTCCTTGAGAACTGGTTGTGAGGAGACTCAAGCAGATCAAAGAAAAGAGCCACACATGAAAATCCACCACTGCTTTTGAAAACTTGGATATTAACAACCCTTCCTCTGAGTTTTCCCCTCTAGAGAAAAAATACTCTATCTGCTCAACACATCAGGGGATTATGAAGCTGAATTCAAAGCTCACAAATAAAGGAAGACTCTTGGAAGAAGCTGCCTCAGAGGAATGACTACTTAGCAAATTCCTCCTGCTAGAGGGAAGGGACACATGTTACGTCTTATTGAGCCTGACTGTTGAAGTGAGACCCCAAAGACTGTATAGTACGCAGAAAGATTAGACATTTGCAAAACAGATACATGCTTAATACGCACTTTAAGTCACATGGATACTCACTAATTCTTCATTAGCCTGCTGATTCCTATGTATGAAAAGACAAAGACTACACATTTTCCCATGTAGCCTGGGAGCCATGAGGTCAGCTTTACTGAATGAATTTATCAATAGAGTTAGAGTTTCAATTTCTCTAATATGCTTTACCTAATAAGGCAGTTCCTGCCGTAATTGCTGTTGTAGGGATAGGAGGTTAATCTTTTAAGTGACGGCACTGAACTCACCTGCTGAGAGATGATCTGGAGCACTCCAATAAAACATTCATGGCTTCATGCCTCCTCTGTTGCACTTAAATCTATGTTAACAGTTTCAAAAAGCTAAAAAGCCAGGCCTATGCTCTGCAGTGATCAATAGCACCTCAGTTAGATATCAGCGTATTCAGCTCAGTGGGATAAATGTTCAGTCTTCGGTAGATTTAGTAGTGGGTGGAAATGACAGATGGAATTTAAGTCTTTTGTTCAAAGGCTTTGTTCTCCTCTTTCTTTAGTGTAAAGAATTTCCCTGTGATATTTTGCTTCCTTTCCAAGAGACCCAAAGCACCAATCATTTTGCTTTGTTCCCCTTGGGGAAAAAAAAAAAAAAGCCAAAAATAGAGAAAGAAAACACTTACTTCATAAAGATAGGTCATTAACAAAAAGTTTAGGTCAACAGAAACAAGACCCAGCATGTCTGGACAGCATCCTTTCAAATTTGAAAGTGTACAATTAAATCAAATACAATTTGTGATAAACGGCCATTTGAAAGTGTATAATTTGATCAAATAAAATTTGTGGTAAATGATCAGAAGTAGGAAACCTCATTTTTTCACATTGAACTATTATTGTCTTATAAGAACTTCAAATATAGTACATTTCCAACAGTTAGCCCTGGATTCAGTATGACACAAAAAAAAAACGGAACAAAAATCATCGCATCAAATGTAACTCCTAAGAGCTGTGAAGTATAAAAACTAGCAATGGTGGTGAAAGAGGAGAATGAAGAGAGCAGGGTCCACTGGTTCCCATTAAACTGTACTTTCCCCTTTAGTCTGGAATTTTCTGCAATTAAACTGTTTTAGAAAAAAGCATAGAATGCAACTCAGAGTATAACACTCTGGAAGCATTTCCTCTAACCAGCGTTTGAGCCTTCCCTGTGCCCATATTATTCACATACAGTCCTCGATGAAGGCTATGAGCTTGTAACTCAGAGTAGAATTTGACCTCAAAACTTTGACGAGCATGCAGAGTTACCTGAAGTTTTCCTGGCTACTACACTGAGTACTGTCCTAGTCCTTGAATTATTTAGGTGGGGCTACATCCATGTTTGTAACATTCCCCTTCTTCCCTTTGTACTTTTGATGTGGTACAGAAATATTGATACAGATAATTTTGCGAGCAGTAGTGTTTTGATCACAAATCCAAAGCTCATACAATCTTAAACAAAAACAGAGTGATAATTGGAGCCTCTTATGGTATTTCTAATCATTGTTCACTGAAACACTTGAATTGATTTTGCTCTGGGAGAAAACCTGATCCAGGAGACCACAGCAGAAATCATTTATTGTGGTAATATGCTTACAAAGAACTTGCAAGCCAATCTCAATATATTTTATTTTCCAAGAATATGATTTTTATAAGGTGAAATGTATTATTTTTATTGGGAGCTGGTTTTACTAGACACTATGCATGTACGGGGGATGCTTCAAGAGGCAGCAGGAGTGTTGTGAGCAATTTGGGGGCGATTCTCTTGTTTTGTAAAATGTATCTTTGTCTGCTAACCAGCATTCAGAGCAGAAAAGTCCTTCAAGCTACTTAGGTACATGATGCGTTGCCATGCCTTCCATCTGAGCAGCTCAAAGATTTTCTGTGTTAAGCCCATGAGCTTTGCTGAGGAGTAACCACACACTGCTCATATTTATTGAGTAGAGTGTGAGAAGAGGGGAGAGGAAAGGAACAAAGGGCCACATATCTACCCCTTCCCCACTGACGTGACCCTGACAAGATTACATGGCATAACTGAAGGATTTAGAAAACAAAGAGCTGGAAGTAACAGATAAGAATGGTAGAACTTAACAGGATGACTCTGCCACGTAATAAAAGTTGCAGTGAGGTTGAATAGCTCTTATTAACTAGTTACACCATGCTATTAAATTGCAGGGGACAGAGGCTGGTTTAATCTATTGATGACAGAGTTAAGAAAGATTAGGTATAACAGGTTATCTGGTGAAAAAACTGTGTTGTAGAGTGAATCATCAAGCCCCAAAATAAGAAGCCTCTCTTCCACAATGGACATATTGTTAGTATAGGTCAAGCACAGAATATGATTTATTGGCATCCTATTTATTATCATCAGATGGATGTTCAGTGTTACACTTTCAAATTGCTTTTTATAAAGGTTAGACAGTTAGCAAAGACTGGACAGACATAATTTTAAATTTGTGGTCCAATCAAGGATATAGATACAGGTCGAGGTGTGTTATATTTGGATGGAAAGAAAGAAGAACATAACACAGAATTAGCAGGGCTCATTCGGAGAGCTTTAACTAGATTCGAAGGGGGATGGGGTTGTAGCTGGGCTTGCACCACTGGGGCAATGCTCTAGTGTTGAGGTAGACCCAGGAGGCCTCCCATCTCCCTGGGGTGAAATCGGTGTGCTCAGCTCGCTCCCTGAAATGCCTGTACACCAATGCACGCAGCATGGGGAATAAACAGGAGGAGTTGGAAATCCGTGTTTGGTCAGGGGGCTATGATTTAGTGGCAATTACAGAGACTTGGTGGGACACCTCGCGTGACTGGAATGTGGTCATGGATGGCTATGTCTTGTTCAGGAAAGACAGGCCACTAAGGAGAGGTGGTGGAGTTGCTCTTTATGTGAGTGAGCAGCTAGAATGTATTGAGTTCCATCCAGGGGTGGATCAGGAGCGAGTCGAGAGTTTGTGGGTGTGAATTAAGGGGCAGGCTGGCAGGGGTGATACTGTTGTGGGTGTCTATTACAGGCCACCGGATCAGGATGAGGAGGGTGATGAGGCCTTCTACAGGCAGCTGAGAGCAGTCTCTCAATTACAGGGCCTGGTTGTCATGGGGGATTTCAACTACCCTGATATTTGCTGGGAGGCCTACTCAGCCAGCCATCCTCAGTCCAGGAGGTTCCTCCAGTGCATTGATGATAACTTTCTGATGCAAATGGCGGATGAGCCAACTAGGAGAGGAGCGTTGCTGGATCTTGTTCTCGCTAACAAGGAGGGTCTGGTTGAAGAGGTGAAGGTTGAGGGCAGCCTTGGTTGTAGTGACCATGAGATGGTAGAGTTCAGGATCTCATGTGGCAGGAACAGAATAGCTAGCAGAATCACAACCCTGGACTTCAGGAGGGCCAACTTTGGCCTTTTCAAGCAATTGCTAGGGGAAATCCCATGGGACAGGTTACTAGAAGGTAAGGGGGCCCAAGATAGTTGGTTAGCATTCAAGGACTGCTTCTTCCGAGCTCAAGATCAGAGCATCCCAGCAGGTAGGAAGTCAAGAAAGGGTACCAGGAGACCTGCATGGTTAAACAGGGAACTGCTGGGCAAACTCAAGTGGAAGAAGAGGGTGTACAGACCGTGGAAGGAGGGGCTGGCCACTTGGGAGGAATATAAGTCTGTTGTCAGAGGATGTAGGGAGGCAACTAGGAAAGCTAAGGCCTCCTTGGAATTAAACCTTGCAAGAGAGGTCAAGGACAACAGAAAGGGCTTCTTCAACTACATTGCAGGTAAAACCAACACTAGAGGCAATGTAGGCCCACTGAGGAATGAGGTGGGGGCCCTGGAGACAGAGGATAAAAAGAAGGCGGAGTTACTGAATGCCTTCTTTGCCTCTGTCTATACTGCTGGAGGCTGTCCTGAGGAGCCCCGGACCCCTGAGGCCCCAGAAGAAGTCAGGATAGAGGAGGAATCTGTCTTGGTAGATGAGGGCTGGGTCAGGGACCAATTAAACAATCTGGACGTCCATAAATCCATGGGCCCTGATGGGATGCACCCGCGGGTGCTGAGGGAGCTGGCGGAAGTCATTGCTAGGCCACTCTCCATCATCTTTGCTAAGTCGTGGGCAATGGGAGAGGTGCCTGAGGACTGGAGGAAAGTGAATGTCACTCCAGTCTTCAAAAAGGGCAAGAAGGAGGACCCGGGTAACTATAGACCGGTCAGCCTCACCTCCATCCCCGGAAAGGTAATGGAACAACTTGTCCTTGGTGCTGTCTCTAGGCACATCAAGGATAGGAGGATCATTAGGGGCACTCAACATGGCTTCCCCAAGGGGAAGTCATGCTTAATCAACTTGATAGCCTTTTATGAGGACATAACCCGGTGGATAGATGATGGTAAAGCTGTGGATGTGGTCTATCTCGATTTCAGTAAAGCGTTTGACACAGTCTCCCACATCATCCTCGCAGCTAAACTGAGGAAGTGTGGTCTGGATGATCGGGTAGTGAGGTGGATTGTGAACTGGCTGAAGGAAAGAAGCCAGAGAGTGGTGGTCAATGGGACAGAGTCCAGTTGGAGGCCTGTGTCTAGCGGAGTCCCTCAAGGGTCGGTACTGGGACCAGTTCTATTCAATATATTCATTAATGACTTGGATGAGGGAATAGTGTGCACTGTCAGCAAGTTCGCTGATGACACAAAACTGGGAGGAGTGGCTGACACACCGGAAGGCTGCGCAGCCATTCAGAGAGACCTAGACAGGCTGGAGAGTTGGGCGGGGAGAAACTTAGTGAAATATAACAAGGGCAAGTGTAGAGTCCTGCATCTGGGCAAGAACAACCCCATGTACCAGTACAAGTTGGGGACAGACCTGTTGGAGAGCAGCGTAGGGGAAAGGGACCTGGGGGTCCTAGTGGACAGCAGGATGACCATGAGCCAGCAATGTGCCCTTGTGGCCAAGAAGGGCAATGGCATCCTGGGGTGTATTAGAAGGGGTGTGGTTAGTAGGTCAAGAGAGGTTCTCCTCCCCCTCTGCTCTGCCCTGGTGAGGCCGCATCTGGAATATTGTGTCCAGTTCTGGGCCCCTCAGTTCAAGAAGGACAGGGAACTGCTAGAGAGAGTCCAGTGCAGAGCCACAAAGATGATTAAGGGGGTGGAACATCTCCCTTATGACGAGAGGCTGAGGGAGCTGGGTCTCTTTAGCTTGGAGAAGAGGAGACTGAGGGATGACCTCATTAATGTTTATAAATATGTAAAGGGCAAGTGTCATGAGGATGGAGCCAGGGTCTTCTCAGTGACATCCCTTGACAGGACAAGGGGCAATGGGTGCAAGCTGGAACACAGGAGGTTCCACATAAATATGAGGAAAAACTTCTTTACGGTGAGGGTAACCGAACACTGGAACAGGCTGCCCAGAGAGGTTGTGGAGTCTCCTTCTCTGGAGACATTCAAAACCCGCCTGGACACGTTCCTGTGTGATATGATCTAGGCAATCCTGCTCCGGCAGGGGGATTGGACTAGATGATCTTTCGAGGTCCCTTCCAATCCCTAACATTCTGTGATTCTGTGATTCTGTGAACACTAATTCAAATATTTCTTAGTTAGATTTTCCAATCAGACTGCTGTCAAGGATCTTCTTATTTGATCACACTTTTGAAGGAGAACCCCACCACCACCACTCATAAAATTGTGGGCAGTTCCCTCCCAGGGTATAACACATCAGTACAACCTTCTTCAGCACGGGGACTCTCAAATCTTTTATTCAAACAATAGAGTCTATGTAGCCCTGGTTTCAGTACAGCAACCCTCCCATGAATAATGCCAGAAAACTTTCATGTAATTGTTTCTTAAATTTGAGCTTCTCTTAGTTTCCTCTGTGAGGAAGGGGCCTGGGCCCCTTGCTGTCAAAGTTAGATAGAAATTCAAGTATTTGTAGGCATGGAAGAGAGACCATCAGTGGTGAATTCTCCTTGATTAACCGTTCGTTAGTTTCTTCAGATTTTCAGGTTGTTCGATGAATGGAGCTAATTTGCAGTGTCTTTCATCACTTCTCCAAGATGATGAAATTTCTTTACAACCCCTTATAATGTTTTCTGGTGCAGCATAAGAAAGTCTTTGGCCTCTTGGTACTTGCAATCTCAGCAAATACCAGCATTTCCATGGGGAATCAGTAGACTGACACTAACAGGATTTTGCTGAAGAAGACTCAGAAGAAATGCAGCAAATTCAAAAGTTGAAGATTAAAGTCCAGTTATCAGTGGCAAGGACAAATATAGTTCTGGGGAATAATTTCCACATAAATTGGAACAGATGTCTCTTACGAGGCCTTTTTTAAGCCATGTTCAGAATAGTTTATTTGGTGTGCTTCTTCCTAAAGACTTATAGTCAGGTATAGTAGAGGAAACAACATTGATCTAAGAGAACAAAGATTTCAGCAGTGTAATATATTTTGTGGACTATAGCATAAAGAAGACTGATTAAGATTAAAGTGTCATTATCTCAATCCTTAAAAGGAAGCCCTTTTGTCTCATCAAGAAATTTTACCAGGAACAAAATGGAACTTGTAAACCCTTGAAAAATCCTACTAAAAAAGGCATACGAGGGTTAGAATAATTTGGAAACTGCAGCATAAGTAGAGCCATACTGAATATGAAGATGAGACACATTTAGTTTAAACCTCAGAAAGGGATTTTCTCAAAGGGGGATGAAGCATAATGTTTGCTATGTGCAAAATATAAAGATTGCCTCACCATCCTTTTAGATATAGCATATGAACATATCTGCTAAAAGTCAAAAGTGAAAGACTCTAGGAAGCTGCCAGACCTAGGGAAAATTAATATTCTGCAAATATATTTATTTTACATGTAAAGCAAAGCAAAGAAAAATATTGTTAAATATTTACTCATCACCCAGTAGCTTATTAATCTTTGTCGCAGCAAATACAGCTGACTCTATAGAGTGTGGGCAGAGATGGTCCTTACCAATAAAATACCGTAACTGAGACTCATAGGTAAGCAAAAGCCCTGACAGGAACAGTGACTCAGCTGCATGAATAGCAGCTGCACAGGCAAACCTGGCTGCAAGCATCCGTAATTGTTACATTCTCTTGCTTTTTATTTCCCACCTGTGATTTCCTTCATCTGGCCCCTAGAGTCTTCTTGCACTACCAGATATCCCATAATTATTACTCCAGCACCACTCCAGGACCATTTTTAACACCAGAGGAGGGCTGGCATTTGAAAAGCAATATGGACTATGTTGTGACCACCTACTATAGGCACTTAATTTTAAGGTTTACAACACCTGAAAAATAAAAGCCTGGTCCCAGCCTGATTATTCAGGCTGCCTGTATAACAGCAAGTCTCCCCAGCTAGTCTGTGGGGAACGTGATTCAGCTTATCAAATGTCCTTTTCTCTCCTTGGTCCTCTAGGCTTTCTGAATGCTGAACACAGAGCTGCCTACCTCCATCTGGTAGCAAACGTTGGTTCCTACCAGCTCTGCACAGGAGCTTGGGGCAGTTCACAACATCACCCGCTCAGAGAGGACTCAGCAGTCTAAATATTCTTCTGATGGACGTGGCAGCAGCAGTGATGACCTGCCTTTGCACGACAACATGGTAGCAGGCTCCCAAACCCAGGAAGAGGAGATCTAGAATCTAAACTCTACTGCAGACTGAGGGGAATCAATCCCATAGCTCCCATTTCCCTGGGATACCCCACTGTGCAGGTTACACACCAGGAAGGTATGTTCCCTGTCTTTGTTGAAACTATGCCTTCTTGTCCCACTACATGCTTCTGTGTGACTCATAGCATCAGAGAACAAACAGGGAACCTGGCTGTGCCATCCAGAAGAAGGGGAAGAGGTCTGGTTCATGGTTTCTGTCACTCAGAGGTCCTCATCAATCCAAAAGAAAAATATGAAGCCTCCTGGAACAGGAATCAGATTACCTTGAAAAAGTTTCCTCCTCACCTTTGTTGTACAGGAAGCTCTTTGATTAACTCTTGATCAAAAAATTTCAAAGAAAAAAACAATTAGCACAACACACTGAAAGATCACAAAATAGTTAACAGATAGCTCTATTGGAAAATGTACTAAGAGCTGCGGTGGGCTCTGGCAATAAAATCAGGACTGGTTGTTTTCCTTGGGGAAACACTGGCCTTCAAGTGTGAGTTATTTAGTGAACGTCCAAAGGTCTACGTTATGCAAGAAGGCACATTAGATGGTCATAGCAGTCCCTTCTGGTCTTAAGCAATTAATCTCTGATGTGATGTCAGAAGGTTGGCTCATCACAGCCAAAGAAGACAATTTCCTTGCTGATAAATGAAAAAGTAAATCAATTTTTACTCCAAGATGAGGATGGGATTCCACCAGTCCCCAGGGGCTGTTTTCATGTTCACACACTGAGCAGCTGAGCAAGGGACTGCTGCACCGAACAGCAGGTGCTCTTGCCAGGACCTGCATTTATTCTCCCTGTTCCAAGCAAAATCACAGCCACAAAAGGTGAATTCTGGCCTCTGAAGACACTGATAAGTTTAGATGAGGTCTTGGCTTTCAAAGGAGTACAGAATGATCAGTGATGTGCAGCTAAATAAATGATGGAAATCAGGGGAGGAAAAATGGGCTGATATTTACATTTCAGGATCACAAGTTGGGAGAACTGCACGTTTGATAAACTGTGGTGGCACGATCTTACTGGCCGATCTCGGCCATGTCATTTTGGTCTATGTTTTCCCCACTAATTTAATTCTTCAGGTCAAGATTGGATGCTGACTCCCAGGTTTCAGAAAGTTTTACTACAAGAATTGTGCAGATATTGAGTAATTAATTCTCAAATGCCTGTGTGACACCAGGGGCAATGTCCTTCTTATCTCCAGTTCACCAGGGAGGGGAGTAAAATGTGAGAGGACATGCCCAAGGGACAAAAATCAAGTAAGCAAAAGAGAAGGGCATGGAAGTGGAATAACCCAGCTCCTCATCCTTTATTCCTACCACCAAATTTCACGGTTGCCTCAGAGGTCACTCCTTCTATTTCCAAAACTAACACCACTTAAATTTCCAAAAATTTAAGTCTCCTTTTAGGTAGCACTGTTTCCTCTTCCCTGCACTGGGATCTTATGAAGAGAGTCTGCCCCTTTTTTTGACTGAGAAATGGCTGTAGTTCAAGATGGCAGAGGAAAGCAAAACCACAAAATGAGTTATGCACCATCATCCACAAGGAATGAAAATAAGTGTGTTACACTGCCTATCATTACGTACCTAATGATACCACTGCCAAGAGGGATTTCTCTACAGCAAACGCAGATGTAAAGTTTGTGGTTGCAGAAATAATATAATTTATTACATTTTTTAATTCCTCATTGATTACGCTTAAGTATATATCAGAGAAATTAATGTACACATTTCTAAAGGACTCATATGGAGGAACCGCTCCAAAATAATCTGAAGTGGGGCCACAGTGTCTTTATTTTGTATTTGAGGCATCTTCCCAGTCAAGGAACCTCTGTGAAAGATTAATGTAGTTTGAACTTTTATTGTGGAATATCATTCGTGCACTGTCACACTTCGCACAAATGGTGCTTCAGTCACAGTTCGGTAACACTCCAGCATATTATTTCCAAGGCATTTGAGAGTTTAGAGAATTATTGAAGGGCACACTGTACTCATTTGGTAATAAGGCAGAGTGCAGCTGCAGTCTCCGTATGATTTCAACAAAGGGAATCAATGTTAATTTCATTGAACGTAGCAAAATAGTTGTGATAATAATCCCAGTGAAATATTCCACTAGAGAAAAGAGAATATAGTGATATAGTGTTTTATATTATGTGCACCAAGGATTCTAGAAGAAATACAGAAATGGATAGAAAAAATAAATCCTAATCATTTCTGAAAAAAACATACTCATTTGCAAATCAAAATTGCTATTTCTCCCAATCTTTACACTTTGATTTTAAGAATATGCTGCAGAGGAAAGAATTAAAGAAATAACTGAGATTCACATCCTATTTTCACCAATGACACCCAGCTTTAAGGCAGTCTAGATGTTTCAATTTGACACTACTGTTTGTGCAAATACGTGTTATACTGATCCTGAAAGTAAACACTTCCCAAAACCATGATTTGTTAGCACTGACTTCACATGTTACAGCCAATTAGTCAATAATTAGTCCAATAATTAAAAATATCATTATGCAACAATGTTGCCTTTTTTAAATTAAGGACACATTCACAATCTGATTCCTCTTTCTGATTATATGTTTCCTTGCTGCTGCAGTTTAAGTGCATAAACCTTGGTTGCTTTTTCTCTCCTTTTGAATTAAAACAAAAACCTGATAATAAATGGACAAGTGATTATTAATATGCTGTCACCAGCAAAGACACAAATATGCAACTAAATACTTACACAGCTCCCACCAGATGCAAATATATCTGTAAGAACCATCACTGATGTGTTGGAGACCTCTAGAGCTGTAGCTCTTCTCATGAAACTACACTTGCTGATATTACCAGTTATTAGGGCTAACAGTTCAGGTATACAATATCAAGCTTTAATTAAAAAAAAAAAAAACAAACAACTGAGAGATCCCTTGCAGAATTATTAAAATATCTCCTATATACGATCGTAAAGTGTATAACACCCCAGCAACCACCATGTTTTCAGTATCTTTAGACACTTACTTGAAGCCAAGGGATACCAGCCATTAGAAGGGCCCTGATGCCATGAAGGGGACATGGGACCACTGTTAGAGAGAGAGGTATCAGTGGTGTGTACTGGCACCCAGAAAAGTGACTTCTTCTATATAAGACAAAACATCACATCCATAAGACAACCAAATTACGAATTCAAAGTGGCTTTAACCACTCGTTAGCTGGTCCCCATCTATCTATACCAAGGCTATGGGATTTCCAGCTTGTGGGGTCTGCATGGAGGGACTAAGACAGCTTGCAGTAAAGCAAGGCACATATTTCACCTCATCCCTCTGAGCTAAATCTATGTTATTAATGTAGAAACAGGAATGTATCACATCAATGCTCTCCAATGACTATGTTCACCCTCCTTTCTAGCTACATTTTGTAGTCATGTTAATGAAACACTAACATTCCGAGAATTTTTCATCCAAACACAAAGTTAGCAAAAGGAGTAGCAATTGCATGGTGCTATCCCATGTTCCATTTCAGCCACCTCCTTCATGTGCATACCTTAGGGGTGAATTGTTGGATGGCTACGAAAAGACTTCATCTCCCTGCAATCTCATGAAGTTAGATCTGATCACACAACCAAATCAGATGCAGGCCTGTTCATTATTGCACAAATACAGAAGTAGAAAGGGAGCTTCTAAAGACTGTCAACTGTAGATGGAAATGGAAACTAAAAGCAGGAGAACATTTACAATTTGAACAAAACTCATACCAATCATCTAATCTCTTTAAAAAATGCAAAATGCTATTACTTTACCAGGTGCAGGCCATTCCTGTCAAAAACTCACAAAAGTCACCTTACTTTTTTCCTTGAGGTTGCCCAAAATCACCCCTGTGGGCCAAGCCAGCCTGAATTAAACCTCAGTGACAAACGTATCCTAATGTTGGAGGGTTAAATACTGAAGATACTAGCCTTTCAGACCACTCAGGTGAGTAGGATTCTTGCCTGAACAAGAACTGAGTAAAGAGATCAAGACTTTTAACTATAGTTATAAAGACAAGCACGCAATTCTAGTCACCCATAACTTGAAAAGCTAAGCTAAATGCATCCAATACTCTACCAGAAAAATTCATTTTGTTATATGGATGTTTTTCCAAGAAAACTCTCAACCATAATTGGTACCAAGATGTGGGTTTGGCAGGTGTATAGAAAACTTCAATTTTTTTCTCTTAATACGTGGTACTAGAGATGGGAAACATTTTTGCCTTCATACAGGACCCAGATGGCAAACTGTGAAAGCTTAATTTCAAGAGCATTCAGGCTGACAGCTCTACAAGCAGCAAGCTGAATTTAACTTATGTGATTACGACACATACACAGGACTCTTCAACCAAGCAGTCCAACACTCTACCTATTAGAGGCATGCCTAGGAGACCTGCGAGTGCTGCACAAAAGCCTGCAGCGTGCAGATTGGGTCTGGATTATGACACTAGAAGCCACACGTGCACATGCACACGAAGTACTTCCATGGGCTACCTTGTCAACCTGGACATTAATTCTATTTCTGCTTTTGCAAGGGGTACCGAAGAGTTTCTACAGTCTCATAGGCAGGATCACTTTTACTCTGTGTTTTACCTAAAGAGCTTCACTCATGTGTATTATGCCTTACTCAACTTCATGCTGGCACACCACCTACTGACAGCCCGGCGTTGCTTTCCGTATCAAGTGTTTCTTAAAATCCTGTCCCTATATGAGACCATGAGCTCTGATCCTGAGGTGCCTGGCTGTGCACAGTCAGCGCAGCAGCATTTGTCACGACTCTGAGAAGAGAAGGAATTGAGAAAAAGGGTCTTCAGGCCCCTGGCTATATTGATAAAAAATAGTAAGCTCACCCATTCAGCATTTCAAGCCAGGCAGTGAAAAACAAATTGTCTCCCAGACGAATGAGAGGCAAGCAGTCAAACAGCTTATCAGTAAATGGTTAATGAAAGTCCAGTATTCTGAGAATTTATTTCATCCAGGCACAAAGTTAGCAAAAGGAGTAATAATTGTACAGTGCTATCCCATCCTCCATTTCAGCCACCTCCTTGTCTCCCAGGTACCAAGGTCGGTTCAAGTTTCTTTCAATTCTGCATTATTTTAAGGTGTTCGTATGTTTTAGTGGTTGCAGATTTGCAAGCAGATTGTGGTGCACCGAGTAGAAATGCATTAAAGCACCATCTTTTTTTCCTTTCTGACTTTAATTTATGTACCACTGCTGCACAGCTCAATAAGGTTGAGCTTCTGCCCCTATTTTCAATATTTTTTGATGTTCTTTCCCATGTATTTACTTGGACACTCCATAAGTAGCACCCATGAACCTCATGGGATATTCTAAGAGGAAACCATGGCAAAAGAGTTGATCCTGCCAGTGAAATTAAGCGTGTCTAGAGAGAACTGCCTGCAACTAAAGATCCATTTCTCCAAGTTACAACTGCCTGTATATTAAGTGAACCAAACCTTCCCCAACTTAATAATGCTGGGATTTGACAGATATGCTGCCTCATCCCGTTATCTTTGGCATTATCTGGGGTACCCTGCCCCACTGACTTTGCCACCTTCAGCAACCCAGTGGTAGCTACTTGTCCCCCTCTCTCCCTGCCCTTCCATAGCACCTCTGTTTGGTCTGACCTCTCCAGATCTCAGCCCATCTGTCTTACCTCAACTCACAATACTTCCTTAAAAACCCTATTTCTGGAACTTCTGGTGCAAGGAAGATACCAGTGATAAAAAAAGGAGGGAGAGGCTGTTACATGTCTGACTGACCTGAAGAGCTATGTAACCATCCTCCTTTTCCTCTGCTCATAACTTGAAGGGTACACAGCCATACCACTGGAATTGGTGTTCCTCAGTGCAAAGATCGTCACTTGCTTGACCCTGTTAGACACTAAATAGCTATTTAGGGTAATAAATGAAGGGATATTTGCTATAGAAGAAGTCTCTAGTGTTGCAGACTCTTGAAGAGACTAGTGTCTAGAAATCTCTAGTGTCTCTAATCATCTCTAGGGTCAATTGGAAAGATTAAGGCTGGTCTGATCCAATTAGAAGGGATTTGAGGAGGAAGCAAAAAAAAAAGCTGTAGATTAACGTTTAACAAGTTCTCAGACGCAAGTCTGAGGAATTTACACAGATTCTGCATAGCTGTACAAGTATGTGTGCATTTTATTATGTGTGGTCTTAGTCAGCACACTGCTGCGAGGGGCTCTCTCCTCCTACTAACATTTCCCTGTTTGGTGTGCGTACATCAGTTCACAGGGCACAGGATCCACCAGGCCATCCAACTCCCACTGCAGCTGCATCCAGTCTTGAACGGTGTCATTAACCACCACGTCCACGAAGAAAACACATCAATGCCTTCATTTGCCCAGGTGGGAGCTGAAGCATGAAAGGTTTGGTGACTGCCCCAAGTCACCCAGGTACAGCAGGGAACAGAGCCCTGGCATCACCAACCAAAAATTACTGCTCACAACAACCAACTTTTCTACCTGGAGAGAGAAGAAGCAGTAAGAGTTAATCCTAAAGTAGTACCACAAAGACCATCAGCAAACAGGCCCAAGTTCCTATTGCACAAAGGTGTTGATATTTGTAGAAAAAGCACTCTCTCTACTTCAGTTTTAAGTGTTGCTAATAAAATTTCATGAAAACGAACCATAACACTTAAACTAATGAAGATCCAGCAGATGTTGAATCTGTGATATTTTATAGCATTGTTTTATTTGGGGAAAGAATCCAGTTTTGCCAAAATATTAATGAAAAAATGCTCATTTTGCTTCTGGAATCATTGAATGCCTGTGTTCAATAGTTTGTTCCTGTTTTCAGTTCCCACTGTTGCTTCTTCATCTTACTAGTAAGACAGCAATAGGCATAAACAAAGAACTAGTAGTCTTTGTGCATTGAACTGTTAGATGTATACAGTGAAGAAGGACAACACGGAGGGTGATGTGAACATACTTCTTCCTCTACCAGTGTACCCTGGAAGCCTGTCCATTTGAAGCCAAATTTAATTCAGACCCTTTAAATTTGCTTTGGATTATGTCCATATAAGATGGACAGAAGTCAGAGGATACTTTGCAAGACTTGAGCTCCAGACCACAAATCCCATTTTGAACAAAATACCCAAGAGTGTATTTCTTTGGGTAAAGCATCTTGGAGGTTTTCATATAATGACTGTGTTTGACTTACTACGGAAAAAATTTTAAAAGCCAAAACAAAGAAGTATTGTACTATGAAACTCAACATAAGTCACTGGATTGCAACGATCTACACCTGCCGTGAGTCCTTGATCCCTGAGACATTTCTAAAGGCTGAGACTGAAATCTCTTTTCTGCCTGACTACCGGGAGAAGATCTCTTTTCTAACCCCACATGAGAAACTTCAGCTTCTGTCATCTGCGTGACACGCAATCCTGTGCCTATTTTTTCTGAATCACTCTGCTATACATGCCTCTCTGCTGTTATACATCTGTTGTGGCACAAGCTCATATCCCCACTGTCATTCTCTGAGTCAGTATTTGTACTTCTGTCTCATATTGTGATGAAAACATCTCTAGTGGCACTACACTTTAATTGGTATCAAAATATTTGGTAGCATAGTCAGTAACACCCACAACTTTCATTTATTGCTTCTCTCTCTATGGAATATTGGTATAGTCATCCACTTTTACATGGCAATATTCTATCCCTCTTTTTTATTTCAGTGATGGGACGCGTAGTTTTGAGCAGTCCATTCTAGCAATACGTGTCAGACCCTATCCAGGGAAGTGTCTAGAGACCTGAGAAGGGTATTTAATCCCACTACAAGCATCAATAGACTTTACACCAACATCTCCAGTTGCACTTACAACCAGGGTCAGCAAGTCTGACATGAGGCCAGACAGGACCATAAGACAAAGGTGTTCCTAAAATTACTGTAGGTAGGTCATCTTTGTCTGCAGCTCTGCCCACACACCAAGCTGACTTCTGTTGGAACAGTCCCATGAGGGCAATAATGCTAACTATGATCGTGTGTCCTGTGTACTACACACTGCTAGAATATTAGAGCATTTACTGCTGTAGCAGTTTGATGAAATTTAACTTTTGTATATATTGCATAGGATATGGTTGTTGAATACGCACTAAGGGGGTGAAGGAAAGCCTATAAATAGATTGTTGTCTGTTTGGGAAAGTCCGGGTAACAAGAAGGGCTCTTTGAACTAATACCCATAATATTTCTCTCTCCTACACACAAACTCATCCACATCCACCAAATCAATCGATCTTTCAGCAAACCATTTTTAACGGGGCCTACAAGAGGAAAAAATATTTGTTTCCGCTTACTGTCTTTGGAATAAAATGCATGCAGGGCACTGTGAAAAAGATCAGTGCGTCTGTTCTGGGTTCTAAGTTAAAATATCTTTTTGGACCTCTTCTACATTGATTGTCTCAATAACAGTGGGGTTAGTTTCCTCTGTTTTTTGGAGGCTAAGACCAACAGTGTGGAAGGCCATCACTTTCTGAAGAAGCAACTTGGATGTCAAATCTTGGGTATATTAACCTGGGACCTAACTTTATTTATACCAGCATAGTTAAAGGGTGCAGACATTTACCTAGGCATCTCCTTTGTCCCACTCGCCCTCCCATAGCCGCAGAAGAAGGGAGGCATTTGTAGTGCCGGCATCGTCATGGCAGAGGAATCAGCTCTCTGTGGGAAGGAGCAGGAGCCAGGCTGCCCTCCCTGCTCCCAGTGCTGGATGAGGCACAATGCGGTCCAAAACAAGAGTAAACACACTCAGACTAAATCTTGACCACTCTTCAGGTAACACTTTTTTGTGCCTCCTACTAATTCCTCACTTATGTGGATGCTCTTCCAACATGTATTGCCAGGAGACATAGCAGAATAAGAGCAGAAGAGTGGCATTGCTCACATTCCTTTATTTTAAAGGCAACTAGTGGCAAGGGGACCCCAGGGGCATTGGGTGAAGACCTGTGGCAGAAGACTTAGAGGTGTTCTGTGCAGGTCTGAGGAGCAAAGCACCAGCCTCAGTGAATGCTTATACAAACTACACCTGCAACCTCCTGGGCAATGCCTGGGGTCTGGGCACAAATGCTGCTCCAGAGGTTGGAACAAAAGGAACGGCCCTTGCTCTGTAACCAAAGCATGACCAGCAACGGGGCACTTATTTGCAAAAAGCCTCAGCTAAATTCTGGTTTTAATTACACCAGGATCCTCTGCATTCAGGAAAAAACTAAGATTAAAGTTAGCCTGTGCTTGCATTGTTGTCAGGTAGATCAGATCAGGACTTCTGTCACTCAAGCAGGTGGTACACAGAGCATAAATACGCAGGTATTTCCAGGCGAACATACAATCCCCACTAGCAGTCCCATTCTGTGGGTCACTAAGGTTGTCTGTAGCGCTGTACATGCAGTTATTAATAAATTAACTGCAAAACATAATCAGCGGTCTTTAGTCAGAGACAAAAATTCACTTCCGTAGGAAGTTTTTCTTTAAAAAAAAAGAATAGTTAAACCTAGCAGTGACATCCATGTGAGAACAAAGACTGTATGTAATACCCCACCTCTCACAACCGCACTAAATTCAGCAGGCGAGGGAAAGAATACATTTTTTTTTCAAATAAAAAGGGGGGGGGCTAAAGATGGGGAGTCACCCACCGCCTCGCACCCCAGCCGGGGGAGGCGGCCCGGGGCTCCGGCGGCAGCACCCCACCCGGGGGGCTCCCCCGCTTCTCCCTTCCCGCCCGGCGGGCTCCCCCCCCCACCCCATCCCATCGGCACGCCCATGCTGCCCCCTAGCGGCCCCGCCCCGCCGCACAGGCCGCCGCCGCGGCTCCCCCGCGCCCTCCTGCCGCTCGGCCCGGCCCCGCCAGGCGCCTTCACCACGTTACGGCCGCTCTCTACCCGCGTCTGGGCGATAATGGCAATAGGAGCTTGTTTGATGGGAGTTAATTAGCATTCCTTCATGCTTAATTTGCAGGGTGATTTTCAACAAAATGAGGAAATCTCTTCTTTAAGCGGCCGGTACCAGCTGCTTGCTGTGAGGGAACGTCCGTGTGCAACAGAACTGCCGGGGCCTGGGCGTGCAGTTTCTGTGTTCGATACAGGACCCAATAAATAGTGACGGGAATGAGCCCAGACCGCAGCAGCCGAGAGGCGTGCAGAGACCTGAGGTACGGTAAAAGTGGAGGCTCTTCCATCCAGCGGGAGATCTGTGTGGCCAGGCAGGCAATTAAAAATCCTTTAAAAATAAGGGCAAAAAGACACCTCAGGACTCCAAAGGCTGAATCAGAGACTCGGAGTGAAGACACATCGGGGGGAGGTGTTGCTGCGAGCACCTGGCTATGTGGGAAATGGGCCACTCCGAGATTCCCCTCGCCCCTTCACGCAGGTGGTGGAAGCACGGCCGGTGAAATGGAGACCGAGCCTCAAGTCCAGGCCGCGCTGCGGGTTCAGAGGCCTGGCAGAGGAGGAGACCACCCTTCCTCCACCACACAACCAGGGCGGGACTTTTCCCTTTTCATCAGAACTGCAGGATTAGCCCATAAAAAAGTGCTTCGTTAGAAACGTCATAACATTTAAACAGTCATAAACCACTAAGTAGCAGCTTGGGGAATAAGGCCAGATCAGCAACTACCAAAAATACCTGACCCAGTTAGCAGTACAGGGCAGGAGTCCTTCCTGTCGGCACTGCTGGGTTTCACCAGCAGCCACCCAGGTCCCTAGCAGAGGGAGATACCAATACTTCAAACACAGAATAAAGCAGTTTCCTGACATTCCACATTTTAGTTTTTACAAGAATCATCGGGGAGGGGAAGTGATACAGCCTCTCTTCATCAACTTCACATCTCAGAAACAACTTTTTGTAATTTCATAAGATGTGTGGAATAAGATTTGCTACCAGACCCCTCTGCATCCAGGCCTTTACAGCCACGCCACTCAGTCAAGTACCTCTGACTTCACCAAATCCCAAAAGAGCAGAGAGAAACTCCGCCTGTTACCCTGCTTTGCCTGGTTGAAAACTGAGATGCAGAGTTATGGTAAGCAAAACGGTGGTGGGGGGGTGGAAGAAAAACACAGAAGACCCTGAATGCTTCACAAAACCACTGAGCCTGGGAAACAGGAAAAAGTAGCGTGAAACAGCGGAAAGATTGCCTGAATGAAACCCGGACCAGTGAGGAAGCGGGTGAATTATCAAACTAAGAAGGGTTGAAAGCTGTTTTAGTCTTGTTACAGGGTTTGGTTGTTTTGCTTTGTTTTGTTTTTCTGATGCTTGCTTTTGCAAAGCCCTGATTTGTAAGGGAAGCAATTCTACAAAGTCTCAATTTTCATTAAAAACACAAACATCCCTAATCCTCACAGCTGCAGAGAGGGTGGGAGAAAAAGCTTGGAACGGCACTCTAGCATAACCAAATGGCTGCAGAAAACGAGCAAGAAACAAAACGGTTGGTTTTAAATCCTCAGGGAATCTAAGTTCAGTTGATGGTGGGACTTTGTTAACTACAATTTCATATTTAGTATTACCAGGACTGAATGGATGGAAAAGTACGATGATGATGACAACATAATAAGTATTGTAATAAGAGCAAAAGAAAGGAGCAACGTCTGCAGTAGAGGAAGCAGGTTTGCCCAAAAGAAAATGCCTACTTACTTGCTTAAGGATCTCACACTCTGTGCTGATTGATTGATTCTGGAGCAAGATGAGAAGTCCAGACATAACAGTATTGGATTTATTTAGCTCTATGAAGGGCACTGTTAATTTTAAGTGTCTGGAGTTACGGTCCCAAACAGAGAGAACCTCGGGTCCAGCAACCAAAACCATTTTCGCTGCCTTAGCGCTGATCAAGCCAGTGTTCTACAGGATGGCCCAGCAAGAAGCACTGCACACTTTTGGTGGGTGTCCAGTTTCCTGAACAGGGGGAAGAGATTTGGTTCTGAGTTTTTCATTTTGATGTCTCACACAGCAACTTAGCACTTCCTTTGTATGAACAGCTACCTTCATCCACTTTATATTCTTTTATAATGCTCAGGTTTAGAGAGTGGAGGCCCCTGGTTATGCTGGGGTTCAGTTATGTTGTAGGACAGTCCTAGCTGTACTGCACTCTACTACAGGAAAAAGAAGAGGGAAAACTCCTGTACAGAGGCAGTAGCGGTCATTTCTGGTGCAAGGAGCAATCACTAATAACCAAATGGTTTCTTCAGAGTTGTAACTCTCTCCCTTGCCAGATTTAAGGGACAGCCCCAGAAAGGTAAGAGGGAAATATGTTCTTGCCAAGATAAGACACTAATATTAGAAAAGACTACTCATGAAACAGCGATTGCTTTGGGGCATTACTGTGGCATTGCAAACCGCTACTAACAATTAATATATGGCTTATAAGAGATGAGTCTTAGAAAAGGGAGAACACATACCCATGGACAAAATAAAACCATTTTTACAAGATGTATTTCTATCAAAGAAAATTTCCCACTAATAGCAGTGGAAGATGTTGATCAGCTCGCAGACTTCTTTAAAATCAGCTTAAGGACAACATTGCAATCACAACAGCATTATGTGGGGGCATTTTTGTCAGCATTGACAATTTTTATCCTGTACAAATGGTGGTGTTTAACAAAGACATATGTTTACACAGATGGAGGAGGGAGGTTGTAGTAATGGTGTGATTGAAAGTAAATTGGATTGGTTGAGTAGCTGATGCCAGCTGCCGTTTCAGTCTAGGAGTAGGTGGGTACTCGAGATGGGTGGTAGTTGCCGGGACCACAAACTGAAAGTTTGCTGGGTACCTGTTATCATCCATTTATGTGATCCCAAAATCATCACTCAGCAGCTGCCATAAGCCCCAGAAGTGCTTTAGCTACAGCTTTTGCTGCTTCTCCGTTTGGCAAAGTGAGGAGGTTGCTTCTCGAGGAAGCCTTACACAGGCCCCCGCGTGCAGAGAGCCGACTCGGGGCTCAGGATTTGGTGGGGCGCTTGGCTTTGGGTGTTCCCATCCTCAAGGAAACAAACAAAAAGTTCACCGGTGGCATTTAAGCACAAAGCTTTTTAGAGGCAGGCACACAGCACATAGGTGAAGGCCAGACTTGAGTATCCTTCCAGCTCTCCAAATGGAGAATTTGTTTAAAGGCGCCCCCTCTCTATCCTCCCGTCGTGGTGGTTGACTATCCAACAAGCCAAATACAAAGAAAACCATAGCGCTGTTTAGCCAGAAGAGCAGGACATCGATCTTGCATAAGGAACACTGCTCTTGGAACGCTGACACTTTGGCTGGTCAATGAGGGGCTTCCAAGACAAAAGCCCATTTTTGGGATTTGTGTCTTTATGAACTATCATTACTGGAATATTAAACTACTGTACAACTAATGGGAATGACACCTGTGGGCCCCACCTTTTTGCACTTAATGCTAGTCTGGCAAGAGCAAAGGGTCCACCATCTTTCAGTTTGCAGGCCCTGCTGCTGTCTGGTGGTGATGGTGTCAGGACAAGGGGCAGAAAAGGACCAGGGAGGGCTGGGCTACATTCAAACTTTCACTTCATTTTGTGACATTAGGTTTTTTTCTTCTCTTCTTCCTACTCCAATTAGTTTAAATAATGCAGGGAACTTTTACACATTAAGGGTCTTCACAAGTAATAGTGAGGTCTAGCTCTTACTTTAGTTTACCAGATATCAGTCCAGTCTACAGAGAGTACATTATGAACCGTGTCTCAATAAAGCATTTTTTAAAAATTTAGATACATCACAATTTTTAAAAGTTCTAAAGCTATTTTTGGTGGTTTCCCCTAATAACTACCATTTCCTTTTCATAATTTATAGACCCTTGATTGAATTGTACCTGACTATTTAGCTATAGCACTAGTGATATCTGCGTCAAGGTTCATTATACTGAGGGTGGTGTACATGGAAGGCTGAAGACAAAACAGAGCACAATATCACATTGTCATCTTATCTAGCCAGACACACAAATATAAACTGCAAACATAATATTAAAGAGGTCATGACTTTTGAGACATCCCAGCTGAAGAACTAGCCATAACCAGCTTTTGTTCATGGGGTCCTAGCTTTGAAATGGGTAACATGCACCTCTTTCTTTGAAAATAAGCACTGCAAAGTTATGTTTCAAGAAGCTGTTTTCACAGTGAAGCCTTACATACAAAAAGCACTATTTTTTTTTCTTAGAACAAAATTTTGCAGGATGGCACAGAGCATTTTCATTGTTGAAACTACTACAGTGAAAAAGATTTCAAAACCAGTCATTATTTACTTAATCTTTGCTTATTGTGTTGAAGGGACCAGATATTACTTCATTTAAATAGCAAGAGTAGCCTTCAAGCACATGTAATTTACTGTTTCAAACAGCAATGCATTTTATATACCAGAACATCTACACATATGGAGAAACAAAACCAGCTACATTGACTATAATAAGAAGATTGCTTTAGCAGCCTAAATGACAGTGTTAATGCTCAACTATGTTAAATGGCTGCTATTTCCCTATTACAGTGGGTGATATATCTTCATTGTTTCAGTAATGTAGCCAACAATTGAGAGCTAAGTAGTAGCCACTCTTCACCTTCAGTAAGCTTTACAGGTATTTTATATGCAAAGAAATAGACTCCTTAAAATATGCCATTTACTACATCCCACTGAATTGCAGTGTATAAACAATAATGGTTATTTGCTAAAACATTACTGCACATATTTGTTGTAGCAAAGGAGGTAAATCCACGAAAACCAAGGACAACATATAAGCTTTTAGTTTTATACCAAGATAAAGGTCCCTTCCAACTGAAACCATTCTATGATTCTATGATAATGAACGCCAATAGCTTTGTCAATATTAAATGTGGGACTTCCATATTAACAATATAGGGTTTTATAATCAAGAATCTATTACGGTAGTTTAAGTTTTTATTCAGAAAAAATTTAATCATGTAATAATACAAATTAAACCATCACCTTTAGACAGTCTCATGTAATGTTAAATTAGTGCTGTTCCTCTAGCCAGGAGGAGCAGCCCTTTGCAAGTGGAAAGCCTGCTTCTCTGGGAACTGGCTTCCAGCTTCCCTTCCCTCCCTCCAACCTTCCCAAAAAAAGGAGCCCACATGCTGGATCTTCTACCTAACCTTCAAAGTTTAATACAAACCAACGCACCCTGGATTCTCCCTCAATGAAGGAAGCATGGCCAAAAGGTTGCATGACAAACGGAACATCTTGTGCTATCATTTGCAACCGGTGAGACAGGAGGAGGAGGGGAGTTAAACTAAAACATGCTCATGAAAAGTAACTAAAAAGAAATATCATGTTTGTATCAGCTACATGATGGTGCATATATGGGGAGTCTACAAAGGAGATCACACCTTCTTAGAGAAGTATTCAGGGATGGAATGACACTAATGACATTAATTGCTGGAAAGGGCATAAACACCGCTGTCGGGGTGATGCTTTAACATATGTGAAGACAGCAAACGCCTCGGGCATGCATTGCATGTAGCACTTTGAAATAAATCAGCAAAGCTTTTGAAATATACCATAGCATATGCAAATATAGCTAAATATTTTTTGGGAAACCAACTAGAAAGGATATTTGTTACCAAAAGTTCTTCCTTACCTAGAACTTCAACAACTCAGTAACGACTATTTTGAGAAGAAAATTGGCTTTAAACCACACCTGGTTCACAATGCAATCCTATGTACAATTCAATAAAGCAAGTTGCTTGTGACAGGTTTGACTTTTCTACTCCAGGGCAGAGGAGTTCAGACAGTGCAAAGGCCTCTCTTAAAATGGAGGGCATTTCAGCTTATTTTTGTAATGAAGCATGAATGAAGAATCAGAGACAGCTCACAAAATTTTGCACTTCCCAGGATTCCTGAGCAATTTGGGTAAACAGACTCAGCTGTGCAGTCTGTGAGATGAGGGTACTAGAAAAACACCTTTGTAAAGACCTTGTGTTACAGATGTTTGCCTTTCTGTGGGACGCTGGGTGTGAACAGTGCACCAGCTGCTCCCTGCTAGCTCACCATGGGCTTATGTGGTAGCTCACCTTCCCCTTTCACCAGCAAACATCCGGAGGGGCAGTTCCCACAGAGAAGCTGACACGGCAATTCCCTGCACCGGTGGGTTAGCATGCCCACGGCCCTGAAGGACCTCAATGAGAAGAGGTATGAAATAGCAAGGCTTCAAACCAGCAGTACTCCCTTATTATCAGTATTTACATTTAACTGAGTGCTCCAATAGGAAATGAAAAGAACAATCCTGTCATACAGTGGTTTTGTGGGATATTCAGTTCTTTAAATCCGCTACTTAAAAGACCCTTTTCGTGCCACGCAGACATACTGCCATACACTGCTGGCACAGAAGTGCTTTTTACATAAAAAGTTTGGTTCCATTGTTACTCAGCTCCTTAGAAATGCTGGTCAGATTAGTGCAAGCGCTGCCAGCTAACTGACCTGAACTGTAGGCACCAGGCAAGTATTAAATACTGCTAGAAATTATTTAGCTACCAAGTTCTGTGCAGTCTCCATGTCACAAAGAGACCGAGCTGCTGGGAACTTGATCTAGATAGCAGCCTTCAGATACTAACATAATAGAACAACATAATAAACAGACAACTGGCACAAAAATATGGTAAGAGTGCGCATCTCCTCTGAGATGTTTTTGTATCTCCAGCCAACTTCAACTGCTTTACTGGATCTTAATTTATTCCACAGGGGAAGCTGTAACTCTTCCAGTCACTAACAAGCTTAGTGCAACATGCACATAAATGAACAATAACATGAAGAAATTTTAAAATAATGTAAATTCTGATGCAGCACATGCATCAGCTTACAGAGGCAGACCTTGCTCTCCATGTTTTAACCAATATACATACAACGTCACGCAAGTTTAAATCAGCTTTTCTCAACCCTATTCAAAACCTGCACGTAAAGCAGGCTAAACAAGTAGAGCATTGCCTGCTCCCTGTAAACTACAAGAAATAAGACAATTTCTTTTTGTAACAGCTTTATATCAAGCTTTAGAGCAGGAATCTTAACAGCCAGTCTCACCCCCTGAGGCTAATTAGATGCCGTACCTCACTGAAGAAGTCTCCAGTGACCCCACCACTCACCTCCTTTCGCCACATAATGTGCTCTCAACTTTTCCTGAAGAATTACAATCAGAATCTGAGATGGGTTGAGAGGTTATTCTCATCTTTATCTTCATTTATTTTCAATCCTTAATTTTAACAAATAGATTTGTTCACATTTTAGGAACTCGGAATAGTTCCAATACTCAGGTACAGGTGAAGAAACAGGAAAGACTATGTGGTCCAGCCTTCTGCAAAATGAATGCAGCAAGGAATGCTCCTGCTGATTTTTATTAGGTATGTTTTTAAACTCCGCTAGTTGATAGCTGGAACGTTGTTCACAGCCAAAAAGGAGCACCCACATTTTATTTTACATTGCAGGGTTACAGGAGTACTTCACACCTGCCACTTTGCATCTGCCTAGGTATTCAATGTTTTCTTCCGAATTAGCCCCACACAGTACTCTACCCATCAGCTTACACGGCCTATGGCAAAACTCCACAACACCAGCTATTTTTGTACGGAATAAGCCATAGGTGATTGCGGAGTGGGAAAGCTGGAGTATATTGTATTTCACAATACTGCAGCATGCTTACAGTGCTTTGACAGCTGTTCACAGAGGCACAGTTATGAGCCTCAATTTTGCCCCTACCTATCCCATCAGCATTTACTCTTATTATGAAGAAACATGGTAGTGATTATTCTATTATGCTGTACATGGCTATAACCCTGGGACAATTCAGGAGCTTAAACCATGATGTATGTGGTGACTTCCCTGGCAATCGAGAACTTTGCAAGTAGTGCAAAGTGATAGCAGCGCTCTGTCTCCCAGTTCAGCTTCTTTTTGGAAGCCTCTAATTCTGCAGTAATTTTTTTTTTCTGATCTCCTTAGGTCAGAGTAAAAAAAAAATATCCTTAATCTGACCTCTGAAAAAGTAGGAGCATAAAATTAATGACTGTGTGCTGTGTCTTTTTTTACTTTTTCAAAATAAGAGGTTTCCCCAGGAATGTTAATTCTTCTCGATTTCCCTAATGAAATGCAACTTACACAGTTATAAAAAAAAAGGTAATGTCCAAAAAATACCCCTAAGAATGAATTTAAGATTATGTCCTTAAGCAGCTTCTACTTACCTACTTTTTTACAAAAACTTTAAAATGCAAGCATGTTCTAAACATACACAAAAGCCCCATTGTGATATGCAGCAAAGGTCTCACTATGACTGCCCATTTGCATTCCTTTCTCAAATTAAAGATAAAAAAGACGTACTTCTAATACCACAAATAGCTTTAAAGAATTTCAGAACATTTAAAAAGGCACCAGCCTTTGTTTAGACATTTAAAAAGGCACTAGTCATATTTTGTTTAGTTATATTATCCTTTATTATTTTACAATATATCTCAAAAACTTTTACAGATGCCTCAAACTGTTCTACAAGAGCTGCAATACTGTCATAAAAGCACACCTACAGACCAAATGCACAAAGAAACTGTAATACCTACTGGTATTGAACCATTAATATCCAAAGGGTGTAGTCTTTTAGTAAACAGATGTGCAGTAATGCAAATGCAAACAGATGTTAATGCAGAAAACTAAAACTCTGCCTTCATGGCTATAGAACAGAGGACTTTCCAAACACATTTGGTACTGTAACATTCTAGACAGCAATATGAGTAGTACTACATATTTAAAGCAATACATGCCCTGAAAAGCCTGTATTTTCAATCTGTGCGTGTAAACTTGAATCAAAAATAAACTAGATATATTAAAAAACATGAGACATCTAGTCTGCCAACAAGCTTTTGTTTCTTTTTTATCCTAGAATGACAATTAACTTGGGTGGGTGAACTCTGACCTGCGTCATTATTTTACATATAATTTCCTCAGCATTTCTGCAGTATTATGACAGCCTGTGAAATTTTTTTTTTTTTTTTACTTCTTGTGCATAGGCACAGGGGAGTAACTCTGATACATTAATTATGTTTTTTTCTGAGTCTCCAAGTTGTACATATAGTTAATACTATAGCAAATACATTACCACAAAAAAGCATTGTATAATGAAGTTTATAACATCATTTAAAGTTCTCAGCTGTATTTCTGTGGTACAACAAAGCAGTGGCACTGCAGTTTTCAAGCACTGGGTATTGAATCCTCTCAGGCACACAGTGCTTACTAACAGCTCAGATATATACTATTCTCTACCTACAGAAGTTTTGCTTTTATTATAATTCCTGGTCACAGAAATTACCAAGACATTTTTAAAACTATACTCTCTGTAAGTAACAAGGTAAAGCCAATTGTTTGCATATGTTTTTAAGCCTACCAAGCTGATGTACTTTCATGGGAGTCTCATGAGAGACATCAGGAGGGAACACTAATTACATTTAAAGTTTGTTAGGTAAAAAGATAAAAAGGGTTAAAGTCAAAATTTGTGACTGTGGCACTGTGGCAAAGGAGGCATTCAATTCTGCTTTATTCTTCAAGTTTATGAAGTTTCAGCTACCATTAAATATTTGCTAACAATGACCACCATTTCTTAACCAAATACACTCTACATCCCTCTATTCTCTGCAGACAGAGCTGCAATAGGCCATCACTACATTAGACCACAGCTTTTTTTTGCTGCAGTCTTCCCAGCTAGCCTAAACAGCAGTCAGTGGTATTTATTAGTTATATACATGAGTCAGTCACACCCATCGTTACAAGTATGTTCTAGTTTATTTACTGTACAATGTATGTATACATATTTGTGTTTATTCAATCCCTTATTTCTTAATCTCAAGCACTCCAATAGTTAAGGGCAGGCTGGAAAAAAATTCATTATACGTAAAAGGGTTATAAATTTCAAATCTGTAGTGACTCTAGTTTAATGGCAAAAGGGGAATGTCGTGCTCATGCTGTAAGCATGGCTGACAAAAATAAAGGCAAAAAAAAGGCAATTATATTTATCTCTGGAGTCATGAAATAACGTTAGTCCAAAGGGATGCAGAAATAAAAAGGGCATCTTATTTAATGCACAACTAGAGCTATTAAGAATTTTCTTTCACAGAGGCCCTGAGACTTGAGTTAAATGGATTCTCCCTATCATGTGTTTCATGTGAAGTCAAACTTAAAGCTCCATATGCATAAACATTTGGTATATAACAGTGGACCCATTTTTAAAAAGTGAAGCAATAAAATCTACATGAAAAACAAATGAAAGAACAATTTGATTGGAGGCCTCTGTCCTTTGACCCCTGCCCTATCAGGCTAAACGTCCAATAAAATGTAAAATGCAGCATACATTTGTGTAATCTAAAATTTTTGTGATGATTTATTGCAAATTGCACTTGGCAGTTCACCACACCAATGGAAAACTGGACCCCTGTTGGTTCATTCACACAGTCTTTTAACACCAAATACAAGTCACCAGTAGAAAGATCTCGATAGAAAGTTTGCTGCCGTGCTAAGCCAGCTTGCTGCACCTTCTGGGTGTGACCCAACACGAGACACTGCTTTGTCCTGTTCCTTCGTAGGGCTTTCATCTTCTGGTAAATATTCAGGTAGATCTGTATTCTGCTCTACTTCCACTGGAGTATCTTGGAACGGAACCAGCATCTGATAAAACACAACAGATTAAAATTATGTCAGATGTTGTAACTTAAAAGAATGGATTAAAGTTACATATATATACACATTCAGGATGACAGGCATGCGTGTTGTGAGACTCCTCCCCCACTCCTGCTATACCGCAAGAATATAAATGGAACCTACTATGTATCTGGAATCTACCACGCTTAGAAAATAAACTAGAAAAGCTTTGGCTTAACATGGAAGGAAAAATATCAAATAAATGAAGACACAGCCCCTTTGCTGTAGTTGTGAAATAAAAACACTTCAGCAACTGCAGCCAAAACAGAAAAAAAAAAAAGGTTCACTGTGATCCTTTTCATATCATTAAGGAGAGAAACAATTACAATATTTTTGTCCTCCTTCTGAACAATAAGTTCTGTAAAACTGCTCTATGGATACATGTCCTGACATAGGATACCCTTTATTCTCCTTGTACTGTATGTGTAGCACTCCCACTTACAAAATTTTGCCTGGCATCAGATGTTTCGGGCACAGAGGTGCTGGTATTAAAGATACAGCTGAGCTAGAACAATTGGTATTGAGAAAGATACATATCCTACCTCCTCACCACTTTCACTTTTCACAACTTGCTGTGCCTTCATAACTTTGGTTGATGCTATTGCCGTCGCCAATGCCTGCAAGTACACAACAAAAAACAAGAGCTTAGTGTGACAGAACGCAATAATGTGAGGATCTGGAGGGTTACTGTGCACTTACCTCTGCTTTTAAGTCTGAGCGAATTCGGACCACGCACCTTTGAACAGCCATTTGAAAGGTAAAACTAATAACACCTTTAATTTTCAACAAGGCTTCTTCACAAAGATTCCTTCGAGACTAAAAAACAAACAAAAACCCCACAACTAAAGTACCTGCATAATACACCATGTGAAAATGCTAACAATTACTTAACAAGAATTCCTGTATGTCAGAGTGCAGGTGGTTACTCAACAGCATTTTTGTAAAAGAAAAGCTAAGACTTACACTTTACTGCACAAACGTTAGACTCTCTTGCCACTGAAGGAAAGGAAAGGAAAGGAAAGGAAAGGAAAGGAAAGGAAAGGAAAGGAAAGGAAAGGAAAGGAAAGGAAAGGAAAGGAAAGGAAAGGAAAGGAAAGGAAAGGAAAGGAAAGGAAAGGAAAGGAAAGGAAAGGAAAGGAAAGGAAAGGAAAGGAAAGGAAGCTTACACTTTAGAAGTCAAAGAAGGATGGAATCAACTGTAAATAATTAGAGAAAAGTGCTGAAAAGCAAAGAAGGTTTTTCTCCGTATGATCAGCTAAACAGTCCCCTCTGGTTAAGTTTTGATTGACTGAAGTGCTCATTGATGAGTAGTTAGTGTTTAACTTGCTATTTATCAGACACCTTGCATCCATACTGACTGAATGCATCAAAGCAGCTGTTGTATCTTTCAGCTGCTTCATCTGTGGCAGCTCACAGACATCACTGCACAGCATAAGCTTAATTCTTATTTCAAAGGGAAAATACTTGGTTGATAACCCACAGAATGCTATGTTTAAAGCAAGTGATATCACCTGCTGTGCTGTAACATTACATTGACCTGTACTAGTTGCATCTGTTCTACATTATCTTAGAATGTGCTATTATTTTTTTTCCTTTTGCACAAGATGGTTGTAACAAAAAGGATTAAAATATACTTGGAGAGACTGCTAGCACAGAAGGGGAAAAAAGAAAAGATGCACTGTACCAGAAATAAACTGACAGCCTTACACAGGTTCAAAATAATGATGTATTTAACTTTTACTGCAAGTTTCTGCAAGGTTTTGAATAATAAGTTATTTCAAAGCATATTAGTTATCAAATAATCACTGGTCAGTATTTGGGATAGTCTCATGCACAAGAAGTAAATTAAATTCTTTTAATCTCTGGAAGAACTAACTGAAGCGGATTTTTTTTAGCAGTTTAGCATATATATTGAAACAATTCATTTGGGTAAGTTTATGTATTGAAATAATTAACATTTTTGAGATGTACAAAAATAACTTTGCCAGATAGGCTACCTTTCCTATACACAGGAAATACTTGATGCAAAGATGACAGGCTGCCTTGTATGAGTGAAAGTTGAAACTACTTTTGGACACAAGAAGCAACACATTCATAGCTTATTAGCCTAAACAAATAATTTATGCTTATATGGGTGTATAGCAATTCTGTGACAGAACTTGGCTTTGTACTCTGAGATCCCAGGTTAAATCACAGGCATCTCAGTTTAACTTGAAATGAGGCTTTCTGTGATCAGATAACTGGTGAATCACTTCCTAGAGACAAAACTTACCAAGGTCCACACAGACGCCTTAAAAAGCTGGAAGCTTGGCAGCCACCGGCCTTGCTGCACAAATGTCTTTTGCAAAGTATGTCTAACTATGGCAGTTAGGCACAAACCTCAGCAGTACACAGCTAGACATCTTTCTGCATGGTACTCCTGAAGCATGGGCACAGGGTAGGACAGGTACAAGGTAGGACAGGTGAAATTCAGGTTATTTTCTTGCATTTTTATTTCCTGATTACCATACCCTAACAAATACTACTAAAAGGTACAGACTAGAAAACTTACTGAGGGGCATGCCACAGACTCCTGAAGTACTGCTTTGTTTTTTCCTTTTTTTAAAGCTTGTCATGAAATTTGATAATTACATCTTAAAACAAAAACATCTGACCCCACACTAAACAAGAAACGACCTTTCCCCTCCCTTCCTGAAGTAATCAATATCTACTATTTGAGGTTTCAAAATCCACAAGTGTTTGTAGGATTTGCAATCATTCCTAACAGCAGCTTCTTGTTTCAATTCTACATGACAAAACACAGGTAAACTGACAACACACTTACTATGCCTTCTACCATTCATATTCTTTGCTAGTTAAGTCAGGAATAAACTGTTGAATGAAACTAAGCTGCTTTTATTATTCACATCCTTCATCATCCTCGCAGTCTCAACTTATTGGGGCATTTAAAACAGCATTATAGGGATGTTTAACTGCTGTGCGAGCACCTGGAGTATCACTAACATTTCTTTAATCATCTGGTGAAATACAGAGCTATGTACACTACCCATCTCCAGCCAGCACACAGTCAGATTTTTCTTTTCTTCAACGAGCTAAGAAAACATGCTGGTGTGCTCTAGGCAACTACAGAAGCCTGCAGTTTTGCTCTCTGAAGCTGAGTATCTAAATATCCTATGCTTTTTCAGAATTTTGCCTCAGCATTTAAGAGAGAAATCCCACAAATCTCGCTAAGTTCCATTTGCCGAAGAACACAAAGAAACACTTTTAAGATAGAATCAGACTATAGCCCGAATATCTAAACTCACAAAGTAGAAGTGGATAAAATTTCTTGCTTGGAGATACCTGTGAACAAACAAATCAACTAAAAGCTTAAAAACAAAACAAGTGTTAACAGGAGACAACCAATTGGACCGAATTAAAAAGCCTTCAGAGTACAAAAGCCAATGGTGTTGACAAAGTACTGCCCTTCTAGACAGAGCATGTGTTGCCAAGACAAAACTGTAAAAAATATTTACTTTGTATAAAGTGAGCTAGAGCAGCATGTTATTTCTAAAGGAATTAACTATGGTCTTATGAAAACAGTACGACGGGTACGCTGTTGATAAACTGGGCCTGTAGACACGCTTACTTGGCAAAATGTAAAGCAACAAAGCAAAGGATCAGGTTTGATCATTTAAAATGGGTACAAAACTGAAGATACAGAGTCCGGAGGGCACTTGTGGATAACATGCTTAAACAGTCTACATGCTGTTTGGCAGCCGTAAAAAGGCAAACATGGCCCTGGGGTGTTATCTATAGGGGTATGGTAGATAAATCCGTAGAACTTATTCTGACATTACATAAAGACTCAGTGAGACCTCATTAACTCAAATGCCATTCTGGTCACTACAGTAGAAAAGATCTCACAGACAATGAAAACATGTAGCTAAACCAGCTCAAAGAAAATACAGCATTTCTAAATTAAGAGCAATAAACCCCCCCCCCCCGCCCAGTGTCTGAAATCTCTCATAACTAAAAGGAAACTGTTTTTTAGTTTAACACACTGACACAACCACAAGATATCCTTAAGTGAAACTGCTAAAGGTGTGTTGTTTATTCCATTCTTGAAAAAGGATCAAAAATTGAGAGGTGGAAACAGAATAGTTTTTTTTAGAGCAATTAGAAAGCCATCAAGGAAACTGCCTTAAAACATCTTCTTTAGATATTCTGAGTAAGTGCAATTTATGCAAGATTTTATACATATCTTATGATTCAAAGTACGATTCACAGAAATTGCTAACAATTGATGATGCCACACAAGTAGCCTGAACACGTTATTTTTGTGGGCAAAATATCTCTCTGAACAGCATGCCTTATTTACATAAATGCTGAAGGTTTCCTTACCGAATCATCAAGGCCATCTATATGCAAAACCACTGTCTTGGCACGCTTATTTGTGCTGCCGAGGAAAAACTGCGCTTTCCGTCGACGATAATTCATCTCATTCACATTGTCCATGTCTGACATGTTGGAAGACTGAAGGATATCATAGACTTCAGAAGCTAAAAGTTTAGTCTCTCCCGGTGTAGTGGTCCTTAAAGAAAAAAAGAGATTAAGATTTGTAAATATTTTTTTTTACATTAGTACTCCAAACAGCTGCTGATTATGTCCTTGCAACTGGAATACTCCACGTGCTACAGAAATCCAATTATACAGTCAGTACATAGTAAAAATTTTAAGAGGGGAGAGAAGAAATTAGGTAAAACTATTTCCTTTCCCATACTCCAATTTTTATGTCAAACTGTTAATTCTGATATCATTTTAAACAAGCCTGTGTTCTCAAACAACACAGAGTTTACATCAGTTTGACAACTACAAACAAAACATGGTAGTAGACGCTCAGTACACCACTGTTACTTTGTTTGTGTTGAGCTGTTTTTTTAAACTAAAGTTCTTCACTGCCTTGTGATACGTTTCATTGTACTTTCCTTGTTACACAATAAAAATAATTTCTCTGTACAACTGTAATCTTTTCCAAATGTTTTCTTCTCCGAAGTTACTGACCATCAACAGCAAAGCAGAATCCCAGATTTTCTTAAAGAATCCAAAGATTATTTTTTATTGGACTAAAATTTATGGTATGAACTATATGATAGTATTCTTTTAGACAGAAAAAAATGTAGGTAAGACTGAACATACGTTCATTTCTTATGAGTAATTAAAACTAATAAGGTACTAATATAAATCTGTTGTCCAAATTTAGCCCTGTTTTAATTATGCCAGTGATTTAAAGCTATGTGCAGAAACAAAATTATTACTGCATCAACTTGCAATTACTCTTAAAATGATGAATGACAGCTTTGCTGCTTTGTTTAGCAAACACTAAGTAAGTAACAAGTACCTTCAGATTTATTTTTTTTTCCATTTGACTTCCTTAATTGCCATATATTAAACACATTTTCCATCCTACCACATGGACAAGAAAGAACGCTGAGGCAAGCATGTTAGTTCTCAACCTGTGGGGGTCCCAGCTAGACTTTTTTTTTTTTTTTTTTTTTTTATTCTCTGCACCTTGTTTTGAACAGCACCCATTTGGAGAGGAAAACGTGAGTTCTTGTGATCGTTCAGTACACTGATAGCATTCAAAGGAAAAAATAAAAAGGAAAAAAAAGGTGTAATAAGCAAAAAACCAAGACCTAAAATAGCAAAGCATTTTAGCATATGTTAAATTTTAAATACATGCTTACATTCTGCTTTCCTACAGTGAAAAAAATGCTTATGTTAATTCACAGAAACAAGTGGTGAGAACTCACAAATATTTCAGCCTTCCATAATTTATTTGATAAAGTAACAGAATAGATGATAAAGCTGTGCGAGCTGATGTCTTGAGGTAGCAATAAATTAGCCTGTGCAAAAGTGGCATCTTATCAAGAGACTAAGAAATTTACCCACCCGTTAGTTTTCGCAAATTCTTTCAACAGCAGGAACAAAAATCCTGTTTGTATCAAGTGATTTACAATAGAGGACTTTTTTTTTTCCCCGGTAAGTTTAAATACAGTTAACTAAGTACACTATTGAAAATGTCATTATCCCACCTACCACATCCACTCTGTTGTTGGTAAAAGTTTTTGCTTGAATACATTTGTACTATTGCATCCCAGAGTTAAAAAAATTCAGAAAATCAAATGAGAAATAAAATAAACTTAATATTAGCTATAATAAATATATTTGCATATATACATACAGAAAGAAATAGAATTTAAAGTTATATATGTGTCAGCAAAAATAAAATACACAAGTGCCTAAAAGTAAAAACTCAACAGTTATTTTCACACGTTTTGTGCTCCCAACATTATAGTTGGCATAGTTCTTGGAAAACTAACAACCTAAGATTAACTGTACTATTGAAACAACCTGTTGATTTGAAAACACAAATTTAAATTTGCTCTTATTCAATACAAGTATTCCAAGATATTCCTACAAGAAGTCTATACAGGTGAATGTTATGCATATGCACACACACACTTACACAAGCTACTCAGATAATTTCCTGTATTTTTCCAAATAGACAATTACTACTATCTACCACTAAGTTACAGATGAACTCTAGTTACCCCTCCTACATGAAAAAAAAAATCCCAAAGACAAGATTTTAATCTTATATAAAGAGAACCTGTTGCAAAGTAAGCAACTGACTGTGTAATAAGAAGCAGCATGAAACTCAGACACTACACGACAAGCACAAGAACAACGGATGTCACATGAGAATATCAGATTGCAAAACAATCCCCAGTAAAGGTATAAGCCAGTTTTATTCTGCAGTAATGCAACACTACACATTCAGCAACTCAGTTAAAACAAACATAGAGAGATACACAAAATTCCACACAAAGCCTTCTACAATTTTTAGTGTACTGGTAAAATGAGTGAATACAAGTTTTGCATCAATCTGTTATTCTTTCATCTCTTGCTCATCTTTCCGCCACCTCCATTCACACTCTAGTATAGCACTTTATTCACCACTGAAAGTGCAGGTACATACTATAAAGTTATGATGCAGTTAGAGATTGTTTGAGAACAATCAATCACTGCAACAACCTCCCCAGGGACATGGCAGTTGCTGGAGGTTTTCGAGATGCAACTGGACAGGGCGCTAGATAGTCTCATCTAGGTTCCCTTTCCCAGGAAAGGTTGAGCCAGATGATCTTTCAAGGTCCCTTCCAACCTGGGCTGTTCTATGATTCTATGACTAGTGTTCTGCTACCCTGCTAGTGAAGTGGTAGTTTTTAGTTAGAGCAGAGTAACAGTTGCTAAGAGTTGGTTACCATCTCTTTGAGAGGCGGTAACATCTTACATTACTTCAGCAAGATTCAGAAGATGCCTGTCAGAAACGCAAACCTTTAATTTTCACTGTCTTCTTGAATTCCTGTCATCCTAGATTGCTGCCTGTCCTTCCATTATGTTCACCCAAGGCTGGCTAAGTAATATGAACACAGGATCCAAGTGACATGTGCTGTATCTGTCAGAAGATGATACAAGAAATAGTTCTCATTTTCTTCACAATTAAAAATAACTTTGTAAACACGGTCCAAGTGCTGCAGAGGTTTTCTTAGCATAACAAGACATTTTTTAAAGTTTTAGCTAAACTTAAAGGACACGAAAATTACTGGCTACAACTCCAAAGGTGTATGTGATGTGGGTCGAGTATGCATGCTTGGAAAGAATGTGTAAGCAGCATATAGCATTATGGCTGCACAACCAGCATGTGGTTAACTATACACACAGCATCATAAATGATAATAGAAGGGCCCTGACAATCTTCCTAGCATTGCTGCATCTGATGCAAAGGTAACACAGAAAATTATGTCTCTTCCTTTAGAAAAAGCACAAAGGCTGAGAAAGACTAATATAGTGGATTTCCCCTTTTAGAGAAAGACAGGATATAAATACATTTATAAATATATGTATGTGGGGGAGTTTTATATATGTGTATGTGTGTGTGTAAAAGACCACCTTATCTTTTTTAAAGCTGTAATATTTTATGTATATATTTTAAAATAAACATATATGTACACATACATATGTGTACATTACATACACAGTTCTGCATCAGAGGAAACAGATGCAACCATAGCCCTGCTCAAAGTACAGTAGACCCTGTGCACAGGCACAGAAACTCTTCCAGGCATTTCCTTCATGGCACACATTGTGCTCTAAAGACACATTAGCCAAACAGAAAACAAACATACTATAATGGCATTTCATTAGAGTGTTTCTACTGAATTTATAACCCAGAGACAGGAGGCTTTCAAATTAAAGAGGGTATCTTTCTTTGCCATAGATTCAATTACATCCCAGATTCTACCAAAAGGAGATTTGTGTCATTTATTTCCAAAAGTCTCACTTCTACATGATGCTGCTTTTGGTTGTACTTGCTCAGTTTGTCCACTACCCACAATAAGACGACAAAGCTAATTACCCATTCATGAAATTTCAAGGCTCTTGATAATCTTTGAATGATCACCTTGACCCCTGTGAAGGTGATGCAACAAATCTGGAAATTGTTTCCTCCACATGAGGGACAAGAAGGTGACGAGGAAGAGGGAGCATGGATTCAAAAAAGGAAGTCATGCCTGACCACCCTGATAGCCTTCTACAATGAAAAGACTGGCTTCGTAGATGAGGGGAAAGCAGTGGATATTGTCTTTTGACATTGTCTCCTATACAATCCTCATAGAGAAGCTGATGAAGTATGGACTGGGTCAGCAGATAGCAAGGTGGACTGAAAACTGTCTGGATGGCCAGGCCCAGAAGGTGGTGATTAGGGCCATGAAATCTAGGCTGGAGCCCAGTATCTAGCAGTGTACTCCATGGGTCAATTCTGGGTCCAATCCTGTTCAATATCTTCATTAATGATCTGGATGATGGGGAAGAGTGGACCCTCAGCTTGTCTGCAGATGACACAAAACAGGAAGGAGTGGCTGATATGCCAGAGGCTTGTGCTGCCATCCAGAGGGACCTCTACAGGCTGGAGAAGTGGGCTGACAGGAACCTCATGAAGTTCAACAATGGGAAGCGCAAAGTCCTGCACCTGAGGAGGAACCACCCCAGGCACCAGCATAGGCTGGGGGCCACCCAGTTGGAAAGCAGCTTGGCAGAAAAGGGCTTGGGGGTCCTGGTGGACATGAAGTTCAACATTAGCCAACAATGTGCCCTTACAGCAAAGAAGCCTAATGGTATCCTGGACTGTATTAGGAGAAGCATTGCCAGCAGGTCAAGGGAGGTGTTCCTACCCCTCTACTCAACACTGGTGAGGCCACACCTGGAGTGCTGTGTCCAGGTCTGGGCTCCCCAGTACACAAGACAGATGGACATGCTGGAGAGAGTCCAACGAAGGATCAGGAAGATGATGAAGGGGCTGATGAGGAAAGGCTGCGAGAGCTGGGACTGTTCAGCCTGGACATGAGAAGGCTCAGGCTGGATCTTATCAATGTATATAAATACATGAAGGGAGGGTGCAAAGAGGATGGAGTCAGGCTCTTTTCAGTGGTGCCCAGTGACAGGACCAGAGGCAACGGGCAAACACGGAAACACAGGAGGTTCCCTCTGAACATCAGGAAACACTTTTTCACTGTGAGGGCGACCAAGCACTGGCAAGAGATTGCCCACAGATGTTGTAGAGTCTCTGTCCTTGGAGATATTAAAAAGCTACCTGGACATGGTTCTGGGCCATGTGGTCCAGGTGGCCCTGCTTGAGTAGAAGGGTTGGACCAGCTGACCTCCAGAAGTCCTTTCCTACCTCAACCATTCTGTGAGTCTGTGAACACATATTAGAAATTGAGAAGTCATTAGGTAAATTCAAACAGCAACGTACATGGATCTTAGCCATTTTTATTTACTTGTGGATATCTATTTTTTCCACGTTAAGAGTATTTTAGAAGTTAGGCTTTATGTAAGTAAAAATGTATTTAATTTTCCTGCCAACTGTTTTCTTTACATATTGTTTTCCAAAGAGTTTTGCATGACAGCTTACATAACTCTAATGCACCTGATAATTAGGAAGATGGAAATATAAGCAGTTGTGTAATTTTACTTTGATTTCAAAAATTTCCTGCTCCCATATTTAGACTTACAGTTCACCGCTCAGTCCTAAATTGTTTTCTCTTCAAGGCATCACGAACTAAAGGCAAGGCTAGATGGAAAAGCAGAGGCTCAGTTCTCAAAGTCATTAAACAATTTGCCAGTTGGTATTTCAAATGTTTTCACCTTAGCTTATAGCGTGATCTTACTAGCCACAGACATCACAGAAAAGTTGAGCTTATTACACCTTATAATAACAATTTAGAAACTTTTAATAGGAAACTTAAAAATCCAATAGTTTACTGATTCAAACATGACATTGATTTTAGGAAAATACTGCTCCAAGTTTTCTCCCTCAATCTATAGCACTTTTTCATAATTTTACTTAGCACAATAATTGTATTCAGTAAACTTAGTATAAAGCCAAAAATGAGATCACACAGGAATCCCAAAGAAATATTTTAATCTCCAGTCATTTCACAACATAGATCAAAATGTCAGTGTATATAAGCTCACTCAGGAGTTTACACTTTTACTCTCTCTCTTAACCAAATCTGATGTAGTTATAGAGTACTCAGTTTGTAATCTAGGGACCAATTTCAGCCTTGTACCAATGGCCCTTTTTCCCCAGGGTTGCTCAGGAATAAGAGATCCAAAGACAGACAGACCGTTCTCAACTTCTAGTTTTAGAAGGGGGCACCACTTACACCTCAGGATACATGGAAAAGAGTTACAGGTCATTCCTCGCACAAGGCTGAGAAACCTCTGCGAGAAGAGGGCAACTAGAGGTAGATTCTTTCTACCATAAGATTAGCTCACTCCCCAAAACTCTGTTATGATCCAAGCAAGGAAAACAATACACAAGAACAGCACATTTGCACATTCACAGTGTCTGTACTATATATATTTTCGGGATGCATGGCCCCATAAGGGAGGGGGCATGGCATACAGCCTTACAACTCATGGGGAAGGGCTGTGTTACAGCCAATCAGAAAAAGTGGATGTGCATTGTATGGCTTATCACTATGCTGTTGCTCATGAGTACTTGGGAAACCAACACACAGAAAAATTAATGTAAAGAGCAGGACTGTAAAAGCAAAGAAAGCTAGAGTGGTGAAGGAAAGATTAACCCAATCGACAAAAGTAAGGAAATAGATCTCAACCTTTTAAAGTTAGTTCAGGTAAAATTTCCTGTATTGACATCTCAAGGAGTTTACATACTAATGGAAAAATAGTACCTTAAAGCACAGATCTTTAAAAAAAAAAAATCCACCACACAATTGAAGTCTAACGATTATGAAGAGTTTGAAGAACAAAAATGTCTTCATTATTCAAGCTAAGGCTCAGATATTTGGCAAGACCTCAGCTGAATCCCATACTAAATAACCTGCTCATAAACTAAAAGTAAAAACATCTCTCAGATTTAACTCACAGTCTTAACAGAGAAAAATCCTAAGCAAGTCAGTGAATGTAACAAAGGACTGAATGCATAATTTTTTTATTCAAAATACTAGTTTAAGAGACTTCATTTTTGGAATGACACAAGCACCTTTCCAAAAAAGTTTGAGAAAACTTATGGTAACATAGAAGTAAATATTTTCACTTGATCCCAATCCTTTTCATAGATGTAAGTACTGCCCCTATAAGGCAGAACTAATATTTTTCCCTAACATCCTCTGTGGTGATATTTTCAACGAGCATTTTACTTCCGTAATGAACCTCATTCACTGCAATAAACGTAGTGTCTTATATGACACAAAATGCACAAGAAAGAATTTAATGGATTGGCATGAATTCTACCTAAATACATTGTTGGGTAAATGCAGCTGTATTAGAAACCTTAAAGCATATACTTGGTAGAGATTTACCATTTGATGTAATTATGGTTAAAAAATGGCTAACAAATTGATATTCATACCAACTATACCTTAAGACCACTGATGTATTTGTTTCCAGGTGACCAATTTCTTTCAGAGCCCATTTTTCTTGTATTTAATGACGGAAATTGTCTCTAGCAATAACTAAAGGGAGCAGTAAGCTGCAAAGAATTGCTACATTCTGTAAGGGGGGGGGGGGGTGGGAAATCACTAATCCTTGATTCTAGAAGTGAGACACAGTGATTGACATGGTTTTGATGAAAACTTTGAGCATGAATGACAAGCCTAAAGAAAGAGCATGGTATTAGAGAAAAAGCAATCTGTTTCAAGACAGTTATCTGATCTGGCTGTTTTTATGGCTGTTCTGCTCCAGTGCCAGGGCAAGATTCTTTCTTATCTCCAAGAATGCTGCTCTTTCTTGTGAGCTTTTAGTGCATCCCATGATACGGTGGGCTCACAAGCATATGGCTGCTCTTCTGACTCATTCCAGGCAACGGGCAAGTCATTTGAAAACAACTTGAAAAAGAGCATTACTTCAGCACACACTTTCTTACAGTCCCAGTACAGTGCTATTACCATGCTACCCATTGCAGTACACCTCAGTTCCCTCTAGCGCCAAAACACCCAGTGAAGACCAGGTAACATTATACAGCAACTGACAGAAAGGATTACCACCTGCTTTCATAAAGGAAAGAAATCCTCAAGAATATAGACAGCAGGATCCTTACATTGGCCAACAACAACACGTCAAGTATGGTAACGGGTTAACAATAGGAAAAATAATCCATAGGCGTAGAACAGGGAAAACAATAGAACCTGTAGGGCTGGGCAGGTTTGAAGTGACACACTGAGCTGCAGCACTATGAATCTCCAAATCCAAAAACCAAGCAGCTGGACTGCTCGATGAACCTACATACAGCCACAGTGCAGTTGTGTTATGTGACTGCACTCCAATGGTATCAACTATGTGCTAGCTACATGTCACCTTTATTTACCCCAAGGTTGTCACACCATGGAAACAAGGCAAGGTCAGACAGACTTTCCTAGAATGCTTTCTAGACCCGCAAATGTCTGCCACTTGGCAAGTCTTCCAGACTCTACTCACACTACCAGCTGTGACAATTTGACCAGGGGACACTAAACTAAGAGACGTTTGGAACAGAATGAGGAAACCTGATGTCTTGAAGTTGATTTTGTACTAAACAAGAGATACCTCACTGAAATTAGGAGTGAGGATTGGATTTCTCAGGGCCACTTCCAGCTCAATTTAAGTCATACACCTACCAACCCTGGAAATTTTGAGAAATCCCATGTAAATGCTGGGATGTTCTGAAGACTGCTGAAAAACCAAAAAAAACCTTAAATATTAAATATAAGTAGTAAATGTGAGTAAAATCACAGGACAATCCCATTAACTGCTGTAAAATCAGTGACTGTGATACAATCTTAAACATTTAACAAACTGAGTATTGCCCACGCTTAGAACATTTCCCTGACTCATTCTATTGTCCTCTGATCTCAAGAAGAGAATGAACTTTCAAGAATTGGATAACAGATTTGAACATATGCCATATGTTTAACCCAGCTATTCATCCAATTTTGTTTAACTCTTGCTGTTTATACGCTAAATGGAAGATCAACTTTTGATCTTCCACAGCTTGGTATCCACCATATGGACACATTCTCCATCTCAAAAAAAAAAAAAAAAAAAAAAATAATGAAGGCCTGTTACTCAACTAAACTCAAAAGGCTTCAGAGTAGCATTTGCTAGACGAGAGTCTGCATAACAGACACAAACTCCATGTCGAATTTCACAGTAGCTAGTTCCAACATCTTGCCTGCTAATGAACAGTAATCATTTCATGGATTTATATGGCAGAAAACATGTTTATTATATGGCTTCAACAAATTGTATCGTGGTTAAAAAAAAAATCTTAAGGGTAATGACTCTGGTCCTTCCCAGTGGAAGATATCAAATACTAGCATTAAAAAGCCAATCTTTTCCAGTAATAATGCTATAGTGACCAGGCAGTGTGTAGTGCTGGAATTAGGCTCTGTACTGAAGCATTTTAGGAACATCTTGAAGGAAGCCACATACCGCTTTTTGTATTATCAGCATGCCAACAGCATTAAGTATACCATATAATAATATATGATGATATAATTATCTTGGAAAATCCTTTTATGTCTTAAAAAAATACCATTTATTTTAATTTTGAGAAGTAAGCTTCATCTGATTATCTTGATTATTTCCCTGAAATCTACTGGAGAAAGTAAAAAGTTTGCAAGCTTACAGATAAAGGCTTCCCTAAACAAAACCTGTGTGAATAATAAGAATTAAACTAGAGCACCAACCTGTACCAGAGAAAAAAAATGCAGGTTTAGTCTATGCAGGCATATCTGTGTGTAAGCTTTGTATTTGACTCATTTGCTAATATAGTTAATATTAATCTATTCAGCAGAGACTCGAAGTATGTAACTCTGAAAGCAACAACTATTTAAACATCTTGCTTTCATACCCTTGAACTACTTATTTGTTGGCAATGGATTTATTTTTCTTTTAAAGCAAGCCAGTATTAGCAGCTTCACTGCTAGCCAATGGGACAGCAGTCATGCAAAATAGGTTGAAGCATGCACCAAGGTTTAAAAAAAAAAAAGCGTGTGAATTTGATGATGTACAGTGTAATTACAGAATGTGCTAACAATTTTAATTTGTTCCAAGTTATTAGATACGACTTCCTACCTGAGAAAATCAATGGAAATCTCGCAGAAAAAGGTATTGTACCATGTACTGCAAAACAACGAAGTATAAAAACACATTCCTGAATAGAAATACATCTAATTCAGAATAACATATTCACTTTGCATTAGTTGTTCCAGAGTAAAATGCACTTTCTTCTGAAATAACTGCTCCATTCAGAACCTGCTAATGAAGACTGTTTCATCATTAATATTTTTGAGGCATTTCCCTTCGTGGCACTTAATGCCTGTAATATCCATGTGAAACTATGTAAGTTCTAATCACAGACCAGCACCTTACAATGTTTCTTGCTTGAGCAGTATTTAGGAAAAAAAAAAAAGAAGAGAAGAAAAAGGGTAATCCAGACACTTACGGTTTAACAGAAAAAAATCTGCAATTTTTTTGGGATGCTTAGCATGAAGGTCAAAAACCAGGGACAAGCACCACCTGTGGACAAGCTCACTGTAACTCAAAAGCAGACATATGATACTGGCAAAGAAAGATGAGAAACTTCACAGTGCTAAGTATCTATCAACTCCCTTTTCATAGATAAATGGCTCCAGCCTACAAAACTGTCAATCCGCACCTGTGGTAAGTATTAAATACTTCACAACACAACTTGCTACTTTTATTTCAAAGTATCTTAAGCTTTCTTTGTTCTTTATTTTAGTAAGCTGTCAGTAAAAGTCAGCATATCAAACAATCTACCTCAGCACTTTTTCTTGTACACTCAATAGCGACCAGTGAAGGTCACTGCATTCCTAAAATGCTTTCAACACCAGCTGATGACAAGGTTTATTGAGTGTTAAAGGCACCCTGTTGCCATTACTATTCCTGACTCTTTGGCCAATCCACTTAAATCTCCTCCCTCCCAACTCAGTACTGAACCCCACCACAAAAAGAGAAGACAGTTGCCTTTTGGCATGCCATGTCAGGCAGGTCTTGAGGCACTGAGTTCAGCATGATAGTATTTTTTTTCCTACCATACGGTCAGCAATTACTTAAATGCCAATTCAGGTTCCATTCTTTTTAACATATTGGAGCATTGTGCCACACTCTGTAAACCATTTCATTTTTTATAAATCAATGTTTATCAGAGTTCCATATTTGTTTTAATATAAAGTCTGCAGGAAAAAATAGGAAGTAAAGACATCTTAAGTTTATATTGCTTTCTAAAATACTTAACTCCCTGCTCCAGCCAGTTTCTAAATAAAGAAGAAACTGGCTAAGACACTGAGCACAGAAGGCTTTCAAATATATGTATTTTTATTAACATTATTTTACACTTCACGCACTTTTTTCAGTGTTTCAAAGTTCCCTTTTTTATTCTGCAATACTCATCACAACATTTCTTGCCTAATACTGGAAAGTTACTAGCTAATTTTCTAACTTCCCAACTGATTTATTCATGTTTAAATACAAAGCACTCAAAGCAATTATTAGTGTGACCCTTTCTCTGCCAAAAACAAAAAGCAAAACCTGCTGGTTTTGCCTATGAGTAAATGCCTATTTACTCAGTAACAGGTACTGAAAATTCTTTTCCAGGTTCAGGATCCTACGATTTGATAACATGTGGGTTTTCAGATATTGTACATAAATTGCCACTGTAGAACTTTGGCACTTGGAGGGTTAGGTGACAGGGCATGAAACTTGCACTACTTGTTATTATATTCTTAAGCCAGTCATTGTAAACCAGCTGAAGGCCATGATTCTGAAGGACTTATAGTCTCTAAATCTTAACGTTACGTAAATGACCAATTAAAAACACTGCATTAATGATTACTTTCTTTGTTACCTCACTGTTTGTCAATTAGTTAATTTGGAATTCACTAAATACCAAGAAAATGAAATATTTACATCAAAGAAAAGGGATGAGAGAAACTGTTGAAATGCAAGAATTGTAGTCAGAGACATACCAAGCAAGCTGTGCATTAACTGCAAATGCTGCACAGAAACAAGTAACAAAAGTAGCTGCTCCACTGTTCCACTGAGTGTGCAAACGTCTTGAACTAGTATTGTATTGAACTGGTGTACTAAAGTCTATGGATGTATAGTACCCGAATTAAGCTGAGACAGACATCAGGTGATGAAAAGCTGCCCAATTAACAGTCCAGATACAGATGCTAGATACCAAGTGGAATGTTTTAAGTAGTAGCTTGGAGAGCAAAAAGTGAAACCAAACTGTATTCCTGACTGCAGTCAAAAACGTTATAATAGGAATTACACACATGAAAGAGTGAAAAAAATAATACAAACACAGAAAAGCTAAATCTAGAGGTTGACAACCCCCTAAACTGCTGAGTACAGAAACAGTACTGATTGTATAGAGCTTGCTATACATTAAGTTGCACGCAAGAAAAAACAATGACTTTGTTACAGCTCTTTGACTACAGAGTAGTCCTGAGATAAAAAACCAAAACAGAACATCAAAAGAAAATTGATCGAGTACATCTTGTTGGGCACAGGGCAGATCCTTCCATTTGGTCACGCTTTCGTATTTTTCTCAGTGACCAATTCTACACACACAAACAAAAAACAGTAAACCCATCCTAAACTGCACCTCTCAAAATAAAGGTTTAAAGCAGTTATTTATATGACTGCTAATTTATGTTAACTCCTGCAAAATATAAATCCCCAGTAGTATTTTAACATTTAAATTATTAGTTACATTTGAATTGTTGGCAGTCAAGTTTTGGACTGTTCTTACAAACGACATCCATCTTTCCAAGCCTTTAAACTTTATTTTCTTAATCTCACAAAAATCGTAAGATTCTCACAGACAGTCCATTACATCACGACTAAAGTCCAGGTTAACACCAATACTGTAAAACTAGGATTTTACATCACTTCATTACTTAATGCTTTTTGTGTTTTACTTATTGTTACCATTTGTGCCCACATCTCTGTCTTGAGATCATTACCTTCTATGTCCTTCATAGAGCTAAACATACTACAGGAATACAAAAAAAAGGTCTTGAAGCATTCTAAAAACAATTGCTGAACTGTGAGGAAGTCTCAGCTCTCCTTAGTTTGCCATGACCCACAAGCAAAAAGAGCAAGAACTTTTACTGAGTACGTGCTCTACTGACTTAGGTAGCCCACAACATTCAACCCATCCTTTCCCCTGCCCCTCCACTCCTTCCTATATATAATCTCCTCCAAATACCTGGAAGCTGTTTGACAGACAAAAGGAGCATTCAGCCACTTCGAACAAATAACATGGTATATTTAGAGAGGACATACTGATGTTTCCTACATTTCCTAACATTTCACTGGGGTTTTTTTGGCAGAGGATGCTTTTTCAAAAATAACTCTTTAAAAAAATCTGTTTCTGAAACTTGTAAGATTAACAAAATATACAATAAAACATTCCTTAAAGAAACTAGGGGTAGGGAAGGGGGATATTAAACCACTTTGCTTAACAATGCGGAATAAAAGAGCCTGCAGATGTTAATAATAGACGGTCACAGCAGGAAGACAAGCACATTGCTACAGCACTGAATAGACTGGAGCCCCACAGCCCAAAGAGATGCACCAGCAACCAATAGCCTAATTTTCTAGAAGCACTAACCTTCTAACAGACAAAATGTTACAAAGTGGGTAAAACAAGGAGGCTTAGGAAAATAACAGGAAAGGAAAGGCCAGGAAAGTTAACACGAATAGACAGAGGGATGTCTGTATTACTCTTGTTCCAGGTGATATACTGCCATTTGTAAATAATTTCTAAAAACAAGATTTTTGGAACCTCCTGCTCACAAGAATATTTAAGACATGGGACAACCATGTTTTTCTCCAAAACTACAACTTCTCAGTACAGAATCACAAGTATGATAGAGTCCAAAAATAACCATGCAACAGAATCAAGCTTCCCATTACCCAATCTCAACTATTTCTCAATTTTGATGTGTAAAAAAAACCCCGCATACCAAGGATTACAAAAATAACATTACTAATTGATTCAGGTATAGAAAAATAAAACCTCTACAGTCTGTAAGAAGCTATTTCCTTCTCTTTTGCAGATCAAAACTTAAGTATTCCCATCAATAGCATAATTGTATAAATGTAGTAAATGTGAAAACTTTAAAGAATTCTTAGCTATAATTTCTCACAAAGTATTACCTTGAAGCCAGTTATGATATGGCAACATCCCCTTCATCATCAGATATCCCTTTAAATACATAGTTTGCCTTCTTGCTAATTAATACACGGCCTTTGCCCTGTCTTCCCCCAAGCATACCTCCTTTCTTGCAAATGAGAAAAAGAAGTATGTCACACAACAAAAATGATAAAACTACTGTGATACTACATCCCTTGGCTTTTTTTTTTGTCAGACATCATAAATTTAAACTTAGCTGGTTTCAACGAATAATTAAATTTTCAACAAGTCTAGGTAATTAAGACTACCAAAAATTAAAATTGAGTAAGAACTCAGCAATTATAGACTGCATGTATTTTACCAGATCTGCAAGGGACTCTAATTAAACACATATTAATTGCCCTAATCTTCTTAGGCAAGTAATAAATTGGAAGAGCTGATTAATGCACTGGATTTAGTTCAGCTTGTTAAATCTGACACCCTGGCAAAGGAAGACTATCTTGAAAAGCTCTTTTAGCTAAGTAATTGGAATTTTACTCTCAGTAATTTGCCATTACATAATAAGAGCTATTCAGTATATCGACTCTTCATCAGTTTTTTTTTAAATACATGTTTAGTTATTTTTAAACATTACCATTATGCTGCTCATAAAGATTATGAAAAAATACGAACTTTGACCTTTACTGTCCATCAAAAGTCACTTTCACTCTGGACACAAATTAGTATCTTTCCTTGTAGGCTATAAATCCTAATTAATTTTAATTCTAGAAGCTGCTGATAACATTTTATAAAGTCCATACGGACACATTAAGTCCTCCACACAATTCATAAAGCCAGCAACTAAACCAGCTTTCAATATTAAATAACTGTTGATGACTGCTGGAATACAACAAAACACCACTCTCCAATGAGCCTCAATTTCTCCTCTCCTTGTTATCTATTTACGCAAACACTTCTACACATACACTTATAGGTACTCAGTCACCTGGCAAGGGAGTTAAACATTTTTGTGGCAGCAATAAAGCAGTATCAAACCTGCAGGCAGGAATTTTAAAGGTCTGATTTCTCTCCAACACAGTTACTACTCCTAGCTTGTAACATGGAAAGATGCATCAAGCTTCACTTAAAAATAAGCAGATGTGGATGATCAAATAAGAAATCTCCCCTGCTAAGGAAAAAAACAGCAAGTATAGAATAGGGCAACAGAAAATTTTTTATTTGAAAAATGTTTTGAAGTATTCCATGGAACTTGAACATCTTCGCATATGTCCTAGAAAATGTGAAGTGTATAAAGCCTTTCATATGAAGTATCTCAGAAAGTCATACGGGTTCCAAATCAAGTTCAGTCTGAAAAAAAAAAACCCTAAATATATCAATATCTCACTGCCTTCACTCCTCAGAGCTGACATTTCATATTTCTGCTCTAGAGCCTATAAGCTCCAGTCTCTAAATCTAAAATCTGTTACTCTTCTGTTAGCAAAAGCTAGTGTTCATACATTTTAAAAATCACTGTCACAGTGAACCTAAAACCTATCCTTTGTTCCTTAGGTGAAATGTAATATCAACTAAGGAATGCGCCGAACATTCATTTTAAGCAGCAAAATGATTTTCACAAATGAACTATAATGCTTATTGTAAGCAAATACCAAAAAGCTGATCAAATAACACTAGGGGACTGGTAAGTCATGAAATGAGACATGAAGGCACCTCAAAGAACCACAGTTAAACTCGGATTTCTCTCAAATATTTCCTACACATTTTCCATGATGCACTACAGAGTATAATTTATTGCTTATCATTGATAAACAGGTGGCAGTCAATTTCAATTCTCATCCTTGGTAGTCTTATGAAGGAAACAGTACTTTAGCTTCACGATAATGAGTTTAAACAAGTGCTATATTCTTCTTCCATTGGTTGTGTATTACTTGCAACAAAAGGGTTTTGGCCTGTGCCTAAGGCTCCCATGTACTGTTACAAGCAATCACAAGTAGCACATCAACTCCAACTACTTTCCAGTTGATGGCATTGACCATTTAAAGATCTGTTAGACTGGTCAGTTGTAGGGAGGTTATGACAAGAAATTCCACACCTGAACTTGAGGTCTCTAATATGGAGACCTTCAAGGCTTACAAAAAGACACTCACATGATGAGAAAAGCCCTCAAATTTCAGGATTTACATAAATGAAAGCAAAAGAAAAGTGGAATTCTAAACCAACTCGACTTCCTAAGCACAGTGTCAGTTCAGCGCTGCTGAACATCAACTTAAGTCTGAAATATGACAAATATTCAGTTTGTGACTTGTCTCTGTGCACACGAGCTCCATTTCATTGCTTGAAAAGATGTAACAGCTGTATCACTGGCAGAATACAGTTTGTCAGAATTCAGTACTGAACAGGGAAAGCCACTGGATATTATTTAGTTAAGTGAGAAGTCAATGCAAGTGAACAGCGAGAGTTACAAAATCCTTGATGAAAGGGAAAGATTCAGACCACAGGATGTGCTTAACCTGTCAAGAGCAAAAAGCCAGTGACTACAACTTCTGGTCCAGAACATGCTGGGTTCTGTCTCACTTGAAGGAATTGCAATAACTGGAAAAGTAGAATACTGACAGAAGTTCATATCTCTGTGTACGATTAGTTTGCATTTTTATAATACATTACAAAAAAAAAATAATCTAAACCCCAAATTAAATTGTGGAAATAATCAAAAGATTTTAGATTAGATAGAGCAATGAGCTAGATACGCAGATTCTGGAAAATACACTGGAATGCACAGCATAAAGTCATTAGACCAAAGTATTTATTAACGTATTTATTCATGTTTAGTTTCAGTTCAAAGGGCTACAATATCTTCTGGCAAACTGAAATTACATTAAAAGATAGAACCTTCATTTTGTAAAGGAAATTTGAAGAAGGTAGAGACCTTGTTTTCTCCCCTATAGCCTTTCTAACAAAAAAACATAACCCCAAACCATATTTTTTTTGTGACAAAAATAATTCTACATCTATCTTCTCAGCACTCTACCATCTTTCTCCATATTTCTGCAGGCAATAGAAAACTTAGCTTCAGCATTTCCTGTCAACATTAAAGCCTAAAATCCTGACAAGCACATGACAAAGTCTTGTGTTTGAAGATGCTATGTATTTAAATTTTCATGATATCACACTTTCCAAATGTTACAAGCATACAAATCAAATGTATGTTCTTACACTTGCCAAAGAGCTTTCTAGAAAAAAAAAAAAACACCTACAAGACTTCGAGTTTTTACTGACTTATCTCTCCTTTTATGCACATTTCTGAACCTCACACTCCTTCGGTCCTTCAAATTGAAATGTAGAAGAAAATGTTGTCAAAGAGATTTCCATAAAATTCTTTAAACAGAAGTTTTAATTATGACTGTTTCCTGAGTAATATTTGTAAGCTGCAGAGACTGATAATGAACTACCATTCCCCTTTCAACAACTTCTTAAGGATGTCTCTGTGCTCTAAATAGACTTGTAATCTATACTTCTGTTATTACCTAAACATTTCAGTACTTTTTGTTATCATAAAAGTAGCAAGCACAGACTTATGTATATTTCACCTTAACTACGCTTGTCCTTAAAAATGGTAAATACTGTGAGACTCAATTCCTTTTTCCCCCCAAGCATCCTATCAAAAACACCTATCATTTAAAAAAGTTATAATTATTACGTTATTTTAAAAAAAGAGAACTATTCTCTTCTGAATTCTAGTAATTTAGTTCATCATCCTACTTAAGAAATTTGTTTTAAATCCTCGTGTTTTGGGTAACTGGTGAGTAACAAGATGATATTTAGGCATAATGTTGAATTCCATGTAAATACATAATCTTGTTAGTTTCAGCAGAATTAATGACATACTTAAAGGTAAACTGTTTTAATCTTCCTTAGATCGCATATCACTTAGGACTTGTGAACAGACCAGAATTTCCCCTCCAATTCTTTTGGTTCACACCTTTAGATAAGCATTGTCAGAGACAACAAGCTACAACAACAAAAGATATACCACCAAAAACTGGAGGGGCTGTGGGATGAATGAACTAGCAAAGTCTAGCCTTGTTTTTTTTCTAAAAGAAACTTGTAACTTATACCACAAGTGAACGTTAGAGATTCAACTAACATATTAAAGATTCAAAAGCTTTCCACTTGAATCTTTAATACACAATTTTACTTGTGTTTCATTCTTTTCTAAACGATTGTTTTAAACATTCACCTGAGACACATCTCAGTGTAGCAGTATGACTTTTCTCCTCCCTCATGGAACAGTCCCTCACACCTGAAACGTCCAGTTAACTACAGCGCTATCAAACTGCACGTAAAATAATCCCCTTTTGATAACTTGATGGCAAATTAATTTTTGCTATGACAGACTAATCTTTGAAAGAGGTTGGGGTTTATTTTTGCTAATAACGATTCATCTTAGTTCATATAAATTTCTGTTAATGCACACGTGCATCTTCTCCAGTGTGCATATACCCACACATCTTCCAGTATATAAGACTTAACAGTTAGCAATCTTAACAAAATCGAAGTCGCAAATTCTAAGAGACATAACCCAGGTGATACATTCTACAAAGAAATTAGAGACCAGTACAAACCTTACTACCTTCTACTCCACCTGCAAGATGTTTTCTCAACACAGAACTGCAGATACATACCTTCAAAAATACGTTGAAACAAATATATTGCATATACAATTTCCCTTCCCAAAGGTGGGATTCAAAGAATAAATGTGACAGATGTCAACCAATTTAGTTAAAAGCACTAGTGCAAGGCACCTTTATACAATGATGAGAAGGATTATAAGACAACCTAAGAGGAAGAGAAAAAATTAGTTCTCTCTAACAAGGGCAAGAAATTTGTTGTTTGGCAAATGACTTTCAAATGAATATTTCTTGTAGACTATGGTCTAATTACTTTGCTATACTATAAAATGAAAACCATTAATTGCTTGCAGACACCTAACTTCAACAAGGAAGAATGCAGTATTAAAAATTCACTATATGAATTCATAGTAAAAGTTATACTTTGCATCAGAATGTTATGCTTACACTGTCTTTAGAGCCAACAACCCATCATAAACTTACTTTTGTATTACATTCTGTAAGCTGAGCATCATACCCAATTCACTTTTCATCTTTTCTCTGTTGGCACGGCACTCTGCCAAATAGCGGAGAGCCTAAAAGAAAGAGGACCACAACAAATCAGCAATATGTCCAGTACATTATCATTCATTTCTATTAGTGCACATCTGCAGAACATTCACAATGTGAGTTCTAGTAAGAAGATACAGAGTATTATCACCTACTGTGAACATTAAAAATTGTTTTATTCTTATAAATACACAGAAAGCACAGAATATCTAATCTATGAGAAAAGGTTGAGAGCCTGGGTTTGCTTACACCAGCTAAGAGAGTCTAAGGGACAATCTAACAGCTGTCTACAACTACTCAAAAAGCCTTTACAAAGATGATTAAGCCAAACTTTCCTCTATAGCAGCAGACAATGTAACAAGGGGGAAGAGCCACAAATTGCAGCTTGGGAAGTTCAAATCAGATATTACAAAAAGCTTTTCCGCTATGAAGGTAGTACAACACTGGAACAGATGACCTACTGGGACTGTAGAATCAATGAGACAAAACGACAACTGACCTGATTTGAGTGTTGGTGACAGTCCCACTTCAAGCAGGAAGCTGAAGTGAATGACTTCCAGAAGTCCCTTCCAATAAACATTTACGTGATCCGAGATGTAAAGCAATTTTCATACACTATGCTTCTAGTATAATTTCCATCAATTCTGTGGGCTTCCCCAGTACTAGAAAACTCACCAAGTTTTTACTGTCCACAGAATGAGGTCTACCACATTTATAAGCTTCTGAAGAGTAACTGCAATATTTATCACTCCATGAAGGAATAACAATACAAGCAGCAGCAAGCTGCTCTGGTTATTGTTACCTAAACTGGGAATTTACACTTACTTGTTGCCTAAGGTTTTGTTAATTTGACTTTAAAGGTAGACTCTTTGCACAACTTCACAGTGCTGACCCCAGTCACCAACTGTGTATTTGCATGATTCTCCTAACATAATACTCTTTCAGTTAAAATGACAGGCTGCCTTTTCATGAGACATCTCCCTATTGTTAGTGCTGACAGTTTTCTTAGAAGGAACCTCCAAAGGTGTACTGTGCATTGTGCTTTAATCAGCGTTTTACTGATGTAGGTGTAAGAACTGCGCTTGCAAAATTGTGCAATACACAAATACAATGGTTTATAAAATGGGGTTTGTGATAGCAAGGTTTAGCAGTGCACCAGTTCTTTAAATACAGTCATATAATAGCTATGCTGTTCAACAGCTGCTTTAAAAATAACACGCTGCTTAATCACTTCAGAGACAGAGAACTAATTATCTGGGGTTCTTTTCTAAATCATCTTCAGCACGCATCAGGTAAAATTCAAGAACATTTTATTGCCTTTTGAGAAAGTCTGGCTGCTGTCTGGCATGATAAAAACTCTATATGTGATTTCTGCTGTTTCCTGATGTGGATCGGTATCAATAATTGCAGTTATAAATGTTGTATATGCATTTATTTTCTTACTTTTCAACTATGGGGAAATACCTGAATGATAGCTCGAACTACTAACTTTAATGTTAAGAAATATATCCTTACTGGTGCAAAAAGTTTCTCATTTTTATTAGTCTCTGTTCAGGCAATTTAGTAAGGATATAATATTGCTGGACAAAGAAAAACCCACTTTCTTAACGCTAATTATTTGAGTCAAAACGTAGGCAGTCTCCATTCCACCTGTTACATACTCTTTAGACACAAACATAACTTCCACTAAAATAAGACCAACCACGAAGTTATCAGAACAACTTAAGTGACCTGACTTTTCAACACTAGGAAGTGCTATTCCCCCTGCCCCCCATGGGACATGCAATGGTCTGCACCTTCAAAGAAGTGAGATCATTTCTGCTTATTAAATTGCAGTCTACAGAAGGCATAAGGAAGATTACTATTATGGACTTCAACTTAGCCTCTGTTCAGCAAAACTCTTATCTACATTAGCGTTAAGATCACAAGTAGTTTCATCATAATCAATAGGACTGTCTCCATACTTGAATATAAAAATAAATTGTTGTCAATCTTAATAACAAAAGACACCTTTGATGTTTTATAAGCGAAAGAGTCATATTTTTGAAAATTTTAGTCCAAATTTAAACAAACAAACAAAAAGTAGTATTGCCTGGGTTAAATCCGATTTTTTTTTTTATTTAAAACTTTCAAACCTTTTAGCATTTGAAGTGTACCGTAAAGAATTCCTGGAACCAAAACTAGATAAAACTACTGAAAAATGTATCACTTCTTGATCAGATACAAGAAAGGACAGAACTGAAACTGCACAGGAGGAGGTAAACACCCTCCTTATAAGATTCTACAATGTATCAAAAAAGTTTAATAGGGAACTATTATGATTCATACAGATTAGTTATAATTTCAGCTATGGGAATTGCAGAATAATACAATAAGAAATTTAAAGTCAGTGCTGTACATATCAGGTACAAAGTTAATGGAAAATCATTACATTTAATGATTCCCATTCAAATGGAAGCATCTTTTTGACCAATGGGATGGCTAGAAAAACAAAACAAAACAAAAAGACCTTTCAGAATGTAAAAATACCAAAAATTAAGACTAAAAAGTTATCATCAAAGATATTAAAAGGTACAGAAGCTAAGAGTTCAAGAACTCATGAACATAATGAGTCTGAGCAGCAGACAAAAACGTGCTTTCACAGTAAACTGATCCATTTCTGACTGCAGCCAGGGTCCTGGGATATAGCATGGTCTCTAAATCCTGATTCTTAATCCACTTTAACTGCAGGTTATCACTAAATGGAAAACACAGCTGTCTCCCATTCCCACCCAAGAAGATGTCCTTACAACACAATCTGAATAACATCTGGGGCTGTGGAACCACACTGCACACTGGATTGGCTCTCATCAATCTGATGTTTTTGTAACATGGTCACAGACTGATTACTGAATCTTATGCAGGCAGTGAGAATATGCAGCACAAAGGAAGGAAAAAGAGAGTGAGACGTCCAAACAAGATCCTTTTTCAAGATCACAACCTAAGGAAACTGTACTGGAAAGAAGACCAACGCAACATATTTCCAAGAACTGTAAACTCAACTCAAAGTTCCTCCAGTGAAGAACATTATAGTCTGGCAAATGCTATGGCAAGGCTAACCTAAAAACCAATTAGCAGGACACACATCTCCTGGGTTATGGGACCTCTGTCCCTGAACCCAGAGGAGTATCAGAGACACTGACGTAATTCCAAGAAGTCCACTAATATCCACTATGAAAGTAAAACAAATTTAAAATACAGAATTATGGTACAGATAGGTCTTAATGGTATAAAGAATAATGTATACTTGTATGTAAAAGCCAGAGCTCTTTATTCTTCAGTTTCACATTGTTTAGAATTCAATGACAGAAAAATGGAAAAAAAATGAGCACTACGTAAATTTTAGTAACTTAAAATCTTTCTAGAAGAATTGAAATAGAATTTTAACAAAACCTTGACTTTTGTTTGTCCTGCTTCTAAGCAAGAAATACACTTTAAGTTAGTGTTTAGATTCAGCATGAGAAATGAGGACTTCAGCATTTATGATTTAGAATGAGAAGAAAAGGACAAAAGCTGGAACAAGTTGTATTAGATATTAATAGATTTTGGGTTGGTTTTTGAGGGCTTGGGGGGGTGGGGTGTTTGTTTGTTTATTTTTAACACCATAAGGGTGGTCAACTGCTGGAAGAGGGTGCCAGAGAGGTTATGGAATCTCCATGCTTCAAGGTGTTCAAGAACCAAGCGGACACAACCCTGAGCCGTGATCTGAATGCACTTAATTTGAGCACGGGATTGGACTACATCACCTCTGGAGGTTATTTCTAACCTAAATTATCCTATGAGGTTTGTGGTTTGTTTGGGTTTCTTTTTTTTAACAATATGAATGTCAAATCACTGTGTATATTTACCAAGCTCCATGACTTCATCTTAACAGAAGGGCGCTTACCTCCCTCCACACAAAAAGTGAAATAGCTGTATTAGGGGAAAAAAATGCAAAGTAAATTAATTTCTTCCAAAAAAACATAAATTCCCCTAGAATAATGTGTCATGGCTAAACAATTTTTGAAATACATGCTTTTTAAAAAAAAAGTATACGGAATATCAACATAACATAAAACCAGATTTTATTTTTTACATTTTTACTTGTTTAAAGACATATTAACAAATCAACAAAATGTCCTACTGACGTACAAATTTATCTCCAGAACACTTACTAGTAAAGCTGAATGAACAACTGGAGGGTTGGGATGGTCCAAAAACAGAATAAGACCTGGCAGGCATCCTTGATCCTGAACAATGGCCCGTCTGTTCAATGGGTCAGCTGCTAGATCTCGGAGTTGGTTAACTACAGATAGTGCATCAGGCTCCTCACTCACAGCAGAATTCATCGTTTCTGCACCATGCATACAAAACACCTGCTGAAAAAAAAACAACCTGTATTACTAATACCACAACAATTGTCTACAAATTAAAACACAGATAAGACAAAAGCACTGATCTGTTATAAGCATAAAAGTGTAAAAACGCAAGGACTAGAATTCATGGAACATGGAGGGAATTGATAAGGATGTGGATCTTGAAGTTTGTAAACTGGAAATCTAAGCTTCCTATGCAGAGAGCAGGTAGGTTTAGTTAATAATATTTTGATTTTTTTTTCCTATATGTCAGCCTTTACAGAGGTGTGTGTTGGTTTTTTTTACACTACTGACAAATATTTCCAAGAAATCCATAGTTTTCTCACAACAAGGCACCCTAGAAGTCTATAAACATCCTTCAATATAAACACGTGTAAAATCAAAATATGTATTTTCAGAATACTTTTAGCAATAATCAAATTTTACACTAAAATGAACCAGAAAAGCCAGCAAAACTTAATACTGCATCAAGAACAGTGAACATTAAGATTTAATCTGGATCTATATACCAAATAGCTAGCGTAATGCCATACTCATTCAAAGGCAAAAAGGGTTTTAGAGGGTAGGTTTTGGGATTTTATTTTTCTTTTCACTAGTACCCTCTCAATAAAAACAAAGCAAGCAGGTCACGCCTTGCTCCAGACGAAGTCCAAGCCACCATATCAATTTCAAAGGAGACACGTGTTAGCTTGACAGTATCCGATTCCAGAGTTGTTTAATGAGGAATAACTACTTAACAGGCAACAAAAGCATGTTTACTCAACAGAGAAGATACTACATCTTGGTGCAAAAAAAAACAGTTTCCTTCAAAAGACTGGTCACGTGCCCCTGAAACTACTAAATGCAAACTGTGGTCCTGGTGTTGCCAGTACCAATTCATGCAAGTAACTTTTCTTAAGGCACAAGAGTGTGAGTAAATACGTATTGTTAATTTGTATTCTCTCATTTTTCCCCTGCATAAAAATAAAAAAAAATTACACTTGTAAGTGGTCACATTCTTCTAACATCATTTCCCAAGCAAATAATATTGTATAAATATTATATCGTTTTCTTACTGAAGGCAAGCCTTTCAGCAACAGAAATTAATCATACCCATCAAAAACAATGAACCACAAATATGCATTTTGGTTATGACAATTTCTGACACTTTCACACAGAAAAAATGCTGTTAATCTCTAGGTCAGTGGTCCTTCCTTCAGGGAAGAGAGTGCTAATGTGAAAAGTACATGCCAATGATTAGTCTCCAGGCTATTTTTCTTGACTATCACAAGCCCAAAAGAGATCACTGGGAAATACAGCAGCTCAACCAATAAACAATAATTTATATTTCCAAAGTGGACAACTCTAAATTAAAAAAACAAGCAACTCTCTGTTAAGTATTAATTATTACTTTTCATAACTGGCAAAGGAACTTATGCAAAACTTAAAAATCAAGTCAGTTGTGGAGCTGATGCTAATCAAAGTCCCTGACTTCCAGTTCTGCGTCCTGAGCACCAGATCATTTCTACAACTCTCTCCATTCTGACCACCTTTTGCCTTTTTCCTTCTAATCTCCTCAAAAAGCAGGAAGCCAAACTTTACCCCCCTGCCATCCCATCAGGCCACACTCATGTCCTCCCCAGACCCTTCTCCCTCTCTCCTCAGCCACAACTGAGGACACAACTGAAGTCCTTACCTTCTCCATCACTTACAACAGCCAATTTTATGAAAACTAGGACCTCTGGCATTTTTTTAATGCAAAACCAATGAAGCTGTTTTAAAGTTTCAAGAAGTTATCAAGAATTTAGGGGCCTAGCAGAGAAGTTAGCCAGGTACCAGCTCTTTTCTCCTCCTTATAGCTTTGAGATAAAAGCTTAACACAGGCACCGCAGATCTGTCGGTCTCCCTCTCTGTATCCCCACCGGGGAGGCCCAGGAGAGGAACCGCCACAGCTTCACCCCTCCCCTGTCACGCTGAGCGTTCCCTAAGCGGCGGAGCTCTCCGTCCGGCTGCGACAATGCCCCGGGGCTCAGCTCCCGGGCCCCTCGCCCAGCGGAGACACAACCCTCCAGCGACCGCCTGATGTGAGCTCCGGGGTGCAGTCAGGCAGCGCGGAAGGGCCCTCAGCTGGCCCCGCCGCCGTCCCCCTCTCCGGGCCATCCCACCCTTCCACAGCGTCCCCCCTTCCCGCCCCCCGGCGCGGCCTGTTCCCCTCCCCGGCCTGCGTACCGCCGTGAAAGACGTCCCCAGCCGAGCAGCTCAGCCCCGAGCCCCCATGGCCCGCGGGGGCGGCACGGCCTGCGGAGGGCGGCGGGATGAGGGCGGCAGCAGGGCCCACCACACACGCACCACCCGCCACAGCCCGCTCTGACCCCGACACCCGCCACCACCCCACAACCCGATTGGCATGGACCCACCCGCGCCTCCTCGCCACTCGCGGAGCGCTTTATTGCTGGCGAGGCGCGATTGGCTGCCGGCGCTGCCCCGCCCCCTGGCTGCCGCGCCGCTGTGCACGCCGGGAGTTGCAGTTCGGAGAGGGCCGCAGGACCGCCGTGGGGAGGGAGCGGCGGGGGAAGCGCAGCCCCTTAGCGCCAGTTTTGGGGGGTTTTTAAAATAATTTCTTTTTCTACAGATGGTCACCACCAGAACTTGAATTTATTGCTCAAGTCAAGTGCACTGTAAAACAATATCGTGCCTGGAGAAGTGAAGGCTCCGGGGAGACCTTATAGCAGCCTTCCAGTACCTGAAGGGGGCCTACAGGAAAGCTGGAGAGGGGCTTTTGACAAGGGCAAGTAGTGACAGGACGAGGGGGAATGGTTTTAAACTGAGAGAAGGGAGATTTAGATTAGATATTAGGAAGACAATCTTTACAGTGAGGGTGGTGAGACACTGGAACAGGCTGCCCCCTCCCTGGCAGTGTTCAAGGCCAGGTTGGATGAGGCTTTGAGCAACCTGGTCTAGTGGAGAGGTGTCCCTGCCTGTGGCAGGGAGTTGAAACTAGATGATCTTTAAGGCCCCTTCCAACCCAAACCATTCTATGATTCTATGATAAACACACCTGATCCTGCAGGGAGGCACAGTACCAAGCCCCACTTTGAAGCACAGAGCAGGCCTCACCCCCTGAGACCCGGGCAATTACACTTATTTTAATGCAACATCTCGATCCTGTTTGAAGGTCTGGCTTCCTTCCCGCCCCCCCCGCCAAGCTGCAAAGGTTTTCCATCTTCAAGTTCCTCTGCTCCGCTCATCACAGTTGAGCCTCTTGAGTTTTGAAACCTTTTAAGTTTCCAGTAAAGCTTTTAAAATTGGAACTCCCTCACACCCAGGCTCAACGCGGGGAAACCTTTTTCCGAGTTTCCCCATGCCCCGGCAGCCCTCCCCGGGCCCCCCCATTTCGAGGCACGCCGCTGTCGCTCCCGTAGAAACACCTCTCGCCCCGTACCCGCGGCAGCATCGCTGTCCTTGCCTGCACGGTTTAATGGGACGCAGCCGCCCCCGCCACCACCCACAAAGCAACCGGCGGTGCCGCAGCCGACACCCGCAGCCCAGCGCGCCGTCAGCCAGCGGCAGCCGCCCGGCAGCACCGCCAGTTACTGCTGCGGGTCCGGAACACCCTTCCCCCTCCCCCGGCCAGGCACCGAGCGCTTCCGATACTAGCAACCTCCGCACCCCGGAGGAGCCTGCTCCAGGCAGGCCTCCTGCCGCTCCCCCCCGCGCTGAGGGGCCCCGCAGGTATGTTCCGCGCCACAGCCATGCCCCGTCCGCCGCCGCGCAATCGCTGACTGCTCTGCCGGGGCCCCGTCTTATTGGAGGGGATCCGTCACGTGACCCGGCCGTGACCGGTTGTGGGGGGAGAGGGGCGGGGCGGTTTCACCCGTCCCCTCCGGGCCCGGTGGTTGCCGGGTAGGTCGCGGCGCCGCAGCCTTGTGGAGGGCATTCGAGGTCCCGCCTCTCGCGTGCGCGGCTACTATTGGTCGGAGCGGCGCCGGGGCGGCCGCGGATTGGCTGCCGGCGGGGGGGTCGCGAGCCGCGGTGGAAGAAGCGGGTGAGAGAGCGGGGTCGCGCGGACGGCGGTTGAGGCGAGAGCGGCGGGGCGCGTGGCGGCGCCTTGCCCCAGGCGGCCCGCGGGCCTCCCCTTCCTCCTGGGCAGCCCCTCTCATCGCGCCTGGTCCTGGGTGAGGAGCGGTGCGTGAGGGGGAGCGCGACCCGGGCCCGGAGGCTGCTGTGCTTAGCACGCCTCTCCTCGCGGGCCGCTGCCGCTGTGCCCGGCTCAGCCGGGGCCCCCTCAGACCGGGAGCCCTGTATGGGTGTGTGGGGCGGGGACGGGGGGTGTTGAGAGGGTATTCTCCTGTGGGGTCTGCCCTCAGGAACTCGGGTGTCGGCGCCGAGGGGAGCTGGGGGTGCTGCTCGGCTGGAAGCGGGTGTAGGCCGCTCAGGGCAGCCCCGCTCATGGCTGCTGTCCTCGGGCAGGGCGGCGGGATGGAGCCGCCGCCTCCCGCTGTGAGCGTGGCAGCGCCGAGGGCCGATCTAGGGCAGGGCAGGTGCCGGGCAGTGAAGGCCTTGCGAAGGCGCCGTGCTTGCGGCGCCTTTCCGGAGGAGCAGAGCAGCATGGAAACGGCTCGGGGTGGTGGGGTCGAAGCTGTCGTTAGTGCAGGCGAGCTGACTGAAACTGAAACCCTCTTACGTTGCTGTGAGGGGAGTCACGGAAATAAAAGATAATCTGGGGAAGTTTCAGGGAAGGTTTTTTAGGAGGCTTTAAGCTATAGAGGTAGCATATAGAGGGAAAAGGAGCCTAGTCTTAAGGGGTCTGGTGCTTATTTTCCTTTTCTGTAAGTTTATGATGCTTACTTTGTATCCTTTAGTGATACTGCTGCTGTGCTGAGGTTCTTCTGCAATTGTCATAAGTAACTTGCTAGACGCTTGTTTTTATTTTGTTTAACAAGCTGTCGAAACTCCAAACACTGGGTGTGAGTAGAGTTTGAATGTTGGCGTCAACCATAGTGTATTGATCTCTGTCCAATAGCGTCAGCAAGACTTCATTAATATTTACGTGCTGTCCTCAGACAGGCGTAGTCCTCGGTAGCGCTTGTGAAGATAAGACTTAGAAAGAGTAAATGAAAAGGAAATAATTCAGTTTTCCGATACCCATTGCTTTTTACCTAGGTGGTAAGGAAAAAAAGAAGGGAGTTGAGTTTTCTGCACATCGGCTCTAAAAGTTCACATTAACTTGCCGAATCAAAATAATTTTCTTCATAGAGGTCACTAGTTGAAATATGATTGCTGCATGTAGGAACTCAGTGTTGTTACAAAGAGAGATTTTTGGGGAAAAACATAGGACATTTTAAATGCTTTTTCAGACAAATACACCCTTTTGCTAATGAAATTTGCATGTTCTTGTTTCTCAAAGACGTGGCAGAATGACTGGCATTCACAGCAATGACTAGGGAGGTCTGTATGTGTGGCAGGAAAGTGTAGGTATATGGTTATGACTGTGTAGTATAATACTGTGTGGTTTGGAGATGTTGAAGGATTTCATTTACCTCTACACGGTATCATATTATACCGTGTAGATATAAACTCTGCTGAGCAAAGGCTTTTGATTAAACGAGTGTTTAAAGATGGAACTTTTTTGTTCTCCATCCTTAATTGGCAAGATAAGGTAACATGGGTAAGGTGTGATGAATATGATTTTGCACGTTGAGGTATATATGACTAGGCTATATTTTTAAGAAAGCTTTAACAACTTCTGTTGCAAGTATGTATTATTTTCAATTCTTGCTTTAGATTTCATGCTGATACTAGCTTAGATAAGCCCTTGATTGTCTCTGTAGTATTCACTGACTTTTATTTCTCTTGGCATATCCTTCCAAACAAGTGTTTCTGAAAGCAATAGGGCACTTCATTATTTGTGACTTCCAAGCCAGAAAACAGACCTCTGTAGTTGGCTGTCTGATCTCTGCCAAATACTTACATTACTTATAATCGGTCTGTGTTGATTTGGGAGAGGATCTAGTCCTTTATCAGAATATTCTTCCTGCCTGCCTGGCTTGCTGTTGCTCTGATAATTTTTTGTTGGCTCCATGTTTCTTTATTACTTCTTTAATATGTTTCCTTATGGATATAATTTAATGAGATGAGCTTGGGTCATGTGTCAGTCTTAAAGACCATGAAGATATGTGACCTAGTTCCCTGCTAAAATAAGGAGGAACCTACTCTTTTTGTGTGTGATTTTTGGTGTGGTTGGTATTCCTTTGAAACCATGCTTCTGTGAAAATTTTTTACTTCTTTATGTTATGCATACCCTTTCAATTTAGAGACAAGACATTTCATTTTCAGATTTCATGCATTTGTTTATTCTTTGTGAAGGCTGATCTGCTGTCTCAAGCCCATTAAGCCATTCTCTTTTATTTTTGTGCGGAGCTTACGTGAACGAGAGAAACTTCCTTCAGTAAGAAAAATATGAATATTGTATTTCTTTTTAAGAGCAAGAACTCATAATTTGAAAGGGACTTGGACAAATATAACATTGGGAAAGACACACAGAAGAATTTCAATTTGAAAGCAGCTGCATCTGTTTTTTCCTTCTTTTTGTCTCTCATGGGTAGGACTCACTAGAAAGCCTGGCAAAGGGCTCCATTTCATATTTACTGAGTAGTGTGCCTTATGTGTACAGCCTCCAGAGCCTTTATATTTATTTCCTGACCATTTTGTAATTTATAAGTGGTATTACCTCTCAGCTTTGTAGGCTGGTACTTTATATGACAGTGTTGAGTGAAACCTGCAAAAGTGGTTGGGAAGAGTGGGGGCAAAAGAGAGTTCAAGGAGGCTAAGGTGAGAACCCTGACACTCAGAAATGTAGACCTCCTCATTTCTGAACCAGGGAATTCCTGCATATTTCCATATCAGAAGGAAGGTTCTTCAGCATTGCTAATTTCTGTGTAAGTAGAGTTTTATAAATGAAGAACCCATGAAATTCCAACCACCACCTGCATTATGCAGTGAAATGTAATTCTTAGTGTTATTACTCTTACAACCTCTTTTGGGAGTCTTGCCTATGGCTACTGCTAATCATAATAGTTTTGCTTAAGCACAGCAGAAGGACCATGTGTTACAGCAATATTACCATCACTCAGGGCATTTTATTGTAGTAATTAAGTTGTGGAAGCTGTAGGGGAATTAAACTACTATTATTTTTAGTTTAGGTAACGTAAAGAAGATAGAGGATGGATAAAGCAAGTATCTATATTTTAAACAGGTATTGTTCTAGGTTAATAAAAGCAATAAACATTTAACCCCTGCTTCTGAAATTGGCATGTGTACACAGCATGAGAGAAAAATTTGGTAATGTTTTCTTTCTTGCTGTCCAGCAGTTTCATTTGGAATGAACACTTTCTGTTCTTGGCACATAAAATAATTGTGAAATAACTTGAGATTTATGAAGAAACGTATAGTGCAATATAGTCTGGAAGAAATGAGTATCAAGTTTGTCTGGAAAACTTAATAGATCTCATAAAAATATCAAGCTGATATAAGCATTTTCATTTTAGATCTCCTTTTAGGTAACAAATTAGCTGGAGGCTGTTAAAACATGGTGGTTTTCCTTAGTGCCAGGAACTGAGGAAACTAATCCCGGAACTGGTTGGTACTCTGCATTCTTGCAGATTGACCTCTGTCACTTTCTTCTGCAAAAGCAGGTAACTTGTCATTGACAAGAGCAAGGAGTTGATGATCCCAGTCTTAGGTACTTGAAGTATTTAGGCTACAGAAGAAACAAATATTTATAATGTGAACTATAAATAATAATTTTATTGAAGTAGTTGTTTTGTTGAATTAATGCTTTTTTTGTGTTTGGTCATCAAAGTCTTAGAACCTGGAATTATAAAAGGTCACCTAAATGTTTCAGGGCAGGATGAGTATTTCGGACTATTCCCGATGCTTTGTGTCATGATGCTCCTTTTATTCCTGGGTCTTTTGGATGTCATTGAACAAGTTTCTAAAAGTAATCACTAATATTTCACAAATTGCTTTGGCTAATTTCTGAGCTGTTCAAGGTTAATTTCACTAGACACTGTTGGCCTGGATGCTTATAACTTTTCAGAGTTGTCTATCCCATTCTGACATCTGTCTCTGTCTTTTCTACCATCTTCAAGGGAAAACACAGAATATACTGACTCTATATCTATCACTCATTGCTTGCTTTCCTCTCCTGTTACATTGTGTCTCTCTCTCTTGTCTCCTGCTTACGCCTAATACATATGTAGGATTTTTTTATGCCTGTAAGCTGGAACACAATTTATACCGTAGTCTTTTTTAATTTACTACTTCATATTTGTACTATTCTGTCATCCTAATATTATGCTACTTTTTTCTGTATCTGCTTTTGGGCCTTTAATTGGTTATCTTGACAGTTTTTATGTCATTCCTTTATTTCTTTGCCTCTCAGTTTCTTGAGTTCATGGAAACTTTCTAGACCTGCTCTGATTTCCTCAGAGGAAGTTGTAACACTCCCTTTTCACTTCTGTGCAAATTGTCTCTGTTATTGAAGACTCAGTCCTCTCCGCTGATCAGAAACAGGATAATACCTTTTCTTCACTTCCTGAAACAACACATGACTCTGACTACATCTTGGGATTTTTAAAGTAATGACCTGGCTATCTGTTGAAAGAGCAACGTATCAGGATGCAGTCATCCCTTTATAGTCCTATCACTTGCCTTTACCAGCCAGCCCTGTCCTCGAAATTGCTTAGCAATACAGTCTCTACCTTTTTTTCTCTTTTGTCGGAATGTCCGGACACAGCTTCTGTTTTTCTTCTCTTTGATTTCCACACTACATGTTCAACAAGTCTGAACTTTGGAATGAGGCAGAATGCATCACATGTATCACACTTTTGGAGCAGGTTACCCCTTTTAAAGGAGCATTCCTGTCTCTTTTATGTCACTGAATGTCTACAGTGCCAGATATGATGCCAAATCTAATATGGGGCATGCAGAAAGACTTGTATTCTTCCTGTTTTAAAAACACAGCAGATGCAATGTGATCAAAGATCCATACAGTCCAGTAGCTTGTCTGAGGGAAGAGTAACAGATGCCTAAAGGAAGAATAGATCAAGTAGACGGTAATGCTTCCCTAACAGACTTTTCCAGCTTTCCATAAATAAGTCCATGACTTATGTACGACTGTAGCTTATATTCATGGCTGTTTGATAGGTAGCCCATTATTCTTCCCTATTGTTTTTCTTATAACAATTGCAGTTTCCATTCTAATCTCATGGTGATTAGTTCACTTTTTTTTTTAATAATTTTTTTATTCTTATATTTTCATTAGTCCTCCTTTAGCTGATCTATTAGTAGTTTCTTCCTATTTTATTCAGAAATAAAAGAAAATCCTGTTGGGAAATGTCTTTTACTTTCTCTGGTGATGAGAAACTAATACCAACTTTTTTTTTTTTTTTTTAAGCCTGTCTAAAAAAAGATAACTGTAGAGTTGCACTGTTCCTGCCAAGTTTCCACAAGAAGCAGGTTATCACCAAGGAACTATAAACTGTTGAAAAAAAAACCATTTGTACTGGAAACAGTGATGGTTTAACTGTAACGTTTGTGGGCGCTTCCAAACAGCACAGCTTTTCCATGTCCTGACTTTCAAACTTGCCAAGTACCAGTACCTTACTGCTATGTTGCTTTAGTCATCACTGTATATATCTAGTGGCTTCAGCAACACTGTTATTTGTGCTACAAATAATGTTGTCCAGAGTGGTTCAACAGAGCGTTGTTTCTAGCCTGATACACAAGACAAAAAAGTAAACCTAAATCAATGGCTTCCGTTTTGGTTTTGGTGGCTTCTCAGTGGCATCCAAGTTATGCGTGGTGTAGAATGCAGTTTAAGAAAAGCTACTCTATTTTCACTAGAGGAGCAATAAAAACATCTTGATTTAAGTGAATGGTAGTACGTATAAATAGATGCAATTTGAAATCTGTCCAACTTTATAAATTTCTTGAATATTTTCAGGTCCCACATCTACGCTATTTCCTGTCATTTTCTTGCATTAGTCATTTTCCCATGTTTCCTTTCTCTCCTCAGTTGTGGGAAAAAGGAGGAAACAACAAAGCTGTCAGAGAATGTGAATGAAGAGAGGTGATCAGCTTTCTATAGTTTGTTCCTGCATAGAAATGAATTTTAGATAGGAGTATGGCCCTTTAACCTTAGTGCTAGTCCGCAGCTGCAGCCATTCCCTAGCGTTCGGTGCTCGCTTTTAGTAGTTGAACACCATCATCTGTCCAAGCTAAGTGAGCAATCATTTCCCCAGCTTTTTAATCATTAACTTTGCAACAGCTTTAATTTCTTAAAAATGACACTACTAAAAATCTTTGTCACCTATATTAAGTAAATGCCTTCTGAATGCCTATACATTGCAGTACTAGAAATTGTTGTCACCTAACATCTTGTTTTCATAACTGTTTCTAAAGCTTGTTTTTTTTAGGAATGGATGTAGCAGTTTACTTCTGTGTGTGTTCCACAACATGCATCTAAAATTCTTATGTTTGTCGTTTCAGAAGTACTATGGAACCTCTGCAGCCCTGTGGGTTTGGAAGGCTTAAATCCAAGTTTGGAAAGGATTTTCCCATTCCAAATGATTTGCTGGCTTAAGCGCTTAATTAGGATGGCTTTTGAACAAGTTGGATTAAACATGGAATCAGTAAGTGTTTCAAACTTGCTTCATGTTTCCACAAAATCAGGTATAGAAAGCACTTCATATATTTTAGTTTGTGCTTATCTATTCCAGCAGAACACTTTTAAGTATACTCAATACTTGTATGATTCTGCATTGCTGAAAAAGTATGGTTTGCTACTTAGACACTGAAGTATTGAGTAATATGTGTGTTTAAAATACCATGCAGTTCCTTCTAGCTCTAATAACAAACTGTTTACATTGTAGACACTGCTTTTCATGCTGGACTTCTATGTGTGTTTTGAAGCTGAAGGAAATTTTTCAACTGATTTTTAACAGTTATATTAGTTCTTAAATAATCTTATTTCTTTGCTCTTATCTTGGAGATATGAAAAGCCCTGTGAAACTGTGATGATGATAATTGTGCTATATTTACCTCTCCTGAAAACGTTACAGTACATGAGAGTAACATGGCTGTGTTCTTCACTGGGGAAACAGAGGAATGTGCACACATAGCTCTCCTCTTGGAGGAAAGTGTATACATAGAGTTTTCTTTGAATGCAGAGAGAGAGAGATCTGCTACACATCAACTGCTTTGTCACTGGGACCTTTAGGAAGCTATTTTGAGTAGAAGTATTGGTACTCAATCAAAAGGGGTTACTCAGTGCAGTAATCCCTGTAAGTTGTCGAAATATTTTGATGTTTTAACAATGGGAAAATCCTTTACAGCTATGTTCTGTACTTAGAAGGGCAGTTCTTACTCTGGATTATTTTGGGAGAACCTTTTATCAATCTTGGGAATTTACGGAGAGCAAAATGTTTTCACATTGTAAATTAAAATTACCAATAAGAATCTGTATTTTAGGATTTTATTTGAACTTGGATCTGAGATTTCATGCAGTGTAACTTTGAAAATTCAAAGTATGAGGATATGCTGGACTACCATGAGTAGTGGTCCAGCTGTGGTCATTGTCAGCAACATCTTTCAGCCTAAATGGCGGGGGGACATGACAAGTTTTTGATCTGTTTCCCTCCATTCTCTACTTGTATCAAGCTTGTGATAAAGCAGTTACATTTCCAAATGTCAGCTGTTCTGGACAACAGCAAAACACTGATGCAATAAGAGGGTATGACTAAGTAATATTTTGCAGACTTGCTCTGCCAGTGCTTCAAGTCAACAAGAAGTTGTGTGAACTTGGGTAGAGAAGTGCTGAGACTTATTAGCTCAGCTGAGCAGTGTGCTGACTTTATTTGCATACCTTGTGGCACAGCTTCCATGCAGTTTTCTGAAAATATTCTCCAGGCATATCTTGAATTACCAAAACCGAGTCATTAAAAGTTCTGGTGCACCAAACCACTGTTGTTGAGCAACTCCAAGGGCATTTGGGGACCAAATATTTTTGAGGATCTGGGTGCTGGTCAACATCTTGTCTGTGGTCTGAGCAATCTCTAAACAAGTTTTGCCACTTATTTAAAACGCATTATGTTTGTGTTGATAATGCAGCATGTAGTCTAGGTTCTTTTGCCGTTGTGGAAGTACTTCTGTAATTAATTAAGCCTTCCCTTGACTAGAATTATTTTTTCCGATGCAGCATTGCTTTGAGGCTATCGCCACCAGTTCTGCTTCTAACATCAAAATCTGTTGTGAATAGTGAGGCCGTATTATTGCAGTACTGTTTGTCAGTGACTTTTTCTTGAAGGCTCCCGTTCTACATACTATTTGCTTAGACACGTAGACAAACAGTGATGTGATAGTCACGAATGTGAGGTCTTTGTTTGAGGCATCCAAAATAAAGGATCAATAGAGTACTCTGCATTGAAAAAATTTGCGTTCAAACTTAGCAGCATATTAAGCAAGAGAACGTATGTTTCATAGAATGGAAAAATGGGTCTGAGTGGATCAATGGCAAAGTTGCGTCTCTGATGTGAGGATCTAGCGTAGCATATGTGCAGTGCACATTTATTTTGTCAAAATTTATACATTCCAATAAAGCCAGAGGAAGGAAAGATACTTGTTTAGAAATAAGCAAAATGTTTGTGTGGTTTCTGAGACAATATAATCTAGTGATAAATACCATGGAGCACAAGTTCTTCTTTTTAATAGAAACTTCAGAATCTAAGGGTAGTGATCTTTGCTTAGTATATCAAAATGTTATTCCCCTGCGTGTTGTGAAACTCCCACATATGCTTACACTCATCACACAGGCAATATTGCCATGCCAGATGAGGGTTGTTTCAGTATTAATAGCCTGGGTTCTATCTAAGTTTTCTTTGTTGGGCAACCTTCTAACAGGATGTTGAGTTTGCTTGAAGCTATGAGCCTTTAAAAACTGAGATCTGAGGAGTAAATTCATATCTACAAGTATAAGTAAACACTGGCCAAATTTTTTAAATTACGATACAGTGTTGTAATTTTTTACTAACAACGTTCTCTGTGTTAGAGTCTTCCCATTATTCTTTTTCTTCTTTGCATTGTTTTTGTTGCCTTTCCCTGTGCTGAAATCTTTCCTACTTCCCTTTGGGGTTTTTTTTTTGCTTCTGTTCTGGCTCATTTTGTAGTATTCTTCTAGGATTAAAGTCTCATTTTATTTCACACAACTGTGGTAAATTGTAGAGCAAACATTCCCGTCAGTAAGTACAACAAAAGAAAGCAAATTCAATCCCTGTTGAAGCAACGTAGAAGAAATCTGAATTGCAGTAGAAACAGCCAGGTGTGTTGAGGTGCTGTGTGCAATTTTATGGTGAATGTATTTTTTTTTAAGACAAAGTTTCATTCTCATATATTTATTTTCTGCCTTTTCCTTTTCTTTGCCCTTTAATTTCACAGTTACATTTTCATGCTTATGTTTTTATTAAGACTGGTAGACATTGTTCCTGTGTTAAAAGAGCTCTTAATTAAAAAAGAAAAAATATATTTTGTGAGATGTAGAATTACATAACTTTATGGATTTTTCATGATTGGGTGGCTTTTCTTGAAACCTCTTAAAAAGAGGTGTCTGACCCAATGCACGTTCTTTATTGTCTTGAAAATGGACAAATTATGCTTTTGAAGATGCTTCCGACTCTTGTATCTTAAAAACTTAAACTTGAAACTTAAACAGCCATAGCTATATTGTTAACAACAAAACCAAATTGTGTGCCATTTCGGTTGTACAGTGTAAGGAGTTCACTGATACAAATTTCAGTGTATTTATATTATATTCTATTCTAGCATGAAAGGAATAATTTTAAATATATTTAGCACAAGCATTGTGTGGAAGGATAAGGGAAACCGATTCCAATATGATATAAAAATCAGTTACCTAACAGCTGGTTTCTTTTTCCTTCCCACCTAGGTGCTTTGGTCAAGCAAGCCTTATGGTTCATCTCGAAGTATTGTAAGAAAAATTGGTACTAACCTCTCTCTTATACAGTGTCCAAGAGTTCAGTTTCAGGTAGGTGTTCTCAACAGTTTAGAATACGTGTTTCACTATACTGATAAAGGGATTTGCTCTTGCATCAAAAGATTTTAAGCAAATATGCAGTTCATTTAAATAAATGACGAGAGGGTTTGTAAAAGCAGAACGTGATAAAACCAGGCACATAGGAGAATTAGTTTACTTCAGTTCTTCCCACTTCAGTTCTGATTTTTTCCAAATACAGATTCTTCAGCTTCTGTACTGCCTAAAACCTAAAAGCATGTTGCTGTTACACACATGATGAAACTTGAAACAGTTTTTTTTCCCCTAAGGAAACTGGAAATTCTAAAATGAGCCAATACAGTATTAAAAAGTTATTCTTGGAAAATAATATATTCATGAAAGAGAAAAATGTTTGAAACTTATTTTTGTAAACAGTACTTGTAAGCTAGGCTTAAGAGGCGTGTAAAGATGAACAGTTACTTAAAAATATTTGGGAAAATAAACAGCTTATCAGAAAGTAAAACATTAGTAACAAGATAACATGAGTACCCTGTTTGCTTTTGTTTTAAATACAAGGCTAGCACTGGACAGGTGAAAGGGAAACTTCAGTTCTGTGCAGCTTTCTGACTTGTTTGCTTTTAACTTCAACTTCGTGTAGTGGGAGGGTAAAGAGTGAGGGTAAAAGCTTAAGGAGGAGAAAACCCTCGCTTTTTATAACAAGTGTTTCAGGAACAGATGGGAAAATGGAAGCTGTTACACATAGTCTCTTCAACTCCGTGTGTGTTGGGGATAGGGGGTGGGTATGAAATTGGAGAAATTTAGTGTTTGAAACTCAAGCTGAGAGAGGAATGTTTCTTGGGTCAAGGAAGGGTGGGGAGCATACAGATGAATGGTGGGAATCGTTACCTGCACTGAGACAAGGCAATTCCCACACAGCTAAATTTTTCACTGTTTAAATTAGTTTCTTTATCCTATATGAAATGTATGAACAATATTTAGACTTGAAATTATAGCAGCAAAATCAGGTAGTTCAGATTACCATAGAAGGCTTTTTGGTGTGATAGTAAAAGCCATGCCAACGTTTTGTCTCTCTTAAATAATTACATTGAGAAATGAGGGGGGCAACCATCTCCCACTACTAGTGGTTTGGTGAAACTTAAAAAATAAATATATCCATTGTGGGAGTGGGGATTTGTGCAGGTGAGAAAGACAACAAAATGACATGCTGGATTTAAACTTTTGGATATATAATTAATAGTAGTTGTGCCAGCAATAAGGCTCCGAGTGCCTCAGATTTGAAAGGAAATGAAGTCTTCCTATAATGTATTTGATTTTCTGTACTGTAAAGGCCATACAAGGGAAGATGATGCTTATTTGCAGATAGTTAGCCAAATACTGCCTTCTCTTAATATGGTGCATAAAAGAAGACATTTCTGTTTCATGTACTTGCAAAGAGCTGTAAGATACATCTGGAGAATCTGTTCCTGAATATTTTTAGTGTTGAAATAAAAATATATATATGTCTTCATCTGAATTCTGTGTTAGAATAAATAAAATATTTGCCTTTTTTCCTCTTAAAGAGACAGTCAGCTTTGCTTAGATTTTATGCACACTAAGTATAAACATTCATGTTCTATTAGGCGAAAGGAAAAGATCCTAAAAATAGATGCGCAGTTGTCAGAGTTGATTGAATAGAAATATGAATTTCAAGATTTGAGCCTTGAAACGCATTGAACTTTATGTGGTTTATACAGGCTTTAAACTATTTTAATATATAAACTGCTGAACATGTAAAAGTGTGATGCTAACATCTGTTTTTTATGTCTCTATCTCAGCGTTCAGATTCTATAGTGAAGTTCAATACTGGTCTCAATCGTTTTTATGCTGTTGCAACTGACGCTTTCCTATAGCTGTCTTTTCCTCTTTCTTTCTTGCCAGCTTTAGCTATATTATGAAAGGACGATGCGCTGAACCTTGCTGTAAGTCACTTTGTTTAAAAACCAAAGCTAACCTTACTTGCCTCATCTGAGGGTGCATGTATATCATCAGTGTTTGTAACTTCATCTGAGAGCAACAAACTTTCCACAGGTCTTCATTTTCCTTATGATAAACGGATAAGAGATACTGAAAAAATATCTCTGTTATGTTCATTCTTCTCTTCTAGCATGCTTTTTGCAGCTAGTGTGAAAAACGAGTCGTAGCCTAACATTTTGATTTTTGAGGTCTACTGACTGTTGTAGTATCTGTCTATGGTTCTTGCCATAGTCACCATTTAAATTAATTGCTAAATGCTGCTTACGTATTCAGTAAGCGGTGGCAGAGCTTACCTTATATACTCTATATGGCATGAACAAATGACAATGGTTCATATAGTTCTTTTGTATGTCATATTTTTTAGGTTTATCTGTAGTCTTTAGGAGAAAATAATGTTAAACTTACCAATATAGCCTAGGTAGATTCAACCAAACCTACAATACTGTCTCTCAAGATAGTATCCTTAAGCTAGAGCATCTTTGTTCTAGTCCCATGCTTCTCCTGTTTGTCTGACAGAAACCTGATAACTCAGTAGAGGTCTCCTAAGGAATTGGTGTTCACATAGCAAACATCAGAGTTTACTGGGCTAATTTGAAAAATCATAGCAAGTTTGTCTTACTTGAAGAAGTATTTCCAAATGTCTAATACCTAACTGTATTAGCAATTTGAAATTAGAGTTTTTATTCTATCCTCAAACGTATAAAAATAGTTGTTTTGCTTTTCACTTCCTGGAGCAAACGAAAAGTAGGGGTCCTGCTTTAACATCTGCCTAAGCAGCGTTTCCGTAGTGTTATCACGTTCGCCTAACGCGCGAAAGGTCCCCGGTTCGAAACCGGGCGGAAACACTGGTGGGGCTGACTCTTTGGGAGTTGGACCCGATTCTTATGGGTCCCCTTCAGCTTGATATTTTCTATGATTCTATGACATCAGCCAAAACAGTACAGTGTGTGTTGTCTTTTCTTCAGAAATTCATGGAGAAATGGGTCTGAGACCCGCAGGCGTGCATGTGTGTGTGCACAGCATACATGCACACTAAAACACGTAAAAAAAACTGTGAAGGAAGGAGCAGGGGAAGCAACTACACAGTATCCAAAGAAAGAAAAGCAGGCTACTTTCACTGTTTCATTCAGTTCCTGCCATCCAGTAGAACTGAGCCTCTGTTTTTAGCTCTGTTCTCCATTTCAGGTGCTGGCAGAGCAGTTGTCAAAGTTTTCTTCAGCTAAGGCTGGCTGGAGGAATAGGGTAATCAAAGAGTTGTTTAAGCATCGTTCTATGGACACGCGAAATCTTTAAGAGCTAGATGTTGGCTTTTAACCTTTAAATTAAAGTAAAAATCTTGCATTAACTTGAAATTCAAAATCCACTGCTGTGGAAGGCCTTGCTGTTTTTAGGGATAGAGAAAAGAAACATCTGTATATGGGGTAACAAGCAGATTCTGTTTACATACAAATACGAATAAAAAAGTAAGAAACCTGCATCACTATATAACAGAAGGCTTGCTGCTAAATGTTAGATTAGAAGTTATTTATCTCACAATGCAGGAAACCTGGCAGTGGTAAATGCATTCCTTACTGTTGATTTATAAAATTATTTTTGATGCAAGTATGTGTAGTGCCTTTATTTAAATGTGCCTTCAGTTTTTCCATGGTAATAGTTCCTCATGTGGCCATTACCATCAGGAAAATCTGTGTCACCTGCAAGAAGTGGCTAATGTACTATGGATTTTTTAAATTGCCATTAACATTAATACAGATGCTGAGATCATGAAAATTTCTTTTTATTTTAAAAAAGCCAAGGAAACCTGAAACAATGAAAATCTTAACATGCAATATAGTGTTCTCTAGACTGTTCTAAAGAGAGGCAGAGTGTGATGGTATTAGGCACAACTGTTAATGTGATAAACATATTACCATCTGTGCTGATGCTACCTGGAAAAAACCCTGTTGTTTCCAAAACATCTGATGGTGCCAATACACACTCCTGGGAGCTGTGATAAAGGCTCACATACAAGTAGCGAGAGTGTGAGGTGAAGATGACTAATCTTGGTTTCCAAAGCTGTTTGTAACAACTCCTGGGGAAAAAACAAGCCCAAACCCACAAGTTCTGTCTTCCTGGGACTTCTGTATGAAAGGCTACAACTGAAATATCTGTGGATGTTCTTCAGAAATGGTTTCACCCAATCTAACCTGCAGTCCTACTGTGATAGGTCTGCTACAAATTCAGGTTAATGTTAACATTTTGTAGTTGCTACTATGTAATAGTTTCCTCTTACAGAGGTGAGTTGCCTTGAAAATTGACCTAAATGCTAACAGGCTGCATCAAAGCTGTCTTCACAAACTATTACATACTACCACCATCTTTGTCAGTATTACTAGCTTCTTGGCCACTACCAGCAGCAGGCAGCACTTAAACAGCTGCAATGGCTCATGTGCAAATTTGGCCTGTGGATTGTTATTGTTGGCCTCTTCTCCCGGGCAACTAGCGATAGGACAAGAGGGCACAGCCTCAAGTTTCACCAGGGGAGGTTCAGGTTGGACATCAGGAAGAATTTCTTTACCGAAAGGGTTATTAGACATTGGAATGGGCTGCCCAGGGAGGTGGTGGAGTCACCATCTCTGGATGTGTTTAAGAAAAGACTGGACATGGCACTTAGTGCCATGGTCTAGTTGACAGGGTGGTGTAGGGGCGGCAGTTGGACTCGATGATCCCTGAGATCTCTTCCAACCTGGTTGATTCTGTGATTCTGTTATGTAATGCAAGCAAAAGAGATGGTATAGTTGCATTGGAGATAAGTAACTCAAGGTGACTGACTGAGCAGAAGAAATTACTGAAAGATGTTTCAGTAGCTTTTATCTGCTAAGATACTGAGACGAGGCTGCTCTAGTGACTGAGTACGCATGCCCTAGTCTAACCCAGGGAAGCAGACAGTATTTCAAAGTAGATTTGAAACCATTTTGTATATTTGTGGCTCTGGAGCATGTATTGATGGTCCAAGCAATTTTTCAAATCTCTATTCAGGTCGCTTAACTGTAAATCTAAGAAAGGTTCCAGTCTCTGGAGCCTTGCTCACCTTTGGCTTCGAACAGCTATAAAGCTAATGGCAGAACCATGCTGGAAAATCACAGAATCACAGAATGTTAGGGATTGGAAGGGACCTCGAAAGATCATCTAGTCCAATCCCCCTGCTGGAGCAGGATTCCCTAGATCGTATCACTCAGGAACGCATCCAGGTGGGTTTTGAATGTCTCCAGAGGAGACTCCACAACCTCTCTGGGCAGCCTGTTCCAGTGTTCAGTTACCCTCACTGTAAAGAAGTTTTTCCTCATATTTATGTGGAACCTCCTGTGTTCCAGCTTGCACCCATTGCCCCTTGTCCTGTCAGTGGATGTCACTGAGAAGACCCTGGCTCCATCCTCATGACACTTGCCCTTTACATATTTATAAACATTAATGAGGTCACCCCTCAGTCTCCTCTTCTCTAAGCTAAAAAGACCCAACTCCCTCAGCCTCTCGTCATAAGGGAGATGTTCCACTCCCTTAATCATGTTCCACTCCCTTAATCATCTTCGTGGCTCTGTGCTGGACTCTCTCTAACAGTTCCCTGTCCTTCTTGAACTGAGGGGCCCAGAACTGGACACAATATTCCAGATGCGTCAGTTTGTTTGGTATGCTGTAAATGAGATCGTTAGCAAATAGTGTATTCTGTTATGATTGCATCCTACCTCTCACTCAAAGTCTTTGTGATTACTGAACTAGTAGAAATGGCTGCTTTTTTTTTTTTTCCCCCCCCCTGTGTAATGTACACACCCTTATTCTCTCTTGTACAGAAATTCTGGAAGTTGTAGGAGAAGGGCAACACACTTCAACAGAATTTCACTTTCAATACTAAATCAGAGCAAAAGACTTAAGAAGTACTAGTAGCCTTAATGATTTTTTTTTTAACTACTAGTCATGAATATAATTTTAAAACATATTAACATATTATTTCAGTTAATAGAACAAACTACTTGAGAATGTTGATGTTTGTTGGTCTTTAAGATAAAAATTTGCATTGGATTTTTAGTGTTCAATAGTGTCATGTGATAGTATGTGTAGTTAGCCATCAGCCTTAAAACCTAAAATAGTTTCTGTAAAGTGTTCAGCAAACTAGATTGAATAGCTTGTGAAGTCTGTGAAAGTGTTCTGGACCAAGTCCAGGACAGAAACAAGTGTGCTAAGTCTACAGATGTGTTTTGTGCATGTATGTGTTAATAGTTACATGTAGCCTCACTGAAAGTATTGGGTAAAATAACTGACATGGCTGGGAATAGTGACTCTAAAACCTTCAATCTTGTCTTTAAAATTTAGCTTACTTCTCATGCCACAGAAGGAAACCATCCTAATCAACTTAGAGAAGATGCGGTGGCCTCCTTTGCAGATGTGGGACGGGTTGCTCAAGAAGAAGGTGAAGTGTCCACAAGGCTCAGGTATGCTCCTCAAATCTTCTCTTTGAGCTTCTGAATTGAGAGGAAGAAACCTAGCTTCTCTCCAATGAGAATCTACTGTGCATTGCAAGTAATGGAGAGGACTTGAATGCTGGGAGAAGAGAGAGCGAAGACTGATAGAAAAGGTAGGGTCTGGAAAAGAAGTAGTTAGAGGTTAGACTAACAGAATTATGAATGAAAGACTGGTTTGAGAACATGCAGGAGATTGGCTTTATACAAGGAAGGCTGTGGTTTTTATTTACTTATTTATTGCAAAGAGTTGCATGTGACAGCTTCAGGCAACCTTGTCCCCACAAAAATGTCTGCTGTAGTATGGCACAATGGCTAACACCGATTCTCCAGTTCTCCTGAGATTTTCATTAGTGTGGGGTGGTGTACTGTACAGCTTCCTAATTAGCAGCAATGGTCATTCTGACAATCCAAGAACTGGCACGTTGTTTATTCACCTTTCTGGTTAAGGCTCTGCAGTCTGCTAGAGACAATTAAAAAATTATGGTTTATATTTGTCTTTAATCTTCATAATGAAAACTGGCAGGGAAGCATGTGAGCACCTGTGTCCACAATGATGGGATAGGTACTGTTGTGTTGGACCAAGAGTACTACATAGCACAGTAGCTGCAGGTTGGCTGAAGTGATGAAGTTCTCTATTCCAACCTACCTAAATTACTGCTCAGACTAGCCAGAAAACAGAGGTACAGTTCTGTAGCGCAGAGGAAGTTTTTCTTCTAAACAAACTAACCTTCCAGAGAAAGGCACAGATTTTTGGCTTCAGAGATTACTGGAGGATACTGTTCTTAATTTGCAAGCACAAAATAGGTTAGTAATGACCTAGATGCCCTCCAACATGACTTGCCACAGTGAAGCTTTGCATAACAAACATGCTGGCACTGCCACATTAATTTCACAAACTCAGAGAGGAGTCACAGAAATCAACGCTTGTTTGGGAAACACTTTTGTAAAGTGTATTTGATGCGAAGGAAATCAACTGGCCGATACTACTTTTGCTTGCACAGAAACATTTTGTTAAAGGATTGAACTGTAAAGCTGTTATGTTTAATGGAGGCAACAGAGAGAATAGCTCTTTGTTGCTTCAGAGAACCCGTTACGAAAGATGTAGGACTTGCGTATTTGCTGAGACGTCTGCATGTGAAGGGGGGAAGGGAGACAGATGGATGTGGGATGGGACTAAAATAATCCTGCAGATACATAGTGACCTTAAGGCAAACAGCTTATAATGGAGCATGGGAAGTGAATTACTTAGCAAATACGAGTATTTCAATGTGCACAGTTTATTACGTCTATGCACAGTATTATGTAGTGGAACTAGTATGCATTAGGTGTTTTCCAGGCATTTGAAATTCTCTGTTTTGACAAGATCACATAGGTGTTACTGTTAAATATATATTCACTGTATGATTCAGTAAACAGTCTTGCAGACATAATTTTCCTGTGAATGCAGTTTTATAGAGGAAGCAACTAAATGACAAATCATTTTTCCGCTATCCTGAGTCAGAGCAGTAGTGACAATTCAGGCATAATATTTTTCCACAGCATTAGATTCCAATCAAGACATTTGCTTAAAACGCTGTTACTGCTCTGAGCTGAAAATCCCCTTTGTTGTTTAGCTATTCTGCTCTCTTAAAGAGTTTCTAGAAGGCAGGTTTTAAAGAGTGAAGTGACCACTGTCTCCTTCCACCTTACTTATTTAGGGAGAGCAGGGAGATGGCTGCTGTAGGAAGCATCCTGTTCTCTTCTCAGCTTTAGTTGCTCTCTATTGCTACCTAGATAACAGCCCGTAAGTTTTAACATCCTTGATGATATTCAGTTCTGCTTGATCGAAAAAATTCTGCAAGTTGTGCTGATTTTTTCCGTCAGTGTCGTGGAAGACTCAAATGTGTATCTAATTCTGGATTGAGGTGGTCAGAGAGCACAGGGCTTGTTCTAGCCTTAAGTCTTGGCTCTTGCTTTAAGTCCAGCACAACCGCAGATGTGTATCCACAGTAGCTTGACCCATGCATCCAGGGCAGTGGGGCTCTTAAGCTGTATTAGTCTGGAGCCATTCTACACATTTTGAAAAGTCATATCACTAGCCACTGTTCTTACATGTTTTAATAAATAGTGGAATCCTGACCTGCCTGAGAAGTTTTGGGATTGAAGTTAAGGAGTATTGAGGATTAAGTATGTGGTCATATTTTGCAGTTATAATGTTTATGACAATCTATTGTCATCAATCTTTATAAATTCTACTTGAGGTAAACTGTTTAAAAATGTTGGTGTCTTCACTGAATCTAACCTTTTGTAAATGCTTATTTGACTGCAAATGCTCAGTAATGCCTCAGTATTTGACATAGCTTGAGCTTTGGTGGGTAATGAAGGCAACAAGAGTTGCATATTCTTGCTCTAGAGAGAAAGAAGAGGGGAGCTTATGGACTTTCAATAACTGTATGAAGTTTTCTTCTCTATAGTTTTTATTTGTTGTTAGAAAACTAGATATAAGACCCTTTCCCATTTACATATAAGCAGCCTCTGTGCCACTAAGCTCTTTCACGTACTCCGTACTTCTTTCACTGCTAAAATGGAGAACTGTCCCTTCAGAAGTCCAAAAAGTACAAAAATGTGCTGTGGAACTAAGAAACCCTTCCTTCTTGAAGGAATCAACTACAAGTGACTATTTGCAGGCTGTGGGGGGAAAGTGGTAGCATTTGGGGAAAAAAAAAAAAGAAGATTTAAATCTTAATTCCAACAAAAAATACAATAGGCGTGAGGCAGAGAAATAGATTGGGGTGAGGGGGAATGTATTTCTTTTTCCTCCTGAAATCAAGGATTCCACAAAAAGCTGGCTAGGGGAAGAGAAGAAATACAGCTCGTGATGCAAACAGAAAGGATGTGAAGCTCTTGTTTACATTAATGTCTTGGTGGAAGTGATTTGTGTAAAGCCAATTTTAAAGTCAGGTCTTCAGCTTGTATTCCTGGTGTGTACGTAACAGTGCTTTAGTTATTATCTCTAACAAAGGAAAAAGGAATCTGTGATATTTTTGTTACAGGTCAGAAGTTTGGTCAAAAACAGCCCAGCCTCTTTCAGGTGAACTACATCATTCTGGAAAGTCCCCATACAGACAGATGTCCTTACAAAACCCGCTGGAAGAAGAATCAGTGTCCAGGAGCACAGTGACCGCAAATGAAGAAGCTCTGCAGAAGATCAGTGCTCTAGAAAATGAACTGGCCACTTTAAGAGCACAAATAGCCAAAATTGTAATCTTGCAAGAACAACAGAACCTGGCAGCAGGTATTAAATTTGCTGTACTCTTAGCACAAATTAGTTAATGAATTTGTCCCTTTTATAATTAATAATGTGCTAATTCATTTCTGTAAGATATTACAACACTAAACACTTCTCCATATTGTTTTGGTTAGTTTGTTAAACAGACATAGCATACTAACTAAGGGATAGACAATAGGTCTTGAAGATAAGAGACCTGCCAGATTTTCTGTGTTTTCTAGTATTTCAGAAGTCTCCATGTTTGTGTGAAAGTCTGCCAGAATTCTGAATCTGTGGATGAGTAAAGAAGTATTAAACAGCTTTCAGAGCAAAGCTCATGATAAACACGATGGCTTAAACCAAACTAAAAGAATGTAACTTAATTACTAACATTTAAGTCTTTCAATCCAGTAATGAAATAGGCTCTTTGGCATCATGAGGTAATCATACAAGATATTAATTATGCTTTTGGAATATGTAATATACATCTCAAGTTTATGAAGTAAATAACAGAAAGGGAGATTAATTGTTTACTGGAATCATCTCTGGGATCAGACACATTGTCCAGATGGAACCAAAAGTGGTGCACTGTTTCTGGTAGTAAACAGAATAATTCTTCTTTTCCTGAGTTTCTTTCTTCTCTTTCCCTCACCTCTGACAGCCTTCCAGTTCTAAGTCTGCTATCTCCAAAGATTAGCGGGAGATGGCCCTTGTCAACTGGAGATGACAGCCATTCAGTTATCACTCTTTCCTAAGGTCACTTAGCAAATACAGTTTTGCCTATGTTTATGTATAAAATCATATTGTGATTCTTCAGATGTTGTTTAGTTTTTGTCTCTGAACTGATAGCAGTTACTTTATTTTTCCTTAACTGTTCATATTCAAAACTATGAAATAGTTCTAAGGATCACATGGTTTCACTCTTGAATTGTAATTATTGGGGGGGGGTTGTGTGAAATAACTAATAACTTATTTTTCATCGTTTTCACTTTACCTCTATATTTATTAGGAAAATTAAATTTTTATTTGATTTGCTTATCTTTGCCTCCCTCTTCTGGTAGATTATGGTAATGACACGGGGTGTATGCCTATCTGTACAGAGAGTGGACTCCTCTCTATTATCGATATGCATATCGTTACAGACTTTATACTCCAAGCTTCAAAACTCTGGTTTGATCTGGTTTTGCTGATTTCTTTAAAGGTGGATTTGAGCAGAGGTTTCTTGATTTATTTGTCAAGTTATTACTGCTATTATATTTATAATACCAATTTTTACCTGAAGAGTACAAGGAACTTGAATCAAGATTATCATGAGTCTGTATCTTCAGACAGATGATTAGCTGGCCTAAAAACCTCAGAGAGCTGGAGTAAGCTTCAATGTAAACACTATTTGAGCTCTGAAATTTACATTTAAAAATCTTGTATGGTAATTTCTTATTTGTGATGATAAGTTGGAAGAAACACTGCTCACGTGGCAGATTCTCTGTGACTTGCAGCTCAGTACCTGCTTCTCAGAAGAAAGTGAAATAATGGTAGCATGATGGTAAACTGATGTGGAATGCATGTTTTATTTGTAGTTGGGTCAAGTCCAGTTGCTTCAGCTGATGTCCCTGTTGCACCTCCACCACCACCACCTCCTCCTCCTCCGCCACCACTCCCTCCCCCAGGTCTACAACAGAGTATGTCTGCAATTGAGCTCATTAAAGAAAGGAAAAACAAAAAAACGAACTCTGGACAGAATCTGACAGAAAATGGGCCAAAGAAGTCTGAAATACCAAACATGCTAGAAATCCTCAAAGACATGAACAGTGTGAAACTACGCTCAGTGAAAAGGTAATAAATATAAATAAATATCAATGTCTTAACATTTGCATTAATTATTTGTTTTTATGTTATGTCTCAGAACTATTTCAAGGTGAGACAGACACTGATGTAACATCTAACAGAATGCAAAAGCATTCACAGCTTCTAAAGCTTTGTTTTGGACTATGTTAATGCTTCTCATTTTCTTTTCTAGATCATCAGAAGGTACAAAATCTAAAGTGCCTGACCCTACAGATCCTGCAGCATTAATAGCAGAAGCACTCAAAAAGAAATTCGCTTATCGATACCGAAATGATAGCCAAAGTGAAACAGAGAGAGTGATTCCAAAGACTGAAGCAAAGACAAAGACTGAAGTAGTGCTGGTGAGTATTGTGGTTCTGAACACACGCTTGGACAAAATGATACTTGTGAAAGCCAGTATGTGTCTTTCTGCCAACATACGCAAATCCCTACGAGTTAGCATCCCTGTCCACAAAACCCTATGAAGTACTGCTGATAAGCCAGGATTTGTGGCAATCATATGTTTTTAGTATCAAATCTTAAGACTGTGTATTCTTTTGGCCTTAGGTTTAAAAAGCCCTGTTATAGTTTTCTTATTTTCTTAAACACAAATCTTTTCTGTTGCCACGAGCATGTGATATTCTGAAATTTCAGTTCCTAAGGGCTCATACCAGAAACAAATCTGAACTGAGTTTGCCTGCTGTTACCAACCTTAACCATTCAGATAGTACATGTGAAATTCTGAAGCAAGATCCTGAAACATGTCAGCCAGTTCTAGGAATGCAGAAAGCAAATTGTTCAGAATGCCTGCTCATCTTGGTATAGAGAGTTTCTTCTAATGATTGGAAATGCAGAGTAAATAAAAGCAGTTTCTTTATAGCGTAAGAATGTTAAAATGAAGGTATATTTAAAATTCACATCATGGTACAAGTTAAGGGCTTCTAGTTTATTTCAGATAGATTGATTTGAAATTGAAGTAAGGGGGTTTTAAGCCCTGAATGTTCAAGATGCAAGTTTCTAGCAATATACACTTAAAAAACAGGCCAGTATAGATCAGTTTTGTTAGCAAGCAATCCTTAAAGCCTTGTGCTAAAGAAGCAGAGAGGAAGAGTAAAGAGTTATTTTTCCCTTCCTGCATTTGGAAAAATGCACATAGACCTCCAAAAGCTGGCTGCACTTTGAATTAAGTTCTGAGGAAAGTAAGACTCCCAAGCCACAAATCTCAGCACTTCTGAGTACTTCAGCTTATCAACGTTGACTTACTTGCCTTCTGGTTTAGGTCTTTAAGGTGTATTCCTGTAATGTTCAGGCTGTTCTTCATAACTGAAAGGTTATATATTCCCCAAGAATCAAATCATTTTTTCCCAGCATCTCTGGGGCTTTAAGGAAGAGAACATGAGTTGGCAATGTCTTATGCACACATCGGTTTTTCATGACTTTTTCAAATTTTGAAATTTACAGTCCATCTTTTGAGATTAAGGATCAAGTAGTCCTCAAAAGCAAAGAAAACTGAAGGTTTTAATTTGTTAAATGATAGAATGTTGATCCATAATGAGCTAATAAACATCTGTCATCAGTTACTTACTAATACGTAACTTCTTTGCTAGATCAGTCCTCATATGATATCCTTGTATGATAGTTTTTTTAAAAGGACTTGCACAAAAACACAGGATAGAGTAAGAACAGAAATACTGTTAAATGCCACTAGAGCAAGTGGTTGTCAGCTTCTAAAGATAAGTCCATCTATCTAATTTTGCTGTGCTAGAGTGAACTGTCTCTAGTCAGAGCTGCTCTAGCAGATGTTTAGCTGCTTCATCTGAGTGATTTCAGCTGATTGCTGACACAAGTTTCCCTTCACTTTGTGGCCTTAAAGGGGGTGAAATCCACATGCAGAGAAGCAGGTTGATAAAGGAAATTGACCAAGTTCTAGTTTTTTACTGAGAACTTGCATGTAAGAGCTGGACTAGGTTTCTGTTGAAAGCAATCTGAACATGTTTCTGGTTTCCTTCTCAGTTTGGACCGCACATGCTGAAGTCTACAGGAAAAATGAAGACTTTAATTGAAAAATCTTAAATGTATGAAAATCACTACACAAAAGACTCTTAAGCTGTTTTGTCTGAAATCTTTTACGTTGCAAATAGCACTAGTACTGAGTGGTCTCTTACAACACGGGGAAAACCTAATGTGAAATGCAGAATTGAGGCACTAAGCATGTTTGTGTATGATTTATCAAGGGGAATAAATTTGACCATTATACTCAGGTATTAATTTTGTATTCAAACCTGGCTTTCTACTCAGACTTATGTGGTGGTTTTAGTTTACTAACACTAAGTTATATATGCAATGTTCTTTGTGCATAACTGACCACCTTAAAAATTTATGTACATGTTAATAACGATAGTGATACACCCTTAAGTTACTATCAGTTATTGGAGCTGTAACTAGAACTTGCACTACAGTGTTTAGTTACTGAATTTTTCATGTCAAAGTCTTTCTTTTAAACTTAATTTTAGCAAATTTTTAGCCCAAAGAAAACCTGAAAGCATTCTGCTTCCTACTGAAAGCGAAAACTTAAATCTGCTGCAGAAGTCACTTGGTATGAGACATTTTAAGTAGTAGCACATTTTTATGCAGGGATTTGTTTGTTTGTTTGTTTCAAATGAGCTTGACAGGGGTAAGAGAGCAAAACCTACTTGTATCATCCTGTGGCCAACATAAAGAGCACATGACAAGTGAGTAAATCATGCTATGGGAGCCTCTGTGAATAGGTAGTCCAGTGAATTTGAAATAACCAGTAGATAGCAGCAGAGTAAAATAATTAATGTCAGAGTATGTGTTAACTAGCGTAGAAGTGATGTAGATAAGAAAAAAAGTACAAAGTACTGGGGGGTGCAAGTTGCCAAAAGTATATTGCTCATCTCAGCTGCACTAAGAGATGCTCAGGGACACCTTTTTATCCCCAGCTGTCTTGGGTCCCTGGATGGGTTTCTGGCAGCTGGGGACTGCACAAGCCCTCATGGTCCTATTTGCAGGGAAGAGAGACAGTATCAGCTGTTGCACATAACCTGTTTTCCAGGGGAAGCCATTTTGGGGTCATCCCATAGCAGCTATTTGGTGCCAGACCTGTACAGAGCTGGTTCATTAACCAACCACCTGAGGTCATGCCTCCAGCCACAGCTGTAGAAAGGGCTCAAGCTAAAAATAAAATTCAGGTTGAAAAAAAGCTCTTTAGGAACCAGAGCTACAACTTAGCCACACACTTAAATGAAGCCAAGGTTTGCTCTGGCCATAAATGAGCATAGCAAATACCGAGTCTGGGTATTGCAGTGTGCAAAGTTGATCTGGCTGCTGGAACAAGTGCCTCTTAGAGCTTCTGTTTTCTAGGAAAAGAAAAAAGCAGCACTGCTTAAATACAGTTGAATGGCTCTGAGTAGGTTACTGAAGATGACTGAAGCTTTGCTGCTTATAACTGGAATGTAGATTGTACAATCGAGGAGGATGTTTTCTGGTGTGAAACTTCAACTTGTGTTAATATGTACACAGTGTAACTTCCTTCCAAAATGCCCTGCCGTCAGTCTTACTGTTAGGACATTAAATCTCCGTGTTCTTTTAAATGCCTTTAAAACACCTTTAATTTTGGTTTCAAGTTTTGTATTTAATGCTCTATTGCCACTATATAAAAATAAAAGGAGTTAAAATAAATAGTGCGTGTGATTTGTGGTACTCCGCCAATGATAGCAACCAGATAGCAGCCACAATAAAGTACAGTTTACGTTCTATTATAGTGACTATAGATCTCTCTCTTTCAGGACTGGACTACTTACCTTGCTGTGCAGCAGGAGTAACTGTAGAATTAGTCATAGAACAGCACAGAGTTGTTAATTCAGTTACACTCAGATTAAAAAACAAAACAAAACAAAAAATATCAGGAAACAGTGAGAAATTTATGCCTCGCCACAAACCCAAGAGGAAGGTACTCATTTAATGGTCTCTCCATCTCCTGGTATGCTGGGTTCCCCTGACAGCCCCCAGGTGTGGCACAACCATCCCCCTCCCAAAGGGCCACAGCTTCATAATAGCTGGCCCAGAAAACCCCTGCTGAAGGCCTCGTCTTCTTTCAGAGACAAAACCTCTGTTGAAAGTGTTTCAATTTACATTATTTTAAATGTCAGCGTTTAAATGAAGTAACTCAGTCCAATAAATCATCAACTTGTAAAATTTGGGATATCACTTGACCTATTAAATTAGGCTAAAACGTGGAGAAAAAACCCACATTAAACATTTACAGTTTGCACTGCTGATGTGAGGTGCAGTATCCAGCACCCCAGAAATACAAAAATGCGTGGCAAACCTTACTAGTGATACAAAATTATGGTAAAAGAAATGTCATCTGCACAAGAAAATAAAATCACAAAGCTGCCATCAAATAATTTATTTCATACTTTTCTGTACCTTAATTTGTATCTTTCTACTTGAAAACTTTTACATACACAATGCCACTGCCCACAGTAAAACAAAACATCCTCAAACTCAGGACATTCATGCACACTGGGCAGAGACCTTGGACGCCAACCTATGGCCTGTTTGTCTCTGACTGTGTGTGTCAGCCAACAGTGGGGCCCAGCGGGAGTAGATCTGCAGATCACAACATGGACGGTGGGGACCCGGCCTCCACCCCGTAACACATTTCTGGCCTCACATGGGCTGACCGGGTCTTAGCAGCTGTAGCGCCTTAGGTGCATGCCTGGCACGCGCACGCTATCAGCTCTCACACGAAGCGTTCAAGCTGTAGGAATGATGAAGTTGAATGCAGATTTGTAGAAGGCATTTCTAGACAGCATGTTCAAGAAAAGGTATTAATTTTTTAATTTATTTTTTATTTTTTTTTTTTAAATTCAGTCAAGGGTCAGAAGCTTCCACCTCCCCTAACAGATGGGATTAGAACCAGTCTTTCTAAATCCAGTCTGGTAGGAAAAGACAGAAGCCCCTTTCCAGGAAAGGTAGCTGAGACCAAAACTATCCCGTTTTACTTTAGCACTTTGACAAGCTGTACTGGTTCCTGTCAGAGCAGGTGACAGCAAGATTGTGCAATGTTAAAGAATCACAGGTTCTTTATAAATATTAGATTGAAATATTGCTATATACATATCAGTAAATTCATTAGTTTTATTTTTCATTAAAGTGCATATTAAAATATGCTTATAAAGAGCCTGTAACAAGTAGAAAAAATTATATTGCTGTTGCAGCCCTGTCTTTAAACCAAGTCACATTAAAAAAAAAAAAAAAGTGAGCCACAGAAGACATCATCAGATACTGATTTTAGTAGTTGTTTTGAAAATAGCTGCAGGCTTAGAATACGCTTTATTCAAAAACAAAGAGGAATCAATACTTTTCCACACTTAACCCTATGAATCTGTACAGGCTGTAAGGAAGCCTGGCTGCAGTCTCGCTGTAGTAAGTTACTCACACACAGCCATTACCTCTTTGTCCTGACAGCTCCAAACACCACTGGCAAGTATCACCCTTTTAAAGACAACCTGCTAAAAGGCTTTTCCGTTACTGCGGGTGATAACCAAAGCTCATTATCCCGTTTGACCCTTCTCCGTTGAAGTCGGACAACAGCCAGGACTTGCACTGACAGCAAAGGAAGGAAGTTCACGCAGGTTCCAAAAAAATGGTTTCATTATAAATTTCTTTCTTTAAACATGGCCACTTTCAGATTAGTGATACTACTTCAGGGAACATGAAAGAATAATAAACCACCTAATTTTAGAGGTGAAACAATCAGGTAAGTCAGGATTTGCTTTTCAAACAGTAAAAGGCCAAGCTCCAAGAGGCAATAAATTTTGGCATAGGAGGACTAGTATTTTCGAATTCAAAAATTGGTTTAGTTTTACAGTGGAAGATGACTGCAACCTTAGCTACCTTTCCATAATGCTGGACTCAGTCGTAACTTAAATGTACAGGAGCATAACGTGAAAAGATTTTTTTTATTAATTAAAAGTTAACAGCAACAGGCACATATAAATGAATATGGCAAAGCCTTTACAAACGGCTTTACGCTGAAGCTCTCTCCCAAAAATGGCTGTTGCAACAAACTGTAAACAGAATTAATAAACAGTCTTTTACAATAACAGGGAAATACAAATGAACTAAAAGAAAGCACCAGTTTCTCAAACTAGATTACAGTTGTGCTTACTGTACTTAAAACAACGTAAAACAAATTACAAAAATGGAATGTTTTAAGTTTAAAATTAGTCCTTTAATTTTGTCCTAAAAAACGTTTTCTCCTTTTCCCATCAAAAACCCGTTAGTGGGTAATGTTTCAGTAGAGGGAGGAATACGTAAACAATGCACTTTTTTTAAAATTTTTTTTCAAATCAAAAACAAATTTGGTCACTTAGCTTTGTGCATAGTTTAAGGCATCTGTAGCAATTTGTTACAGTTTCCTCCCCAATGTGGCTGTTCATGAAATTGTCACATTCTAAAAGAATAAATAAAATTAAAAAAAAAAAATGTTGCCGTTCAAACCCTTCCCGGTACCCTCCCGCCCTCCCCCGTCCCAGACATACTCACACACCCACACGTACACGCACGCTGCAGCGAAAGGGGCATTTGTACCCTTGTTCTGAAGGACACGCTTCCCATCCCACTTTATTTCAGATTGGCAAATACCCTGAGCTGATTATGGTGTTTAGACATTCCACCTTTTTTCTTGCATGTGCAGTTCAAGTGGACACGAGTGAAAACAACATGCGATGTTCCCACTGCAGAATCGCAATGCAGTTCGGACGCTTCCCCCCACCCCCACCCCCACCCCTTCCCTTCCCAAATTCAGAAGTGTTTTTCCACCGTTAAAAAAATTGCATTCCCATATAGCACTGGAGGAAAGCTTGGCTGTGCTCTATGATGAATGCTCAGTTCCCAGTGCACAAACAAAATTATGGCAAATGGGAGGCTTTTCTGGCATCCAAAGAAACAAGAGCTGCAGTCTCAGATTTGATCTTTTTCTTTTAAAAAAGAAAAAAAAAAACACAAAACCCAAGTTAGTGGTTCCTTCACAGCCATGCGCAAAGGTTAAGTCTAGAACCAAGAGTTTCAGAGTACATTTGTAAACATCAAGTCTTGCCAGAGGCAGCAGAGGATGGGCACTTCACATTTCCGTATTAAAACAGGGACTGAGTGGAAGGTACGTTTTGAACACATTTATGCAAGTCTTGCTCAATTCCAAGGAAGTGGAACAATCCATCTCAAGTCTTAGATCTGAAGACCGTATTCCAAAGTTCACCAAAAAAACAAAGCCATGTGGCACAATGAAGCTTTCGTACTGTTCCTCCAAGGCTCGGTCACTGCTGTGCTTTGCATATTCAAGGTTCCGAACGAAAACCAACTGAGGCGTGTGCATATTGCTCTATGTTCAGATCTTGCAGTTTAAAAAAATTCTGGTTCAAATGGTCTGTGTCAAAGGAAAACTTGGAAATAAATAATGCTGGCATCATTTTACCATTTTACCAAAACCTTGGGCTGGCAAGTATCTCCTTTAATCCAAGCGTGCAGATACCAAGAGAAGAGGCAGTTTTGTCATGAAGATTGAGGTCAGGACAATCGTGGTTCCTGAGGTAATATGACTGAGTCCATTTCCTCAAAAGCGGGGTCAACATTGTCACCGCTGCCAGACTGTTCCCTCTGCACTCCCTTCCAGCTAGCCTTGTTCAGTCCCAGGTGGCCAAGCATTGTCTGCGACAGCCTCGTGTTTGAAAACCGGGCCCATTCCCCAAACAGTGGCTCCACTAAGTAGGTCATAAAACCTTCGAAAACAAGCAAACATATCCAAGTGAAAAAAAACAGGAAAAAAATACTCAAACTAAACAATTTAAATAAAATTATGTACCAAAAGATAAACAATGCATCAGACTATTCTTCTCCAGTGTGCATTTCAAAAAATCATTTCAATATTTAGGGCATCTTTACAAAATAATCTCTCAAAATGTAAAAGATTTTACTGGTCAGTCAAAAGAACAGCATTGTATTGCATTACAAATCAACCTCCTTTCTTTCACAGCAACCACCAAAAAAAGGAAAATATTGGGAGAACACGGTGTGTGTGCGTGGGGGGGGAGAATCTAAACATCAGCAACTAAGTCACATGAACTACTTCAGAAAACCTAAATTTCTAAAAGACAGATTTTATAACAAATTACCCCACAGACAGTCTGAACTATATTACATGGGGAAAAAAAAAAACACATTCTTTTCACAATATTAAGCTGACTAAAAATACTGAATACAAATCAGAGAATTTTTTAAACAAAAAGGCCACAGAACATCAACATACAAATGTTTATATACATGTTTGTGTGTATGCGCATGTGCACTGATTTACAATGTCTCTTTCCATGAACCAAAAATTCAATGGTAAGAATGTCAAAATTGAATGTCAATTACAGAAATGTATGATTTTCTAACCTTCTAAATTAAAACAGTGCAGCTGATTGAACAGATCAGGTTTTTGTCTCTAATTTCAAGCACTAATTCATATCATGTTTGTTAAATTGATTATTTTCTTTACTATGTTTTTAATTGAGTCCCATTATATCTACACAAACAACTTTATTAAAAAAAACCCTATAAAAAGTCAGCCCTTTTGCTATATTGAATTCAACTCAAGTTAGCAAAAAAATTAATATAATGGTTATTCACGGTTCTCCATCAAATCTCTGCCCACCGCCCTTTTTAAGGCTGCATTTATAAGGAACGCAAACATTCCAGAGAGCAGAACCCTGTTGTGGCCACCTCGCCGTGGAAGGCCCCCGAGACCATGCGGGCAAGGGAATGAACATTCTTTCCTCTTCCCAAACTGGCCACTTCAGATGAGGAAAATTCTGGGCAGCAGCACAGAAGTCAGACAGCTGCTTCCCATGCTTCACCTGCTCTGTGAGGAAACACACGGGCTTCCATCTCCAGGACTGTTCATGCAGCACCTTTCATAAACACTCAATTCAAGGGAGAAATGTTATCTAGCAAACTGAAAAAAAATTGCTCTTTGTAGCCCAGGGAAGTGGTGGAGTCACCATCCCTGGAGGTACTTAAAAGACATGTAGATGTGGTGCTCAGGGACATGGTTTAGTGGTGGACTTGGCAGTGCTGGGTTAATGGTTGGACTCGATCTTAAAGGTCCTTTCCAACCAAAATAATTCTATGCTTCTATGAGTCTATGAAGTGCTGCCGCACACACAGAGCATGTATAACCTCTAGGAAATACAACTAAAAGGTACTTTTTTCAAATTGCATCCTAAAAGAAATCTACCAAAATAAACTGAACTGCAGTTACCAATCTGGATGTTGGCAATAGTTTCCGTCTGTCGGTCACAAAGTGGACTGACACCCAAGTGATACTTTTTTTCAATATCTCCTAAAGGAATAAAAGTATAATACAACTATTAAGTCGTCAAGTCCAGACCCAGATAGAATCATCAAACACTGACAGAGGTGAGCTGTGCAAGTTGGTTAACAAGGATGGTGTCTTGCAGCTGGTTGAATGCATTTCCTTCCCTCCTCCATCTCCCCAAAAAGCCAAGTAGGTCTGTCAGTGAGACTAACAGTACTTTGTATTTTTCATCAAACAATAATTAAAGACAAAACATCAAATCACAGCTTTCCTGAAGGATTAACACACTTCCTTGCAAAACCTCCCAGACTGCTGTAGAAATGATAAATTAAGATCCCCCTTAGCAATGTGGAAGACAACAGCTTAGCCTTCAGAAACTTCTCACTAAAGGCAATTCGTTGTTCTTCCCCATCACCTTTACCTAAGAATAAGCTTCACATGATTAGCACCAAATAAAGCAGTCTGTTCCCCATTTATCATATCCATGCACAAATTAGCAGGTCTCAAGTCAGCTAAAACTAGCCTTAAGAAAGGAAAAGCGCACTTTATTATTAAAACAAGTTAATAATAATGGAGCAAATTCACTCCATTTGTCAATTAAAAGCTTTATTAACTGCTTACATAACTAAGCAGCCCTGACTGCATGGGAACTAAAAATCTCCTCCCTAGCTCTTACCTTCTTACCAACAGGCCTCACAGCCAAAGTTTAAATATTGAAGACACATGATGAATATATTTCATAATTTACTGAAGCCACTAGGTAAATGTAAAGTGAGCATAATCATTCATCTGAAGCATCTTTCAGGCTGAAGGATCTATTGAACCAGCCATTCTAAAATCAGAATCTAAGCAGATTCTTCATGGGGTTTTAGTAACACAGACCTTTTGCAAGAAATACAATCCATGGAAGTAAAAAAAAAATCCCACGCTGTACTGTAAACCTCTGTTAGTCCTAAATAGAAATCCCTTTATTTGCAAGCAGCTATGACTCATAGTTGCACTCTCCACAGTATAAACACGTTATGGACCAACAGATACTTCTACTCTTACTTGCCTTGATGGAAGAACTCCTCTGTTACTTTTTCACTCCACTGCTTACTCAGCTCCCACGTCCGACATGGATTACAAATATCGGCACACTTCAGAGCCATCTAGTAAGTCAACATAGAGCGTTAGATCACCTCTCCCTCCAACAGAAGCATCTGTAATTATTTATTTCCTGACAGCAGATTATTTTAAGTTTTGTGAATAACAAACCTGCCTATCCTTTATGCCTCTCTCTAAAGTTATGTTCTATAATCACATTTAAAAAATGCTCAGGGAACTATCAGATCTCATGATCGTCTCTGAGTAATACGAAAATTCAGTCAAGTCAAAGTATTTCAGGGGCACTATATTTAGTATATTCACTAGTACAGAAGAAAACAATAAATTCAGGAAAAGAAACATCAAAGTAAGCAAACAGTATTTTGTGTTTCTGGCTCTGAAGTTCACATTTTTAATAATGGTTTGCACAGGACTGAACTTACCTGTTTGTCCACTTTCTTTTATTGTCCACAATATGAACCCAAAACCAAAAATTTCTATAAACCTACAGATACTCTCAAGGCTTTTGTTCTTAAAGCTTGCCAAAGCTCCCTCTAGCACAACTGCAAACTGATTCACAACAATAGCGCTTTCCTTTCCTGAAATAGGTTCTGACAAAGCATTTCACAGTTCTGAGACTCCCCTGGAGTCATCAGAACTGAACCTTGCCTTGGAAACACAACCCTCCTTGGTTCAGCGGCTCTAAGTTATCACTCTTACCAGCACACATCATCACTTGGGAGAAGTGCTGGGAGGGGGGAAATTGAAGTGGAGGGAACAACCTTTTTGTAATGAAACAAAATGACTAAAAGATATTCTTACTTCATTTTGAAAGTAGGAGATAGCCTGGAAGAAGTAGTATTTAGCATTTTAAGTAAATTATTTTTGACACTAAAATTATGTTTTAAAAAATATTACCAAAAAGATCACCTGTAAAATGAAGTGACGATGGTTCGCATTCTCTAAACATAGATCTCCTCTATCCAAATGGGATCGAAACATGGACAGATACTGATTTTGCTGACTGATGTCTGTGGCAAGAATGAGATCACCTATCTGGCTTTCCATCAGCTGCCTGAAATTAGTGATACCAAACATTCAAAAAGCATAACAGTTAAAAACAACAGCCATCGCTAGATTTACATGTCTTTTTATCATATTCATTATTATACAAATACAAGTCACGAGCTTTATAATCACCATTTTCACTGAACTGTTCCCTCTTTTTTGTTTTGCCTCTCTGAAAAATTCCTACAACATCCATAGAAATATCAAGATGTTTCATAGGTAGCTTTCAGGAAGACTAAGACAGTCTTTAGCTTATTCCCTCCCCTCTGCTCCCGTTTGTGTTTTTTTCCCTTAAAAATGCACAAACTTATTGTTTAAAGCTTATTTCTTGTTAAAGTAGGTGAAGAGGGTCTTTTCTAAACCATAGCTGTGGCGGTAGAATGAGAAAAGTCTGCAAAGGTTACTCTAAGCAGATGCTTGACTATATGAGTACACTTCTTCAGTGCACTCGCAGTAAATGTTATGTTCCGAATATCACGTTGCACCACGAACTGCTCTATTCCAACAGCACAGTAGCTGGGAATTCTTAAAATAGATCACAATCTACGTTTTGTATTCAGAACCGCCATGCAATAATTTAGCTTGTTTCGTAAGGCTGTCTTACTTAAGCTAAACTAATCTGTACTGTTCTGTATAAACATACCTGTTCTCTAATGACATATGTGCAAATAAACCAGACTCTCTCAGCAACCCCACTGCTGATCTCCAGTGATGGTTCTCTAATACTGAGGTATTCTGCAAATGAAAAGGTATTACAGGTATCAATCAATGATGACTTCTTAAACTGAAGAGCTATATACTAAGACC